>NC_140562.1:43769723-44969723 GCF_057381845.1 Rhamphochromis longiceps
GGAGACACAGGCGTCCTTCCTTATCAGCTTTATAAATGACAGAAAGCTGACAGGCCCTGGGTCACTGACAGAATTTAAATACATCACACTGGGTCACTGAAACCACAGCGGGCATTTTTCACTGCTGTCTATACAGCAACAGTTTACCAGTAATTAAAATCCTTAGATGCTGCTGTGACTTGAAATCATGAAAACCCAAAGGCAGTCGGGTTGGGTCATTGGTGAAACAAGTAGTGTGAAATATATGTATGTTTTCTGTTCTGTAGGCTTTGATTATATTGTAAATTTACACTTCCAATGATTATTTTGTGATTTTCTTCACTGAACTCAAACAGACTGAGAGGAGTGAGGTTTGCTGCTTCAAAAGGCATCATTTCAAGTGTTTTTGGACAAAATATTTAAAATATCCACATCTGCAAACCAGATGTTCAGATTTAGTTTGAAACAGACTCTTGAAAGTAACAAATAACTTTCTAAACTGGATTTTTTTTTATCGTTTACAATAAATACAGCCAGTTTAAGCAGCTAAGATTGGACAAACACACGTGGCTCGTTCGTACACTGTGGATTACGGTCGGCCGCCAAGTGCCCCTTGAATGAGCCCATCCCCCAGGCCTGGCTGCACGGTATCCCCGGTTCAGCTGAGCTTTCCTCACTCCATCATAGGAGTTCTTTGAATCATACATTGGCTAGCCCATCAACCCAGGACCAAACTGAATTGGGAGACCAGCATGCCTCCCAGATGAGGTATTTCAGGAATGTCCAACTAGGACATGACCACAGGGCGGACCGAGGACACGCTGGAGAGATCGCACCTCTCGACTGGCTTGTGAACACCTCGGTGTCCTTCCAGAGGAGCCGGAGAGGAGGAAAGAGGCATGCGCTTGACTGGCTTGACCCAGGTAAGTGTGAGAAAATAAAGTGAGACATGAGATGTTTTTTTAACATCCTTTGGAGTATCTGTCATAGATAAAGGAAACAGTGTGATAACCACATACAGAAACATTAACTAAAAGTTTTCCCATATAAAATCTAAACCTTATTTTAGTCCGTAAAACAGCTCAGTCACTCGAGGGTTGAAATAATGCAGTACGTTACATGTGGGAAGGTTTTATTCTGTGTTCAAATGTACATATTTCTAATTCTATGAAAGCCAGATAAACCAGAATGGATGAAATCACATTCGCTGGCAGCGGTGTAAAGACTATGTGCTCGTTATTCTTAGTTCTTAAAGTCTGGCACATTTTGCTTGGACTAAATCTAAATAAGGACTCCTCAGCAGAGCTTAGCAAGCATCTAGCATACAGCGCGATGCACATCCAGTATCATCCTGGGCTCCCCCTGCTCCCCCAGACCCTCTTAAATCAGATGTGCACCGAAACATTGTGACATCATCCTTTTTAACTTTCCTCCACCCGTTAAAAGGACGACGAAGATTTCTTCCCCATCTTTCAAATGTGACGTGTCCCAGTTTGAACCCAACCTGAACCCGGCCAGAAGCAAATGAGCCGAAACTACTGCAATTTTAACAACTTCTCGAAAAATATTCCTCGACCTCGTAGCTCCACTTCTCCATTCATCATCCTCAAATGGCCCCCCGAGCGCCCTCGAGCGGGGCTCAGGGCTGGCGAGACTGATGAACACCTCCGGAGTCTTTATGAAGACAGGGATGGAAAAATTCAAATTGACACACTTGGAAAGGTTGCACCGAGACCGGATTGTGGCACATTCTCACAGCAATAAAACCGAAACGTCACTTTCACACTTTCTGTTCTTGTTTCTTGTTTTGTTCATTACTTCGTCCTGATTTCTCACCCTCCTGCTGTCTGATGCCGTCTCTTCCTCTGCTGTCACTTTTTCTTCTTTCATCCTTCTTTGCTTTCTCTTTTTCCAGCCAAACTGCAAACTTGCGCCAGCTTTTGTAATCTTAACACTGAGATTAGGGCGACTACCTAGGCTGAATAAATAAAACGAGCTCCTGAACATTAAAGTAGACCCCATTATGTTCATTCCCTGCTTCTTATTTTTATTCTTGGACTCGCTTGAGTTTGCATTATTCACACTTCATAATAATCCTTTATGCCGCACTGAGATTTGGTTCTCACTGAACTGGACCCCTGTTTTCTTTCCGTCTACATGCGCCAAACAAAATCTTCAGCCTCTCGTCATGGTCAGACGGATACCTCTGTCTGCTGGGTGTAGTTCAGTAGAAAGAAAACAGTTCCTACATGCAACGAGATTCACGGTTTCTGGACAGCGACGTTGTTTTTTCGGGGGGGGAAATTCACAGCACTACAGGACAGAGGAGAATTCAAATTTAGGGGTGAACTCACACTTTAAGGCTAAAAAACTCCCCGAGAAGCAGCAGGGACATAAATATTTACTGATGCCTTCACATGCTTTCCTATATGTGTGTGCACAGGCGGTGAGTGATGCCCCCCCGGAGGCCTCCCAGTAACAGTAACTCGACACGCAGAGTTTCACAACAACAACTGAGAGAGAAAAGCTGAGCTCTGACCCTTCCAGCTTCTTCATCTCACTTTCCCTGGACTTCCTTCTGCACAGAAAACAAGCTGACACTCTGCAGGACACTAACTTGGCTTTCTTCGGTCTGCTTCTCGAGGATTAGTGAGCTTTAAACGCGGCGGTGTTGCACAACTGGAACAGCAGTTTCAAGTCAGACATTTTTATGCAACAGCCTTTGCAAACATATGCTAATGCACTGACGGGACAGGGTAAACAAAAATGGTTTTAACACTGACTCAGGGCACTCCTGTCACATTGCTGTGTTTGTGTTTTACTTTGAAGGTTACGTTTCTCACGTGTCACATGTGTTTTCACTTTCTGCTTTTGTTTCCTTCCCTCCTTTGTGATTGTCTGTCCACCCTCATCAGTTTCACCTGTGTTTGATTTCCTGCGGTTTTAAGAAATAATAAAAAGTCTGCCTGTTTCTCCTGAATAGCATCAGTAAGAAATCGGGATTCCTGGAAGCTGCTTGATTTCTGCTATTATCTTATTGGCTGCAAGCAATTAAAAAATGATGCCGATGTCCTGTTGCCTGACACAGTCGGAATTTTTTCAGCTCTTTAGCTCTTTTTCACGTTTACTGAGCAGAGCATTTAAAATTCACACAGGTTCATAAAGTGCTTTTTGTCTGCAGCAGCGGTCTTGTTTTCAGCCTGATTTATGTGTTTAACTACGGAGCCCTGTGAGGGACTTCTGCGAGATCTCACAAAGGTTTTGAGAGATCTCGCAAAATAGGCCGCATCCTTCACAGGGTGCATCTGAAGGCCGATGACTTCACAGCCAGGCGACGAAGGCTGTCTCAATTTGAAGGCTGCTTCAAATGCATCCTTCATTTCCCCGAATTTGATGGATGGGCCGGGTGTATCCTTTGTGGCCCAACCTATCCAAGAATTCATAGCGCGGCCCAGCCAATTCCAGTTTCCAACATTGGCTGCAGCTAGTTAGTTTTAATATTACTCTTTCTGGGTTACAGAAAGTGTAAACTTCAAATATCTGCTCGGTTTATCAAGACATCACATATTTGCAAAAGTCTTCAGAGACGTCTGTTACCCACCTGCTCGAAGATGACCGGGAGGTCGAGGCCCACTAGAGCCAGAGGGAACACCGCACTCTGGGCACATCGTTCCTCGACCACCTGGTCAGCATTGAGCTGGCGGCCTCGGAAGGATTCGGCCTATTTTGCAAGATCTCGCAAAAGTTCATCTTTAATTTTTTTTCTCCAATGTCCCTTGCGGGGCTCCGTATTTAACCTCTTCACACTTCTTTCACTTGATAGTTTTATCTTCCTTTGTAAATTTAGCCACTCTGCAGTCCTGTCAGTGGGCTGTTTGTGATACGCGTATGACGCCGGCTCATATCTAGATTCTGGGTAGATTTATTGATTTGATAACCTTTGTATTTGGAACTTTCTTCATCTGTGGGCCTGAATGGAAACTCCAACTGTTATCTCTTTAGATAACAGTACATTTACAGCGATAATGTTCATTCTCTTAAAGATATTTACTATCATACCAAAGAGAGACGACACGTCCAGGCATGTGATTTAAAGAAGTCACTTTTTCATCTCCTGACAATATCATGATTTTTCGGCGCTCTCCATCGTTTCTTATTCCACTAATATTCCTCATCACTGTTTAACTTTCAGCTGAGCTCTCCACTCTTTTTTTTCCACACCCACCCACTTTGTCCTCTTCTCTCTCTCCCTCTCTTCGTGTCTTTGTCTCACCTTGAAAGAGTCCCGTCCCTCGAGTGTTGGGTTCAGATTCAATTTTCAGCTTCAGAGAGTGTGAGAGAGAAAAGCATACAAAGAGGGCAAGAGGTCGAGAAGAGAGACAGATCAGGTGAACCAGAGGAAGCAGAACATAAAGCGGAGAGTTTGAGACAAAGGAAGAGACCCAGTTTCCATTTGGGAATAAGGTAAAAAGTGAATATGAAGAGGCGGTGCTAACTCTTCGCCCGATCCTTGGTGTTGGTTTTGAATTTTTAAGAAAATCTGAGATGGTTAAGAAGCTTTTACCTTAGAAAGGTGATACCAAAATACTGTGTTCAGAGCTTGTTCCACTACCTTTACAAGGCTTAAAAATGTCAAACGAGACATTTAGTCTTTGGTAATCCTTCTGCTGCAGATTTTCAGAAACACTGAAGCGTAGTAGCCTGAACATTAGAAGCAGAGCAGTGTGACACGTCTGCAGACTGTGGGCTTGATAGATAAAACCCAAACATATCAAACAACAAGACCCTTTAAACAAACATCTCGTCTCTTGCATGGAGGTTTCACCAGTGCGTGCAAACCCATTGTTTATTTCCTGCCAACTGGTTTGTTGTGCGTGCAGACAGAGTCAGTGTTGATGTTTGCTGCCACTCCCTCTCCCCCCTTCCTCCGCTCTTTGTTGTCACCACCAATCTACCCCCAACCCTCCGTCTCTGGGGAATCCACCCCCGACCCGCCTTCTACTGTGACCCTAACGCCCCGGGGCTTTGTGGGGGTCTGGGAATGTGCCTCCTTCAGCAGGACCAGCTGGAGCGAGAGCAGCAACAAGCTGCAGGGGCAACAAAAAAACACAAGATGCCCTCGAAGTCTGAAAAAAACAGAAGCCGCACAAAGAAAGCGATGACGAGCCGCTCTTTTAAAGCCCAGTAAAATAAGGACATTTACGTCACTCTGTTGAAAACATCTCATAAAAACGTGTTTACTTTATTTCAACAACCACACCCTCATCTCGGTTATGCAGTCAGAGCAGCTCAAATGTGCTGGGTACAAAGATTTTCTGCTAAGTCAGGCCTCTCCTAAACCACATGAACACTAATTAGTGACTAATTTTTAAAAAATGTTTACACACAAGCGTAAAAGACGATTGGCCAACCAATTTACTGGATGGCAATCACTTTGTCCATATTGTGAAACTAGCCCTGGCCATCTTCATCTTGTTTCTTTCTCCTAACAGCAGGGTCACCAGGTCGTCCAGCATCATCCAGCTGCCTCTCCACTCAGCCTCTCGTCCCACAGTCTTGTTCTGCTTCACATGCTACTGTAGTGCACATATGCTGCAGCTATGTTCAGCCTGTTGGTCACTGCTCACACATGCTGTGACATCAACACAATTTATATAAGTGTGCAAACCAACGTGTGCGACAAGTGAAAAGAACACTAGAGGATGAAAGTGGTGAGCATAAACTGTTACAGTTTCCAGCTGCAGTCCAAGTTTGTGAAGCCAGAATCTGCCCAAAGAATGAGAGACTCTCTGGAGAGGCAGCTGGCTGTAGCGGCTCTGCATTTATTTCTCTCAAAATATTTGCATGGGTTTGTCTCCTCGCAAACTCAAAAGAAGAGAAGTCCAAAATCTTCACTGTTTTCATACCAGAGCTGCTGCTGATTGACTGTAAATCTTCATGAAAAGCAGGACAGAAGTATGAAGGCAAATAGAGGATTTTTGGTTCAAATATAAATATAGGGCAGGGATAGCTCAGCAGGTAGGGTGGTTGCCCCATGATCGGAAGGTTGGGGGTTCGACTTCACTGAACGGCTACCCTGAGACACCCCTGAGCAAGGTACCGTCCCTACACACTGCTCCCCGGGTGCTGCATTGGTGGCTTGCCACTGCTTCACTGGGTGAATGGGTTAAATGCAGAGGAGTAATTTCCCTACGGGGACTAACAACAATATACATATCATTATTATTATTTAACATGTAAAAAAAATCCCTTCTGTACCAATTTCACATAAAAAGAACTTCAAGCAGGACAGGAACAGGAAGTTAAGATACTGTCAGATTAAAATCTTTGTGTTTACAGGAAATCGTGTTGTACTCACACAAATGACTGAAAGCATACATGTGTTCAAAGGAGGCTCATTTAAGTCTCGTCCCAAATAGCTCATCAAGGTCATAACGTCACATTTTTGCATATAAGAATAATTACGCTCCCTTTTCCAAAAACTACAAGTGATGAAGTGATTCGAGATGATCCATCAGAGAAGTTAATTAAAGTTAAAGAAAAGGAGCTGGATCGCAAGCAAGGACGAACTGAAAAGCCGCCACGGTCCAAAGGAAGAGCGCACCCACAGAAACGAGACCACCGCCACCACAATGACAACCTTCATGTCTAAGAAGTGCAGAGCAGAAATACCACATCACTGTTAGCAGTGAAGCTCCCAGGGAAGCAGGGCAGCACAGGAACATGAAGGCTTTTCCCTGAATGTCAGCTAAACGGCGTGCTATCAGTGGTGACAGCGCAGCGAGCGTCTGCGGAGCGACGATCCCGCTGCGAGACCTGAGGTGAACAGGAAACACGCTCTGCTCCAACCACATCTGACAGTGCTGGGAGAGCTTGCACTGGGAGGGAGATCCTTTCATACGTGACTGTAAAGACAGACCTGTAGTGCATGTATTCTTCCCAGCGGGGTCAAATGTACGCGCCGCTCTCCAAAGGAAGTCTCCATCTGCATGCAGGAGGTGGTCTGCAGGAGGACCTGGCAGCTCAAAGGTGCTGAGGACCTCATCTTCCATTAGGACGGTTTATATTTCCACACTTTGAAAAATAAATATATGGAACAGTTTTGTGCACAAAGCACAGGGAACAACTTCAAAACAAACCTGTGTGAATTCGCCTTTGTGCCATCTGAAATGTGATGTGCTTTTGCACCAGCCAGTCTCCAAGCCAGTCACATCAGGTGATGACTCAGCTACCTTCTACTGATCTAACTGGCAAATCTCACACAGGGGGAAGCATTTAAAGTATTTAAAGGCAACAGCTCAGCTTCTGAGAGTCTGCATTCAGGTCACTTCCCTGTGGTACATGAACAGTTCTCCCTACAGGTCCTCATCTATCTGCAAGCCACTTTGCAGCCCACCTCCACCCCAACTCCTCTATTTCATACTTCATCAGTATCGTATCTGTTGCTCTGTGCCTGCTTTTTACATCTCTGTCCCATAAGGCCACCAGATTTAAGGAGAAAGCAAAATATCTGAGATGAAAAACATAAGAGCATTCTGGGGTTTAACAAACGTAGAACTGAAAACTAAGTGGGAATTATAAAAATGAAATTGGGTGGTTGTTACATTTACAAAAGATGGTAAAGATAAGAGGATGGATGGAGTGGAAGTTATTATAAATCCATTAACATTTTATGTTAACCAGACTCTAGACTTTGTTGAACACTCCAAAAAAACATAACTCTTTAAAAAATCATGGAAAGGATTTCCACATGGCTTTCTATTACAATTAAGCATTTTTGTCGCACTAACGTAATTTGCATGGGTTGGATCAACTCAATTAAATTAAGTTGGACTCAACTGTAGTAAAACAGTTGATTCATCATTAATTAATCAAGTTAGTCCAACTCAAGCACATTAAGTTGGAATAACAGAATTGCATAATGCTAAAATAAAGCAATTTAATTATGTGGGAATTCTTTCCATGATTTTTTTATGTTCATTCAAAAAGTTATTTTTTTGAGTGTTCTTTATGTACATTATAACCTCAGACTTATCAGAACCTGCGCCTCAGCTTCTACTTCTCTAAACGCTTTCTCCCTTCCGTGCATGTCAAAACCACAATGAGCGTGCTCGCATCTGTTTGGGAAAATCCAAGATCTCTGGAAAAACGATGTGAGCGTGAGAGAAAGAACGAAAGAATACGCACTGCCCAATTATCTCACTCCTTCTGCACCGAAAACACACTCATACACTTCTCTCTCTCCCACGTCGGACAGAAAGACCCCTGGGATTTTTTTTTTTTTTTTTGCCTATCGATGAAACTAAACACTCGGGCAGCAGAAATGGAAGAGCAGAGGGAGCAACAGAGGAGGACGGCTGGAGTGAACTCTGCTCATTAAGCCTTGAAATACTCCATTCTGTCCACAAAGTCGAGGTCCCTCTGTTTCTTTTCTCCGTCGGAGGAGGATGCAGCTGCTGGGAAAGTGTGTGTGCATGTGTGTGTGTTTAGTGTCAGTGGATAAGGGTTTAAGTATGCAGTGAACTCAGAGCTGTGATGGTCATTCACAGCTGCTCCAAAACATCATACTGCTGGATCTCAAGCACACACACACACACACACACACACACACACACACACACACACACACACACACACACACACACACACACACACACACACACACTAACATTTGTTCTGTATCACAGAAATATTTAAAGACAAAAACTTGTTGGCCTTCTTTTTTATTTGTTATTTTTCAAAGATTTCATGTTATGTTTTGGGCGCTTTCTTATCTTACTGTTTTAAAGAGCTTTCTGTTTGCTAAAAATGCATTTCTACAATGTTTTGAGTTTTCTTTTTAAAACTTGAAAGTATCAAATCAAAGCTGTGGTAATATAAAGCCCCTTAGTACCAAAAACTAGACCGCCTGCTGCTTTTGCAAGCCACTTTGAATTTTCTCCACTCAAAAAAAACTTAACCGTGACCCTTTTCCGAACCTAACCATTTATTTTTAATGATGACGTCATGTAATAAACACGAAACAAACACCTGCAGTTTCTGGTGTAAGTGACCGAATCATTTAGTCCATCAACACTGAAATGAATCAGTACAAGTCAAAAAGTACATGTAAAAATTACGCTCAGGAAGCTGCATCAGTAGATTAGCGGTCGTGGCTAGGTCATGAACTGTGATGAAACTGCATTGACGTTCAGTTTGTTGTAGTTTGACTGTTTTTGTGACTTTGGTGTTTAACACGTTGTTTCTGAATTAAACTGTATTAACAGCTCTGCTAGGGCGTCAGGAGGTGTTAAAAACACTCTAGATATACGTGCAAATACTCAAACTACCACTTCCGTGGTCTCCCATCTCCCGTCCCTTCATGTGCTTCAGTGCAGTTTAGCTCACTTGGCTTTCTGTTTGCTGTTTATATCCGTCTGACTCTCTCCTACTCTCTGTTTGAATATTCATTGCTCTTTTAAGTTCGATAAACAAGCGTCTTCTGTTGTTAAATCTTGTTTCCATCAATTGCGTCTTATTAGCAAGGCCAGACATTATGTTCCACATCGGGACCTTGGAAAGCTTATCCACGCCTTTGTGACATCCAGGTTGGATTATTGCAACTCACTTTACTTCGGTCTTAACTCTACTCTCTTTCATAGACTCCAAATTGTTCAGAATGCAGCTGCTCGTCTCCTTACTGGTAGTGGACGGCGTGTCTCTATCACCCGTGTCCTTGCTGATCTGCGTTGGCTTCCCGTTAAGTACTGCATCCGATTCAAAATCCTGCTGCTTACCTTCTGAATTATTAACAATATAGCACCAAGCTACCTCATTGAGCTACTTAGATCATACCCCCCTACTAGAGCATTAAGATCATCTTCCCAGTCACTCCTGGTACTGCCAAGATCTCGGCTGAAGACTAGAGGTGACCGCGCGTTTGCCTTGTCTGCACCCGATTTATGGAATAACCTCCCCATCGCTATACGTGAGTCTGATTCCATTCAATCCTTCAAATCGCGGTTAAAAACCCACTTATTTAGCCTCACCTTTTCTACCAGTTAACGCTTGCTTGATAGTTAGCTTAACGCTTATTCTTATCTTCGGCTTTTAATTCATTTTTAATTTTTTGACTGTTTGATCCTCTACACTTAGCCTTCTTTTATGCTTTTATATGCAATTCTTTTCCCTTCGTGTGTTTTAATGCCATTCAACCTGCTAGCACGTTTTGGTACCTTGCCATAGCCCTCATCCTTCCCTGTTACTTCATCTTACCCTCTTGCATGTTAAGCACTTTGGTACACCACTGGTTTTTAAATGTGCTATATAAATAAAGTTTGTTGTTGTTGTTGTTCAATGCAACAAAATTCACAGTGAAACTGGTCTCATGTACGTTTTTCTGTTTCTGTTGTCAGATAAGAGAACGTCTGAAACATCTCAAATGCAGCCCACAAACATCAGGAAAAACCAAACAAACTCAAGCCATTCACCAAACTGGTGGTTCTTATTGCTGAAACCCAGACTGTGTGACTGAACTGTTCTCTAACAAACTCTGCATTCTCAAATGTTCTGGGCTGGATTAAAGTTTGCAGAGGGCTGGATCTCGAGCCTTCAGCCAGCCTTTTAAACGTGAAGTCAGATCCTATGAGAGATCACAGATGGTGTCTTTCGATTTCCTCACATCGCATATTTCAGCCCTGTTGACCCAAATAAATGTGGTGCAAACATCTGGAGGATTGTCCAGCAGAATCCCAGATTGACTGCATTCTCTAGCAGGATTTTCCTGGATAACACTGCCTTTGGAGACGTCTCAGGGTATATAAGAATGGTCCCAGTCGTCATACGCTGAGCAAACGGATGTATATTTTTATGAATTATATTACAGGTGCATTATAGTCTTCACATGTTGAGTTCTTGGAACTAAATAATACTTATTCTTTATGAGTCAAACAACTTGTCAAGCTCTAAAAATACTTCTAATTTTCCAAACACCCCTGATTAGTAGGCTGCCACCATCACACCAGGAACAGCAAATTTAAGACATTAAAAATTAAGTTATTAATGACTTTGCTGAGACTTTTAGAGCTACCCTGAGAGCTGTAATAGAGCCACTGGTAAGCCTTTCCTGGACCCTGGGCTACATGTTTGACACCACTGTCTTATACCTCTGTCTAAGCTTATACAGTGATGTGTTTAGGGGTAAACAGTGACTTAAGGAAAAAGCTTTAACCATGATTAGTAGAGGCCAAAATCCAGATGCTAAAGAAGTACACTGTGCACTAACAGAATTCCTGAGGTTGGGCAAGAGGTGTCTTTGCAGGAAACCCTTAGACACCCCTCGAATTGGTGGGTGTGTTGCCAGGTTCCTTCTACAGAAATTATATTTGTGTGTCTAGACTGTATTAACTCTGTGACATTAGACGAACACGTGTACGCCAATTACACGAACAATGTTTGAAAGTTATGTAAGTGAGAGAAACAGGAAAACAGAGACTTTAAAATAAACATGAAACCAGAAAACTGGGAGTGTGGAACATCTGTATTACAGATGTGTCAGCAGTTTCCACATCTGTGAGCCTGCTAGGGCCCACTTGGGTCTGAGTGATGTACATTTTAGGGACTCCGTGCTCGCTGCAGTCTTGTTCTGAACGACAGGTGTCACTACTCAGAGAAAAACTCAGGCTTTTTGATTCAGCGCTGGATGCGAAGGAACTAAATACGATGAAACAGGGACAAAGCAATAGCGGAGTTCTTTTCAAAGTTTTCTCCTAAAAGTCTCCAAATTGATGTACCACAGTACTGTGGTGGATGTGGCTCAGGCATGAGAGAGAATGACAAGGGTTCAGTCTCTGGCTACTACAGCCTGCATGCTGAAGCAACCCTGTACAAGACAGAGAACACCTGCAAGTGTCACTAGTTTATTGTCCACAAACCACCACCTGAGAAGTGAAACGCTGGCCTGTCGACAGTCCTCCTGTGCATTTCCAGCTACTTTATCGCTGTGGCTTTCAAATGTATCTTCGCAAACTGGATGTGAAGCAATGCACAAAGAAGTGGAAAAAGTAGAAGGACAAATACGTTTGACTGTAAAAATGAAACAAAGAACGGGCACCCAGCCACCGGGACACAAGGTAACTAACGCACAACACACTAGGAAAAATACCGACAACGACGTCACCAACTTACGTACAAAGATTCACAGCAGAAGTCTGAAACAGGCCTGAGACGAGCTGCGTGTGTATGTGCTTGTGTGGTTGGGCGAATGAGGCTTGTAGTAAAAAGTAAAATATAAGTACTATTCCATTTTTATATATTCATAAATAGTACACTTGACCTTAGTCTGTCCACGCAGCGCATTACAAAAATAAAGAGGTGTAAAACAAAACTACACCGAAGCTGTAAATTCACAATCATGCTGCTGTTCTCGACACTTCATTTGACGCTGATCTCCACTGGACCCCCCCTTCCTCATTACGGGTCCCCCAATAATAGAAATCCTGTAAGCACCCCTGGCCATAACAGGACTGTTACTCTGCTTCAGTGCAGCAAGTTTATGTCCCCGAACCTGCAAATAAACCCCGACATGACAGCTCTGCAGCGTGCACCATATGCCCCATCGTCCCAGCTTACCTGTGTCCTGTCTGAACTGGTGCATGGACTGGAGATCTATGATGTAGGGCGAGAGCCGGCTGTCCACCTGGCCGAGCACCACGCTCCCTCCGCGGGGGTCGCTGCTCCGGATGGCCGCCTCTATCTGGTGGGAGACGGCGGGGCTGTAGGGCCGCCACCGGCCGTGTTCGTTCAGCCATTCCCACACCACCACGGCAGAGGCCAGGAGCATGTTGTTACTGTTGGCCCTGGAGGGGAGAAGCACAGATGAAACGACAAGAAAACAGTGAGAAGCAGCAGCGCCGTGGAGGTAAAACAGGAGGAGGCTGTTAGCCCAAATAAAGGCAAGCAGAGGCCAAAAGCGCAGCGAACGGGCTGAAATTCTCCGCTATAATCCCTCCGTTTCAGCCACGATCGCTCCCTGTCTGTGCGAGCCAGTGTCGTGATAAATAACAAAGGCCCGATCGCTGAAACGAAGCCAGGCTGGGGGACTTACATGGAGCCGAGGCTGAGCTAACGCCGGGAGAAGGCGGCGCATTCTTCCACGAAGATCCGAGCTCCGCGCATGGCCGCGGGGAGAAGGAAATCACGGCCCCAGCTCAGCCTGCCTTTGTTAGACCACCGACACGCTGCGCTAAAACACACTGACACACACGCAGAGCTCGGCGGCCTGGTGATGAGGTTCCTGTGCGCTGG
The DNA here is from genome assembly GCF_057381845.1 of Rhamphochromis longiceps. Classification (NCBI taxonomy): domain Eukaryota; kingdom Metazoa; phylum Chordata; class Actinopteri; order Cichliformes; family Cichlidae; genus Rhamphochromis; species Rhamphochromis longiceps. The sequence goes on from NC_140562.1 coordinate 43,782,987, forward strand.
GGTAACTCCAGTCTCGGCCTCGGTGCCGCGTAAAAATAAAAAAATAATAAAGCCGCTGATTCCTTTTGCTGGGTGTAGACAGCAACAGCTAGTGTGTGTGTTTGTGGGTGTGTGTGTGCCTTCCTTCTGTAGTTTGGGGCGTTGCAAACTGAAACGTTGAGAAAGTAGTAGCTTCCAACAGCGCAACCTCAGAAAGAACAACTCCCAGACCCTGAACAGGTTCGACCGGTCCCTGATTGTCATTCAAAAACAAATAAACATCTGTTTATGAAGTCAGTGACAGGAAAAGTTGTATATGCACACCAATGATTTGCTCCCCACCCACTCACTAAACTTTAGCAGACACAGAGCTTTATGCGGGGACAGCTTTGTTGACTTTGGACATAAATGTGGATGAGAAGAATGAAACATCTAATAACTTGGTTATAAGCAATGGTTACAAACTAAACACACAGAGGTGTGAGGGCCAGAAGCAGCCCACAGAGGGTCCAATGCAGAACACTGCGTGGCTCCGTAAAGTGTGACGACTGCAGCGAAGTCTAGGAAAAAACGTTCTGCTGTGCTGTTCCTGGAGTGGTGATGTTGGAGACTGGCCCCATCCGGGACACTTGACGGGCTAATGTGACGTATTCCAGGTCACTTAGGCTAAACCTGTGCGTTATTTAAGGCGGTTAAAGTATCTCTCCATGTTCACTGTAGTAAAAACAATTCAGTTCAGTCATGTTACTGAATAACTAGAGATGTTTAAAGAATTATTCGTGGTTTGTTTCTATTTGGGACCCCCCCCCCCCCCAAAAAAAAAAAAAGAAAAGAAAAGAAAAGAACCACTAGCAGTGGAGAGTCTGCTTCCATAACTCAATTTTAAATGCTGGTTGACACTATGTCACTATGACACTATTAGCGACACTATGTTCATCTTAAATGGAAATTATCCAGATTATTAATGTCAACAAAATCTGAACCTGAGATCAGAGTCTGGTAATGTCACCATTGTGAATTTTGTGCATTTTGTTTATGACAAGAATTAACCAAAAATATCACAAATCTTCACCCACCCACCACAGTCTCGTGGCAGTGAAATAATCGTGACCTCTGTTGTTCATGTGTTCATTCATTGAGCAGATTCGTGCGTAGCTACAGAAAATAAACATTTTCGACTGTAAAGCGAGGCACGCCCCTATTGGACAGGATAGAGGAGATGCTGTTGTATTACATAGATTTGGTCACGTCAAATATGACAGTTCTAGTCCTTCACGTGACACTGCATTTGATTATTAGGGAAATAACAATAAAGGGTAGACACCGAGGAGAAAAAGACGGGGGGAGGCAGGTTGCGTGCGCGCACCTGTGCGTATTTGGCGTGCGCTGCAGCGAGAGCCAAACAGACTAAAGCGAGGATGAAGTGTTGATTCTGAGATTCTTTCAGCTGATTCCTGCTTCCCATGAGACTTCTGCTACAGTCGGCCATTCACGGCTGTATAAAGTGACCCCCAGGGCACCGGGAAATGACCGCTGGACAGTCTTCAACGCGCACGAGTGCGCACGCCAAAGATGCAGACACATGCAGACAAATGCACACATGCAGCTTCTGACTCTCCCTGTATGTTCTCTCGCTCAGACAGGCCACCTGTACCTGCACCTTGATTAGTAGATCAAATAGAAAAAAAAGGAAAAGGAGAGGCGGAGGAGAGATGGAGAGAATCCAAACGCCGATCCAGTTTTTTTGGTAGCTAATGCTTGAAATTCTGAAATAATTTTGAAATCTGGAGGAATGTCCACTCAGACGGACACATTTCACCAGCAGCAGGGGAGGGGGTCCAAAATAAAATAAAAAAATCATATAAACAAGAAAACAAGTCCAGCAATAGACGAAACAGCTTTAACAATGTCGCCACGGCTCGATACTAAACCCACAATCACTTCATTTTCAGCAGCCTGCAAATAAATTCACAAACGCGATTTCTCATTCCTGCTTTTAAAAAGCATATTCTCAGTAATACTAGCTCTTCTTGTATCGCAAAGAAAAATCTAAAGGTTTGTGAGGGCAGGTCTGCCTGAAATACTCACTTTTCTACAGCTTTAATCTACGCACAAATGTTAGTACTTGTATAAAACACTCACCTGTTGATACGATCTTCTGCGTCCACACACTCCAAGACTTTCGGAACAAAATCCCGGTTCTTCATGAATGAAAATCTATCCTTTCGGCTCAACCATGGCTCCTTTCTTTCTCCCTCTCTCTACCCAACAAAGGAAAAACACTCTTCGCTTTCTTCTCTTATTTATAAATCTGAAAAATACACTATCCAAAAAGTCAGGAAGTAGAATCCATCTAAAGGGTTAAAAGTGGGAAAATGGTGCCTCCATTATGTGATGAAATTAATCTGGCACGTATCCCTTCGCCTCCATCTTCACTAACACACTGTGGTGAAAAACTATGAGGCTCCAGAGGGGACCCCACCAGCTCCTGCCCCCTCACTCCATGCCCAGAAACGCACCAGTGTGGACGCAAAGAAAGAGAACACATACAGCTTCAGTTTACTGACCTGCTTACTTTTTGTAACACGCGCACAGGTGGAATATGATTTCAAATGTAAAATTAAACCCTTTTCTATGTGTTGGGAATTCACTGAAATTTTTTTTAAAAGAAAGGAGTTTAGGAAAGTGGTTATCTTTGTGTGGGTGGTCGCACACTGCCGTCTAGTGGAGGACATGGAATGACATCTAGATTGTTTTATTTAAACTGAAAACATTTAAATTGAAATCACAGAATAACGAAAACTCAGTTGCACGTTTATCAACTTTTAGAAGCCGATTAGACGTTTTTAAAGTCTTAAGTCATTTCTCTTCATCTCTACGTCTCTACTTTTTCATATGTATGTTTCAATTAGCTTCCACTGATGACGTGTGTAACCAGGATTCAAAAATGTCTGTTTTACTTAATAATTATGTCGTAAAACATAATGGCGCTTTGGTTCTACAGATATACTCCTGCAAAGTCCGTTATACTAACTTGACTCTAACTATTTTGGTAATACTGGCGGCTCTCGCTTTCGTCCCAGGCTCCATAGCTCAGGGGTTAGAGCACTGGTCTTGTAAACCAGGGGTCGCGAGTTCAAATCTCGCTGGGGCCTGTGAATCCTTTTCTGTTTTCATTCTTAGTTTAGTGTCTTGGACACTTCTAGACGACCCAGCAAGGTTCCCTAGAATTTAGCGTTTTCTTTCATCTCATTAAAAGTTAAGACCCAGAAAACCAAAATAAATTATTACAAAACAAAATTCCTACCTTGGTCCTATGGAGGACCACAAGAGCCACGCGCATCAAAATAAAGAATTCTGTGCTTATATAATGAATTGTAGAAGAAGTTCTTCGTCATTCGTTCATTCTTGTTAATGTAATGTAGCCTGATTCTCTGTTTACAAATCAGGTAGTGTAAAAATTACAATCAGAGAAGGTTGTTGTTGTGGTATTTCTGCGTCTGTATAAATGTATTTGCTGCATTTTGTAGCTGCATACAGTTTAGTAAAGGTAGCAGTTTGTAACAGGGAGCTAGCCAGCTACTCCCCGGTATTTTCAAACGCTTCAGAGCTAATAGACTATGTGCACCTTAGCATAAAACGAGAAGTTAGCATTTTCTCGTGCACAGGGTCTATTGTAAAGGCTATAAACACTGTAAACGACTCTGTGCCATTAACGTAGATCCGGACCAGTTTAAAAAAAACAAACAAACAATATAATTATATGGCACGTGTCTCGTCATATACAGCATTTATGTGAATTCGTCCAGAGCCCGGATAGCTCAGTCGGTAGAGCATCAGACTTTTAATCTGAGGGTCCAGGGTTCAAGTCCCTGTTCGGGCGTCAGAGTTTTTGCTTCTTCACCGTTTTTCGGTCTGTGGCGTGTGTTTATAATAATAATGTATTCTTTATTGATCACCGTGGGGAAATTCCTCTCTGCGTTTAACCCATTCACTCTGTGAAGCAGTATGGCATCCAGCCACTCCCACCCCAGCTTTACACTTGTTAGCTTAACTTAAAAAACTTTAAATTTAAAACTTTGAAATTTTTGTATTTATTTCTTATACACTTCAGTTTATTTCTAAGAAAACCAACGACCTCCAGTATCTGCCTGTTGCCTTATCTTGGTGTCTCCAGATGTATTGAAGTTCATAGCTTTGTAAGATATGTGATATGTAAGATATGTAAATAACTGAGCAACATGGATAATAACATACACAAAGACTTAACTTTTTGTTTTGCATTTATAAGCAAAATAGCAACAAATCATTTTAACTACTTGAAGGAAAAAATACAGTGCATTTAGCAACCCAACATAAGAATGCCATAAATAAGAAGTGGAAGAAAAACAAAGAATCTACACTTTATACACAAAATAAAAACCCAGACATACACACACAGGTTGTATATATACAAATGCAACATTAATACATTGAATCCATGTAATAGTGGGCATAAACTATCAGCTGTGAAAGTGTAGTTGGTGTCGGAGTTGAAGTATTACTACTATTTGTCATATATTTACGGGTGATGTCAGGATCTGGTCCGGATGGCGGTCTTCTTCTTCTTCTCCTTCGCCCGAGCTTTCCAGTGGGTGACACAAACAGCCAGTACCATAATCATGAGGATGAAACCCGTGATCATGCAGTACCAGTGATTAAAAAGAAACCGAGATAAACCTGAAACTGATGACAAACAGACAAAATAAAGCCGAGGGTGAAACATGTTCTGAGACATGAAGTCCTGCATCACCTCTGACTGGTTTTCTTTTTTTCAGTGTGAACAAGTTTAACTCCACATTTATTCCCGGAGACTTCTTAATATAAAAATGTGATTTACACAACATTAGAAAGAAATGCAGCTGTAAATCAAAGAAGTTCATCAGGTTAATGCTTTATCTCTTACTTGGGTGTAGTCTGACACTCCATGGGTCGTGTCATTAGTAAGAAGGCCGTAACACTGACGTCAGTACAGTAAAAAGTGAAATTTTCAGAAGCCAGTGAGTGGGATGAATTGGACCCTTTCCCAGACCAGTTCTGTCTACCAGGCCATGTCTGACACCCCCGTTTTAGACCACACTTCACTCGACATCTTTCTAAAAAACCTGTTCATGAATCCGTCTCGTTCAGGCTGGAGTCCGAGCAAACGTTTAGAAGTTGCATAATTTCTCGATGTCCAGCCCGGTTTGTAAAATAGCTCCTGAATTAAATTTGTGTTTACATCAAGTACATAACCTCACCTTCTGTCCTGCTTGGACTTTGCAGGGGAAGTTTGTGTGGAAGAACTGACTCTGAGCTAAAGAAAAATTTCACAGTGAAATATCACCTAAAGGTTACTCTTACCCTGAAGCTTGGTTCCTTCCCCAATTTTTAAGTCTGAGTTTACGTAGGAAATACAGTAGTACAGCCCCAGGTCTCTGTCCTCGATACTGGAGATCATCAGTGCCAGAGAGCGGTTCACCAAAGTCACTGTATAACGACTGTTGAGCTGAAACCCTAAAAAAAGAGTAACTGGTAGTTACTGGTCACCTGCTTCACAAAGTGAAATCACAGCCTTACACTCTCTGCATGTTTCCAACATTTTTAAGTGAGATGATCGGTCACCTTGGATGGGTCGTCCCTCTTTGAGGCTGGCAGAGAAGATCATGGTGGGAGGTTTATCTGGGTGATGCTTAAGCCACGTTGTGTCATAAAGATAGGAGAGGTTACAGCCCACGCTGGCTGTTGAACCCAGCTGGACGTGTTGGACCTCAGCAGCAGGAACAAGCAGCATCCAGAACCCAGATGTGATCAGTTCTGAAGGGGATCAGAGGGACACCAACTTTTAACGAGCCACACAGAGAGATCTCTCTCTGCAGTGTCCTTAAAATTCAGTTTTACTCAAGCAGTGGGAAAATGTTGAAAAACTGCAGCTCGTCTAAAGTCCACCTGAACCTTTCTCAGACTCTGAGTGAGTCCCCAGTGTCTCCTATATATATATAAATCACAGCACAAATAACAGGTTTACAACCTGGTGGAAAAATCTGCACCTGCAGCCAGCACACAGCTAGTTTATGCTGTTAGTGCCTGGGTCACTTTGAATTATCTGACAAATAACACGGCAGCTAATTGGCTTGTATGTGCATCCATACAGTTTATGAATGCAATCACATCTGTCTCCAAACAAACAAACATGATGGTGACAAAAATGCTAACTTGGCTTAAAAACGAATTCCAAACCAGCGGGTGACATCACTGCGGCTGTTTATCTGTCATACACAATCTATGACTATACACTCAAGGCTGCTGGCACAGAAACCATCTAACAGAAAAATATTTCCATTTGAAATGATTATCTTACTCAGTGGATGGAAACCACAGATTCACAGAACTGGACCACACTGCAGCTCATTTTCCTTTATTTTCTGAAGAAGTGTTTCAAAAATATTTCTCTGTATCCACAGTTATGTAAAAGTGTTGCTCATTTCACATTTATTTACAGTCTGTTCATCCAAAAAAGAACTCATTGGCTCTGATGGGAAGCACTCAGCAGATTCGTTTTCAGAAAGAGTTTTTTTTCCATTCGAAATGGTTAAAAAGAATATTTTTGCTGTTTAATCAATACATAACACCTTAATGCTTTTTAAGCATTCAGTCTTCAAAGTGTATTCAGGTGCATTGAGTTTTATGCAGTTAGTGTGTAATCAGAGTCTACTTGGAGCAAATTCATTTGACTGGACAGAGACTGGAAAGGTTTTCTTGGCAGTAGTTGTAGCCTCCAGGTTTCCTGGATTTCCACTTCTGGATTTGCATCTTTTATCCTATACTCCCAGCAGACCCACAGCCAGTTTGGAGGAGAAGCACCTATGAACTACCATCTTCACAGAAGAGCATCAGAATTCAATTAAAAGCGAGGAAAGGGGTTTTAAGATCATTAAGATGATTAATGTTGTAGATTTAAAATGTTATGCAGATGACGCTCAATTCTCTCTTTGAGACGTATATCCTATGAATCAGCTGGAGGAGGTCATGTTATTTTTGTGACTTGAGTGGAACATATCTGTGAGTTCTTGTATCCTGAGTCGGAGCTTGCTGATGTGTAATCGTGGGTGCTGTTTTCTGTTACGAGCAGCAGTGCAGTCTGACTCCTGAGTACTTCCTGATGACCCCAAGTTCTTTGATTCAATGAAAATATTTGAACTTTTCTCCTCATGAGCATTTCTGTAGTTTACTTTTTTTGCTTTTTAACATTTAAAATATTCAAAAAACAACAATGAAACGTCCTGCTCCCATCACCACAGTTAGTACAACCACATCGAGTGTATGTCATGCCATCATGACTCCCTCTCTCATATCTGTTTGTTCATCTGACACAACTTTAACCTGCTGGAAGGTGAAATTTCCATCAGTATCATTGAAATTTGCCTCCTTCCTAAAGCAGACTTTTGATACCCCACAAAGCATTTTTCTTACTCACCAGTAAGAATCGATGTAATCCAGTGAGACCTCATCTTGTATCTATTTTCGTGTCCCTGAAGGTGATGATGTTAGGGTCTAACAGACCACTTCCTTTTCAGCTGCCAAGCCGCTGTTTCCACTGAAAGCCTGCTTCTGTATTCTCTTACTTTTAACTGCTTTCACTTCTGCTGTGAGGTGAATTTTCCACAGTAGTTTGATGCGAGTCTTACAATCATCCCATTGTAAGACTTGCATGGAGATCCGGGGACAGCCGGAAACATGACCTTGACATTAATGGCTAACTTGGCATTTAAGTTCTGCTTAACCTGTTAATGGTTATAAACTATTAAAAAAAATATTAGTATTTTGTTGCTCTGTAACGTATTTGGAACTAAATTATTGTAATAAAATGTTACTACACAAGTAAAAACTGCAATATTCTACTTTGATTCTGCATGTTTACATCCTAAGATATACACATATTCTCATGTAATCATCAGTTTTTTGTGTACATTTCATAGTCTGTGAATATCTCATGTTCATTCCTATTGCTTTTGCCTTTATAGTCATACATGTATTTGTTATTTTTGTGTACTTATGTAGGCATGAGTACATGTATCTGTATGTATATATTTACTTAGACTTTATACTTTTTATACATCACTACATTTATCTGTTAATTAAATGTTGTGCACCACGTGAGGGAGTATAACTGTATGTTTTGTTGTGCATAATGACAATAAAGAATCGTGAATCTTGAAATAAAGACTGGAGTTTGAGCATGAGAAGCAGGCTGACATAAAGGGAAGTTAAAACCACAGAAATGGCAGAAATTCTAAGAACATGAACCCCGAGTACACAACAGCAAAACAACTGTCACCTCTGTGAGAGGACCTGAGGTGGAAAATATCATAAAGCAAACATTAACCAAAGGATCAGCGATCAGCTTGTTTTTAAAAACATTACAGGGGAGCATGTGGTCGAGCAGCGCGGTGGCGGGGGTGTCTCTTTCACAGGTCTGATATGACAGTCAGACCTTTGTTAGGTTGGATTTGGATTTTCCCGATCGTATGGGGAAGTGGGTCATATGGGGATTTTTCTTTTAGTTGGTGCAGGTTTATTTTGCCTGTTATGGGTCACACATGATAGTACAGGAAATAACAGATGGTCTCAAGTTAACAGAAGACATTTAGATGTGACTTTGGCCTCACACTGATGACCCAGTTTGATTAACTTTAAAATGTAAAGATGTAGCTGAACTGATTTTTTTTGCATTAAATAAGAAACATAGGAGGGCCCTTTGAGTCAGATTTTAACTGTTTGTCGGATCAATCTGTCACCAAAACGTCCTTCTATAACCAGACAACTGTTGCTAAACTCTGAGCAAGAAAGGAATATGTGCTTCTGGATCTAGCAGGACTCGACCGTGAACCCATCAGGTCCTCTGAGTCAGGACGAAAACCTTTGGAGAGAAAATGTTTACCATGTATCTCTGCAGATGTGAGAGCAGCTGGAAGTGATTCAGTCTTCAAACATAAAACTGCGTCATCCCAACTTTTGACTGAGTTTTGACTTGAAAAACATTATTTACCTTATTTCTTATTTACTTTCTCCAATGAAACAAATATTTCGGTTTCACTGTTTGTTTGTTTTTTACATTTTTTGTGTCTCTCATTGCAACTTACTGATCATATAAGTTTTATGATGGATCTTACTTTTAAAAAATGTATTTTAATTCTAGATTTTTCGTTTTTTTCTTCTTAAATCTATTTTCTTGTGATCTAAGTTCAGTAGCCCACAATCAGACCCTGCAGAGGAAGTGAACAACCACAGTCTTTCCAGGTAACCTAAAAATGCTACCACGGTCTGCGATTGCAATTATTTTAGGTGCTCATCCTGTGGTGTGTCTCACTGATCTGCACCACCTGTTTTAAAGGTGCTGTATGAATAAAGAGTGATTGACTGAAGATTTACAGTAAACATAACAGAAACGGGGAAACAAGACAAACAGGGAGGAACAGGCAGGGAAATGCCATGAGACTAAAATATGAGAGGATTCAAAAAATGGGAACCAGAACCTTAACCTTACAAAAATGAAAACTTGGCGTCAGTAGTGCTTTGATATTGAAGCCTCACACGAATAGATTCACAATGAAAACAAAACAGGAACCCCAAATCTAAAATAACAAAAGCCCACGATGATTACTCGCCACCTCCCTGCACCCATATGTCATTTGCTTGCTAATTAATTTAATTTGACTAAAAAAATTAAAAGTAAGTTCAAAATGTCAGTGTTCAGATGATCCTGGTCCGTTACTTCTTCCAAAACAAACACAGCTTGATTAATACTAGGAAACACGTTAACGGATTTTGCCCACACTACACCCAAGCTGGAAAATTGCATTTCACCACAAGGTCACAAGTTTGACACTGCTACTGAAATGACTGATAAATGACCAACAACTGGGTAAAACTGGATGAAGGTGATTCTCAGGTAACTTCTTTCCCCATTTTTGACAGTTGTTTGTGATCCTCTCAGGAAACCTGTGGCTCAGAAACAAATGGGTCACTTTGTGGAAACCCAAATGATGACAGACAAAACTGCAGCTGAACAATAAATACATGAGGACGAAGAGAAGAAACAGACATTTCAAACTCACATGCTAAATGTACTATACTGTACTAATTCTGGCATAATCACCAACAAATTACAATAAAATCAAAAACTTTAATTTAAAAAAGTAAACAAAACAGTCCAGTTGCTGATATTTCAAACCCCTTATCTTTGCTATAGTAGTATTCTAATTACTATGAAAAGTACAAAACATTCACAGCACAAAACACTGTTACCACTAAAAAGGCACAGATGCATTCTTTTGAATTGACTAACTGAAGACAGGCACGTGTACGCTCCACAGCCACTTTATTAGGTACAACTTGCTAGTACCAACTTAGCCCTCTTTTTCCTCCAGAGCAGAATTAATTTGTCATGGCACTGATTCAACAAGGTGCTGGAACCATTCCTAAGAAATTTTGGCCCACACTGACATGACAGCATCACACAGTCATTGCATATTTGTCAGCTGTTCCTCCATGTTATGAATCTCCCGTTGGAAGCAGCCATGAGAGGATGGGTACAATGCGATCATAAAGACCATGGTCAGCAACAGTAATTGGGTAGACTGTGGAGTTTAAACACCAGTCAGTTGGTACTAAGGGGCCCAACATGTGCCAAGCAGTATCCCCCACACCATCACGCCACCAGCAGCCTGACCTGCTGATACAAGGCAGGATGGAGTGATGCTTTCATGTTGTTTACAAATCTGATCCCGATATCTGAATGTGGCAGTAGAAATCCAGAGTCATTAGACCCGGTAACCTTTCCCCCCCTTGTCTTCTATTTTATAGTTTTGGGAAATTGCAGTTTCCTGATCTTAGCTGACTAAAGTGTCACCTCAGGTGGACACTTGCTTTTGTAGCTCATCTGCATGAAGGCTTGATCTGCTATGCTTTGAGAGGTGTTCTTGATTGCAATGAGTGGTTATTTGAGTAACTCTCGCCTTCCCATTAATTCAAAACAATCATCAAGGTAGTTTCTCCACGAGAAGTACCACTCACTGGATATTTTTTCCTGTCAGAGCATTATCTGTAAACCCTAGAGATGTTTGTGTGGGAATATCCCAGCAGATCAGCAGTTTCTGAGCTACTCAGACAGGCTAAACATGAAAAACAATTATTGTTTTTCGCATTTTGATTTCCTGCTGCTACGAAACTCCAGTCCTGTAGATGGCAGTAAAGGCGGGTTAGTAACACACCGGTCATACACTCAATAAGCAGTAGAAGAAGAGTAGCGCGGCGTATGAGAGGAACCCAAACAGCTCTCTGTGGTTGTTTGTCCAGGTCAGTAAAATCTGACAAAGCAATGACAGCCACCGCTGGTTGTGCATAAAGCTGCTTGAAGAGAGAAAATCACCGTACAGAGAAAACCGAGCGTCCGCCGGATGACGGAGCGTCCCCAGGTGAGGCTAGTTAGCTTTAGCCTGTTCTCGGTGTTTTTATTTAGCCTGTCAAACCTGCTCGCAGCCTGACGTGTCACCGCACTGACAATTAAATGAAGTTAGTGACACTTTAAAGACTCTAAAAGACCATCTGTGGGACTAAAATCATCTCAGGGAAAGCTCAGCGCTTCTGTCACGGTAACACGTTTATTTGTTTCGGCTAACGTGGGAAGTGAATGAGCTCCGTCCCTGTTTTTTTTTTTTCCACGCCGAGGCTTCGTAGATCGAGTAAAATAAGACAGAATTCACGTGTCACATTTAACGGGTTTAAACTGAAGATCAGCCGCGTCGTAAGCGTTCACTTAGCCGGGCCGTGTTTTGCTCGGTGGAGCCTCAGCTAATGTTTGTTTGGTTCAGTATCTTTTGCGGTTATTCACACACGGCTTGGTGTTACAGCCAATCAGCTGCAGCAGAGTGAGACGAGGCTGGAGATAACTTCTGTTCTCTCCTTAATTATCAGCTGGTAAAACATGCTGGGTTTTGTGGTTCCGGTGTGTTGTGGTCCAGTTGGTTAAATTTGGAGTGCGCTCACAGTCTGAAGATGTGTTTGAACTGACTCAGCTGATGCTGTGTTTGAGTTACACGCTGAACAAGCACATTTTCAGAAACCTTTGAAATGAAGCTGCATTTTGGCTGTTAACCTTTCCTATTTGGGCACCTGGTATAGCAGAACATTCATTAATAAACGTGTGGATATCCAACCTGGGATTGGCAGTGTAATAACAGCAACAAAAGCACTGCTGAGTGAATTACAATGTTTTATTGATATTTAAAATCATTTAAAGTTTCCATCGGGTTATTTTGTTTTGCATAGTGTCATTTTTAGATTTTAGATCTGATTAATTTAGTCTAATCTGCCCTTCATGTTCGTCTGGTTATGCACCTCTGGACGGCTCCCAGTGCTGCTGTTAGGAAGTCACATCCTCATTAATGAATGAATAAATACATTTATTTATGTTCTGCAGAGTCACAGAACATTGCATTTTGTTTTCTTCCCAAATATAAAAGTATGTAAACCTGATTTCTGTACAAACCAGTATCCTACATAAATTTCCAGTTATGAATTTGCAGCAAAGTGTAGTTTTCACATTCTGCAAAAATGTTCCCGTGTTTGTAAGTAAAGTGAATTGAAACACAGCAGACTGTCTGACTGCACCGTCTTTGTTTCAGGATGGCAGGAGTGTTCGACATCGACTTGGAGACTGAGGACATCAGTGACACAGAGGTCTGCATTAAATGCTCATTATAGCCAAGCCAAATGAGAACAATGTGAAAAATGATCATGTTTTTATACGATAGTTTATTTATGTTGTGTAAATGTATTGTTAAGTTTTGATAAATGCTGTTTTTCTTTACTTTGTCTTCTGTAAATACTATAAACATACAAATTGTGAAATAATGACAAAATATGAAGTGCCACATGTAGGGTAAACAGGAAGTGACAGAAAATGATATACTTTTTGCATAAAATGTTGAAAGAAGATCACAGATTTGTAAAGCAGGTTTACCTTTTTTAATATATTCTGAAATTTAAATGACGAGATTAAAAGAAAGTACTATAACTAGGGGCTTTTATTTTGAAACTCCTGACACAATCATCCCAATAACTTTGTGTGAGTCACTGAAGGCTTTGTTTGGAAAGTAATGCATTCTTTTGAATTGACTAACTAGAGTTTTATTCTGAAAAACTAACCCTTTTATAGTAAACTGGGAGCATGGCTATTTCCTGTCCTTCTGCTTTGGGCTTTGTATGCTCTTATAGAAAGGGGACAACTCGATGGGTTGGCCATCTCATAGAATCTAACTCACCAGGTACCCAAAACTTCTGTTTGCACAGGGGAGCCAATCAGAAGACAGCCACTTTAAAAGGGGTGTTGCTAAAAAAGCTTTAAAGTTTTATTATTCCTTATTATTTTGCTGCTGTGTCACAGCTCTGAAGAATGTTGTGTGTTGTTGTTGTTGTTGGACCTTTTCACCATCTTGTGGTGCTACATGGCATTACATACCCGGCCCTATTTTAACTTCAGCTGATATCTCTCCAATACAATACACAGGCTTGTTTGACACAGCTGCTATTTTTCAGTTTTAGTTCGTCTTAGAAGGTGTGAAGTTTGGTCCAGAAGGCAGCAGGAGTCATCCATTTCAAAAGTCTATAATCTGAAATTCTTGACTATCAGCTCCTTTTATGCAGCCCTCATTTCGATTAAAAGTACCTTTGAAATATTGCAGCTCCATTTAACCCTGTTTGTCTTCTTTCTCCCTGTCTGTAGGATGATGTGTGTGACTTCACTGTCCCAGAACCAGAAAAGTAAGGCAGGTTTAACAGTGCATATAAAACATAAATAAATAATAACTGCTGATGCCAGTACCCATACTGGTTATTTTCTCCTCTGCCTAGTGCCCAGACGGAGGAGGTGGAGCTGACCAGTGAAAGTGTCAACAGGGACCGTGAGAGAGTCGGACCGGACTGCTTTGAGCTTCTTACTGTGCTGGGAAAAGGAGCTTATGGCAAAGTGTGTGTGTGTCTGTGTGCGCACATGTGACACTTCTTTAAGTAGCATGTTTCTTCAGCACAGACTTTTGGTTTTATGTATTCCTTCTTGATAACAGTAGATCAGAGTTTTACTGGTCCCTGTTACCTTTTATTACCTCTCTATACATTACTAGGTAGTCTAATCTGTGATCATACTCTTGGGGGAATTCCATCAACAAAATCTTCAAAAGGTTGCCCCCAATCGGGTTTGTTTAATAAAAAGGGCGCTCCGTTATTCACCACAGTGGGTCGCTGCCTTGATTTTTCAGATTTGATTTTTGAAACGTCCCACCTGATGCAACCACAGTCGTACAGCATCCTGCTGCTTTTCTTTCTCTGCAGGTTTTCCAAGTGAGGAAGGTTCAAGGGGCTCAGACAGGGAGAATTTTTGCCATGAAGGTCCTGAAAAAGGTACGTGGACGGATCCTGGATGCTGTTTCTCCTTCCTCGCATTGCACACTTTTCATTTTTTAGTTTGTCTCTGTCGTCATTATATCAAGCCCCCCTTCCACTCTTTGTCTCCTGCAGGCAAAGATAGTGTGCAACGCTAAAGACACGGCCCATACGCGAGCAGAGCGAGAGATCCTGGAGACGGTGAGGCACCCGTTCATCGTAGATCTGCTGTACGCCTTCCAGACTGGAGGAAAACTCTACCTCATCCTGGAGTGTCTGAGCGGTAAGCTGGAGGCAACATCCAGCTGTGGGGCAACGCATCTTTACCCTGACTTACCCGTCAGGTCCTTTTGTCAAAGGCATTTTACGGATTGGAGACACGATATGCATGTAGAAATATTCTTAACCTGCACCCAAAATACATGTCAAACAAAATCTATGTGACTGAAAATCCAGCCTCTGATATTTGTTATCATACCACGCTGTTCTGACATTATGTGAACTCTGTCTCATCCATGTGTTCTGCTGTTTATCCTCAGGAGGAGAGTTGTTCATGCAGCTGGAGAAGGAAGGCATCTTCATGGAGGACACTGCCTGGTATGCGCGTTTTGTTAATGATGCTGAAAACGGTTCACTGTTTAAGTAATGTTTAATGAAAATGTTGTGTATGCTTAGCTTCTATCTCGGAGAGATCACTCTGGCCCTCGGTCACCTCCACTCTAACGGGATTATTTATCGGGACCTGAAACCTGAAAACATCATGCTCAATCACCAAGGTGAGAGCACAAGTTTGCCTGAGAATGCACAAAATGCAGAAAAATGTAGAAATGTGGGGCACAGATTTCTTGGAGCCGCTGTTAGTACAATAACTGCACAGCAGTCATATTATTATGCAGATAAATGCTTTAAAAATGCTCTAACAGCACAACTGTGATGCAGAGTTCAGGGACTCTAGCAAGCTCAGATGCACCTGTCAGTCTAAGAGTTATGTTTGACTGACAGGAGGAATTATTCAAGCTTTAACACTTCATAACAAAACTGCTGAAATTGTATTAAGTTGGAAACTCTCCATAGAGGGTCTCATTTCTTATAGCTGCCTGTAAACGTGTTTATTTCTCCTGCACAGTCTCATATTTTAACTAACTTGGTTTTAAAGCGTGCCTCAAGTGGACACTAGCGGTACTGCAGGCATCATTTTGAATGAAGGTGGAGAAAAGAGGCAAATGTCTTGAATTCTAAACAGGATGTAATTGTACCTCAGGGAGTCGTTTATGCCTCATCTGAGTGCTTCAGTTTGGTTTTCTATTTAAGGACACATCAAGCTGACTGACTTTGGGCTCTGCAAAGAATCGATTCACGATGGATCCGTCACACACACCTTCTGCGGCACCATCGAGTACATGTGGGTAACACACACACCTAAACGTTACAGACTCCGAGGCTTCGGCTTTATAACCCATCACAAAAACGTTCACTCCCTCACTTTGTGTTTGCCTGTTTTCTTGCAGGGCTCCAGAGATCCTGACCAGGTCGGGTCACAACAGAGCGGTGGACTGGTGGAGCCTCGGGGCGCTCATGTACGATATGATGACTGGATCGGTAAGCTGGAGCCTGGAGTGTTTTTTAGGCTGATTGGCTGCTGTAGGGCTAAGCTGGCTTTTCTCTGTACCTCCTCCGAAAGCTCGCCTCAAAAAGAGGAAGCTTGCTTCTCTTTTTATGAAGAAGTGGTTGCTGCAGCCTAACAGAATAAAAGACTGCCCCCTGTGGCTAGTATCTGCAATCATTTTTCTTTTTTTAGTTTAGGGCGATAGATGGTGGTTTGGAAAAAGAGCGGCAGGTCAAAGAAGAGCTTTTACTGACCATCCAGAGAGCCTCGAGGTTTTCATGCTCCTTCCTGCAGTTTCAGTTTGTTTCTGTGGAGCCTTCAGGCCGTTTCTTAAAGTTTTGCTTTACAAAGATGAAGGCTGAAATCTATTTCACAACATCGGATTTTCTAGTCAAGGTATTTTATTTAAGAGTGAAAGTAGTAAATCAAGTGTGTGCTCCAAACACCCTAAGGGAGAATATTTATTTCCTCAGCTCCACAATACTTCAGCTAAAATGGTTATTAAAAACAAAGTGGTGGTTGGACAGAGAATTTCTACAAGCGATGGATTCACGCCTCTGTCCACAAAACTTGGATTGCTGGAGCTACGTCTCAACTGCCTGTCAGCAGCAGCAGTATAAATATGATCAGAAGGTTCAAAGAACAGGCTTCCCAGATTCACAGTCATCTCCTCATATGTTTCAGTCAGCTTTCAGTGCAGCTGCAGGTTTTCAATCAATCATCAGAAGTCCTGCGATGACCTCTGCAGAGAGCAAAAATAAACTTGTTTCAGGTTCACCTGAATTTTGTGATAACGGCTGGCTCTCTGGATACGACCGAGCTGTTTTCAGTTGAACTGTCCACAGTTTCCGGGAGCGAGGAGGAGCGAGACCAGGAGTCTACTCGTGCTTTTGTTCCCTCGCATTCATGAGGTTGTGCACCATCAGTTGAGCCTGTGAGCACGTCCTGATGCATCAGCATTCAGAGGAAATGGCCTCAACCTTGCCATCTTGTGCCAGCACATGCAAATAACAACTCGTCACTTGAGCTCTTCCTCTGATTTGGCTCACCGTGACATCATCCACTTCCCAGAAAATGAAAATCAAGTTAAAGGATCTCTGTTTTAGCACAGCATGCACAATGTGGAGGCACAAGTGCAAGAACAGCACTTCCAGTAGAAGCTCTGAAAATAGCAGCCGAGCTGAAAACGGTCCAGAAGTGCGCGAGACGATGAGCCTGTACCTGATTTAAATTTGTCCTCAGCTTCTTGGAAGTCCGGTTATTAAGCAGTGACATCTTGATGGTGAGCATTTGGACTGTGACGAGACAGTCAGACATTTTTGTTCATCAAATGTTCAGAAGTAACAAAAAATGCAGGATCTCAGACTCCTTGTGTTTGCTGTTCAGATCAGTTGTGCTCCCCTAGTTTTCCTACAGAGGGCCGTACTGGTCCAGGAAAAAAATCCACCAGTATGTCAGAACAGCAACATGTAAACTTGAATTCCACATCAAACGAGGAAAAAGTCACAGGAGGCCAAACTGGTGGTGCAGGCTGACAGTTGCAGTGTTATTTCCCACCAGTGGGCTCCCCTGTTCTTCCTCAGTTTAGCCACCCTGCTGCATTTAGGGTCAGGCTGGGATGGAGTGACTTCTGTGCCCACAGAATCGATTAACAAGCAGTTTTAATGTCTTGTTAGTAACCGCTGACTGACTCCCGTACTCTGTTTTCAGCCTCCGTTCACGGCGGAAAACAGGAAGAAGACCATCGATAAGATCTTGAAGTGTAAACTCAGCCTGCCGCCGTACCTGACAATCGATGCCAGAGACCTCGTCAAAAAGGTGCGTAGCACAAAGTGACATGAAACACGGTGCAGCTGTGCTTGTCCTTCTGTGCATTTTAAAGCTTAAATGTACTTTTTGAAGTTTTCTCCAGTGAACTAAGAGAAAACACATCAAACATCCAGGGTAGCAAACTCGTTTCTGTCCCTTCACAGTTTTTAAACTGGTATCTCATCAACTCCCAGTTGGTTACACAAATAAATCATGCTAAAGAAAAGCAAGGTTTTGGCTTTAGATTGTGCCACTTGGAGTGGGTTTCAAATGTTTTTCAGCCCAGTTATTTTTGCTTTTTTAAAATAATGCATCGTGGCTCCTGGTCTGGTTTGTACACATATGAGTAATTGCTGTTCGTGGATTCGGTGTCAGATCAATGATTCTTAAGAATTAGTCGGGGCTCGCCTCCTGCCAGCAGCCTCCCTCCTTCACGTCTGCCAAGAGAAGCTGGCTGTCCGTCTTCTCAGCGTGCGGTGGAGACTTTACTGCCCTTCCCAGTCACACATCTCAGTGTAGCGCTCTCCTTTCTGTGCCAAAATAAAATCAATGTAGGAAACAGTCCAGGGAACACTCAGTAAGCAGATGGTTTTAAACATGTCCAGATTTTTCTCTGGAACATTTAACTTTATATATATTTATCGTAAAAGTTTTGAGTCCAGGCCATTAGTCAAGTTCACCTTTAACTTTCACAAAACTTTGTTTTGTACGCAGCACCCGGATGTTTTGCTTGGGTTTTCTTCTGCACAGATACTTTCAGTGGATGTTTCTTCCACCGTTCTCCTTCATCTGGTCATCTGACACCTTAAAGCAACATAAAAACTTTGCAAAGGGACCAAATGAATGACTTTAGTTTCAGTGATTTTAGTCAAAAAACCTGCAAAAGCCAGATTTTTGTGGCTGGAAAAGTTTTGAAAAGTCATGCTAATTATCTGACAAATACTTTCAGTCACAAGTTGCTCAAAATCAGTTAATTTTACATTAAAGTTGTTTGTTCTTCACATAATAACTGCTAGCATTGAATGAAAATGTTTTCTTATAAGTGAACGTTGCTGTAGAGTCTTTGCCTTACATTACAAAGCTCCTTGAGGTAACTGCTGTTGTGATTTGGTGTTATATGAATGTAGAGGTTAGAAAGAGTAAAACCTGAAAACGTGTTTGAGTAATTATTTCAGGCTCAGGGTTTTAGACACACAGTTATCTCCCTGCATGGTGACACGCCCCACTCTTATCTGTTTTTCAGCTGTTGAAGAAAAACCCAGCCCAAAGACTTGGCTCCAGTAAAGCAGACTGTGCTGACATCCAGGTAACTAACTGTGATGCTTCCTGTGTGAGCTACAACACAGGAAACGCTCTGAAATACCTGCAGACTGTTCATCGTTTAGACTAAATCTGTACGGAAATCAATCTGATGTACAGTGTTTTCTCTGAATCAGACTGTGTGTGTGAATACATGTAAAGCAAAGATGTGCTGGTACAAGATGTGCAGGGAAAAATAAGTGTAGATTGAAATCAAAGACACTTGACGTGGGTCAAAGATGTAGAGGTCAAAATGATTCCATTTAAATGAGATGTGGTTTTAGATTAAGGGCCACACCTCTGATCACGGCTCATATGATGGGAATATTCCACACTGCTAAACCAAAGCAGACGCTTTAAAACAAAAGGGAGCTGAACTCGTGGCGTTCCCCCGAGAACACAAGAATCTAAGAACAGGTCCTTTTGTTACTTTACAGAAACACGCCTTCTTTAAACACGTTAACTGGGACGAGCTGCTGCATAAGAGACTGGAGCCGCCGTATAAGCCACAGCTGGTAGGGCACTGTTTCTTATTCAAGTTAATCTATTCCTTTTATTTATTCAAAGCCAGAGGAGTTGATTCAGCAGTCTCTACTCCCTTTTTTCTTTAAATTAACTTCTCTTCCCATCTACCTCCTGCTGCGTGTTTCTCTTTGATGTTCCCAGACCGCTCGATGCCTTTGTCTTACCTTCACACCAACTTATACCTTTTATTAATTGCTCATTCTTTTCTCTCTGCGTATGTGCAGCAGTCGGATGAGGACGTGAGCCAGTTTGACACCAGGTTTACCAGACAGACGCCCGTGGACAGTCCGGATGATACTTCGCTCAGCCACAGCGCAGAGCTCGCCTTCGCTGTGAGATTATCCTCCTCATCAGACTTCTTTTCTGTCCGCTACATAATGAAGCCTCAGATAGTCAAAGGCTCTTCGCTCGTCTGCTGTTTTTAGGGTTTCACATACGTGGCTCCATCGGTCCTCGAGAGTCTAAAGGAAGGCTTCTCATTCGAACCCCGAGCGAGAAACGTACGCCGACACAACAGCAGCCCACGCACGCCCATCAGGTAACGCAAAGAAAGACACTTCTGTGAGTCTGTATTCAAGAGAAACGGTCCAAAAACTTTAGTTCATGGTCCTCACAGCTCAATCCCTAGTTGTGACTGAGCTCCAGAATATCTGCCTGGAAGCGTTTCAGTATGCGGTGCTGGGACTTCTTTCTAAAAGGACTTTGACTATAGCCAACATGTTTACTTATTTAATTTTTAAGCTGAAAGTTCTTCAGCCTGAGATGTTGAAAGTGAATTTCTTTAAGTTTTTTCATGTTAACTGAGTCTACAGTCACTACATGTACTCTGCAGGACTTTTATTTAAACTAGTCTGAGATATTTTTAGTTTTCCAAATGTGTCCATCACCACACCGGGAACAAAGACACATTTTTATGAAACATTTGGGTTGCATTATCGGATCCTTTGGTAGGCCAGCACTGGCCCCTGGGAACTTTTTAAACCAGGAAAGTAAGAGTCTTGAGAATAAACGTCTCTGTTGTCCTAGCCAAGATAGGCAGCTGTGAACTGACATGAGAGAAAGTGAAGTACAGTGCCACTGACACTGAAATTACAAGATTACAGGGTAAGAGTCGGACAGTGTGAGAGCTGCAGTCCAGCTCAGAAGAGTGCAAATCCTCCCACTGGGAAGAATTAGAGGAATGACTTCTTGCAAACTTTGGGAGATCATCCAAAATAAGCTTGTTTATCCTTCCTGCTCTCATGTTAATAATAACTTGACCATTATTTTTTTTTCTTTTCTTTCAGTCCTTTAAAATTTTCCCCCGCTGGGCCGTTCAAGTCCAGCCTCGACGGAGAGCCAGACCCTTTCTCTCCGATGTCTCCACCGACAGCGGCAGCTCCGATGTCGAAGGAAAACGGAGCCGCCAGTCAGCCAATCAAAACCCCTGCGAGGAACAAGAAGCTGAAAGGACATCGGAGATGAGGAGGAGCTCCTCAAAGAACGAGCCTTGGTCAGATTAACATGTAGTTTAGTCGTGCTGAGGAACACGAGTTGGAGTGTTGTGGTTTTTCTTTAACTACGAGGCTCCCGAGAAGCCAAAATCATCCATGGGAAGCCTTCAGTTTGCGTTTTTGTTTCATTTTTAACTTTCATCTCACCTCACATTTAAAATATATATATATTCGGATACAGTGCTGCTGCTACTGTCCAGCACTTTTATTTATTTCTCATTCTTTTCAAAGCTTTAGTTTACAGCCTCGGTATATCTGCAACTGTATTTCTGTCACGCTGTGCCACTAATCTCTGGGAAACAAAAGTCCCACTGGAAAGAGCTCAATAGCCACTAATTCTCCTCAACAAGGTCAGCTAAATGACTGATGGTAACAGAGTTTACCGTCTTGTATGACCGCCAGTGTGATCTCAGCAAAGGGAAGCTGGGATATAAAGTTTTGGGGGGTTTAATTAGGTAATCAGCTTTTAATTAGTTCATCAGAGTTTGGGCGAAGAGGTCGGCTATCACAGGCTGACGTTTTAATTAGCGGGCTGATGAACGATCACATGATCGAAGGTAGAAATTGACCTTCAGCCATCGTCGAGGCAGCAGGTTGGTAACTTCAGGCCAAAGCCGTAGGATTGGGGCGGGTCAGACATGAGATGATGTGTTTGTGAATGTCTCCGAGTCTTTCTGAGCAGCTTCATGTTCACTGCCAAAGGTGTTCAGACACATACTGTCCTCGTATCTCACCGCAGTAGGGTGAAGTGCTTTATTTATTTGGTTTGCCGGGAAGGTCGTAACCAATCATCAGAAAATAAGAGCTTAGCAGTCAGTGCAATGTACAGTGGAAGCAGTGTGCTAAACATGGTGCTCTCAGACGACAAAAACCTTGTATAAAAATAATATTTTTGGGTTAACTGAACAAAATATTTTTACATATGAATTGTAATAAAAGGTGTTTTTGCCTGTCGTGCTCAGAAAAACAGTAATTCAGCACCGGAGGGGATCACACAAGTTACATGTTCATCTGATGTTACAGCTGTTTGATTTCCCTCTTTTCTTTGAAATAACGGGACATCAGGAAAATGACAAACCTGCGTGAGCATTAAAGCTACTTATTTTAAAGCTTTGTAAGTGTAAACACGCGCTGAGTCGATGTCCAAAGCTGGTGTTAGAGAGATCAGCTGAAGCTAAACAAAGGATGGGCTGTACCTTCATATAAGCCAGTCTGTACCACGAGTTGGTGAAGTGAGTCACCAGGGAAGTCATTAACATAACAAGCACAGATTAAATGCCGCCCCCGTGTTGGGAAACGTATAAAAAGTACCTTTAAGGAGCTCAGACAGCTCTTTAAAGCAGCCGAGCAGGAACTGCAAGTGCAAATATTTCAAACAAATTAGGAAAATAAATGGAGAGCTTTAAACTGGACCTACTCTGCTCTGTTATATCTATAAACTCTTAAAATGGTGAATTATTGTACCAAACATCATCTAAGTGTGAAAAAGTTTCACACAGTTCTTTCTACGCTTCATGTCACAGACACGGGATATACCTAATATGGTCATATTATAAAAGCCCCGCCCAGCTGGTGTTCAGACCAATTAGAATAAAGTCACCCTTAAAGGGGGAGGATGAACTCAGAGGCTGAACAAAGGCCCACAAAAAGATAAGGATTATTTTGAACTGTGAATCATGCAAAGCTACTCTGGTAGAGTCCAAGAATAAATAACTATGGAGCAGAATAAGTCCACTTTAAACTATCGTCCTACTCCAGTAAGGTATACAGGTGGACGCCTAACAGACTTGATGTATTTGTTTTCTGGATCGTTGATTCACTTTAACACTTCAGCCTGGTTTACCGCAGAGTCGAATGTATTTCACCAGCTGTAAATTTTCCTTTGCACCTTCTAAAAAGCTAAAGTGATCAGCGTTACATCAGCATATGCTTTTGAAAGTTATCATATGAATAAATGTAGATACCATGAAGTTATTGCTGTATTTCCAGCATCTTCACTAACCCAGTTTTCTATGTCAGTGCCATGCATGCTGAGTGGAGGATGAATACTAAAGATTTTCTACCTCCTCGTCTTCTCAAGCGCGTCTTAGCTGAGTGACAGTATCTGTTTTGTACAGACTTTTGTGATTATCAGAGGATGACTCTTACTGACTCTAATGTTTCGTTGTTTCTGCTCTAATCTCACCACGAGATTCACATTTGAGGTTTTGAGGTAAAATAACTTCCATCTCAGGATGAACTGCTCAGTGTTTGATAACTTTTTGATTCTGTATTGTGATGTGACCCACTGGTTAGCAAAGTCCTGCCTCACGCTTTGCTGTTGCTATCTGAGAGAGTGGGGAGGGAGAGACTGAGGGCGGCTGTAGGCTCGTACGCTCCGTCGTCCTTCTGGACTCTGTGTGTTCACAAAAGTAGCGTCACGTTCTTTCAATGAATTTAAAACAAGCGCGTGTGGCCGTAAACTCATCGGCAAAGAGTTTGCAAAAGAGCTCGGGTGAGACAGACGTGGACTTTTACACAATCAGACGTCTTTCCACAGCCACAGGAGTCGCCCCCTACTGGACAATAAAAGGGATGCAGATTTAAGGCTTTACTTTTTGTACCCAAAAGGTACATCGATCTTTATATACAGTCTATGACTGAGTGCCACTATAGATAAATATATCCAGCACTTTGGCTTGTGCACTACTATCAGCCACGGTTCTGTTATTTTTGCAGCGATCAGGTAAGAATGCTGAGCACTGTTATCATGTTAGCACTACCTCAAAACTGCTGCACTGAAAATTTGTGGTCTTATTAAAAAAAAAAAGTAGCCCAGGGAAATTAACATGGAAGCACCACAACGTGCAGTTCCTCTAATGTCCACCAGAGGCTCCAGCAGTGAGTCAGTCCCCACAGACGCCCATGTTAAAATATCCGTTTACAGCCTGCAACAAAAACACGGTTTAGGTCTCCATGGCCAGTTTCCCCTTACAGAACAACTGTACACAAAGTGAATTTCACTTGTTTATATCACATTAAGGCCTAAAGTTTGCATTATTAGGGGTGTGGCCTCTTTGAAAAGAGCTGAAGCTGCTATCGCTAACTATCATCGCGTCAGCTAACTGGAGTTCCTGACTGGAACTCTTTGTGGTGTTGGTTCCTTTTGGCGCATTTTTGAATGCGTTTCTCTAACAAACATGACTCGCTGTGCAGTCGTACCAATCATGGTCCAGGAAGTCGGTGTTTCAGCTTTGGGGGAAATTCTTGTACTTTTTTAAGTCTGTCATTTGCATGAATTGGCAGATATCTGAATCCATCAGTTTATTGATGCACATTAAATAAAGTAGCTGTAGCTTGTCACTCCACTCTCTCATCCAGATGTGGTCACTTCTGGCTCCCAAAAAAAATAAATGGTAGAGGCCATAGTGCGCCTGAAAAAAACTGAGCTGATGGAGTTAAATAATGATGGATTTCAAGCTTGTATGTTTTCTGTTTATTCATATGATTGAACTCTGTTATTATTATTATTTTTTAATTAATTAATTTTGTCAAAGGGAAGATTCCTGTGTTCACGCTCCTGTTCGCAGGAAACGAGCCCGGCAGTCCTCCTGCTCTCTCCTGCAGCCTTTCTTTCATTAACACTGGACACAGTCTGCATGCACAGCCTGTGCTACAGCTGAGGAACTCCTCACACTGCAGCTTGTTACTGCAGCAGCACGGTGATAAACGAACTCATGATAAAATTTGCATTTAGGCTGCAAAACCAATCTTTGCTTTCAGTTTTTGTGTATTTATTTACATAATGAATAATTACAGTGTGATACAGAGATATGTTGGTGTGAGCAGGAGTCTGTGGAATTTGAAAATGTATATTCTGAAAAATTGAATTGAGGAAAACAGAATGGAGTGGATTATACCTTATTTTGTCATATTTGCTTATGTTTTTTTCTTTTGGTCGTGTGTTCTTTCTTCAAACTGATGAATGTGTTCAAAATAAAATGAGTTGCTGAGTTGTTCTTCTGAGATCTTAATGGACATTCAGCAGTTTTGTGGTTTCAGATATTCAGATTTATTCAGCGTATCGAGCACTAAAGCTAAGAGAAATGTTTTTACTCAAAGAGTGCTTAGCGCTTCCTTTTTCAACGACAAGCTTTAAAGAAATTCACATATTTGATCTCGACGGATCGATAACAAACAACTGGCAGCACCTGTTTCCTGTAAAGGCCGACAGCATACACCCTCGCCTCCTTGTTAGCACAAATATCTCTCGTGGCAGCAGCTCAAAGCATTTAGGCACGTAGACTTGATCGAGGTGACCTGCTGAAGTTTAACCTAAGCATGAGAAGGTGGTAAAAATGTGATCTAAGGGACTTTGAAAGATGGACAGACTGGTCCGAGTAGTCCCACATAACCCACACAAAAAGAAAATATCCAGTAAGCAGCAGTTCTCTGAGAGAAAATGGCCCGTTGATGCCAGAGGTCAGAGGAGAATAGACGCACTGCTTTTAGAAAGGTAACAGTAACTCAGATGACCAAAGTGTGAACACAACACGTCAAACCTTGAAGGACTAAAGCAGCAGAAGGTTTCTGCTGTGCGTTTCAGACAGTAGGGTCAGAATTAGGTGTAAACAGCATGAAAACATGGATCCGGCCTGCCTTGTGTCAAATGTTCAGGATGCTGGTGGTGTGATGGTGTGGGGGACTTTTCTTGGCACACTTTGGGCCACTTAGTACCAACGGAGCCTTGTATAAACACCACAGGCTACCTGAGTGCTGTTGCTGGCCATATCCACCTTCTGATGACTGTTTCCAGACTAACAGTATGCCACAAATCACTCAAATGACTTCATGTTTTCAACTCGTTCTGTGTGTTTTTCTTTCTGTGGAGCATTTTGTAACTTCAGGGTCTCCACATCTGCCTCCATCTCTCCCTAGCATCTCTCTGCATGTCCGGCTTCACTACATCTGTTTTTTCTTCTCCAAGGTCTTGTCCACTATATCAACTGTCCTTCCTCTGCACAGGTCCAAACCATCGCAGCCTCTGTCTCCAGACCTGAGCCGTCTAATCTTGTCCATCCTGGTCACTCCCAGTGAAAATCTTAGCCCAGTTAGAAGTTTCCAAACCTCTAACTTTATTGTTATTGAGCCAAGTTTACCCACTTTTTAAAACCCCTTTCTCTGTTTTCTTGGCTACCAGCGTTTATTTCTGATCCTCTGTTATAAATATAAAACTGATGCACTTGGTTTCAGGGTAATTTTAACTTTAGATTGTGACTCCTGGTGTGGGTGTAAAATTGATTTAGTTGATTTTTTTACAGAAAATATCTGAAAATATCTCCTGCACTTATGAAGTCATAAAGCCTCAGAAATGTTGGTAAAAGTAATAAGCATAACATTTGAGCCACCCCTGGGGACTCTGTGGGCTTTTACTCTGAAAATATTCATAGTATGAAGATAAAATATTGCATGACTACATTAAATATAAAGAGGTTATTATACCAAATACTGAAAAGATGTAAAAATGGTGTGTGTGTCGGTCAGATGACGTGGGCACAATCAGAAGAAACATTTGTTCACAGAGTTGCTATCGTTTGGTAATTTAAAAGAAAGTTGGGACTAATTAAAGCAGCACGCCATCAGGAAGCATCATCAACAAAACAAGTGTGTTAGGAGTTAACACAGATAATTAAGGAAACAGGCTGTTATCCTGGACGGGTGCCTCTTTAACAAGATAGTCTGTACATTTAATTAGATGTTCAACTTTTTCTTTAATAGAGAACTTCTTTAACTGCCACTGCAGTGGGTTTTCACCGTGGCTCAGGGAAATGTCAGCACTTTGTTTACCTCTTGTTTGGTTTTGGCCCTCCGTATTAATTCAATTCAATTTTATTTATATAGCGCCAAATCACAACAAAAGTCGCCTCAAGGCGCTTCATGATACAGTGAAAAACCCAACAATCATATGACCCCTATGAGCAGCACTTTGGGGACAGTGGGAAGGAAAAACTCCCTTTTAACAGGAAGAAACCTCCAGCAGAACCAGGCTCAGGGAGGGGCGGGGCCATGTGCTGTGATTGGTTGGGGTGAGAGAAGGAAGACAGGATAAAGACATGCTGTGGAAGAGAGACAGAGGTTAATAACAAGTATGATTCAATGCAGAGAGGTCTGTTAATACATAGTGAGTGAGAAAGGTGACTGGAAAGGAAAAACTCAATGCATCATGGGAATCCCCCGGCAGCCTACGTCTATTGCAGAATAACTAAGGGAGGATTCAGGGTCACCTGGTCCAGCCCTAACTATATGCTTTAGCAAAAAGGAAAGTTAGAAAGTTTGAAGCCTAATCTTGAAAGTAGAGATAGTGTCTGTCTCCTAAATCCAAACTGGAAGCTGGTTCCACAGAAGAGGGGCCTGAAAACTGAAGGCTCTGCCTCCCATTCTACTTTTAAATACTCTAGGAACAACAAGTAGGCCTGCAGAGCGAGAGCGAAGTGCTCTAATAGGGTGATATGGTACTACAAGGTCATTAAGATCAGATTGGGCCTGATTATTTAAGACCTTGTATGTGAGGAGCAGGATTTTGAATTCTGGATTTAACAGGAAGCCAAAGCAGGAGAAATCTGCTCTCTTTCTAGTCCCTGTCAGGACTCTTGCTGCAGCATTTTGGATTAACTGAAGGCTTTTCAGCAAATTTTTGGACATCCTGATAATAATGTAATGAATTACACTATTAGTACATCTGTTTATTTGATACACTTCAAATACAAAGCAATTAAATCTTTTCCCAACATAATTAATTCAAGCACCAGCCATTTGTTCTATTTCCTTTTCAATAAGGCAGCTGAATTTGTGAGTCATTGTGATCTTTAGCGAGTAGTTATTGCCTCATTTAGCTCATTTCCAGCAGCCGCAGTCGGCGTGTGCAAAAAGGCAAAACAAAATAATCCAGTGAAAACCTCTCGTCATTGTCATCTGTGAGCTTTTGTCCCGTTCTTCCTCATGTTCAAAAACTGTACTCGGGACACCTTCATAGTGATCCTGTTACCTATCCAGGTGTCTCCATGGATGAGCTTCTCATTTTTTAGACACTAGCCTCCAAAAAGTATTCAGTCACTATTCTCAGCCTCTCTGTTTCTTTCACTGGCACTATTTATGTTCAGCAAGTCTTTAAGCTCAGTGTTGATGACCTGGCGATGTCCCAGACACCAAATATCTGAGCAGTTCAGAAAAGAAGCGCTCTCAGCCCGACTCAGATAAGATAAGTACGTCTCCAACAGGTAGGGCAGTCATATATGACCGCTAGCCCAACTTTACTAACCCTTCAAACATGCTGCATCGTTCAGAGCTTTAGAAATCCTTCAGTCAGATTTGGTACTGTATGGTTTTCATCTGTTGATAGATGAACCTGCAAGCTAACCTCCTGCTAACTGGGCTAAACCTCATAAATTGTCTTTTTAATGGATGCTCGAATGTTAAACTTCAGCTACACATCATTTTATTGGAAAGTTTTTAACCCTCTGTGTTTGATATTCTGAACCAAAGGAGCACCTGGACCTGGAAATGGCTAAAAATGTCACACCTAGCAAACAGCTGCAGGACAGTTCTTTTTAAAAGGGGGTTCTTCCTTCCCACAGTCACCAGGTGTTGCTCATAAGGGTTCCCTTTCAAATATTGTATGTCGCCTACATGATGTTCTTCCTGTCACAGCCTAAGAAAGGGTTTGACTTTCTGTATGTTTAATCATACATCACCATGAAGTCATCTGGTGTCCTCCCTGTTCTGCTGCAGATTGTCTCCTCTGCTGCTTCAGGCATGTCCCCAAAGACAGATACCACCTTAATGAACGCATTTAAAGGCAAAAAACGATCACGTGACTGATGACTGTCTGGGTCATTTTCTGAAAAATCTTTCGGTGCCTCCTTGAAAATATTGGCTTATAATGCTGAAAACCATTTCCCTGGTTCCATTCTTTGTGTTTTTGGTCATGTTTTGATTTATATTTCAAACTAGTTCCCACTCAGCTGAAAAAAAATTGCAGTTATGGGGATGCTGTGGTTTTCCTCCAGGGCTGGTAGGATTGGATTGATGGGTCCTGGTCCTCCCACAACAGCTGGAACAGCGAGTCCCGAAACAACACCAGCCTCTGCTTAATGCTCAGTCCTAGTGGTAGGAAAGCCCACACACGGGGGACCTTAATAATACACAGCAGGTTTCACAAACGTCATCAGTAAGTTGGCCGGTGGCCTGCAGCCAGTCAGAAAGAGAGCACATTAATGGCTCTGAGGACATTTTAGCTCGTTTTATTTTTTAACCTCTGCAGGAAGCTCCTTGTAGCTGAGGTGCAATACTGCAATATGACCAGCCGGGGGCACTACGCAGCTTCTGCAGTTTTAGCAGATCGTCTATGGCACAGAAGGAAAAAAGTGAGATATTTGACATTTGCTCTCGTTTAGCTGTATTGTCTAACTGAAAAATATGTTTACACAGTTTTCTAGTAATTTTATTCTAAAGTTAAAGAAAAAAAGTATTTCTTTTGTTCCAGCTTCATGCCTTTCCCCCCTCTTTTCACCTTTTCCCCATTAATCCTTTCGTTTCTATCTGGTAAAAGACATGTAATTTCCTTTATTCTGCTGAGATATAAATGCTGGAAAATTAACGTGCTACTGCAATCAAATCATTAGAAGAAAGCCGATGTATGATGATGACTTGCTTAAGTAAAGACGAAAATTTAAAAAAAAAACCCCCAAAAAAACCAACAACAACAAAAAGGTAAAAAATTACCCAGTAGAGAAAGATTAAGTAAAATAATGGTTCTTAATCTTAATAAAGTACAGGAAAACACTGAATATAACTGCCCATGAAGTAAATTCAAGAAAGAAAAGACTCCACAAAAATAAGATGACTTTAAAGCGTCTCAGAGTGTAAGGTGCAGTGTGCAGTGAAAGCACCAATAAAGACCTGTTCTGTATCAGTTTTTTTACTGATGGATTTATTTATTTGTTTGTTGCAGCACAAAAACAGGACATGATGCTAGTTTCTGGTTCTGTACGTACAGAATAGAAACAGTTGTGCAGATTAGCACCAGAGCTGATGCAGAACAGTCATTTCATTCAATCCCATTCAGCCTGCAGTCGGTGAAGTTCATGAAATAGTCCTAAAGTCATTTTTTGCACCTGCTGCCAGAAGAAAAAGCCCACAGAGGACTATTTTAATTACTAACTATTACAGATTTTTTTATTATTCTCATATTTACAGGTAATGTTAAAGTTATTCATTTATGTTTCTTTGACTTCAAAGTGGTGCTGCTTCCACCGCAGACATGTGGTGTGTAACAGAAAACTGAACTGAACAGATCAGTCCATTGTTACCCGTCATTACACCCAATCCAGCTCCAAACACTCAGCTTCACAGAGGTGTTTTCGACTCCGGACTCTCCTTCATGTCACAGAAATGGAATTTTCCAAATCTCAAGCACAGCCAATCAGAATAAAGCTGTCTTAGTCAAAGATCACTCAATCAATGCTGACCTTAACCCTTGAGCATCCCTTAAAATTTATACCCATCCTTTGCCCTTCGTACCCAAAATGGTCCCTTTTTTCGCTAGGGTCACACGAGGGTTAATATAATCTGGATTAAAGTGCTTTGTGTGTTTAATCTGGAGCTGCTTTTAAAAGCCACTGTATAACACTGAAGCTATGGTTAAGCAAAAATCCGACTTTACTGGAAAGAAAAGAGAGTGGCCTCACTAGATGACCTTTGTCATAATAGTTACTGAAATCATCTGAAGAGCTTACAGTTTGGGACACGCTTATCTGACTTCACATCTTATTTACAACCTTTCAAAGTTGCTGAACTCTTTGATAAAGTATTCTTGAATTTTGGAAAACATCATGAATTATCTGAACATTTTCTCTGCTGATTCATTAAGTGGGGAAGGAAGATTTTCAGCTCTCAAGAAGAAATGCAGAAGTGATGTAAGACTGGGATGAACGGTCAGGGTGGAAGATTAGGAAGCTTTATTAGGTGACTGGAAGAGTACAGCTGAAGTAGTGTGAGCTATGTTGACTTATGCTCCAGACAGAGGAGAGAAAACAAGGAGATTAGTTTTGTCCTTGTTCTGTTAAAGTACAGGAAAGCATTCAAAGAAGGGAATTAGCAAAAAAACATAGAGAGATAAAGAAAGTAGACAGGAGTATTGGGAGGCTAGGCATGCAGCAAAAGGAGAAGTGGTAAAGGAAAAGGCTTTTAGAGTGGGAAGGAAGAAGAAAATGACTTGTATCGGTTAACTAGACAAAGAAATCGAGCTGGAAAGGATGTGCAGCAGATTTGAGTGAATATGAGATGGAAGTAACAAGTAAATGAGACAATGTGGTGAGAAGATGGAAGGAGTACTTTGAGGAACTGATGAATTAAGAAAATGAGATGATAGAGGGGATAGATGGAGGACAGTTAGTGAATTAGGACATGCAGAGGGTGAATCAGGAAGACATGGGGACAGTTATCAGGAGGATGCAAAGGAGAAAGGCCGTTGGTCCAGATATCATACCTGTGGTGACGTTTAGGAGAGAGGACATCGGACTTTTTAACCAAACACAATCTTGGTCCTCGTACATATTTTGAGTTGGTTAAGCTAGGCTTGCAGAGTGAAGAGTGAGAGGTGAAGAGCGTGCAGGTGGGGGGAGTGGGTGGACATACCGTAAGTGTTTCGGATAGAAGGACAGCAGGAAGAGTGAAAGGGAAGGTTTATAAGATGATAGTTAGGACATGCGTAAATAGTTAGACCTGCTATGACGTATGATTTGGGGAATGGTGGCACTGACAAAAAGACAGGAGGTGAAGCTGGAGGTGGCAAAATGAAAGATGCTGAGATTTTAATCGGGAGTGACGAGATTAGAAATGAGTGCATCAGAGAGATGTCTCAGGGTGAGAGGGTTTGGACATGTGCAGATGATTGATAGACAAAGGATGTCGAATACGGAGAAGGAGGCAGGAGGAAAAGAGGAAGACCACAGAGAAGATTCATGGATGTAGTGAAAGAGGAGATACAGAGGGCTGGTGTGACACAGGATGATGTTGGGGTGACATGGAGGAAGATTATCTGCTATCACGACACCTAAAGGGTACAAATAAAAGAAGAAGAAGCGTGATACTGTAGGAAATAAAATCCCTCATTTAAAAAAAAAAAAAAAAAAAAAGGAAATAAAATCCCATTCAGTCCCAGACTGTTTGTCCTGATGATAGCAGATTTATTTTCGTGAGAACGTGGAGGGTGCAGCTTTCCACGTTTGATGGCAGAAATGCCAAAGCTGCAGCATGTGAAAGACTGGAAAATTATTATTGTGTAGTTTACCATATTGGTTTCTGGGTTGCTTTGTTTTTCTCTTTGTTGTTTTTTTTTATGTATAAATAAAATCTGCTAAAAAAGGAATGAAGTGGGCTCAGAGGGGGAGGAGCTAAACATCCAGAGCCACAGGATGAAGTGAACCATACAGAGCTTCTCTTGTAGAGTCTAAGAGTTTAAATATGGAGCTGGAAACGAGCAGATCCACACTGCAAAAGTTACTTAACTTACCTGACTGTCAGTGTGCAATTAGCTCAGCCCTCCTTAATATCTTTATTTGTGCTGGCAGCACCTGAGCCTCAAAGTCCATTTCTGTTGCAGCCTCTATTTTCAGCCCTGGCCTTAATCTCAGGGTTTACTTCGGCCTTTGTTGACAATAAAATGGGCCTTAAATAGCACATTAGCATGCAAGCTTAGTACACATCACTTAATAGTAGGCTGAGTCCCTGAGGTCGGCTCTCAGTGGCGTTGTCTCTGAGGTAACGAGCCTCAGTGCTGCTCCACACAGACACCAGCGTTAATGCAAATTCCTGCCATTTATTTTCATTAAAATGTTTCAGAATCCACATAAAAATCACATTTTAATGAGGATGTTTTGCCATTTTAACATATTAGTATTATCCTCAAAAGCGTGAGCTGCTATTATACATCACATTTGACTGCGTTGTGCTGAGAATAGAACACAACAATGGTGGAGGCAGCTGATGGAAAAGTCTGCTCATGGTGATTTCTGCACGGGAAAGACGAAACAGTTTCATTTTTACGACAAACTGTTCACGAGACAGACATATGGCTTACCGGTATGCAGAGGAGGAGCCAGACATTTGAAACACCCGGGGCTTAGCCCTAAAGGGTAGTATGCATGTGGGATTTTTTTTTTTTTTTGAGGGGGGGGGGGGGTGTAGAAATGACTGAAAGATTAATAGGCTCTGTTTTGAGTTTTGTTCAAAAAAGAATGACTTCATATAGGGAAATATATATATCACACATGCAGGACACCTTAAACTAGTTTTTTAATTGAGCAGCAAGACAGAACGAAGTCGGGGCTGTATCAAGACACAGGGACTAAACCCCAATTCAACCAGGCAGAACTCATCCTGAATTAAAACAGGACTACAACAGTTCAAAAGCAGGATTACTGAGGACTTAACCAAGACATAACCACAATCAGAACTAGATGATAGTAGCACTAAAAATCATCATAGACCTGCACTACACTTATTTATTTAATTCTACCAAAGTACAATATTTAGATTGAGAAAAGTTTATATAATTATTTAGCCTTGTTGTGCAAACAAGCCTGCAGAACTTAATAAATATAGAATTTGAAAAATAGCAAACCTAAAAAGAAACACTAGGTACGAGATACATGAGTACCTGTGATACAGTGATACTTTTAGTAAGCAACCATTTGACTAACATGTGTGTCTCACCTGCTCTTGTTCATCTCTGTTCTGTCCTCATTCTCCATCTCAATCTCTGCTCCTCTCTCTCCCTCTTTGTGCTGACAATCATCAAATATACAGTTGAAACCAGATATTTACAAACTCTTCAGATCAAAACACAAACACTTTTTTAATTGTAACATCAAATCAGACTAAATGTTTATTTTTTTAGATTGATAAATATAAAAACATATTTGTTAACTTTAAGAGTAAAGAGAGAAACTGTCTGTGTTTTTTAATTGTAAATGGCACCAAATTGTATTCAAACTGAGCCACACTTATGGAGCTCCACAGTTCTTTTCCTGGTGTTTTGGTTGACATCTCTTGATGTTCCCATGTCACAGAAACAGGCTTTGTGTTTTGCCTTATATGCATCCACAGCTGTGCCACCAATTTACTCACATGGACTCTACTAACCTATCAGAAGCTTCTTCAGCTCAGAATGGAATCCTCTGGAGTTTTCTTATTAATTAACAATAAACTTAGTGTACATGTACTCCTAAATTTAATGAAAGTGATAAAAAATAGACAGCTCTGTCTCTCTTTATTCTGACATTTAACTAATTCAAAATATATTTCAATATTTATCTAAAACAAAAGTTTACTCTAAATTGATGTTGTACAGTAAAAATGTTTTATGTTTTCTCCCTAAAGTGTAAATATCTGGTTACAAATGTGAATATCCTGCTGTGTACTGAAATCCCTCTTGTTTTGCATAGAAATATACTGAACAACATACAAAGCATAATATATAAAATAACATTTACCTGAGTTTTTTCTTTGAAAGAAGCCTCTAATGTCCATTCTTATATTTCAGTACATAACTGAAACCGAATTAGTCGGGGAGGGTAAGAACTGAAAATATGAAATAAACACACGTAAGCTAAGACTCTCTAAAAAATAGCATTTGTTCGGCTTTTCATTTCGCCATTTGTTGATTCACTTGAAGAGCAAGTAAAATAATATTGGTCAAGTGATCAGTTTCATATCAATCTTTCGTGATGCACCGTCATATTTACATTATTTGTACGGTACGAATGATTTGCTTTGGTACCTGCTCAAACTTAAGCTCTCCTTAGTATGGCTGGCTCCGTCTCTCCAACAGCGCACTCACGGGCAGCAGCTGCCCCGCCCCCTCGCTCAGTCGCTTAGTGCCTGAGCTTGGATCATACCAATATCAGGGGGGGATTCACGCACAGTCGTAAATTCCCACAGTGTGCACTATGTGCTTCGAATATTGTGTGTACTTTTTGTTTTATACAGTTGTCAGCCAGGCATCTAACTATGAAAAAATTACACTCCAAAATACCCCGGGCTTCTGACAAAACAACCCGGGCTTAAGCCCCGTAAGCCACCCCCACGCTCCGCCCCTGCCGGTATGTAGAAAACAGGGATGAGTTGTGAAAGACATTCAAGGGAATGACTAGTGTTTCTGCTAAGAAGCAGATAACTTTCTGTTGCGGTAAAAATGACTCCGTTTCACAGCATCCAGAACTGATTGGAATTCACTGTGGATAACCAGTCATTGTTTTTCCTGGGTGCAGCTCAGAGAGGCAAAACCATTTCAAAGGGCAAAAGTCAGCTTTTGTTTATAGTTTTACTGTATTATATAAACGCGGTAATGTTCTTTTGCTTCACTTTTTGCCCACTGGATCGTGTCAAAGACTATTTTTTAACCGTGAGAAAAGTTCCCCTCATGCCTAATCTGTACGATCACCAGCCTTTATTCCCAAAAGAGCCTTTTTGAGCTGTCACCACATGTTAGCGCTCCGCAGTGGTCTGTTCATGTCTAACTTTGACATTTTTATGACAGTACGTCCATGTTTTTGCTTCACTTGTGAAATTATAGACCTAATTACACATCTAATTATCTAATTTCTTTTTCAAAAATATGAAAGAAACAGAACTGTGAAGTAAAAAAATAGCTAGCTAGCTATTTTTTTTAATCTTGTTAGCTAGCTTAAATTCTAGCATTTTTTAGTTCGTTAACACCAAGTGGCAGCCAGGCATCTGTGTCTGTGCACTGCACCTGTATAGTTTAAGGATACAGATAACTAAATAAGCTAGCCAGCCACTAATAACTATGCGCTTCAACCTTTCATCTAAATATGATCACTTCTGGTTCCACAAAACAAAAACATGATGGCAACCAAAAAACCAACATCTGAGCTTCAAAGCGTAGAGTCCAAAAACTTGGGTGGCATCTCTGTGACTATATGGATCTTTTATATACAGTCTCTGGTTTCAGCTTTCCTGAGGCCTTTGTGGACTTTGTATGTTATCTGTGTGGGTTTTACTGGTTTCTTTCCACAGACCACAGACATGCATACTGGATTAATCAGCCGTAGCTTGGATGTGGTTTGGATGTGCGATATATAAAGTGCACAGACTTGAGTGTTGCGCAACATGGGTGAATTTGACTCACAGTATAGAGCACTTTGATTGGTCAGTGATACTGATAAGCGTTATATAAATACAAGCATATTTTTATTCAATATGCGTTAAGACAAATTGTGAAAGTGAAATATTTTCACATTCACAAGAATTCAGTAAGTTTTAATATTAGAAGGATTTAAAATGTTCCTGTAACAGTTGCTGTTTTGAGGCCAAACTGCATGAGTGTGCTGGCTTGTCTGAACAGCTCTCCTCAGCGAGGAAACATCTTTGGTGCCTGAACAAACAGAAAAGTGAAAGCAAAAACTAACAAAGTGTCTCAGTGAGGCGCTTCAAAGATGAGGTCGCTGCTGGACGGATGAATGGTCAAAAACATGTTTAACAATCTGTTTGTACCCAAGGAGCTCAGTGCACAGCCAAGCTGGTTTCAGGTTGTGGATGGGAATTTCAAGCAAAAAAAAACATTATTTGTTTTTCATGGGAAACTATTTGACAAAGGGCAGTACAGCTGTTAGCACTGTTGCCTCACAGCACAAAGATCTTGGGTTCGCTGTGGCCTCTCAGGACGGAGTTATCGTGTCCCCGTGCCCGTGAGCAGTGTTGGGAAGGTTACTTTTAAAATGTATTTCACTACAGAAAATGTATTTTGTAACGTATTCCGTTACTTGATGAGAGTAACGTATTCTGAATACTTTGGATTACTTAATATATTATCATGCTTTTTACAACTACGTGAATGTGATTTATTACTATTACTGAAGGTCTGCGGCTCTGAACCGTAGTAAAGGGACCTCTGGCTAATACGTTGGGTTCTGTGTCGGCTCATAGCCGAAAAATAGCTTTACTTTGTTGTCTGGGTCAAGTTTCAGACAGAGAGAGGCATTGAAAGGCTGCTCCAATGGAACTTATTGTTTCGGAGGAAAACACGAACACGGTGTACAGTCGAGTCTTAATAGCTTACTTACAGCTGGGCTCGTCAGGCACTCTGTTTGGCTGCAGTGGTTATTATTATATTTACATGCTTCCAGCTCCCGTTTCTGCTCAATGACAGCTCGTAGTTTTCCACTCTCCTTTTTCTCCCTCCTCGCGCTCACAGACACATAACGTGTATGGCAGTCCATTCTCCCTGCAGCACGGACTACACTGCCCATGATGCTACATTCTTTAGGCCTATGCCTGTAGCATTCTGCCTGTTAGCTTAGCACAACAACAACAACAAAAAGGCGTCATGGGATACAGTTACTCATATTTAGTATTTTAAATACATTACTCCCCAACACTGCCCGTGAGGGCTCACTCACTTCTTCCCTCAGTCCAAAGACGTACTTGTTAGATTAGCTGGTTATTCTAAATCAGTCATAGGTTGTCTTTCTTTCCCTGCAGCAGATGAACAGCAATGACAACTGAGATATGACCCCTCTCTGTGAAAATGCATGGATACATGCTGTTTGTATTTTGGAAAACCCTGCACTCTCCTGCTTGAAACAATCTAAATGAACTGGCATTTTTACTTTAAGTTTTCTAGTCTTACTGACTACTAAAAGAGCTTCAAACCACAGGCCACATTTACCCACACATAAATTCAGTATTTTTTCAATTTTATTTGACACACACATGACGCCAGTTTATAATCACCAGTTCACCTAACATGGATGTGGGAGGAAGACAGAGCACCCAGAGGAAACCCACTCAGGCTCGGGGAGACGATGCAAGCTCATAGCCTGTATCGGCTACGTCCAACCAAAGCTGCAGGCAGCAAGTGTCAATGTTATCTTTTTGGCTGCTGCACCAACTTGCATTATATCATTTAATTAAAAAAGCCCCAACAGCACAAACAGTACTGGGAGGTTCAGTTCAATGACCTTTTAGCTGAGGTGAAGCCTAGCAGACAGCAAGCAGCTGCCTGTGTCCATATGCACCGATCAAGCAAAGAGGCCACGCCCCTCGATATGCAAACCTTAAGCTCTAATACAAATTCAGCAGGTGAGTTTTTATATGCAGCTGTTATAAAGGGAAGAACTTTCTATAGAGACCAAAAGGTTTGTGCTGTGCAGGTCTGTGTCTGAACATTGTGCTGAGTTCTTCATATCCATGTTTGCATGTTCTGATTCTAAGCCTGCAGCACAAAAACAGAAAGTGTCAGATGTCCTCACGTCAGTTTATATAACTTCACTTTCGCCTCGTTGTCCTGCAGACTCATCAGGTCAGGTCGACCCTTTGGCTGCTTCACACTTTGATCTGGTGGAGACTCTGCAAGTCTTCTGCACGCTCTGCGCTAGCATGACTCATCATGTCGACTCCATCATGTGTGCATCGTGTGGTCTTGTTAAGGCTGCTGTGGAAGCAGACAGAAGGTAAAACCTCAGCGTGACCAACATCAGAATAATGCAGCGGTTTGGTGGGAACGAGTCGGGGAGCCAGCAGCGATGTGTGGTTCTGCACTGCTGACGAGACACAATGGACACGTTTACGAAAGCACTGACAGGTACGCAAAGACTGTACACAAAACATCACAGCTCCCCCCAGAAGAGAACTTCTGACAGTTTACAACAGACAAGTTAGGACGTGTAGCTTCCTTTCATCTCTGTTACACAGACGTCATATTAATCAGAGTCAGTGTTTTCAAAGACAAACCCAAATCCAAAGATTTAAACAGAATACCTCATGACTCACGTTTTCTTGACAGCAGAGTCCAGAAAACATATCAAATATGCTGTGTGTGTGTGTGTGTGTGTGTGTGTGTGTGTGTGTGTGTGTGTGTGTGTGTGTGTGTGTGAGAGAGAGACCTGTAGTAGAAAGTGCTCAGCTTAAGTAGAAAGAAGCTATATTAGTTCCAGTACAGTTACTTTTACTGTGCATACAGCGCTGTCATGCTGCTCATTCAGTGACATAAACAAATATGTAGATCGATAAATAAAAATCTTTTTTTTTTTTACGAATAATTCAAAACATGAAAATTGTATCATTCTAAATGTATCAATTAAACCCAAATAAAGTATTTAAATAATTATTAATGGAAAAAATATATTTAAGTAGAAATAAATAAATAAACAGACACGAATATATTATAAATATTTTATTTATAGAATAAATACATATTTATTATTTCTCTTTATATATATTGTAAACTGTGTGTGTGTGTGTGTGTGTGTGTGTGTGTGTATATAATTACATTACAGCAAAGAATAAATATCATAGTTGTAGACAAAACAAATGTGTTTGAGTCAAATGGAACTGACCACAACTGTTCTATTAATTTATACAAATTAAATTACACACACACACACACACACACACACACACACACACACACACACACACGCACACACACACTTTAATCCTCCTTCACATATTTCACGTTTCCTCGCTCGCTGTCTGTAAGAGGAGAAATGGAGCAGTGAGTGTTTGGCTCTCAGAGTTTGTTTGATTTTATCGATTTTATTGACTTTATTGATTGGTTGAGGCTGTAGTTCAGTACCAGCAAATCCATCAGCTGTGTGGATGTGAAATAACAACACACATCACTTGTTTGTCCCACGGTCCATCACAGCCTACATCCACCCTCTCACTCTCTCTCCATGCTCTCACTGCTATAATTGGCTCTCTGAGCCTGGCTGCTTAAAGCATTATAAAAGCTCCCCTGGCCCGGCTTATCCTCCGACAGCACTTACAGAATCACACCTCCATGTCCCCGCAACATGTCGTCTACACGCTGACACCCACAGACTTCTGCTGGCATAACGTGGTGAAAACAGACAGGAGGATAAGTGCAGAAAAAAAAGTGAAGATAAAGGACAAAATCCATCAGGACATATCACAGGTCAGTGTGTGTGTTTTCCAGTAAAATGTGGGAGTTTATCATCATTCATCTTGGCTGCAGTTCTGAAACACTGCTTATGTCTCCATACTGGAAGCCTACTTCCAAATAACTTCCTTGGAAGTATGCTGTGGTACCAATTACACAGGAGGATTTACTCAGCTGAGTCTGCGGGGAAAAAAACAGCTGATTTCTTCAAATAAAAAAAGCAAAAGGCTTCTGTTGTTTCCAGAGGAATCGGTCTAGTTTTACTGTTTGCCAGAATTTTATGTAATTGTTCTAATATGGCTGTTTATGTTGAAAACAGGAACCAGAGAAACAATCAGGAAAGTGCAGGTAAAGCAAAGAACAGTTTAAATCCAAGTGAGGCAAAAACAACAATTTCTCACCTAAAAACCTTCAGGCGTGTCCTTTTAGGTTTTATTCCTATTTTCATTCTGTCAATATTGAACTGAAATTACATTTCAGATGCTGATTCTGTGAGTCTCGTCATATCAGCCCAGCTTTTACCCCAAAACTTCCCATGATTCTTATATTAACACATCTTAAACAACTAAATTGAGTCTCACGAAAAATCGGAACTATATATCAACGTATTAAATGTAGAAAAACTCAGTGATGTGAAAACTAAGGCTACGTTCACACTGCAGGTCTTAATGCTCAATTCCATTTTATGATCAAATCTGATTTTTTTTGTCTGGTTGTTCACACTACAAATAAAATGTGACAGCAAAGGCGCTCTAGTGTGAACGGTTCACGGCCCTCAAAGCGGCCCGCTTGCGCAAAAGAAGACGTCACACACAACGCGCTCTGTTTACGGAATAAAAAATGGCGGCTACAGAGCGAGTAGGTGCTGTTGCAGCAGTCTATCAATTTGTGCACAGTGGTAACCGACAGAATTTTGACAAATTAATTAGAGAAAGAAGGACACTGAGACAAAGAGAGCCCGTGCTTTAACAATGGCCTTGTTTAGAGCAGTGGCTGCTACCTCCGTGCAGAGGTATATATGGACACGGAGTCGATTAGCTTGAATAGAATTGTCTTCCCATATGCTAATCAAGTCCAAAACCTCAGTTTTTGTCCATTGACTCGCTCCGTCTCCAGTTTCTGCCGCCATGCTTTCTCGTTTGTCTTCTCCGGCACTGATAATTGGCATCTGTCTTGTGTCAGTGACGTAAAAGACGGATTTAATGCGACCTGACCGTTCAAACAGCAGTCGCTTTCTAAAACATCGGATAGGTATCGGATTCAGTACCACATACGAAAGTGACCCAGATCGGATTTGAAAATATCGGATTTGTGCCGTTTACACTGTCGTACCATGATCGGATATGGGTCGCATAGGGTCAAAAAAGTCGGATTTGATGCGCTTTCGCCTGCAGTGTGAATGTAGCCTAAGAGAGACCTAAAAATAAAGGAGCTCAGCAGGTTAAACCTCGCCCACCCCTAAGTGAATTTTTTTTTTACATAGAATAAAAATTTGTGTAAATGTTGAAATACAATAAAGTGACTTTTTGAAAGTAATGACGCTCAAACGGCTGAGTGATTGTAGTAAAGCCTGGTAAATGTCATGTGACATTACAGTGACTCAGTACCACAGAGCGTACTCTGAGCGTTAAGCGCAGTGACACCGCAGGGGCGACATAAACTACAGGAAGAGAACGAGATGGCAGATGTGATTTGCTTGGAAGTCGTATCGCATGATGTATGACAGACTTCCTGTGCTGGTGTCACGGTGGCGGAGGTGAATCATTTGCCAGGAAGTTTTCCCGCTGCTCATCCAGTAAGTGATGCAGCAGGTGGTCAGGATTATCGAGGACAGATAACAGTTTGTCCAAAGAGCTCGTGACCTCCACGGCTTCATACTCACAGCAGAAACATTCAAGCAGGGGTCATGACCCTGCAGCTCCCATCTCCAGTGGCTCCTCGTAGCTTCGACAGGAAACACAGATAAGCCTTTCAGTTATTCAGTCAATCACTGCTTCAAGTGATCCTTTGAATTCTCTACACTTTTATCCATGTTTCTCAGCTGACACCTCATCCACTTGATGTAGCTGAATGTCAACAGTCGTGGTTAGCATGGACGTAAACACGTGCACGAGAGGTCGTGAGCTCCCGAGCTATGAGGAAAATAATTCAAAAGTGCCAATTCTGCTGACATATCGATCTGCTTTATCTGCGGCTGGACTTCAGTCCCAAATCAAGTTGAAATAAGAGACTTTTTATTTGATTTTTCTGCACAGAAGAGACTTTGTCGTGTTTGGAATGTGTGGAAGTGCGCAGCCAAATGCAGACGCAGAGGGAAGCCGAGTCAAAACAAAAGCCAGCTGTTTATCTTTGGCTGATAAGTGTTCATGAACAAAAGTGAAACTCAAGCCAGAGAAACAGTAAAATAATCCTTTAACTGACAGCGAGCGCACAGCGGAGAGCAACAGTACAATGCAACCAGGACAAAGAGAGGACTGAGGCTTTGAATACGCAAAGGGCCCCACTGGGGGAAAGTGGGTAAACAAACAGGTGCAAACAATCAAGGGATAACAAGATACAGGAAGTAAAAATAAATGCAAGACACAAGCAAGAGCAAATGGGTGCAGCCACTGTGGAGCTCCACAGTGGGCAGAAACACGTGACCTCCACAGTATGGTTAGGGGTTATGGTTCTGTTTTTTGCCATTTTTATGGTTTTATTTGAAAGGGTACAGTGAAGAGTGACAGGAAAGCAGAGGGAGTGAGAGCAGGTAACACATGTGGCAAAGAGCCACGGGTCGGATTCGAATTCAGGCCGGCCACTCAGCCATGAGCATCTATATGAAGGACTCTGTCCCAGCCTTTACGATCCATTGGCGCGGTTTCCATCGTATCTACACTCAACAAAAATATAAACGCAACACCTTTGTTACTGCTCCCATTCCCCATGGGATGGACGTAGAGACCTAAAATTCATTCCAGATACACAATATAACCATCCCTCCCAAACAGTGGTCACAAATCAGTCCAAATGTGTGGTAGTGGGCACATCTGCTATATTGAGATAATCCATCCCACCTCACAGGTGTGCCACATCAGGATGCTGATCTGACATCATGAGTAGTGCACAGGTGTACCTCAGACTGCCCACAACAAAAGGCCACCCTGGAATGTGCAGTTTTGTCTCACAGCAAAATGCCACAGATGCCACAAGCAATGAGGGAGCGTGCAATTGGCATGCTGACAGCAGGAATGTCAACCAGATCTGTCGCCCGTGCATTGAATGTTCATTTCTCAACCATAAGCCGTCTCCACAGGCGTTTCAGAGAATATGGCAGCACATCCAACCGGCCTCACAACCGCAGACCTCGTGTAACCACACCAGCCCAGGACCTCCACATCCAGCAGGTTCACCTCCAAGATCGTCTGGGACCAGCCACCCAGACAGCTGCTGGAACAATTGGTTTGCACAACCAAACAATTTCTGCACAAACTGTCAGAAACCGTCTCAGGGACGCTCAACTGCATGCCCGTCGTCCTCATCGGGGTCTTGACCTGACTCCAGTTTGTCGCCGTAACAGACTTGTGTGGGCAAATGCTCACATTCGATGGCGTCTGGCACGTTGGAGAGGTGTGCGCTTCACGGATGAATCATGGTTCACATTGTTCAGGGCAGATGGCAGCTGAGAATGTCCCAGTTCTTGCATGGCCAGCATACTCACCGGACATGTCACCCATTGAGCAGGTTCGGGATGTGCTTGACCGGCGTATACGACAGCGTGTACCAGTTCCCACGAATATCCAACAACCTCGAACAGCCATTGAAGTGGAGTGGACCAACATTCCACAGGCCACAATTGACAATCTGATAGACTCCATGCGACGATGTGTTGCACTGCATGAGGCAAATGGTGGTCACACCAGATACTGACCGGTTCTGGGTCCCCAGACCCCCAATAGCGCAAAAAACTGCACATTCCAGGGTGGCCTTTTGTTGTGGGCAGTCTGAGATACACCTGTGCACTACTCATGATGTCAGATCAGCATCCTGATGTGGCACACCTGTGAGGTGGGATGGATTATCTCAATATAGCAGATGTGCCCACTACCACACATTTGGACTGATTTGTGACCACTGTTTGGGAGGGATGGTTATATTGTGTATCTGGAATGAATTTTAGGTCTCTACGTCCATCCCATGGGGAATGGGAGCAGTAACAAAGGTGTTGCGTTTATATTTTTGTTGAGTGTATGTCACGTGTTTCTGCCTACTGTGGCAGTGACGTGTCTC
Organism: Rhamphochromis longiceps; assembly: GCF_057381845.1. Classification (NCBI taxonomy): domain Eukaryota; kingdom Metazoa; phylum Chordata; class Actinopteri; order Cichliformes; family Cichlidae; genus Rhamphochromis; species Rhamphochromis longiceps. The sequence goes on from NC_140562.1 coordinate 43,827,391, forward strand.
CGCCTACTGTGGCTGTGACATGTCTCCGCCTACTGTGGCTGTGACCTGTCTCCGCCTACTTTAGAGGTCATGTGTTTCTGCCTACTGTGGAGCTCCACGGTGGCTGCAGCCAGACCTTTCTCGACACAAGGCTGAAGGCCCGGACCATGATAGTCTCATAGGTGCTGTGTTTTACAGTCAGCTCAAATGCGCTAATTTGTTTTCAGTGAAAACAGCAATTTCATAAATGCAACAAAACAAAGTTGAAATTTGAAACAATAAAAAGCCAACAAGCATAGCCATGGATGCTAAAATGATTTAAACTATTACTAATATTGATGGTCATCTCCGTAAGGCTTGGGTGTGTTTTTTGGCTCTGTTCAGATTTTATCCTGTGGTGGTAAAGGTTTCGGTCTCCTCCATTAAAGGTGCACCTTCCTTTGCAGGATGAAGTCCAGATGGCTGCTGTCCGCTGTGGACAGACTTCCTACCATCAGTGAAATGCAGGAGAGCGACACAGAAGAAGGAGACCCGGACTGCTCCTCTCACACCATGGAGGAGTATGTGGACTCCATCAAAGAGCTCTCCCAGCCGGCCCCCTACCCGCTCCATGGGCCCCTCAGAGGTCACCGCCTCTGGATGGTGCGCTCATGCCCTGTGGCTCCACCTGTGGCACCGGCTCTGTTTTTAAAATCCCTGAGAAGCAGCCCACCTTGGAGTCCAGTTGACCTATCAGATGTATCACTGACCTTAACAGACCAATCAAAGTGTGAGACATCAACACATTTCAAACAAAACCTGCTGGACGTGCTGGTGGGACATTCCCTGTTTGCAGGGCTGGTGTGAGGTGAAGGTAGCGGCCGGACTGCTGACCTCTGCCCACGGCTCCCGTCAGCTCCACGATGCATGATTCATTTATGTGTAAGAAGTAATTGAGTCAGCAACGCTCCAGAAGCTATATGCATTCCCTTTGAAGTTCTAAATGAACGCAACACATGAAACAAAAGATGAAAAGCGAAAAATCAAGGGCAGAACAAACAAACGAGCAGTGCCTGCCTGGATGCCCGAGGTATAAGTGCGATAAGTGGCTGTGCTGGGTCCACTCGTCCACCAGGGGGCCCTCCAACAGACCCAAGCTGTGAACTCTCCTGATTTGAATATTTAAAGACATACTCTCTGATTTTTGCCACCAGAATCTTCTGAGGACCCCAAACTAAGGATGATTCAAGAAAGCAATGCAAACTAGGTAGATTCATTGGCTCCCACACCCCAGGAGCTCGTTGAGATGAACTACAAATATTAAATCTCTTCAGACTGTAGCTCTAAATTAAATATCCAAGCATTTGCCTTCAGACCCTTTAAAGGGCCCAGAATTAGGTAAGCTTTAACTGCCTAGAAAAGGAATACAAAGGGCTGCTTCAGCCGACGGGGGGCCTTTGAACAGCTTCGGGGTTTAAGTTGTGACTTAAAAATTTAAAGATAGTCTCCCTCATTGGCCTTAGTCTATCCCAGCTGGCACATAAATATGAACTCTGTGTAGAGTCTGGTTCAATTTTAAATATCCGAATCATTTCTGTTGGACATTTGAAGAAATTTGGATGTTCGGTCTTAATCTAAAGATCTTAATATCTTTTTGGTTCAAAGCTCTATGCTTCTTCATATCCACCAGATCTAGGGTTATGATTTTAGTCAACTCTTTTTAGACACACATAGCTTTTTTGGAAAACCAAAAACCTTTCATCTTGTTGTTCCTTTTTTTAAAAATTGGTCTTAGGCTGGTGACCTGGGAGGTGTTAGGATGAAATCATCATGTTTTCTTTTAGGGTTTTTTCATTCAAATAAGTAAACTTCTACTGCAAGACATTTGATTTCAAATTCTCCTTCGATACAGACGCAGAGATGTGTTAGTAAATGATGAGATTTGTTTCTCTTTTTCATCACCACCAGGTAAAAAAAGAATATGGCGGTCTCTTCCTGTTGAAAAGGAGATCTTCCTTACCACTGTCTCCAAATGCTTCTCGTAGGTTATTGTCTCTCAAACAATCTAATCTATAAAGCATCTTGAGATTACTCTCATCAGTCGTGACTCATGAGCTTTATAAATAAAATGAACTGAACCCCCTTTGACCTTAAAATGTACTGCTAAGCCTAAAGCTTCTTATTCTTTTTAACCTCACAGATTTGTAATATTGGATAATTTCTCTCCCCAAATAAATCAGTTTCTTAACCACTTATTCAGTTCATAGTCTGCAGCCATTCCCAGCTGCCCGTGGGTGGACATTATACAGTGGGGCAAAAAGTATTTAGTCAGCCACCGATTGTGCAAGTTCCCCCACTTAAAATGGACAGGTGTCTTTTATACAGATGATGAGTTCAAACAGGTGCCATTCATACAGGTAACGAGTGGGGGACAGAAAAGCTTCTTACAGAAGACGTTACAGGTCTGTGAGAGCCAGAGATTTTCCTTGTTTGAGGTGACCAAATACTTATTTTCCACCCTAATTTACGAATAAATTCTTTACAAATCCTACCATGTGGATTCATGGATTTTTTTTTCACATTCTGTCTCTCACAGTTGAAGTGTACCTCTGGTGCAAATTACTGACCTCTGTCATCATTTTAAGTGGGGGAACTTGCACAATCGGTGGCTGACTAAATACTTTTTTGCCCCACTGTGAACCTCACCTGTCTATCACAAGGCTATGTAATTAAATTCAATAAATCTGTATTTTTTTTCCATTGCATTTTCCAGGAATTCCAGCTCCCTATGGCTTCCTGGCCACCTGAGCTCACTGAAAGCAATTCTCCTTTATTTCTGAGTTTTAAATATTCACTTTTCTAATTGTATTTTATTTGTTTTAATTAAGTTTAAAACTGAAACACGTTTGTGCTAAGGGTAAAGAAGCACTCACACTGTGCAGGTTTATGCAGTGCAGCCTGCAAAGTTTTGTTGACATTGGTTTGCTTTTTTCCCCCATTTGAAATAAAAGCAGTTGTAAGAAAAACATAAAACGGCTTCCCTCCTTTCTTTGCATGTAATTATCATGTCTGAACAGGAATGCGGGCGTCCTCAATGACCGTGTTGGGCACACACTTTATTTTCAACCATCAAAATTTAGTTTCTGTTTCCTTGAAGTTGTGTGACTATGAGATAAGTCGCTCCAGCTGGCTATTGGCAAGAAGTGCCTGAGTTACATCCAACAAACATGTGGTAAGAGAGAAAGAGAGAAAGGGAGGAGAGCAGAGCGACCCCCCTGGAGATGCTTCCAGAGAACAAGCCTCAGAATTTGACTCAAACTGACCCCAAATTACTCATGCACATTGTGCAACACAGACTATGTCAAGCTCACAAAGTATGAACACAAAGAGGCCCTCAGGAACATTATTTTCTTGCATTAACGTAAAAATGTGTCACAATATTCCAAAGAAATAGCTGGAACCATTTACGTACATGGTATGTGGTACGGAGATAAGAAAAGATTTATGAAGCATAACTTACGGTAAAGTGCTGCTTCAGCACCAGGTGTGTTGAAAACATAGGATTTCTTTTAAATTGGATTCGTAGTTATAGCGAGGTGCAGATATCGTCGCTTCTCCAAAACTCATTAAATTAGAAAAGGAGTGAGATACTGTAAGCAGCGAGATACACCGCAGCGTACCAGAGTGATATAAAACAGATTTGCTGTATTTGAGTCGTTTAGTTGCAATATCCCAAAGACCTGTTTGATGTGTAAACACAGAAATGTGGCATTAAATATGAAATACAGCGAGGAAAAAAAACAATAGGAGCTCTGTGAGAGAGCTCAGTGTGGAGAGGCGATATCAGGGGAATCCATCTCTCAAACTACACCCTGAAATACAATAATTGAACATAAAGACAAGCTGAGGATTATAGCTGAGAGCTGCCAGGCTCCAGTCGAGACATGCACCGCAGTCATTGATGAATAACAGGAAATGTCAGCTTTTAGTATGGATGAATTCTCATTACTGCTCACCAGCTAAAACAGTCACACAACGTTTACTTTGCTTGATCTTACTATTTCACAAGACAGAGCGCTGCACTGTTCGTGTTAATCACACCATGGCTGCCAAATTATCTGCAGATTACAGTGAAAATCAGTCTGTCTGCAGATGCCTTCAAAGCTGCGTGCAACGTTTTTATTTTCATGTTGGATCTCTTAGTGGCAGCTTAATCTGTGCAGCGCTGTGAAAAAGTACTTGCACCATTCTTGATTTCTTACACTTTTTCTTTTCTTTTGCATACTTGTCACATTTGGCTGGAGCTCAGGAGATGGAGCAGGACATCTACTAGCTGCAAGGTCCGTAGTTTGATCCCTGGCTCCAGCAGTGAGTGAGTGAGTGTGAATGTGTGCGCATCCCAGCATGCCATGTTGTATGAAGTGCTTTGAGTGCTCATGTTATTGGATCTTTTCAGAGTTAAATGATGGATTTAAATGTAATAAAGGAAAAAAGCCATCTGAAGCTACCTGCCCTGTGTGAAAAAGTATTTGCCCCCTAAACCTAATAACTGGTTGTGCCACTTTTGGCAACGAGAACTGCAGTTAAGTGCTTGTGATAATTGCCAGTGAATCTTTCATATCACTGTAGAGGAATTTTGGCCCGCTCGTCTTTGCAGAATTGTTGTAAATCAGCCACATTAGAGGATTTTTGAGCACGAATAGCCTGATTAAAGTAATCTCAAAGCATCTCGATCAGATGTAAGTCTGGCTTTGATTTTGTTTTTTTTGTCTTTTCAGCCATTCAGAGGTGGACTTGGGGGTGTGTTCTGGATTATTGTCCTGCTCCATAACCCCAGTGTGTTTGGGCTCCAGGGCACAAACTGACATTCTTCTTCAGGATTTTCTGGTAGGTTTGGGTAGACCCCTCCCCCAAATAAATGAAGAAGACTTAAAACCTGCATTTTGCATTTACTCGAGTTATCTTTGTCTAATATAGGCACTGAAATCTTTAAGCATGATAAAAGAAATCAGTGGAGGGGACAATACCAATAACATGGAAGCAACTCAAAACAATCAGGCCAGGGGTGTCCAACTCCAGCCCTCAAGCGCCGGTGTCTTGCAGGTTTTAGATCTCATCCTGGGTCAACACACCTGAATCAAATAATTAGTTCATTGCCAGGCCTCTGGAGAACTTCAAGCAATTTAAAACAGCTGTGTTGGATCAAAACCTGCAGGACACTGGCCCTCGAGGCCTGGAGTTGGACTCTGATTTAGGCAAACCAACCTGCCGAAATTCAAACTGGGCATCAGAATCAGAAAGAAATGTGATTTAGGTGAATTTTAACGCAGCGTGATTGTTGGTGCCAGACGGCCTGATCTGAGTATTTCAGAAACTGCTGACCTGCTGGGTTTTTTCCCACACAACCATGTCCAGGGCTTACAGAGATCAGTCCAAGAAAGAGAAAACATCCAGTGGGCGTCAGTTCTCTGGCAGAAAATGCTTTGTTGATGTAAGAGAAGATGGAGCAGGCCAGACTACTTTAAGTTGACAGGAAGTTAACTGTAAAACAAATAATCACTCGTTACAACAAAGGAGTGCAGAAGAGCATCTCTGAACCCACAGTGTGTCAAGCCTTGATGCCGATGGGCTACAGCAGCAGAAGACCACACCGGCTGGCACTCGTGTCAGCTAAGAACGGGAAACCCACTTGCTAAAGTTGGTCTGATGAGTCGGACCAATTTCTGCTGTGACATGATAGAGGATAGTGTAAACATCTGCGGCTGGTGATGTAATGGTGTGGGGGATATTTTCTTGGAACACTATGGGCCTGATTAAACATCACAGTCTGCCCGAGTATTTAGCCCTGACCAGCTCCATCCACTTTCTGACCACGGTGTAGCCATCTTCTGATGGCTGCTTCCAGCACGGTAATGTGTCATATCACAAAGCTCGGATCAACTCAAACATTGAGTTGAGGGCACTCAGATGACCTCCACAGCCATCAGATCTCAGTCCAGCAGAGCACCTCTGGGATGCGGTGGAACGATAATCTGATCATGGACGAGCAGCCGACAGAGTCAAAATGACTTGGTTAGCCAGGGATAACCAAATTAATGGCCAGGTTAACCCTCTCAGGCTCAAATTAAGTTTTTGTTGCTAATGCACAAAAGAATACCTGCAGTGGTATTTTTAGTTTTTAACTGTTGCAAATCTGCAACGCCTGCCTTGAGAGGGTTAAAATGCACACTTTCACAACATTTATGCTCCACTTTGAAAAACGATGCTTCCCAGTGTTTTTAGATGTGACGCGAGCAGCTTTGACGAAACCATGTGACACCCTGGGACAGAGAACAGAATGTCTTTTCTTTGGTCGTTTGATGTGTTGGAAAAAGCGTCTTCACAGCTGTTTTGGTGTTTGCTGGGTTGAACTGAAAACTTACTGATGCTCAACACTGTTGTTTTCTTTTTCCATTCCTTTAAAAAAAAATCTGGTGCACATTTGTGAGATAAATGTTTATGTTTGCTGCCATGTTGCGTCCGTGCTGTTTATTCTCAGTGTATCTGCTGGACTCGCTGTGTGGCAGATTGTTGTGCTGATTACTGCCTTCACTTGGAAACACTTAGCCGCTTTTTTCTTTTTTTGAAACAGTAAAAGTGGTTTTATTCCTCCCCTCTGGTTTGCCATTGTGTTTACTGATCAAATAAATAAAGCCAGGGTAAGATAATGTGTGCATAATGGCCAACTTTCTCATCGTAAATAAGGCCGAAATGACCATTAATCATCGAGGAGTCACAGTCTTGATTTCCTTTTACTCTGAAAAAGATAAAACACCTCATCAAAGCAGCCTGTTAATAACAAACACCGGGATCATCTGTCTTATCTGCATGTTCAGGTTTGCAAGCCGCGAGTGTGATAACTTTACAGACAGAAAACAGCTCCTCATGTTTGCTTCCTCCCACAGGGCATTTTGTGATGGTTTTAATAGACACATAAAAATTGAAATGCGATGTCTTGTGCAACCGCCGGCTTGCAGTGCTGGTGTGCAATCATATCGGCTATGAAATAAAGCTGTTAATAAAAAAAGGTCCACGTGTAAATTACAGTCTGACTTTCATTGTGCTCTGTCGTCGACTAAGAAACTGCAACAAAAGAAAGAGTGAGCCAAATAATTAAAGCTGAGACACCTAATGAGGAGGTAATTTGTCACCGAGCAGGATAACAGCTTTCTATTTGCTTTTTTGGCTGTAATCACAGACGCTGCTGGACTGCAGGATGCTGCTGTGAAGACTGAATGAGCTTCCTCACCTCATCTGAAACATTCTGACTCGAGCTCAGTCGGAGCAGGAGGGGATTCGCCGTGAGACCTTATGTTTTGCTTTGCGAGTTCCCCAAATAGTCCCCTTGCTGTTAGGTGATTAACTTTTGCTGCAGAACGAAAGAGGGGGAACTTGTTGACCCATCTGTACTTGTTTACAAAGTGAGTCCACAAATGTTAAGAGCATGCAGCAGTGACCATGAACCTGCACGGTCTGTGTAAACGAGGCAGACCAGAGGGGCAGGTCGGGGTTTTTAGCATCAGGCAATAAAATGAGCTGTAACGGCATCAGGGCATGTGAGGATGACACGTCACATTCAGACACAATGAAACAGAATATTTATTAGACAGTCATACTCTGTCATTGTGCACAAAGTCATACTGGAAGCATGACAATCAGCTGGCAAGTGTCCCCAGAAATGACTCCTCGAGGCAACAAACTTCTGAGTCTGCTTTTAGGCAGACAGGGCAGGGCTACCACGAGTAAGGCAGCCTGCTGCCTAGATGATCTCCTTTATGATTTTAGAATGACCAGAATTTAAGTAATGGACTTTATGCTTAATTCAGCGGGTCAGAGATTGCTGTTCTAAGTTAGTAGCAACCATAAACTGCCAATTAGTGCCAAGGCCTTGACTAATAAACTAAAGCAGAGACGTCTTGAGTGGCCTGTACTGTGATCTGGAGGCACCAACAGCACAAATAAAGTACAGAGGGCCCCTTCAGGGACTCAAATTATCTGCAGGGAAGTTTATCTCAGAATTAGCAGCTACACCCTCTGTAGGTGTCTCAACCTCTGACATCCACCTAACTCCTGTATCTAGATGGAAAAATTATATTTAAAAAAAGGAGAAAATTAGGTTTAGAGGCCAAAACATGTTTAGTTCTGCTGTAAAGTTGGTAGTCTGTGGGGACTCGAGCAGACGTCAGCCGCAGAAGTCGCTGCTCGGAGCCAACGAGGAGAAATAAGCAGTTTTGCTGAAAAACTGAAATATGACGACGGTCGTGAACTCCAGTGCGCCTGTTACACAAATGCACTTAATGCACGTTGCAACCTATTGGTAACCTTCAATGTGTTCATTGCATGTAATGCCAGGATATGAGCCCAATGGCAAAAAGATATATGAGTGACAGACATTTACATGTTGTGAAATGTGTTTTCTCCGCTCTGGGAAAGTGAGTTGTTCACACGGTGTGAGCTGTTCAGTCATGAGTGAGATGGTACCTGCTGTGGCATGTTTACAGACTGGTAAACATCGGAAATAGGAGTGAATCCATCGTGAGCGCTAAACTGTTATCAGCCTTGTAAGTGTTCCACTGTGTTTCATGAAACAGGTGCAGATTTGTCTTCCTCGGAGACATTCCTTTTCCCACCTCACTGCGACGCTACTCTGTGCAGTGCAATGTGCTTTCCAGTAACTCCAACAGGCCAGAAGAATGTCGAGGATGCATTAAGTTTAACCTCAAATAAAATAAGAATTTACACGGTAACAGTCATTACTCAGTATTTTACAACCCAGCTGTGCTGCTGCTAGCCCAGAGCTTGAAAACAATCACCAGCTTTTCCTCATAACCTCCAACTCTTTCAACATTCATGTGAAAAAGAAAGTACACCCTCTTTCAAGGAGGTTTCATCAAAGCATTGTAAACAACTCATCTGGTGCTTAGCAGTTCTTACAATAAGGTCAATACAACCTCAGGTGAACAGCAACTCCTGACAAAGGGTCATCATGACACCAGGTCCTCATTTATTTACCAGGAAACTACAGAAGAACTACATACACCCATGACTCAGCAGCCTGAAGAATAATAATGGATTGCATTTATATAGCACTTTTCAAGGCACCCAAAGCACTTTACAATGCCACTATTCATTCACTCTCGCATTCACACACTGGTGGAGGCAAGCTACGGTTGTAGCCACAGCTGCCCTGGGGCAGACTGACAGAAGCGAGGCTGCCATATCGTGCCATCGGCCCAACACCAGTAGGGTAAAGTGTCTTGCCCAAGGACACAACGACCAGAACAGAGAGCCCGGGGATCGAACCGGCGACCTTCCAGTTACAGATATGCTTTCCAACCCCCTGAGCCACAGTCGCCCCAAGAACCAACTTTAGCAGCAATAACTTGCAGTAACTGTTTACTGTGTGACTTTATCAGTCACTCACATTGTTTTGGAGGAATGTTGGCCACTCTTCTTTACAACGGTGCCTCAGTGCACTGAGCTTTGTGGGTTTTTGTTTGTGCCCTGCTCCCCGACGGTCCACGAAATGACCGTGGACTTTCTTTTTCAGATGACTGTACAGTAGCCCGGACATGCCTGGGCAAAGCGTGATAAAAAGTATTAATCACCTCTTCCCTTTGACTCTGATTATGGTTAGTAATGAGATGTGGAATCTGTTTAATTATGTCATGATTTCATTTTTCTCCCTTTCTCTTTAAAACCAGCACAGAGCGCATTCTTTGAGCATGTCTCCTGCATGAATGTGGAAATTCCAGAGTCTAACTGACGGGAAGAGGCTCGGCCTATCGGGAAACCCACCCTGGCCTCGTTATAAAAGCAGAGGAGGCTCGCAGCAGCTCTTCACTCCTGTCTTCTCTCTTCAAGGAGGTACTGCAACCGGTTCGAACTCTCGCTTGTTCTCCTCTGAGGGATATTTTGGGGACTTTGGTTTGTCTCTCTCAACAGAACAATGGCCATTTTGCAGAGAAACTGTGCAGTCTTGTTGGTTGTTGTGGCTGCGGCTTGTGTGGAGCTCTATCAAGGTTAGTAATTTCTGCAGAATGTGTAATGCAGTAATGCTCTAAAACTTTATTGGCATGCATTTGCTTTTACTTCTTAGAGTGCATCAGTGGTAGGACTGCATTTCTTTTGCTAACCTGTCTGAAAACGTTCCCCTGCAGCTCAAACCTCGATAGGACGCTGTGCATGTCCCAAGGTCCAGGCAGTCAAAGGCAAAATATCAGATTTCCAAGTCCTTGAAAAGCGGCCCAGCTGTGATAAAACTGAGTTGATGTAAGTTTAAAAGAATATCTTTGAATATCTGCCACTTTAGAGTCTTGTCGGCTGTGCAGATTTTGATGGTAATACTTCTGTTTTCTCAGTGTAACCAGGATCAACCCCGACAACTCCACCCAGAAGCTGTGCATGTTCACTGAGGGAGTTAGAGCCAAGCGCCTCTTATCGTGCTGGGAAAGGTGAGCTACACAACATTAGCATCGGTTCACCCACAACTAACTGCTCTTTGCTTCTTCTTTAATGCTTCTGAATTTGAGAATTTAAGAACAACTAAAAACAGAATTCAAACTTTTCCATAAATGCGTTTGAGACAGGGGCGTGTCCAGAGGGGAGGGGATGGGGGGGCCCTGATCCCCTCAAATTCAGTATTTAAAGTACTTTAGTGACGCTCAGTTTTAAAACCAGGATCAATGTTTTGTTGTATTTTACACTTTGCATTTTGGATGCAGATATCTGCTGTAAGACATTAAACCATCTTCAGCTTTGACACTGATATTGCAATAACAAATCAGTAATTATAATCCAGCATGCATATCTCTTTAAAAAAGACTGCTGTTACTTTAAATAATTTATGTATATTTTGATGCTTAAACTTTTTCCAAGTAGGCAGGAGTATGACTTTTAAGTAAAAATGCTCTTCTTACTTTCCATGTAATATATCTGTATGCGAGCACAGGACTGCACAGAAGCCTAAAAAGTCATTTCTGGTGTTTTCTACATTTATTCCTGATCGAACATAGACTCTCTTGTCTCGTTCTCGCTCCCTGTTCTGTGCTACATGCACAGACTGAATGCTCCAGCAGCTGCACAGCTTTCACAGAGAGCTGGGACAGAATATCACACCACTTAAAAATGTTTGATTTGGCTTCAGAATCGATTCTTTTACAGCCAAAACACCACATGCTTCTGACTCCACAGAAAAACGAAACAGACCGAATGGCGTATAAATCGTTCCCCAGATGCAAAGAGTTTTAGAACAAATCTCAGGACACGTTAACATGTGACTCCTTGCGCAAACATCCAGATGTTTTCCATTAGTCCTTTGGCCTAATCCCAGTTTTTCTTTCCTCCCTTTCTCTTCTCAGCATAAACAAAAATGAGACACGCAAAATGGAGTGCATCGACAGACCGAAAATGGCCGGGAACAGTACCACGGAGAAATGAAACACACGAAAAGGAGAGGAAGAATGGTGAAGATAGATATTTCTCAGATCTCTGTGAAATGACGGCGAGAGCAAAGCGCGCCGAGAAGGCCAGACGAGTGAGAGCGAGCAGGAAAAGGACGGAAGAGAAAGAAGTTGTGGAGTTGTTAGGAAAGAGACAAATACAGATAAATACAAATTAATACAAGAAACAGAATATAGCAGCAAGTCTGTGTAAGAAGGGCACACACCTTTATTTTTTTGCTTGACACTGGTATTTATGTTGATATTTATTTATTCTGCTTCTTTTTTTGTACATTTTTATTGAATGTCTCTTTAAATAAAGTTAATTTTGATAGAAGTTTCTGCTTCCTGCTCATTTTTCGCCCAGTCTTTGGGCAAAAACCAGAAAAAGCTTCATTTCTTGGCACCCTGAATGTTTCCAGCTGGTTTTTGTTAACCCTCATAATGAAACCTGCGGCTCAGCACCGGTATCTCTACATCGAAACACAAACAAACAGGGTTGATCTGCACAGAAGACGCAGCTGGCACTCGAGGACGCTGAAGTGACTTTGTTGCAGGGTGAGCAAATTAATTGTTATCATACACAAACCGTGCACTCCTAGGGGAGAGTGGGGGCTTAGCACGATAACAATTAAATCATGCCCAGGAGAGCATTTTGACCACAGCTGTTTACAGCAGCAGCTGTAGGCCAGATGATGAAGCGGGGATGGATTCCTGAAGGATGTCGTGACTCTGAGTGGGCTAAAGTGAAAGTGGTTCTTTTACTTGATTCAGCAGAGCAGCAAGGAAAACAGTGTTAAAGTTGAAGAATCTGGAAACCATGGTTTCCAAAGAAAGACGGCTCAGGACTGTGAGCTAAATCTAACATCTGGACCAGACCACCAAACATCTGCCGCCACATCCAATTGCGCAACGATCCAACGATGGGAGCGATCCACATCCGACAGCTCAGATTGAAAGATTGTCACTTTCTCCCCTCCTCTGTAAATCATCAGGCCCAAATCTAGTGGCAACAGCACGAGGGAGGCTGGTTTGAGTTAAAGTTTTATATGATCTTTTTTAAACATTGTGAATGTTTGAGGCAAAAGATTTCTGAAAACATGTGAACTAACTTGGACTAAAGTCGATCTTTCTAGTTCCCTGTGCTGCAAGAAAACATCTGGAGTCATATCAACAGAATAAACATGATTGCAAACTAAAGTCAACATAACCTCCCCCTCCTTCATACCACACTTGGCACATTCCTCCAGGAAGTCGACCATAAAAGGAGTGCAAAAGGGTTTGGACTGGTTTGGCAGTTTCTGGGTCCAAATCAGAGAAAGGTGGAGTACATCTTTAGTGGAGGTTAGAAAAACAGACTAATTAATCAAACGCACAGTTTCTTTATAATCTCATGTACATCAGCCACCAAACCAAACACATTTACAGGCTGTGTTTTGAAGATGTTCTCGATTGTTTGCAGCAGTTCGGAGTCGGTGCATCACGCTACCGCCAACCTTCGTAAATAATCATGAGCATCAGAATGTCGTCCTCCTCTTGGATCTGGAATCACGACGCCCTGCAGCCCAAGGTATAGTTCAAGCTTAATATCAGTGAAACTCACCTGATTTGGACTGCTTCAAAGAATTTTACGCTCTTTGTACACGAGAAGCAGTAAATAAAATATCACTCCCCTACATGCAAAGCTGTTTCTGCAGGCCTCCGAATCTGCTGTCAGAGATCAGACACACAAATATTTTAGTGACTTCACCACTCCACTCCACTAACTCTCAACAGTCCATACTAATACAGCCATAGTTCAAGATATTTATCCTTAAACAGAAAAATCTGAAGGACTCTGATGTTTGTGTTTTAGGATAAACATCTTTTTCAGGTAGATACTGGAAATCTAAAACGGCCTCTCGTGAAAATAAATAAAAATCCTAGAAAAACATCTAAAATCACTCTGGTCTTCATCTCTTTACAGCATTTTTTAGTATTTGTTTATTTTTTTGGTGAAAAATGATGACAGAAATTTTACATGACTCATATTAAAAGCAAATTTTTCTCTTGGAAATTTCTTTCAGGCATTTCTGTGGTAGTCAGGAGAGAGTTAACTGACATGACCCTGCTCACTCCCTCTCCAGCTACGCTCCCTAATAAGTAGAAGCTAGCTGTTATGCATAAACCCAACTCAACTTCGTGCACAATGTCAGCTTGTTATGTGCACACAGCAATAACTGTATACAAAAAAACGGACATGGCTAACAAGACACCCTTACCCACTTACTGGAAAATCTGACTCATGAAAACTGAAGCACAAACGTCTGCTACGGTCTGTAAGTACAATTAACTGAACAGTAAGCTGTTTGTCAGGTAATCAGATTAAAAATGCTCCAGAGGTCCAGTTCAGTGACTCCAATTAGCTGAGGTGAAGCCTAGTAGAAGCCAGGCAGAGCATCTGCTGCAGGACACCTCGTCTGAAGACAGTCCTCTACGACTCTGCCTGTCCGTCAGTCAGAACAGTCAGACGCCTCTCTGGTGGCGTTGCTTCATAGGTAAGAATAGAAACACTCACAGTGACAATTTTTTTTTTCACACAATCTGAACTATTTCTCTTCCTCAAATTTACCTGGCATCAATCCTCCTGACCGTATTAAAGGTCAGCACCAACTGTTTTCTCAATTACCTCACTTTCTCACCCCCACTAACGAAATCTCACCCCAAATCTCCTTCACCCAAAAAGAAAACCCTGCTTCTAAAATTATGTGTCTGAAAATCAGCTAAAGGCAGTGTTTTCAGTAAGGTTAATGATCTAAATGGAACAGTTGCTTTCTGTAAACAGCAGACCTGCTTTTCTCTGCCTCTTTCAATACATTAAAGCTACTTTCATCTTGTCAAATTGTTGCAGCAGAGCAAACAGATGTTTCCCAGTCAGAAGGTTGGTGGTTCCATTTCCTCCAGTCTGAATCATTAGTTGATACACGAATGTGAGTGTGAATTTTAGGCTCTAGTTCATGGACAAAAGTGCTTCCATGAATGAGATTATAGTAAAGGCTACAGAAATACCAGTCCATTTACCACCTTAATCACTGATTCTTATTCTTAAAGCTTCTATGATATCAGAGGGGATTAAGGTTTTTACTTAATAAAAAAATCTCTCTCACACACACAAGAAGTGTGGTGGTGAAGATATGTTTGCAGAATTCACTCAGCTTACGATTGTTGTGAAATACTGTCAAAGGCTGAATGGGGCCTGACTCACTTTGCGAATTACCCTCAAGTGGACATTAGAGGAACTGCAGTTTCTTTCATGATCTGCGATGGCAGATTGTGTGGAATGAATGAGGTGTGGACCCAAAAGCAGATGACAGGATGTGGAACTGGATTTAACAAAAGGTGAGCCTTTATTGTGGCAGATACACAAATGTAAACCAAATGAGGAAAACAACTAGAGGAGCGGCTAACATAAAATCTAAACCAGGAAAACCTAAAACACACCAAACCTGAAAACACTTGAATAACTGAACCATGCAAACACTGGGGAGATTAGCAGACGATGAACAGAGAGAGACATGACTTAAATATACAGAAGCGTAATGAGGGAAGTGGAAACACACGGGTAACACAGCTGACACAAATGAACAGGATGCCACCAACACAGAACACGAGACTGTCAAAATAAAACAGGAAACACTGAGATGTAGACTGACACATGAGCTTGACACAGGAGCCGAGGGGACACGAGCACAACACAGCAATGATGCGACACGAAAGACATGACCTTCAGGGAAACATGGCGTGACACATAGGAAGGAAAACATAGGGACGAAAGAGGGAAACAAGATACACCTCCCATAGGGGGCACTGTCACTGTAAAACAGCCTTTATCAAAGAAAACTGTGGTCAGTGCGACTCTAGGGTTAAACAATTCATTATACTTTTCATTTTAAAGGGATTTTCTTATGCATCATTTTCTACACACACACACACACACACACACACACACACACACACACACACACACACACACACACACACACACACACACACACACACACACAGAAATCATTCCTCAGGCTGATAAAAGATGAAACATTGACTGATGAGTTAATGTAAAAAAAATGACTACAACATTTAGTGCTTATCCCAAATAAAGGCAGCACATTTATCCCCCGCCAAGTTGTCGATGAATGCTAACGCGGAGATGCTGAGTGGGTTATCGATTGACCGGGGCCCGCTCTGCTTCTCGGCTTCCATTCGACTGATCAGCTGAGCCAACACGTCTTGATTTTTGACCATTAAGTTTTGCAGGCGAGATAAAGTTTGCTGGAGTATATCAGAGCCGCTTCACTCCAGGGAAATCAGAGGCGGCCCGGTCAGAGCACGGGAGTGTGGGAAAGAATAGATCCTCAATAAGCCCACTCATTCTCTGGGTCCTGAGGCTGTGCTCGGCCCATTTGGACACTCTCACATCGTCTCACACTGACACAAACACAACGAACACATGCTGAAACATAAGCTACGTGGCGCGAAGTCTCTCGGGTTAAACAGCAACGTCTCCTCCGCACTGTGTCTCTGCATGAATGTTCAGACACCCAGAAATACCACTTCACTGCTCTGCTGCACGACAACAATCAGGAAGTCCATGAGCACCAGACTGAGGCTGGAAACCTGACCCGAGCCTGCTGCTGACACACTCCTGCTTATTATTATCATTTGGTTTGGTCTAGGCTCTACAAATGAATTGATCAGATTTCTTGGTTGCTGAGTGAGCGTAACGCGCAAAAATGTGGCTACTTTGTTCTGTGTTTAATGTTTGATTCATACATTAAAGACTTTGTTTCAGATATTTTGGTCACTATACAGTGGATAACAGTGAGTAACAGCCCGGTGAGCCAGCTCATAGGTTTAGCCAGGCGTCTACTGGAAAACTACAAGCAAGCGATAACAACTGTTATGACCATTCATTGGGCTGATCCAAATCAGGCGCCCACACAAGAGGTCGGTATCTGATTGGCAGAGATTGGTGCAGAGGTTACTGGGTCACATGATAAGAACAGCCATAAATCTATTTTAAATGGAAAGATAAATAGATATTTATGGGTCTCCTTTCATCCACTACAGATGGATAGAAAAGAGGACCGTAGGTTTGAATATCTGCCTAGAATATAGTATATATTAGATCTGCAGCACGTGATCCAAAATGTGTATGAATTAACCCCCGTGTGAGGTTTTTTTCCTCCAGACTGCCTGACTCAGCTTCAGAAATGCCACAGGAAGATTACTGAGATAAGGAGATCAGATGTACTTTATTTATAACCGAATCAGGAAATTCCAGTTACAGCAGCAAGAACACTGATCACAGCTGGTAAAAAAAAAAAGCTTAAACTCCATAAAGTAAAGCAGGAGAATATAGAAAGTAAAGTAAAAACAAACAAACAATACACACAGTAAAAGTAAAAGCAAGTACAAAGTTCAATATTTAAAAATATATATAAATAATATTTCAATATGATGCAATGATGTCATCCTATTTAGTACCTATTTGAAATCTTAGGAATAAAAAATGTGACTAACCCTGATTTAACCCTCAAATCTCTGCAAAAACATCCCCAAACTCTGAAATTTAGCAGCTGGCATCTCCTGACCTGATCGATCCTGTACCAAAGGCGTGTGTTCCACCTAATCCTGCAGGTTAATACTACAGAGTACAGTTTTGAATTAGCGCTACATAAGTGTTCCATGTCATGCTAAGTCTCCTACACAGTGTTTCTAAAGGAAATTCTGTATTTCACTTTACTTAATATAATAATTTAAAGATATGTATCCCAGAGGTTGTAAGATTCTTCTGTTACAGCAGCTAAAAATAAAAAAAACTTAAATAAAATGAGCTGGCATTGAAACTCCTGCAGTTACCCTCTGGTTCCATTTGGAGGCGCTAATGTGTTGAGTTACTCAGCTTGTGCAGATTCTGAGCTGAAACCTCCGAATGCTCGAGTTCATTCACTGAACGCACAATGCAAATGTGCACAAGCTGGTGTTAAAAGAGACTAAATGAATTGAGGTTAGTACAGATGTTTTATTCATCCACAAATAAGACAAAAGAGCAAGAGGTGTTAAAATGCTTAAAAGATCGTTTGTGTAGCTACACACAGTACTTAGAGTAAGTCCTGTCACCCGCCCCCCCATCCCCACTCTGCACAATAGGAGGTAGTCATTTAATCTATCAGGCTCCTTTCCTGTGGAGTCAGTTCATAGCTTGGATTCAGGAGACAGACACCCTCTCTGCTTTTAAAATTAGACTTTAAATTAATGTGTTTGAAGCCGTGGCCAAAAGGTTCACGGTGGCACAAAGTTTGCTTTCTGTGCACTGTGCTGCTTCAGTTTGCTTTACCTTGAAGTATTTCTGATATAGTGAAGAACAAGCAAGGATTTCATAAGTTTCAAAAACCTTTATTGGCAAATAAATAAATAAAAATTTAATAACAGTAGTGCCACTGCCAAAACTTGAGGCCAGAACTGTAATGTGATCGTAAGTTACAAAAGGACTCAATGTTTTATTCAGAATGACCTGAAACTTGCAACTGAGCCCATAAAGTCACAGAGAGAGAGAGAGAGCGTTTAGTAAAGTCCAAGAGCAAGGAAGTCGAGGCTGTTTTTCCACAGACCTCTGCTGAGGTTTATCATGTGACACATTGCTCTGGAGTTTTCTGCCATATTGGATGTAATTGCCTATGTTTCTTGGAGGCTGACTGAAACAAAGGTGCTGAACAAAAATCTTATAGAGATTGTTCTGGATGCTAGCAGATCGCCTGTAGGTGCCTCTAGTTTTTCTTGTTTGCGTGCAAGGTTCGCCTTCAGAATAAAGGTTGGGATTCCGCCAACCATGCTGCAGCATGCACAGCTTTTAATTTGAAGGGTAATGTTTTCCATTTCCACTTTGCTTTGTACTTTTCACAGTTTTATTGCAGCTCTGACAGCAGCTAGAAAGTGTTTGAAGACAGGTCTGTCACTTCCATTCAGACTATGACTGCAGCAGTGTGCTAGCAACCACACCAACCGGTTGGTTAATACACATTTTTCCTGGTGGTTGCCAGTTGGTTGCAGACCAGTCTGTAGGCCTGTGTGACTGGGGTGGTTTTCACTTGAGCTTACTGCCACCAAAATGTTTTTATGCTTCTCTTTTTAAATTTTGGATAATAGGAGTGTGAAGAATGTCCCTGGATTAATCTCCCCTGAAAATGCTCATTTTTTCATATTTCTTCATTTTTGTAGAAATAAATGTCCACATCTACACATCTGCTTCTTTCACTGGTTTGATGGCTGATTAAAGGTTAAAAGTTTGAAAGTGTTAGATTTAGGATCTGTGCATTCAGCATGTGAGTGATTCAATAAACGCCTCTAGACGATTAGTAGAGAAGACTGGCAACTTGTTACAAAGATATCAAATTGTTAACAAAGTTCTGCTTGTGAGTCCTTGTGCTTTTAAACAACAAATAGTTTGTAAAATTGAATCCTGACTGGGCCAATGTCATTCAAAATACATGTGAATTTTTTTATTTACTTTTTTTTTTTTTTTTGCTGTGCTTATGTCCTGGTTTGAGATGAATTCACTGAACTTGGACCTTTGTTCAGCTCCACTTTTGTCTTTGGTTTTGTGGGTTTTACATATTGCATGACATCTTTTTCCCTTTGTGTGACTCTTAAACACTCATTGTTATTTGATGAAGATTTTTTTTTTCTTTTAGCATTTCTGTCTTTTTTAAAATGCTGCATGCTCTTTGGGACTTTAAGCCCTAAAATAACGAAGAATAAAATCAGTTTTAACACAGAAACCCTTCTGAACTCTGTAGCGACTTCCACAGTCGCTAGAGGCCGGGGATGGAGCCTGCCTATTTGCCTGACGCGCTGTCAACTTTACGCAATAATGCGAGAGGTGGAATTGTTTGCTTGTTTATTAAAGTGCTTTGAGAGTTTACAGAGTAATGTCATCGGCTCCTGATTCAGACTCTTACAACGTCACAGGCTCTAATATAACGAAGCGAAACATGTTGTGCAGCGGTCAACAAAAACTACGGCTACCCAGCCCTCCTCTCTGTCAAAATCAAAACCAGTGAATGACAGACTGACAACGCCCATTTATGTCACCGCTAGCACCCACGTGACTCCCATAACAACCAAACAAATAAAAACCCAGTGATCATCAAAATTCAATACATTCAATTATGGCTCCTACACAGCCATTCACACACACACTTAGTCTTTCTGTCCTCTGTATACATGCCATACTCTGTATCAAGCCTGTTCTCTAGAATGAATCACCTCCTGATGTCGGCCCTTTTGGGAACCTGAAATGGTCTTTTTGTGGAGTTCTTCCTCACCAGAAGTCGAGGGTCTAACGACGGAGGATGTCACAGCTTGTAAAGACTTGCTGCGACAGAGATCTGGGAACTGACTAGATCTGAGTTTCTTTTCTGTAGCTCTGCCCTTGAGGCAAACACGAATCTGATCACAGAACGATGTTTATTAAAAACTGACGTTTATATGTCAGCATCACATACTGACATTAAAGGAAATCTGGTACGTTCCAGTAAAGCTTTCTTTAAAAATGACGAGACCATAAAGTAAACCGCAGTTTCTCACCGAGCATAAGGGCTAAAACACTGAAGAGACCTACATGTGAGCCTATTTCATGTTGTGAGAAAAACACCATCTGTAGCCAAACTGGTTTTTGCTTTTGTGTGGAGTTTGTGTTTGTGACTTTCTGTCAAAGCTGATCATTTGGTGTTGTGAGTGATGATTGGACTCTGGCATGAGCATCCTTTGAATTTTTCATTTAAGGTCTAGTTTTTTTTAAAAGTTACATTACAATCTGTTCAGACTTGGGCAAGAAAAAGCTTGTAATACATGAAAACTGTTGTAACACCCGCCATCAGCTGGATTACTGATCCCTGTTGAAAAACACCTCCTGCCTGTTTCCCTGTACAGTAATTGCCATGTGATCTCGGGCCCGCTCTCTGCCTCAGCTTGGCGCCCGTGTTTAGCATCTTCACAGTAAAACCCCAATCGCACTACAGCCACAAACCGGCAGATGAAAGAAGGGTTACTGAGTGCTAAAAAAATCATCTTAGCTCGGGGCGAAGCGGGTGCTTGAGCGTCTCTGAGTCAAATTGCTCCCAAAGACACTGCTCTATTAGCATGTTGCAGGCCTGAGCAAACTGCTGATCAACATCGGCTCGCCTTTAATCCCGCCGTTGAACCTCCGAGCCTCCCCGTTTCTTTGACTCCACACCGAGTCTCAGGACAAGCGGTGCTCTTAAGAAGGTGTCGACTTTCTTCCTTTATCGATCAGCGAACATGATGTACAAAGGCGCTGTCATCCCGTTGCTCCGTGTTTCAGCTGTTGAGGCACTTATTACACGGCTCTCCCTGACTGTCTGGCCACTGGAAGCTCTGTGAAGTGATCTCTTGCCAACAAAGCAAACACTTCACCAAGTGTACCATCTCCACGCTATTAAAAGCATTCGATCTGGGGGGAAGCATTTCATGTTCTCACAGTTGCTGCTCATAATTTGTCAGGCGCTTTGTAAAGGCTGCGACAAGCATGTTTAAATTTTAAACATTCTGCAGCAAGCGCCAGTCCTGAAAGGAGACTCTGCATTTTATTTCCATGATATTATGTGTCGCTCTCTGTTGCTTTGAAGTTTATATATAGGCTGGCTTCGCGAGTGAAATCAGACCACTGTCTCACACAGAACGAAATGCTAAAAGAGATAAAATCAAAGGTATGCGAGAGCTGTCACTCGCTTCACTGTAGTCCGACACATCCATGCCGTGCATCAGATGGAGAGAAACTTTTTTTTTTTTTTTAAAAACACACATATTGTTCCTCCTGATATTTTATTTATGTGAATGGAAGCCGCCCAGATGCTTGTTGATGGAACTGTCAGACAAAAGGAAAATGTGCAAATTGGCCAAACATGTTTGTGTAGTGCAATATTTATGGAGAGCTGTTGGAGCAAAGGCTTTCATGTGTGCTTTCATTGCTTCAGCAGGGCCAGGTGACGAGCGTGGACACAAACATCTTATTTTATTTTATTTTTTGAAAGAGTCGAGCTGAGCAGGAGGACAGAAACATGTCGAAAGCAGCAGCAGGGAGAAAAAAAAAAGAGTTCTCACAGGATGAGAGCATGTCAGGACGTGACTGTCACTTTCATTTCAGATCCAGTTTTTTAGAGTTTGTGCAAGTCAGTGAGCATGTTTGAGCTTCTCCACACGATCAAAACCTTCTATCTTAGAATATGTTGATTTACAGCTTTGGTGGTAATAAATGTTTACCTGCTAGTTGGCAAAACTCGACCTTTAATTCAGAAAGACTGTCAGAGGGGGCCAGAAAAGGATGAAAATACATCTTTTATTTTATTATACGAGTTACACTGAGTTCAAATAAATCTGTTTTTTTCACAGAAAAATAGCATTTCCATTCAGATATGTGTTTGGAAGCAAGATATAGTGCTTTATGGTACTTGGTCCATGCACCGGTCCCTCAAATTGATTAAGTTGTCCTGTACCCAACCCCAAAGTGTAATGTTTCCACCGCCATGCTTGACTGTGGGGATGGTGTTCCATTACTGTCACAGTCCTCGGAAGGAGACTGTTCACTGTGTGAACAACAGACCCAAACACGGACACAAACCTATAATTTAACAAAAGGCGAGCCGTTTAATAAGGCTGATCAAAAGGTACAAAACAATGCACAAGACGAACCAAGATGAGAATAAACAATAACCTAGACTGGGAAAACTAAACATTAACATAAAAAACCCTAAACGTGAAACTTGGCGTGAAACAACAGACAACCTGCATGACAACAGGCCACATAAATACACGCGAGGGTGACGAGGGAAGTGGAAACACATGGGGAAACAACTGATACAAATGAACGTGATGCCACAACGGGAAACAAAACTAAACACACTGAACGTGGAACGCAAGACTGTCAAAATAAAACAGGAAGCAGACAGATGTAGACCCCATGACAGATGGGGAAGACATGGAACGAGACACAAGGGGAAACATGTAAACAAGGAAGAGTGAGGGAGCGAGGGAACACGAGGGAGACTGAGATGCACAAAGGGTGGGGGACACTTAAACACAGGACTTGCACACTGAAAACATGACACTAACCAACATCGTGGGGGAGGAACCTAAACAGGGAACTCAAAAAGACCTAACTGAAGCTTAAACTACACAAATAGAACATAATAATACAAAAAGCCATGAAACCCAACATGTTGGGTCAAAGACCCCAAACCATGACAATTACTGCGTATTGTGTTACCATTGTTCTGTTGTTCTGCATTTGTTTCCCCAAACCAAACAATTCTGCTAAATTGAATTCAAAATCCTGCTCCTCACGTATAAGGGCTTAAATAATCAGGCCCCATCTTATCTTAATGACCTTGTAGTACCATATCACCCTATTAGAGCACTTCGCTCTCGCTCTGCAGGCCTACTTGTTGTTCCTAGAGTATTTAAAAGTAGAATGGGAGGCAGAGCCTTCAGTTTTCAGGCTTCTCTTCTGTGGAACCAGCTTCCAGTTTGGATTCAGGAGACAGACACTATCTCTACTTTTAAGATTAGGCTTCAAACTTTCCTTTTTGATAAAACATATAGTTAGGGCTGGACCAGGTGACCCTGAATCCTCCCTTAGTTATGCTGCAATAGGTTTAGGCTGCCGGAGGATTCCCATGATGCATTGAGTTTTTCTTCTTCTGTCACCTTTCTCACTCATTATGTGTTAATAGACCTCTCCGCACTGAATCATATCTGTTATTAACCTCTGTCTCTCTTCCACAGCATGTCTTTATCCTGTCTTCCTTCTCTCTCCCCAACCAATCACAGCAGATGGCCCCGCCCCTCCCTGAGCCTGGTTCTGCTGGAGGTTTCTTCCTGTTAAAAGGGAGTTTTTCCTTTTCACTGTCCCCAAAGTGCTGCTCATAGGGGGTCATATGATTGTTGGGTTTTTCCTCTGAATGCATTATTGTAGGGGCTACCTTACAATATAAAGTGCCTTGAGGCGACTGTTGTTGTGATTTGGCGCTGTATAAATAAAACTGAATTGAATTGCTATGATTTTCACTGCATGCTTCCCCTGATGCCCAAATTGGCCAGACTAGGTTCATTATCTAAACCTTGCATTCTTTTTCTGCCTGACTTTCAGTCGCATTTAACATTATATGTAATCTAACATTTGAACCACTGTTTGGTAGCCAAAAAGTTAGCAATTGCTATGGCTAGCTATGTTACATTACACATAAATTCCTAATTTTGGAAGATCAAAGTCACTGAGTTTGGATAAATTTGCCTGCTATCCATCCACAACAGTATTTGGCCATGTGTACCCAAACTAGCATTAGTTAGAAGAAACAAGCAAAAAGGCAGAGTAATGAAAATGAAAGCGACAGGCACATCCTGACATGCTTTCAGTCTTTTTTCTCTGCATTTGTTCTGGTTTTGAACAGCTGTCCTGCGCTCACAGCCACCGTCTGGCCCTCCTGAAGCAGTCAAAGCACACATGAAAGCCTTTACCCCAGCAGTCAGGCCAAGGCAGAAAAGTTGAGCAAAGAGCAGTCCTGAAAAGGTGACATTTTGGAGATGGAGTTTTTCGCACAGCAGTGCAGATGTTTGCGTGGGTATGTGTGTTTGTGATGACATCCTGGGTGTGGGACAGCCTGAGGCTTTGGGGGGTCGTTGAGGAATCTGGACCTCTCTGCTAGCCCGGCTATCAGTCATGGCTGCTTCCAGCTCCATAAATAAAGGATGGTGCATCCACCCCAGCTGCTCTCTCGCTCCCTCTCTCAGTGCTGAGCGGATGCCTGGAGTCGCAGGGCCTCATACGCACTGCTTGTCATTTTAAGTGCGTAAGGGGGTAAGAAAACCCAGAGCTGGCTGCTGTGGTGATTCCACATACTTCATAACCACTGAGTAAACACCAAGCTGCTGGCCCGTGACTCCGGATGCTCAACCACATCCTGAAATGAATGATACGGCCTCACGGGACGCACAGCGCAGGAGGTATCTCCTAAGGTTGCTCTTTTTGTATTTGTTATTTTTGTCTGTGTCACGCATGGCTAAAGTTATCTGGGGCCAATCATGGCTTTCGGCTCTGCTGGCTTCCCATAAGAGCAGATTTAAAATGATTGTTTTAATTTTAATCACACTCGTAATAGCCGCTGCATTCGCTAAGCAAATAATGTCGCAATCAAATAAATTGGATTTTCTTCCACCTGATGTACCACTGGCCGACTGTGGAGCTGCACGCCGTGCTGCACGTGGCTTTGATTTACAACCGAGGGAGGGGGCAGGGTGGAGGCATGTGTGGAGCGAGAGCAGAAACACAGCCTGCCTGGGGATTGTTTCTGGTCACTGGTTCAGGTCCCAGGCTGCTGACACCCTCTGTCAAGTTGTTGAGATGCAGTGAGAGATGCAGCAAACACAGATCCTCTCTCCTTTTCACTCACACACACACACACACACACACACACACACACACACACACACACACACACACACACACACACACACACAAAGAGTTTTAAAGCTTCTCTCTCTAAGCCTGTCCTTTTCTCTTTATCTTGTCCTGCGTGTTGGTGCATTTGCATGTGCTGCTGCTTACCGACAAGATTACTAGGCAAGGGGAGTAGTGTGATCTTACAGTGCAGCAGTGTTCATGCTGCCTGTTTCTCTAATCCTACTCGAATACTTCCACACTGCAAAATTAGAGGTCATTAAAAAACAATGCTAAAGAAATACACACATTTTAAGACTTCACCAGGTTTACTTTGTTCTATCAAAAACTTTCATTTCATTTTCATCAATCAGATTTTCTCTATATTTATAATAATAATAATAATAATAATAATAATAATAATAATAATAATGGATTGCATTTATATAGCGCTTTTTCGAGACCCTCAAAGCGCTTTACAATTCCACTATTCATTCACTCTCACATTCACACACTGGTGGAGGCAGCTACAGTTGTAGCCACAGCTGCCCTGGGGCAGACTGACAGAAGCCAGGCTGCCATATCGCACCATCGGCCCCTCTGGCCAACACCAGTAGGCGGTAGGTGAAGTGTCTTGCCCAAGTATATATTAGTATATGTGTATATTAGTACACATTTTTGTTAAAAATCTACCTATATTGTATTCTTACTCAGGTTACCATATCTGTGTAGCTAGTTAGTTAGAAATGCATATAGGGGTGATAATCTGATGAGTCCGTTCTCTTCCACCTTTACCAGCGGTGCTTTGTGGGACAAAGTGAGCAGCTACCGCTAACTAAATAAAAGAAACATGAAGAGGATTCAAAGCAGCAGCTTGGAAATTCACACCTGCTGTCACAGAGTGGGGCTGCTGGCTATGACATCCTACCAGAAAGCCGTGCTATGAGGGGTGTCTCTGGGGAAATGTTATGCACGCAGGTTATTGGCTTTGCAACTGCTGGTGCAGCCACTTGCATCACTTGCAAGTTAGAACATCCCATCCATGATCTCATATTTATTGACTCGCAAATAATAAAAGTTGGCTGTTGATCTCTCAGTACATGAACAGTGTCGCATCTTTCCTGGTCTGGATTTTCAGATTTGCAGATAAACGCAGAATAAGTCGATCATCTAAGCAGACAGTTTTCTTAGAATCTACAGTAGTGGAATTTATTTAAAAACAAAGTAACAACAGAAACTGATAGTAAAACTGCCAAAGTGCAAAAGATAAAACACTTATGTCATGTATTGAAGTTAAATGGCACACCTGGCTAAAATACATTAACCCCCTACTGCATGACTTTTTAATTTTTTGGGAAAAAAAATATTTCTCCCTATTTTGGGGGAGCTTTAGGGTTTCTAATAATATATCAATCATAAAATTTGACACCCTGCCCCCCCCAAAACAGATATTGGTTTGTTGCTTCAAGGCAACACTGTGCGACAAGGGTAGTAAAATGCCAAGTTATTCTATAATAAGTTGTATTAGTACAACAACGATGAACAAATAAATAAATGGTAAAAATGGTAAATGGCCTGTATTTATATAGCGCTTTACTAGTCCCTAAGGACCCCAAAGCGCTTTACATATCCAGTCATCCACCCATTCACGCACACATTCACACACTGGTGATGGCAAGCTACATTGTAGCCACAGCCACCCTGGGGCGCACTGACAGAGGCGAGGCTGCCGGACACTGGCGCCACCGGGCCCTCTGACCACCACCAGTAGGCAACGGGTGAAGTGTCTTGCCCAAGGACACAACGACCGAGACTGTCCAAGCCGGGGCTCGAACCGGCAACCTTCCGATTACAAGGCGAACTCCCAACTCTTGAGCCACGATCGCCCCATCAACAAATAAACAACGTAAACATTTCACAGAACAATAAAACACCAAAATACATCAAACATTGACCCTACCCATCACAGGTCCCTGCCTGAAACTTACCCTAGCCCAGACTCAAGCCTTCACCCTAAAATTGAATGATTTACCTTGCAATTTGTCCCCGTAAAGTAGGCGAGACCTCACAATGGGAGTGTGTAAACAAATTTGTGCCCCCACAACAATAAGTAATACACGTCCACACACGCACGCACGCACGCACGCACGCACGCACACACACAGAGCAAAATTGGTATGGTCCAGATCTGGCCCATACAATGTGCTTACACATGGCCCACATACCGCAAAGAATGACGGCCCTTTGGTGGCCCAGACCTGGTTTGCCAGAGGTGGCCCACACATGGGCCAGCACAAGGCCAGTTTCAGACACACTGGTGGTCCTGTGCAGGCCCATGTGTGGATTACTTCTGGCAAACCTGATCTGGGCCACCAAAGGGCCGTCATTCATTGCGGTATGTGGGCAGTCTGTAGGTGGTGTGCAGCCACGGGCCAGTTGTAGACACACTGCTGGCCCTGTGCTGGCCCAGAATGGTTTCAGCTCTAGCCCCAGATGTCAGCCTAATGTGTACCTTAATCAAGCCATGCAATAACAACATGTGCCAGAACATGCAAAAGTAACATGCCGAAACTCTGTTCAGACAGTGGCCTGTATTTATATAGCGCTTTTCTAGTCCCTAAGGACCCCAAAGCGCTTTACATATCCAGTCATCCACCCATTCACACACTGGTGATGGCAGCTACATTGTAGCCACAGCCACCTTGGGGCGCACTGACAGAGGCGAGGCTGCCGGACACTGGCGCCACCGGGCCCTCTGACCACCACCAGTAGGCAACGGGTGAAGTGTCTTGCCCAAGGACACAACGACCGAGACTGTCCAAGCCGGGGCTCGAACCGGCAACTTTCCGATTACAAGGCGAACTCCCAACTCTTGAGCCACGATCGTGTATCTATACATTTTTGCTTAACTGAGTGCTTCCTAACTACATTCATACACATTCACACTCTTGACATGCAGACTGGAGGAGGCAGGGATCGAACCGCTAACCTTCCGATCAGTTTGTAACCTGTTCTACCACCTGAGATATGGCATGCCATCGCATAAACAGTGGCGTCATTGCCAGACCTGGCACAGATCTGGTTGACATACACTCTGCCAAAACACCAGTCAGTCAGAAGTGCCAGCAAAAAAAAAGAAAAAAAAAGAAGTACCAGCCTGATACCAGATCCTGGCCAGACCTGCTTGCTATGTGGGCACTAGCACACACAGTTACTTTACCAACTGACCCCTGAGCTCCTAAGTGTTCTGCAAACCTCATTCAGGGATCTACTCCTCTACTTCAAAGTCACTCCCTGAAAGCTCACTGTCCTCACTGTCTGAGGACAGAAAGTGCACATTCCCTTGGTTTCCTTCCATAAAAGGTATTTACATCCATGTCCTGTAATTATGAGTAGATTGTAAAGTAAAAAACATTGACTATGATCATATAAATGCACACAAACACATCTCTAGACTCATATGCAAATGAATTATATTGCCTGAAAAAAATTGGGCTAACTGCGCAGTGTTGCCTTGAGGCAACGAATGAAAATTAACAGTTTTACTGTATAAATAAATTTTAAAAAGTAGAACAAACAATCAAATATGCTTCTTAACATATTCATGTACATACAAGTATTTTTTAATATACATTTATTTCACTTTATAATAATAATGGATTGGATTTATATAGCGCTTTTCAAGGCACCCAAAGCGCTTTACAATTCCACTATTCATTCATTCTCACACACTGGTGGAGGCAAGCTATGGTTGTAGCTACAGCTGCCCTGGGGCAGGCTGCCATATCG
Source organism: Rhamphochromis longiceps (assembly GCF_057381845.1). Taxonomy (NCBI): domain Eukaryota; kingdom Metazoa; phylum Chordata; class Actinopteri; order Cichliformes; family Cichlidae; genus Rhamphochromis; species Rhamphochromis longiceps. The sequence continues at coordinate 43,856,110 of NC_140562.1, forward strand.
CACCATTGGCCCCTCTGGCCAACACCAGTAGGCGGTAGGGTAAAGTGTCTTGCCCAAGGACACAACGACGAGGATCGAACCGGCGACTTTCTGGTCACAGTACGCTTCCCAACCCCCTGAGCCACGGTCGCCCATTTAAACATGTAAAATAGTGATCTTTATCTTGCCTCCTAATGGAGATGTCCCTCATGTAGTGCAGCTTGCAGAAAGGGGTCCTCCCCCCAAAATGAAAGTCACACCACCTTCAACTCATCATTTTATTGGAAAGAGATGTGTCTGGTAGCATTATTTGAAAAAAAAAAAGTAGTTTTTTTTTGAAGGGCCAGTGTAAGGCATGAAAATGTGATTTGTTGCCTCAGGGCAACGCTATGCTGTAGGGTTAAGTAAAAGGGGGATTTAATTCTGCCACTTTAATATAGTGTTTAATGCTTTGTTACCTTCGATTGGGTGTGAAGAGGAAAACGGGGTCTGGGGTGTGTGGCTGCAATTTTCCATCAGGCTCCTGAGCCTACCTGGGATCCGCCCCTGGGCAGGGCCACCTCCTCCTCCAGTTCCTCACACCTGGAGCTGATTGCAGGCAATCAAGCCAGAGTAATTTAAGCCTCACGCTGACGTTCATTCACCGCTGGTTTGTCATCAACCCATTTTGGTAGCCGGCTCTCATGTTTCAAGCTCTCTTTGCGATTGACCTTGTTAACCATAGATTTTCCTGGATTCACCTTGTCTCAAACCTCTGGCTCACGCTCCACTCTCAGACTCAGGATACCAAGCCACCATTTTGGAAATCACTCTGTGCCTCACCTGCCTGCTCTCCTGCCACTGCACTCAATCATAAACCTACGGTCAGCCTTTCCACACTGCTCAGCTCATTCATGTCACCCTCCTGTCATCGCTCTTTTCCTCCTCCTGCACTGTGACTGCTTACTGCCCTGTTCCAGCATCTAAGGCCCCTCTTCCCCACTCTAGATCCAAGTTCCCCTAGCCACATTACCCAGGCCACGCCACATCAAGTCCTGTGTTTCATTACTTTTTGTCCTTTCTGCACCTGAGTCCAGTTTTGGTACTGACCACTCGGTCCCATGACATTATCGTTCATATTAATTTCATTTTTCTGAATCTTATGAATGTATGTTAAATATTCTTGGAAAAACATGTATGTCTTCAAATTTTTAACTTGTTTAGTTGAAGCTCATAATTACAAACATTATATTGATGAGCAGTAATAACCAATAACAGTCTGCACAAAATGTCAGGTTTTTAAACACCTCGTGTGTATATTCTTAATATGCATACATACTATACTGTATACTCTATACTGTCATCAAATTACTATAGCACAGATATTTCATTCATAGTTGGTTTACTGCATGTTTATGCTTCTCATTAGGTTCTGTTTCTACTCTCTACCCTGTTATGTACGTTTTATTTTAATATTACTTGTACATACCGCTGATAACACCAACTCTTACTTATTACTTTGTAAATTACATGTAATTTTCTCATTATGAAGTTCCACCATAAAACTAAATAATAATGATGTCCCATGTCTCTTCAGTGAAGTAAAAGGAAATTCATATTGTTAAGTCAAAATATTCAAGTGATTATTCATCAAAAAGAAAGAAAGAGAAAACTGAGAAGAGTCCAGCGTTTGTACTCTAATTAAAGATGTGTCGCTCGATGAAATCTGACATTCCCTCAGCTCTTCATTTGAGCCTCGCAGCTGCTGTTCTCCACCTCCAGGGGGCAGCGACACCCTCTCTCTCTGCTGCTGTGCCTTCATCAGCATGCTGCAGGAGCCCTGTGCACCCACCACCTCTCGCCGTGCCCACTGTAAAGGGAGACGTGGCTTACAGTGCTGAATTCATTAACCTTTTCGCCGCTCCCACTGGCAACCATTGGAAGTAACCCCTCAGCACTTGGAACAGTTTAGCGAAAAAAGGGCTGCGGAGGGGAGAAAAAGGGGGCAGGACCCCATTTGTTCTTATCTAAAAAAATGTCATTTCACATCAGGTGGTTAGTTATTCAGAGACGCAAGGCGTGTTTACGGGTGCGACGCACAATCATAGGCCGTCCGAAGGTTGACACCGCATGCTGTCAGACAGGCGGCAAATTTTGGATGAAACTTATAATTGTCTCACTCGAGACCGTCTGATTGGCTCTCTGCACTTGTGAGCGAGCTTTCAGTAGCTGTTTGTGTCAGTGTGACCAGTGTACTCGGGCGTCAAGACGAAGCTTCGAGCACAAGAAAGCTCACATTCACAGCGTCGTCCTGCTGCAGATAAAAACAGCATTTTATCCAAATTAAAGCTCAAACTGAAGAGAACTGAATATGCACTGGAATGGCTCCAAAACGAATCTATAAGGTTTCACTCAGTCTTGCCACATTGAATTTTTTTAAACGTGCAATAGGATTTTCAACCACCATGCACAACCACCAATCCCTTCATCCATCCCCATCCTCACCTCAAAAATCTTAAACTTGTCATCGTAAACCTTTTATTTCCTGCTCTTGTTCCTGGCTTCAGTAGCCTTAACTTTGACATTTAAAGATGTAAAATAGTATTTTTTAATACTTTAAAACATTCTGATATTAACTGAAGCTATAAACCGAATGAGCAAGAGGAGCTTATTTACCACTTTCAACATCACAGCAAAGAGCCACTGAATCACAGCTAACTGCATCCACACACACGATGGATAATTAACCCATCTGTAATCATTAGTGGACAGGTAACACAGCTTTACATTTGCAGTTGCTCTCCATTTGTTTCTCAAACATTTCTTAAACAGTTTTATGTGTAATTAAAGGTAACTGTACGCTAATAAGAGGTTAGATTAGAATGTAGCGTTAAATAATCCCCGGTGCTTTGGCTCAACTTGCAACAACAATCTACTTGTTCAGTCTGATGTCATTAAACATTTCATGGTCCAAACACTCCTGTATGGGATTTCCGACTCTTTTTAGAGAACCGGCTCTTCAGGTTGTTTTGTTGCTTTAATTAATTTATTATTAACAATAAAATAAAATTATGCACAAAAGGAATTACTAATGTTAAAAAAAAGTGGTTTTATTTATATATGTTTATATATAAATATATGTGGTGGCCCCTAGAGACAAAACACGTACAAACTCCAAAACACATTTCTAGCATTAACTGAACTTCCAAAACAGCTACCTAGATCACTTAAACTACACAATTGAAAGCACATGTGTATTGTTTGTGTATTTATACACAAGCACTCATATATATATTCAATTAATTATTACCTGTTACTACCACACACCAAATCCGGTCGTTGGTACTTGCTGGCTTGTGTAGCCACGAGGTAACAAAAGCTCAACACTGCCCCTAGCATCCTGGAGCACTTCTGTTGTGTTTTGTACGTGCTTCGGGGTTTGTATGTGCTTCGTCTCTAGCGGCCACTGTAAATATACTTTTATTTATTCACTCCACATAAAATGTAATAAATAAATCATAAAATACAAAAAAACAACTATTCACATTTCAACTTTTTCCTTTTAAACAAATTTAAAGTGAAACAACACAAAACACTGCAAACCACAACACAATTAAATATAAATTAAAATATGAAAACAAAAAGAAGATGCATATTCTCTGTCATATGGACCTGCATGAATAAACTTTCTGAATCCTTTATCATCTGCAACTGAAAATGGTTGTGGATGATTACTACCTTTCTAATGTGACGTTGTTGTCCCTGGCTCTCTCTCTCCCTCCCGCTCTGTTCCTGTGCTACTGTGACTGTAACTACCGCCCCGCCCCCCTCTTCCCAGCACAAGACTCGCGTGCGGGGTGAAGCGGAAAAAAAGTGCGAGAGAGAGGGTGAGAGAAAGAAAACAAACAAAAAACCACAGCTCGCGATAAGGAGTCGTTCACGTCAAAGATCCGGCTCTAAGAGCCATTTCGTTCGCGACCGACACATCACTACTCCTTTAGCTTTCAAAACCAACTCTGAGAGTTTCAAACATTAAAAAGATGAATGTGGCTGTCCTCTCAAATGTTTAACATCCAGGCATCCGTGAACAAGAGAGATTTAAATGAGATTTGTCCCAATTACAAGTTAGCATGAAGTTATTCTATTTAAAGACAATATATCACGTTCTGAGTATTTGTAAAAATCATATAGCACCTCTATCATTCTGGATGTAAACCTGGAGAGAAAACTAAACTGCAGTGATGTTTGAAGAGTTGGCGAAGAGCTACGGTATTAGCACATTAGCAGTGGGAACACAAATAGGATGAGTGTTTAACTGTTCTCGATATAAATTAATGTTGAGAGTCCTTGACAAGCAGAAACAAATGGCATCATGCAGGGAGAAGATGCTGAAACCAGACCAACTGCAGCCAAGAGAACATCTGACATGATTCATCTACAACATGAGGTCAGTCATAAACATGTTGCTGTGTTGTTTGGATTGCTCACCGTGAAACAGACCCGATGCAAAGCATAATATCCACACTAAAATCGTAGTTGGCTCATGAGTGAATCTTTTCATGGTGTCCTGGACAAATATCTGGTGTCTGGAACACTGTGAGCTCATGGGCTGTCGTGTACACTGCGAGTGTTTCAAAACTGAAGGCCTGCTACATGTAAACACTGATAATAAAAAGCTGGAGAGGCCAAGAATGGTGACTGAATGGTTGGTTGGGGGCCATGTCGAAGAAAGAACTGCAGAACTCCGTCCATTGGCTGGGGCCCCTGTTGGAGAAGCAACCACACTGCAGCCTTCCTTTGTCTCCTAATGGTAAAAAATGTAGCTAAACTATTCAAATTAATATCACTAGAAGTGCCTTTATGAGCAAATCCTTAATTATATATTTATAGCCTATATTTCTAATATAGACTAATGGGGTAGCTAAAGCTCTTTGAAATGCACAAAATGCTGCCCCCTGGTGGCGAAAGCGTAGTTAAATTCTGCAGAGGGTAATTATAAAAGAGCCTTGACACTGGGCTGTCACAGTCTCATTTCTATTTAGTTACAGACTCCAATGCTGGGTTCCCAGAGGCCAGAGAACCGAAGATACACTGCAGCACAAATATTACATTAAAAGATCCACAAAGCTGACAGAATTCAGTTTCAGTGTGAAGCGACGTCCGTGTGAATCCATCCTACAGGCGCCGAAGTCTGCCAGAGAATTAAAGGGGAGACAGCCCTGAGATCAAAAGAATTAAAGCTGGTACAGGAGGATGTGAGAGTCTCCTGTGAAGGCAGGGTAATACGGGAGACGGTTAGGCAGAGAGGAGGATCAAAAAAATGAAGTGACGAAGGTGGGGTAGAAGAAGTTTGAGCTGAGAAAGTTCCAAAGGCGTGTGAGAACTAATGGGGAGGAACCGATGTGACAGGGAAGGTTTTAATGAGCAAGAATGAGAAGGGAGATGAAGGTGAAGTTGAGGGTAAAAGGGTAGCTGGTCAGTGTGTGAACATGACTTTAAGGTCCAGGAAATGTGTTTAAAGAAGGAGTCCCCCACCCCCCACCCCCCGACCAAAGAAAATGGAGATAAAAGTAAAAAAAAATACATTAAGGTAAAAAAATTCATATTTATTCATTGACAGAGCGTCACTGTTACTTTTGTCACTACTTGACAACAAAAATGAGACCAAAAGAAATTTTGAAGAAAGGTTGTTTTTTTGTTAACAAATAGAAGTGAGTGTTACGACAAGAAAAAATCTACATCACAAACTCATGTAACTGAAAATGCTTCCAGGACATTTCACCTAATGCAAACGGGTCAGTGTCAGGGTCTCTTAGCCCAGCGGTCCCCAACTTTTTTTGCGCCACGGACCGGTTTATGCCCGACAATATTTTCACGGACCAGCCTTTAAGGTGTCGCGGATAAATACAACAAAATAAAACTAGTACCGGTACCGAAAAAAAGAAGATTTATTCATAACACACGTGAAAAGACCCAGGAAAACCACGTTAACGATAAAAACGATAACAAAATAACGCTGAAAACCGATAAAAACCCTGAAAACCACACATTTCACACCTGAGCCTCAACTCTCGCGGCCCGGTACCGGTCCGAGGCCCGGGGGTTGGGGACCGCTGTCTTAGCCAACACCATGTAGCATAAAATCACACGTGAAAAGGAGAAAAAAATCTGCAGTTCCTCAACTGGACACTAGCTGGCTCCTATTCCTCATAGATGCTTATTTTTATAGCTTGCTCTCTAAGCATCAAGCTTTCATTAGTTCAATAATCACGTGAAACTATAAGTAAGAACCAGAGTCACAGTTTTGCACTTTTAAGTTTACAATTTTAGATTTCAGAGTATATTCAGTATATATTTTTCATTTTAGTTTTTATTTCCCTGAAAAATATTTTCACTAATTTCAGTCTTTTTTTCTTTTTTCCTGTGAATCGATTTATTTGACTTTAGTTTAGTTTAAGGAGGATTCTCAGTGTTTTAAGCTTCAGCACTCTCACCTCTCCTTCAGCTCGAAGCGTATTGGGGATGCATTGCTTCGTCTTGGTGCTTGCACAGAAAATTAAGAGAAAAATATAAAATAAAGTGGAGAATAAAAACGGCCCCACACAGGAGTTGAACTAACGTCTCCTGGGTTTGAATCTTTTTGAGTATGCCTCCACTTTGCTTTTATCCTGCAAGTGAACATTTGTGAATTAATATTATTTTTATTAGAAAGGCAAACGGTAAGTAGACCAGTACTAACACAGTGCTGTTCTACTCATTTCTCATCACAAGTTTTAGTCACCCAAACACATCCACACAGTGTTTTTATTTATACCTAAGAATTAATTTCTAACATTCACGCTCAGACAGATGCATCGCAGCAACTTGGGCCCGAGGATACTTGCACAGTTGGACAGGAGGAGATCGGGATCGATTCACCAAACTTACAGTTGGTCGACGACCTGCTCCACCATCTGAGTCACAGCCACCCCCAAAAAGACAATGTGTTTTCCTCCAAAAGTAACCGAGAATGCAGTTGTGTTGTATGAAAACACAATTTATATCACACCAGCAGAGGAGCTGGCTGCCAGCATTACAGGCACTTTCTATTTCTTGGACAGCAGCAGTTTTCAGAGAGTGCTTCTTGACTGACAGGTCAACCACACCCTTAATTGGTGGAAAACTCCCCGGTGTCCAATTTAAGCAACTCCTGCTCTCTGTACTGTCTGCCATCACTGTGCAGCTCAGGTGGGAGTCTTGTCAAGGAGCTACTGATCCCTCTTCAGCACTCTGCTCAGAGTCAATCACACACATATTACAATTTTAATCCACTCCTACTACACTGTATAGAACAAGAAAAAAAAATCTGCTGATTTGGCAGTTTTATTTTCATTTTCTCTCTTTTTTTGGCCAGAACAATATAAAACTGCAGATGTACGATGGACATTGGGCGCTGTTCAAAAATTCGAACTAACTGTGCATCAATCCAGAACCCAGAACAGCTTCATTTATAAAACTGCACAGCAGCAACAAGCATTGCTATGGTTCTGTGCAATTACTATATAAGAGACTTTAACAAGATGGCTATCAGCAATGAGCATTTGATTAATGTTGTGCCCTCAGGACTCGCAGCCTGCAGTGGATGTGGACTGAGCTGAGACTCATTGGAAGGCAGCTAACGTAGTCACTAATCAGCCCCAGAGCTGCAGAATGTGTGTGTGTGCATGTGTGAGTGTGTGATCCCGAGCACGCCGGGATCTTCTGGGCAACAAGTAGACATTTCATATTAATGGCATTCCTGGGAAGAAGTGTTAGCTAAGCCGTGGGCCCGCAGACTTAAAACACAATTAATGTGATCCTCAGCAGCAGGTCCTGGCCCGCATTTCTTTTTCTCTCAATCAGCCGGACGACACTTTATCTGTCCCGTGTCCACTAATCTAATCAGCTGCGTGATTGCTCTTTCTCCCTATCCGGGTCCAGTGAGCGATATTTAAGAAAAAAAAAAAAGGACTTAGCTGCAGGGACCAGCCCTGAGAAAATCGTGCTCTGGATCCTCAAAGACGTCCTGCTATTGTCTCCATAAGCGGGGTGCATGCGGAGGCGTGCTACCCAGCAGCTTGGCATATGACACGATAAGTATAGGTATTGTTAGAAGAAGCTTTGAACATGGCGTATAAGGACATGTGCTTAACAATACAAAAATGTATTGCTTTTTAATGCCTCATTGGCTTCAGCACCACTCAGCAACCTCATTGCTTTGAAATTGCATCAGATGAAAAGGGAGAAATATCATTTGGCTTGAAATAGGCATGCTGTATTTCACAGACAATTAGCTGCGTAGCCACCAAACTGGACTTGCTCCAATCTCACACTGGAAGTCAAAGAGTCACACCGACCACGTTTGGCCTGAACAAATTAAATCCTCTTGTAGCTATGCAACTGTGAAATTAATACTAAAAGGACCCTCTTGAAAAGTCTATTAAAGTGTCCACAGCGATTCACTCGCTGAAAGAAGCGGGGTGATGAGACTTGTGTTTTGCTACCAGTTGCGCTGCCCCTGTAGGTGACTACTTCAAAGTTCATTATCTGCTCGCTGCCATTTAGTCAATACATCAGCAAAGCTATTGTGACCAGAGGAAAACACACATATATATATAACACAAAATCTATTCATTATCACTGGTGAGAAAATGAAATAGCCATAGGATAAAAAGACTAAAAGCTTGGACGCACTTGTTACCGACTGTGATAATAAAAGATATAATTAAAAGAGAAAGCTACCACTCTGTATATACACATTTTGTATTACTGTGTTGATTTTTTAAAATCATTTAGAGACGTGCTGCTTCCAGTGAAAGCTGATGTCAGGAGCTGCAGTTTTCACTGCCAACAGGTGGGTGTATTATTCTGACCACCCTCCTTTAGTAAATATATTGGACAACGTGTACAGAACTCCATTATGAGTTCTTTGGTTTTCAGGACGTTCAGCTTCAGGTTATTTTCTGAGCACAAGCTGGACAAATTGTCTACCTCTGTCCTCCATCAGAGATGAGCCCAACCAAGTCTGCTGATGACACCACCCAACAGTGGTGTCATCTGGGTGGGTTGGTGTGCCGCAATGTTCCCTCTAATTTTTCATGTGTCTGAGCAAACACACAAACTCCCTGAGCGGTCCCTTGGACCACTGTGAGCAACAGCAGACGTGTGCACTGTGGTCACGCCAGCGTCGAATCCATCCAAGTTACATGGTTTATTAAAATAATCAAATTACAGCATTTACATTTCTGTTAGAATACTTTTAATTAACTGCTTTAGCCCACTTACAATGAAAATGTAAAAGAAGTCTTGTTCATGACCGGTGTAGTATGTTAACACCATTGGAAGTAAAAATAACTTGAACTCCAGCTTTGAAAACACAACTTTATTTTTTGTTTTGATTTTTATTTGCTCTGACTTGTATTATGAGTCTGTGGTCTGGGAGAGAGTCAGTAACTCTGTCTGCAAAATACAGTATATAATGACCAATGTTGGGCAATTAATTATATAGTTACTTCTTCAAAAAAGTATCTGAGTTATGCAAACAACAAAGTTTTTTGCAGCTGTTTACCTAAAAATGTAGCCAAGGCAGTTTTTAAAATAAACATTTCAAAATATTTACAGAACAATCAGCTGTTCTGCATCGAATTTGATGCCACACAAATTATTTGTGCCACTCCAAAAAATAATTTCTGTACGGTGGCCCTGAGAGGCCAAATGGACTGCAACTTCAGAAAACACTTGCAAAAAGAAAAACGCTGCAAAAGCACACAAGACACAACGGAAATGTTTCTGGGGAGACAATAACCCGACAGACCAGTTGCACGAACCAAAACATGTATGTATGGCTGTATCCCAATTCAGGGTCTGCAGCCTTAAAGTACGCAGCCTTAACGGTCCTAAAGGGCGCGTACTCAAAGACCGCTGAGGCCGGAAGTGCGAGGCTTGTAGGCTTGTGAAATGGGGCGGTCTAGCCTCCGTCGCGCTGCCCAGGTTGCCTAGCAACCATGATACTAACAGCTGGAAACATTTCATACAGCTTTGTTTGACAGAAATGAAGGAGAACATATTTTGTACATTTGTTTCTACATGAGCTTTGTGTGATTTGATAAGTATCTGAGGCTGAGACCACAGGACTGTAAACATGATTGTTGGGCTTCATTTCTGTGCTGAACAGTCATTTTAAGATTAGCTAGTAAATAACAATTAGCTCATGTTGTTCATGAGACTTAAGTCATCTCACTTTGGTAATGTAAATATAATATGGCCAATATTATAGTTATTATATTAATCATTATTAGTTATTACAGCAGTGAGTTTGAACTCTGTGTCAAATACTGAGCTTCAGTAAAGATTCAAGTTGCAGTTATTTATATTTCCTATCACCTTAAATCTTCAAAGACGAGTATCTTTGACAGTGTATATATAGATGTATTATATATAAGAGACATTTTTCTTTTAATATGTTGGCATTACTAAATTTGGCTCAATGCTTACATATATGTGTAAAAACAAAATGTAGGAGCTGTGATAACTGTGTCTGATAGAATGAAGAGTAGACTGATATATTAAACATTCCTTTATTGGGTGAGAAAATCAGACCATGTCATAACTGCTTTAAGTCATACAGAATAGATATCAGAGCCTTAAACAGGCTGACTTCTGCTAAATGGGTCAAACTGGGCAGAAAGTCTACAAACACATAACATCCTTATAGAATATGATGTAACACTATAGATCAACTTAGCTCAGAATATATAAAGCATATAAACAGTTACAGAAATATGATGCAACAAACACAGCAGCTACTGATCCAAAATACTCAAAGCTTCATAGAACTGAAACCAACATTTATTTTTACATACTTTAGGTTTCTGAACATTAAACTTGTTGCTGCCTTTCATAGTGCGTAACTTGAAGGCCCTGAGTACTTTCTCTCACACTGGAAACACTGGGATGATCACATTATTTGAACATTACCTAATAAGACTGATTCAGCACAGACAGTTATGTTAAACCTTCCTAGCAGTCCTTCACAAACAGGGAACAGTCTGTCTATTCTCTCCATCTGTCAGCTGCTGCTGGCTCTTCCTCCTCCTCTTCCTCACACACTGCTGAGTTTGTCCTGGTGGATCATCAGGGGTGCAAAGCCTCACAGATGATGTGCAGCAGTGGGTCCCTCAGTCTGTCCTCACTCTGGACACTTGCAGTCGTCACACATGGAAATCAAATGTGTGATAAGCTGCAGGATTCAAACACAAGTGTGACTTATAAACACATGTTCATACTTTTATTCCACAATCAGAAAGAAACAGAGAGAGAGTGCAGGACAGACAGACAGGTGACAGTCTGGATTTACTGTTTGTGTTATTACGAGTGTAAACAAGAAGAGTCCCAGATGGTACAGTGGACACATGTGTGACTGCTGTGATTAAAGCATCTTTCTTTCAGCTTAACGAGTGAACCGTCAGCTCGTTCAAACACACGTTAAAGTCCGTTTGGCTCGACACCACCGAACAGAGGCAGCAATATAACACAGCTCACATTAACAGTGCAGTGAATCCTGCTTGTGCCGCGATATTCAGGACTGCAAACCGAGCAGCATCACTGACTTTCTGCTTGTTGTGTTTGTGGATATATGACTGACTTTAATCATCCATAAAATCATCACAATCTCTGTAAGATTAAGGTCGACTATCTAACGGCGTATAAAGTAAAAGCTTTAAAACAAAGTAAACGCTGAAAGTACAAACATCACTAATGTCACATAACTTTGCCCACGTGTGGCCAACAGTAATGTTTTAATGTTCTTCATTATTAAACATTTGCACATAAATAAGTGACATCATATTCAGTACTTACTTTTGAAAGTTTACTCTTTGGCCGCCCCGCTTCCACTTCTTTGAAGTGTCTCCCAGTCCCAGTGCACTTGTTAGCACGTTTTGGTTCATGCAACTGGTCCGTCGGGTTATTGTCTCCCCAGAAACACGTCCGTTGTGTCTTGTGTGCTTTTGCAGCATTTTTCTTTTTGCAGGCGTTTTTCTTTTTGCGGGGGGTCCTCACAGCCGGAGAGTGCTTTCGAGCGTTTTCCTTATAAGACGCGTTTTTACCCGCAGTAAATATAAACTAAGATAGTATTCAGGAAGAAAGCCAAACATTGCACATATTTTTATCATAACTCTGGTTTTACGTGGCCTATCAACACAATTTAAAAACTGTTATTTTTAAATTATGGTATAGTCCACACTTTTCCCGTCAATTGTTCGTCTGTCCTGCTCACATCTCCAATGGTTGTACATGTTGTCATTAACGTGGCTTCACTCCACATCAGCTGCTTTGCTCGCTAAAACACCGGTGTCAGCACATAAGGACGCTGTCATAGCCTGTCAACGACGTTGATTAGCTGCGCATATACGAATGTGAATCGCATCATTGGCTGGACTTTGGGATAAGGTAGCATTGTTCTAATCCCATACTGGAGCAGCCAGTCACTTGCTGACTAACACTGCAAAACAGAATTGTTAAAGTATGTATTTTAATTTCAATTCAGGTTAGATTTTTTTTTGTGCGCAACACAGATTTTCTGTGCGCAGAGACCGTGCCAGCAGTGCGCAATTGCGCACGCGCGCAGCTTAGAGGGAACATTGGTGTGCAGTTATCTGTGGTAAGCCTGTTGTAGAGCTCTTCATAGTTGGCATTATCCACACTGGAAATGCCTTGAACCTGCGATTTAGAGCTGTGCTTTTATGAAGGCACTCCTGCAGGGTCAGCATATCTGACAATGGCAGTTTTTACTTCCTTCACAATTAGGCAGTTTTCTATATTTTTTTCCTTGGTGTTGAGAGGCAGGATCATGGAAACTGAGGTGGTGAGGTTTCACCACATTTCAGTGTTGGAGTATTATTTAAGGGCTTAAGTGCTTCAGTTACCTCCTCTGCCATTCACACAATCTAATCAGACCAAGTGGTTGTCCTTGTTCATCCTGGGGGCCTTTTCAATTAATGCTGAGTAAACAGCAGCTTATCAGCTATGCATATTGTGATATTCTGGATTAGGCTCTTAAAAGGATCAGGACAGAAGGACGTGGATAGGTGCCTTTATTGAACAGCAGGACATCACACACTAACTTGTTGTTTCTTAGCGGTGCAGAAAACTACCCTTTTTTGTTGTTATATATTGGTCAACCAAGAACTAGCCCTGTAACAGGCACTTCTGTATTTTACCACTGGGGGGCAACAATTCACTCTATTACACATATCATATGTGGAGTTCCAGTGAGTGGGAATGTTATGAATGAGGTTGTGTTTTGGCAGATTAAGCGTCTCCTGCCTGCTCTTTGCGACTGTTGTACTGTGGTGGAAGAAAGACACATCACTTCTGGTCCTTCTGAACAGCCTGGATATCTGCTTGATTCCTGTTATTTTTTTTTCTGGTGCTAAACTTAATGTATTGGTGGCCAATTTGGGGGCTCTGATTGCACTGACAATATTTTTAACATCATCTGTTGTAACAACAATTGTGCCTGCTGGTTTGCTTGGTTTGGGACCTTTTGTGTTTTCAGAACTTGGCTTTTTTCTTTTGCTCCAGTTGGATGCGATGTAGTCCACCCTTACAGTTATGCAACTCTCACAAACCCGGAATGTCCAGCCATTAGTCTTCAGAGTGATGTCAGAAGCTCTGGATGTTGTTTACATATCGTCTGCGTACGATATGTCTGTCATCTACAAACTTATTTTTAAAAGGCTGGTATGATCTGCTGGTTAAAATGTGCAAAATGTGCATCAGAGGAATCTGCTTACTTTCGGGACCATGCTTAAGGTCGCAAGGTGGCCTCTAGAAGTTAAATACTTGGGACCCTCCATCAGCTGTTAGAACCGATGAGATCTTTCAGATGAGAGTTTGAAGAACGTTAAAAAAGAAGTCTGGTTGCCAAAGAATATTCAGTGTAAAAACCTAACCATATATTTTTCAGTGCTGTGTCCTAACCAAGTAGTACACACACACACAGCCAATATTGCTGTAGCCAGGCATCAACAACATGCATAAAATGGATGGAAAAATCGAAAGAGGCGTCTAAAAATGTGAAATGAGGACACGTCCATATAGTCTATGACTGTGTTTAAAATCACCACCTTATTCTAACACCTCCCTCCATAATGGACACTCAGCTGCGTTCAGTAAATGAGGTGCACATGCTGTGAGCGCTACTTTTTTCATTCCAATGCTAAATTTACACACTCAGACTTCAGACGCTTTAAAATGACAGAGTGGAGTGTAGAGCGCTGTGCAGTGCAGTGATTTCAGACGCACCCTTGGACCTGAAATTTCAATCAGTAATGGCAGCATGCAATCAGCCGCTAAAGCCCAAACACCTGCTGTGACATCACTGACCAGGGTGTGGCCACAAGTGCGATCCAGCGGAGTAGATGTGCCATGTGATTCAGTGTTAAATTAACATTTAGAAGTCAGAATATAAAATAATGTTCTTAGTTATTTCTGTTGCACAAAAAAACATCAGCGCAGCTGGCTGCTTCTGGTTACAGATTAAAGCATCAGGGGTTAACTCGTGAAAAATGGGCACCATGTTGGTTGGGACCACCCACAGACATGAAAGATGGAAGTGGCTTTTTGGGTATGAAAAGTGAAGCTAGCATGGAAGTAACTTAAACCTGCATTCTTTTCAACTGCCACCAGGGGGCGACACATGATGCTGCAAAATAAACGAGGTCCACTTCTATTTAGGTTATCCTAAACATGGTAACCAGGGTAAAGATAGTGAAGGCGAGGTTTTATGTTTGGACCATAGCACTGTCTGCTAGTTTGCAATGATATGAAAAAAGTATCGTTTCGATTTATCTGTAGCCAGTTTTGGGAGTTTGGAATTAAATCACCAGGGTTTCCACCTCTGACAGCCGTCCAATCGGAAGGAGCCAGGTGAAGTGGTTCTGTCATCTGAATGGAATGCCTCCTGACCGCCTCCTAGTTGAGGTGTTTTTAGCATGTCCAGAACTGGAGGAAGACTCTGGAGCACCCTAAAGTGTTCACATCTCTCAAATGTCCTGGTAACACCTCACTCAGCAAGAGGGGGGTCCAGGCATCTCCCCTTCCATGTGACAAGGGGTAGAAAACAGCTGAATGTCAGGCTCACCCTCAGGTAAAAAGTACTTTGTCTGGAATTGATTATGAAACATTATTTGATATGAAGAAAAGACATGATACCATCTACACTATCGCTGCACAGCTGCACAATCTACAACCAGCTGGGCTGTCCTTCTGGCTGTGTGGAGAGCCAAAACAGCCAGCACCACAGCTAGACAGAAGTCCTTGTACTGCTCAGACAAAGGTCTCAAACTCCACTCAAGTACGTGGGTCACATACAGCCCATTTTGAACGTATGTCCTTCCTTTCTTCTTAGAGAAGTTTAAATACAAATTTCACAAGCCATCTAGTTAGAAAACATCCTGAGTTATTAGAAAAATAAGTGCAATTTCAACAATTCATCTCAGTTCTTCTACATTATAAAGAAAAGCTCTATTAGTAGTATGACTCACACTTTGGAAAATAAAGGCATAATTACTGAAAAAGTACTGACAGCTCATTAAATAAATACATGTTTCCTGGTAATACACAGAAAATGTGCTTTTTAAAAAAGTGAAAATTGTACAGTGAAGAGTCAAAAACAAGGAACTTTTCAGTTTTATTTTAATAGATTCAAAATAAAATTCTTTCTTTCAGATTCTTTCTTTAATGGTTTTTCTTTTACTTTGATGTGTTGCGTCAGGCCATGGGTGATCTTTGTGTGAAATTAAGAAGGCCATAAAACTGACAAATAGTCTGAAATTTTCATTTTCATCAAGCTTTGAGATTTTCCAAAACTATCCCGTGGGCTGAATCAGACTCAGTGCTGGGGAGAGATGTGTCATTGAATCGGACGGTATTCAATGACAGTATTTAATGGGCAGAGCCGGTTTGTTCTTTTGATTACTTTTTAAAGAAGATAAATAAAAGCTTACTGTGTCTCTTATCTGGTTCAGGGTTGTTAGCGAGCACAGGGGCAGAGCGAGGGTTGCTGAACTTGTTTAAAATGAAATAAAAATCAGATACAAGATCCTGGTGGATTCACATCGTGTTGTCTTGCGGGACATCGTTGTTTCTTTTGTTAATCGGCTGCTGAAGGCCGACCACCCGGGCTGCCTCTCAAAGCACCAGGGACTCATTCATGAAAAATTGATCTCCTCTGGTGGAGCATTTACTAGGGCTTGCAGTTCAAGCCCTCTGCATTGTACAAACATCAGGTCCAGGCCTCAGGAGGGCTGAGGAAGGCGGGTGCGTGGGGTAAGAGAGACATAGCGAGGCATTCTGAGGTGAAACATTAAATCGGTCTGGCTCGCTCTGAGAACAGTGCGTTTTCAGTTATTAATTTTCCTGAAGGAGCCAAACAGAATGGAGCTAAAAGGGTTTTTTTGCATTTGGGGGACAGTCGGCTGGATGAATGGAAGATACGCTGGCTCCTCTAACGGCGGTGGTAAAATGCTGAGGGAAGATTTCATTGTTGAAACAGGGAATGAGAAATGGAACAACAATAGTGATGCACGACAATTGCCAGGAGGCTGCTTTATAGACCCTGTTTAGCCACGGGCCTGCACACATGCTTCGCAGACAATTACCTGCACCGCAACACTGTCAACGCCCCCGATCCTCATCCTCCAGCCATCGCATACACATAAAACATGCACTCTCTATGCTGGCGCTTGGTGCCATTGTTCACTGGGCAAAGAAAGATTAAATCAGTCAAGATATCACCATATCAACATGGAGTCCGTGCCTGAACTGATGCGCAGGGAGATCATTTCTAATCCATTTGTGCCCCTGGGAGGACGCTTGTTCTCACTCACATGAAAAACTTATACACCTTGAATTTTAAGCAGTGATGAATTTGTCGTGGCTTTAAAAAAAAAAAAATCAGGGGTTTTATGGATATCTGTTTCACAAAGCACAGCTGAAGTGAAGAATTTAGGCTCAATGAAGCTGTGGGTAGGATTTCTTCTTTTCTGTCCAACAAAACCTCTCCCGAGGTTCCACAGAGGATTTTCATTAAGCCCTGATACACAATGCCAACACGTTAACCAAGATCACTGTTTGCGTGTTTTTAAAACTGGAAAAAAAAATCTTTGGACTCAAAAGTTTCTTCTGATTAGAGACATTTTTAGTATGTCAGCAGCAAACCCGAGCCAAAGCGATTAACAGTGAGAGGGAGATTTGTTGGCAGCCTCTTCAGTAGCATCTGCCACAATATGTTTACATTTAATATTTTAACATTCATGACAGGACCGAAAGAAAATAATCCCAACCATCTAAACCCGCAAACATCTCATCAGAAGACAATAAAAAGACAATTTATTTTGCTCATTGGTGATTTACAGTTGTGAGACCTCAGTTTATGATGTAGTCAAACCTTTTTCAAAACACGGTGCTACCCAAGACTGATGCATGTGTGCCCGAGGCTGCCTGTGGGAGAGAAATGATGCAATAGTTGTCAACTTAAATATTTTACCTGAATACTGATTACAGAACTTCTGCAGGCTGCAAATCACACAGCCTGTCTGCATGGATGTGTTTGTGGCTTTGTTGTTTGTCTTGTTTATCTGTGTACTATTCGCCCATGATAAACCAATCACTCCTTTCAAATTACACTCCCTATCTCCTCTCAGATGTTCTTTATTTGTCATGTGGTTTAAGAGGCAAATAAACAGCACTGAGATTGTTTTTATGAACATTTCTCTTCTTGAACAAGGTGTTCTGAAAGCTTTCCAATGTGTGCTATCTATCTATCTATCTATCTATCTATCTAGTTGCAAACCTTAAAGCAGAAAAACCGTTCTGGCTTATTCTAGATTGGGTGGTCATACAAAGACCTCAGTAACAGTTAATTAGTCATTTTTATTTGTGAGGTTCCCAACTGAATATAGTGACGTGATGCATCTGTAGCCATAACAAATGCAAGAGGTCCCGAGTTCAGATCCTGAACAAGACCCAAATTAGATTATGGCCTCCTCCCAACAAGGTTACAGCAAGGTTTGCTGTAGTTTATTTGGTAGAAAACATCAGAGTGAGCACAGCCGAAACACCAAAGAAAACGTTATATAAAGCAAATAAAACTAACTTATCACTTTCACTCACCATGGAAATCCAAAAGCAAATACACACCTTTTACCTTCCTCCTCAGCCTAAGAGAGAGAAAATACTAAAAGAAAAATTTGTCTCACCCCTACAGTTGCATTATGACGTGCTTAGAGGTGAAATGCTTGATAATACAGTCCACAATGGATTTGATAAATAATTTCTCAAAATATATGATTATTATCAACATTTAACCATCTCAACTATTTTCTTAACTTGAAGGTAAAGAGCTGAGTAACATAAATCTTGTGTGCAGATCAAATAAATGCAAATAAAACAAAAACACTTGCAATTATATTTAGCAGTCAGAGTTGTACTTACACTAAAGTCTAAAACCTGGCCAGGGTTATTCACTAATTGTTATTTTTTATCTGACAGTTGCTTTGATGATTAACCATGTTTATAGCATCAGCTGTTGTTTTCTGGACACAACGTTTTGGAGCATGTCTGTGAAGGTTCTCAGTCATCCAGGTCATCGTAGTCAAAGGAGCTTGCAAAGGGGGTCCTTTTGTCCCTCTGTGGGGGGATACTCCCACTAGGTTTATATCTGGGACTCCCCACCATTTGACCTTAGAACTGAAGAAGCTTCTCGGATGAGAGGTGAAACGTCTTCAAGCAACTTAAAGAAGTCCAGACGCTTTTCTTTGCAAGCTCCTTTGACAACGTTTTGGAGCCTCAGTGTTAGTATTAAGGCTACCGAGACCAATTTGTGCTTCTAGTTTTCAGCTAGCAAGTTTGGATACTAAACTATTTTCTTACACTGCACATTGGTAACACAGATAACTGCTAGTTAGAGTGGCAGACTAATAAAATTCTAGAAAGCAAAACTGGGGCACAGATTTATTGAAAGTGGTTGACCACAAAGCTCCAAATGCCCCAGAAGGCATCGACAGCACAGAGACTGTAGAGAGGTCTAGTTCATTGACTTCAATTAGCCGAGGTGAAGCCACTGCTAGCAGCTACAGGCGCCTGTCAATCAAAGTGGGCATGGTTCTAATTCGAAGCCTTGGCGGTATCCAGATGGATGAGTCTTAAAGGGAAGTTCACCCCCTGCAGAGTTAAAGGGGGAAACTATACATGGAGGCAAAACACATTTTTGTGCAGGCTGTAAACACGTTTATTTCTTCTGCAGAGCTGGACATTTTAACAGTTTAAAGGAACTTTTTGGAATAAGCCTCATGTGGATGCTACAGGAACTACAGCTATTAGTGCCACCATGGCTTTGTTATTCAGCCCTGGAGGTTGCTGTTTGTGACGGACACAATACAATTTAAGAAGCATCACATTGACCTGAATTTGCACATTTCCACTTATTCATGGCAGTTGAGTTCTTGAAAGAAAAGAACACATTAAAACTCTGCAGCATTTATGATTCGGTGCTCAAGGCCACAAACAGCAGGTAAGTGAGCTGAATCATTACGTGGAAAGGTCTCTGCTGGTGAGTGTGTGCGTGTATAGATCATGTCTGCATCTCTGTCTGATTGTTTGTGTGGGTGTGCGAGCAAACGTACATATGCTTGTGTGGGTGCTGGAGTGTACTGTGTGTCATAAAGGGTATAATAAAAGCTCAGGGGCGAAGGGAAATGTAACTCACCAGCTATGCTCTCTGCTCTCAACGCAACTGTTAACGCTTCTCCCCAAAGAGACCAGCATCCACTGCTGCATCCCAAATAAGTCAAATGCACGCCACCGTTTTCTTTGTTTCTTATGGAAAAACAACCCCAATGAAATATGACAGCCTCAGATGAAGCTGTCATGTATATGTGCGAGTGCAGTGTAGCTCGGCGGGCTTCAGGAGGGAGGGTGTTTTCTTTGCCCAATAAAAAATCAATTCTCAATTCTCTGCCTCGTTTGTTGCTGCTGGCAAACTCCTGCAGAGCCTTGAAATCCTATTTAATAATCAAGCATGAAAAGCCATGGATAATAGACTATTATGAGATGCATTTGAAGAGGGGTAGATAAGCTTCTACTGTAATTGAAATATCATTCACATCACATGTACTCAAGGACCACCGTGGTAAGATCTGTTAGTCACACTGAGACCTTATCTTGGAGCTGTTTTCACAGACAGGCAGGAGTGAATCCACCCACTTGTTAGACTAGGCTGTTAATATGATGGTCATTTATTTAACTGATCTCCTGTGCATACTAGTCCCATATCACATTCCTCAGATAGTTGAAGCCAATATTTGCTAAATTAAAAATATTAAGAGGTCTTCAAGGACATGGCCGATGAACAACTGAATAGTGAAAACAGAAGTTATTTAACTCTGGTGGGAAGCTAGTTTTATGACATACCTGAGATTTCTCCACAAAGTGTTAAGAAAACTTCATTTAAATCTGCATTGAATACATATTTATATTTCAACAGATACCAGTGAACTATTAGTGTGGTCGCTTACAGGAAATGATCAATGAATTGTGTAGCTCCCCTCATTGCTACAGAACCTGTTATAGTGCGTTCAAGTGTCATCGTATACAAATCTTCCATCTCAAAGTATACTCACTACATTCTTCCTTACTTTCTCTTTGTTTATACAAAGAGAGTTTATATTATGTTTATTTACATTTCCCCAGACCGTCATGTCTCTCTCACTCTCTCATCTCCTCTCTCCCTCTCATCTGCCTTTCCCCCACCCCTCTGTTAAGCCTATGTGTCATCCTGTTTTATTTTGAAAGTCTTGTGTTCGATGTTCAGTGTGTTTAGTTTCGCTTCCCCTGTGGCGTTCAGATTCATTGGTGTCAGCTGTGTTTCCCGGGTGTTTCCACTTCCGGTTTCGAGTCTGACTATCAGTCTTTACTGTCCTTATTTAATGAAGCCAAAAAAATATGCTTTTCATTTAAAAAAAAAAATTATGCCCAACTAAACTTTTGAACCGTGGTGTTGGTTACGTCAGGCTCAGCGACTTTTGTCGAGTGCAGTTTTTTCTTGCTGGTAATCACATTTCCTTCCAACATGAGTGATTTGCCATTCAAGCTATAAATCACCTTAAAACGCTTTTCTCTCTAAGGGGCCAGATTAACCTCTTACCTGCTCAGGTTCATAGTGACTCAAAGAGCAGTGAGCAGCATGCACTGCATCACAAAATGCTCTCAGACCAGTTAAATTAGTAATAAGGTATTATTAAACCTTGTGCAGTTAAAAAACAGAGACCTTTGAACAATATCTGATTCAAAACTGCTGACTGGGTCATGGTGACAACACAGAGCTTTACTAAAACCCTGCAGAAACAGCATTACTGCAGTGGTATGGTTTCACTTAAAGTCTCCTGGCAGATTTATTCTCCACAAACAAAAACCAGCCAACAAAATCTCACTTTTCTTCAGGTCTTTGCTTTTTCCCCATTGGTCTAAACTATCGTGTTGTTGGTTCAGTTTTATCTACCTGCTCACGCCACCTCATCAGTCTGTTTAGGGAGCCATTTGAGGCCTCGCCGAGCTTTTTTAAACATTAGTTACACCTTTCAAAATGCATCAGCCACACTCTAAGTCACACGTGGGCAAAATCTCAAGCCGGCACTCGATGGCCTCAACGGAAACTTGACACACACACTCCTCCAAAAAACAGTAAAAGCTTTATTACACACATTAATAAATCATACTGTAAATGCTTTGCGTCAATAAATAACAGAAAGTATCAGCTGTTTGCTCACTGAGTGGATGGAGTCAAATTTCACTGCGTTGCAGGTTGTGACGGTGGCCCTCGCTCCGCTCTGCAGCCTCATTGATCCTCGTGCGGCGACACACGAACCACAAAATCAAAGTCTTGAATTCAGCTTTTAAATTGTGCAGAGAGCGAATGGAGAAAAGCCTCGATTGGGTGATGTGATGGGATCTGGAAAACCAGTAAGAAGCTGAACTGTTGCTTTTTGAACCAGCTGAAGAAGAGCGATAGAAAAGAAGAGGATTGATGTCTATTCCAAGCTCAGATTTTGGAAGCACTGGTTTAATTTTGTTGATGAAATTTGGAAAATGACGGCACATTTTTCTGACCTTTGATGTAAAAGGTTAAGGCTGCATCAAACTATACCCCCAGGTTTCTGGCATCTGGTTTCATGGTAGCACAAAAGGGTCAAGAATACATATTCAGTAGCTGCTGTGGTTTGGATGACTGAAAAACAATGACCAGAATTTGTATGTGTAATTATTAATATTTTCTCCATCCAATGATGCAGGCGTGGATTTTAAAATAACACAATTTAAGTGTATTACAGAGAAAAATCAACATATTCAAACAGAAAGTTTGAGGGTTTTGGAACACAGATCTGTCATGTCTCTTACATTCATGGATTTAATGTTTTTTTTTCTTTTTTTATCACTACATGCACTTTATTTAAGTCAGTATTTTACCTCTGGGGAAAAATGCTCTCCACCCCTGCTCTCTAAAGCATCATGTGTTTGGTTCAGTTTTATTTACCTGCTCACACCACCTCAGTCTGATCAGGGAGCTATTCTGAGTCCTGCTGAGCTTATTAGACGATGGTTACACCTTTCAAGATGCATCAGCCACAGTCCAAGTCCTCATATTTCCTCTGTTGCTCTTTTAGGTGCAGTGACTGCCGTCTCCAGGTTTCCCAACAAGAACAGGCAGGCCAGCTTTATTTATACTGCACGTTTAATACGCAGGGTTATTCAAGGTGCTTTATGTAAGAGACACAGGCGCAAGATAATTAGAAGGAATGTCAGAAGATAAGAAGAAAAACAAAGAAAAGCAGAGAAAGAATTGGGAAGGGGGAAAAAATAAAATCATCTGAAGAAGCTCAAAGCACAAATTGGGCCACACTTTGATTTACACCAAAGAAATATTTCCTGAAGCCATTCTCAGACCCCTGGGAAAATTACCCGATGCATTTGTACTGTAGTTGGGTTCAAGTGTAAGAATATCAAACAGCCTAAGAGTAGGTTTACGCACATATTAGGCTGCTGGTGACAAAGTCCTTCTAATTTGGTAAGCTAGGTGTTCATATTGCTTTGTCTTTCTGCCTTTATTTCAGGATTCCTTATTCCTTAAATTGAACCAGTGAAGAAAAAAAGGATTTTTTTGCATAGTACCTGAAACTTGTTCTCTGGTATGACAGCAGCAAGCTGGACTTTTTGGCCTTTTAAATCTTAAATAACTTCCCTGTATGTGCATGTACTGTGCGTGAATAAATAGGCATACGTGGTGTTGGTGGTGGGGACGTTTTTGTCTACGGAAACCAAGAAAAAATCAAATCCACATTCAGAAAGTTGCACGGGACCGTGACAGCTCTCTGACCTTCTGACTCTTCTCTTCTCGTTCTGCTAGGACACCAAAGCCCCGGCTGCTCAGTTAAAAACACAACCAAGCAGGATACGAATTAATGTGTAAATAAATAAATAAAACTTCAAACGCTGGAGCCCTCATGCAGCGTGAGGCAGGGCCTTTGGTGCACCGCCAGTTCACCTCTGCCACCTGAATATCGAGGATAATAGAAGTACGATGAGAATAACACAGCCATAAAATGGAAGAAAGGCTCAAAACATCCACAGCCATCAAGCCGAGACGCTCTATTCAGTGTAGCGTAATATGCTGCACTTTGACATGCTCCATGTACGCGGACATTTGGTTCTCTGATGATTTCTTTCAAATTGAAATGTGAAGTTTCACTGTCATCTTTGTCCTTCCTTTTCAGCTGTGTCATTTGTTGGCTGTCATCAGGTTTGCTGCTGCAGGAGGTACAGCATTATAACGTCCCTGCTGTGCTGCTGCTGGACATCTGTGGTGAAGGTCTGAGGAGGTCGTTACAGACAAAAGGTGACAGCTGACACTTTTCTCTTGGCTCTCACCTTGTTTTGTTTCCAAATCACTGCCCACGCTATTTTACTATGACTCCGTCTGTCAGTATGTCCAGACAGTTAAGTAGTGACAAGGGTCAGGTTTTCCTCTGTATATCCATCCATTTTCTGCCACTTATGCAAGTGACACTTACCCAGACTTTTAGCAAACTATTTTAGCCACTTTTAGTGATTCATTTTATGCACAAATATTATCGTAATGATTTTAAAAGATAATGAATAACGTCTTAAATTATTACCATATGAAAAATGATACAAATCAAGTGTAAAAATCAGTGAAGTGTATGACTTGAACTTAAGTCTCTGGTATTAGTAGCAAAAGGCAGGTAAGAGGTGGTGACTGTTTCATGATCTGCCTCAGACTATATTGGAGGTACATAATCTCTCCAGTCTGTTGGGCCTCCTGGCAGGACAAGCCTGAAACCCTTCACCTTGGAGTAGTTCATCCTGGTAAGGTGGTGGTCCACCTCAGGACCCGACCGGGTGGTGTTAGTACCACTACTCCCCAGGCAGAGAGTTCATCCTGAACTATGAGCTCCTCACTTTATCTCTAGGGTTGATCTCATACAGCCTTCAGAGGAAGCTCATTTCTGCACCTTGTACCTCTGGTCTTGGTCATTACTCACAGCTCCTGGTTGTAGGTGAAAGTAGAAATGTAGATTGACCATTTGCCTTCATGCTTCATTCTCTCTTTACCACAAAAGACAAATTTGTCTTCCCTCATTGAGAAAAGGACCCAGACATAGTTTGGGCTTCAGGAAAGTAGTGACAGGTGTCCCAGTCCTGTAGGTGAATGGGCCCTTTTCCCCTTGTGAACATGTGCAACATCCAACATCCCACCTCCAACAACCTCAGCAACCATCTACCTTCAAAGTGGGCAAAATGCACCATAATTAAATCTAAAAACCAAATAATTAAGCAAGGACTGAGGAGGCAGATACAACAACAGGCAGTGTGGTGGTTCATGCCATGAAGACACCCCCACTCCTATCAAGGTCACTCGAATCACCAGAGCCCAAACACCAAAACACCGAGAGGTCACAGGATCCCACACAAGCCCAGAAACCCCAAGTGAAGAGCAAAGTCACAGAGAGCAGAAGGTGCCCAAAGATACTTGACTGCTTCCAGCAGTCTGTACTTTTACAGACCGACCCTTCTCTGCAAATGTCCCCAGCAGGAGCAGGTCATTGGTTTTTGAAGCCAGAATGATCACATCATCTGTGAAAAACGGCAAGATCTTGATACTAGTTGTGGACACCCTTCACGTGTTTGCTGTTCTGTGCAGTTCATGAACAGTGGAAAAGGCAGTCGTGGCAGAGGAAAAAAGACTGACTCATTACTGCCATGCAAACTAACCTCTCAGTGCAGCTTCTTCCAGCTACTGCACCTTTTGTAGCAGTTTTTCTTATTTTCAGTGGCAGCTGTTTTCTTCCCGCTGCCTTTCCTTTGATTACCACGAGTCTATCTCTGTGTGGAGTTCGCTCAGCCTTCAGCTGAACAGTCTTGGCTCAGAAAGTTGTCACTCTCTTTGTATGGAAATGCTCCCCAGCCAGAATAACAAAGTAAAAATCCCTACATGTGCCCGAACTACAGCTAATGTTCTCGGGTAGTTGGGCGCAGCTCACACAATATTTGTAACACCACCAAAATACAAGATAGGACGGTCTATAAAAGTCTGTCTAAAAATATTTTTGTTTCATTACAGAAGAAGTTTAAACAATGCCGTCCTGCAGAGCCGGCAAATTGGTTCCCAAGACATTTCCTCTTTGAATAAACTGGAATCCAACAAGTCCTGGCTGTGCATTTTTAGGTCAGACATGCGCAAACAGAAAAATACAGCAAAATACGAATGTTGCAAACAATGTCAAGCGCTGCAGAGAGGCTTGTTTTTGCTATTGTTTGAATTGTTAATAGGTGAATTGTTGGCTACTGTCACTGTATTAGCTTTGATGATGAAGCAAGAAGAACTGTATGTCTCTACCTGTGCCGTGCTCGGAGAACAAGGAGCGATGTTTAGGGACGGAAGAGAAGAGAAACAGCTGGTTTGTTGTTCACTCTGACAGAGAGAGACAGAAATAGAGAATCAAAGATGTGTGAGAGAGAAAACGGTGGAGGAGGAGAGGAGACATTAGCCTTGGAAGTTTTTCCATGTAATGTCACAAGCTATTGTCTTCGCTCTGCTCAAATCCCATTTCTGCTAGTGCTGTTTTAGGCATCAGTGAAGGCTGTAGTCTGGCCAACGACTAGAAGAGCCGCAGTGGGAAAGGTTAAATCAAGAAGGAGTTCAAGTCCACTCAGCAGAGGGAAGCTGAGGACGAGCAGCAGCGCAGCAAGCTGCTGAATAACATTCAAAGTGTGCTTTATGATTTATGTTTGGGTTTTGTAATGGCACAGAACTACCTCCTCTGGTCTATGTGCAAAACATAAACCTCATGCCAGCAACACCAGGTGGCGGAATATTCCCAATCAACCCGGCTGAGTGTGGAGGAGTGGGAACTTGGGTGTTTTGTACGATTTAAATATAGACTACAAGTAAAAGCTACAGCCACTGGAGCCTCTGTTAGAGCTTCAGTTTTAGCGTTTTGGACATCACAATCTTGGTTCTAGATGAAGTGGAAAGAAAAAGGGTTGAGGAACATGGGCATACAATTGGTCTGGATTTTTGCTAGTGTAGGGCATCTGGGAGTTTGATGCAGGGTCCTGAGGGGTTTGAGAGGCAGTCGTCATAAGCTGGTGCTGCAGGTTTGGAACACCAAAGAGAGATTGGAATACCCTGCCACCGCATTGGAAGCACATAACTGCCACCCTCTTGAACCACACTGCAGCCATCATAGGGAACCATCATAACCAGTGACCGTAAGTTCCTATGCATGTTGTAGCCATCCATCCTTTCTCTTCCACTTATCCTTATCAGGGTTGCGGGGGGCCTGGAGCTATCACAGCTGTCACGGGGCGAGAGGTGGGATACACCAATTAACCTAACCCCATGAACAGCATGTCTTTGGACTGTGGAAGGAAGCCGGTGTACCTGAAAATGGGAAAACACTATACTTTTGAAACTTTACCTAAATTATCAGACTCCTCTTGGGGAGTAGGTGTCAAAGTGGTAGCTAACACTAGAATATGCATATATTTAACAACAAAATCCTTTAATTTTCTCAAAAATCTGCAGCGCACCTTATAATCTGGTGCATCTTATGTATGAATTCTGGTTGTGCCTACTGACCTCAAAACCATTTTATGTGCTACACGGCGCTCAAAAATCTATCAAAAAACGTTTTAGTACGACTTTGGTGAGCTACGAAGCCGCACCACTTGATGGATTGTTGGAGCTTTATGGCTAATGTAGTCAGGAGCCTCGCAGAGTAATCTGGGTCCTAAACTCTGTTCGCTTCAGGTCCCAAAGTCAAACGAACACTGCGGCGTCACTGAGAGTTACAAACTTTCTACATTCTTTTATCTTTAATAACATGATCAGTGTTGCTGCTTTACCAGGTGTAACAATTAAGTTTAACATCCAGGCATCCATGAAAACAGAATTTATTACATTTAACAGAGTTAGAAGTTAGCAAGCTAATTTCCACCTAAACATGACATAGCATGTTCTGACTGAGAGATTTCTGAAAAATTAAAACATACAGCTCTGCTATCACTTCCAACATAAATGAAGACAGAAATGCATGGCAGGATGCTGTAAACAGACCAAACTTCAGTCAGGAGAACAACAGAGAAAATCCATCCACAATAAGAGGTTACTCATTAATATACTGCAACAACATGGGAATAGAACAGCTGCCAGAGAATTCAACATTAATGAATCAATGTTACAGAAGTGGAGGAAGCAAGAAGAATGATTTGAGTGAAGTTTGACTTATCTGACTGTTTTGTTTCGCTTAATGCGCCTTATGGTACTATTGCTACTATCTGGAGACTGAAGAATTTTGTTTGATTCAGATTAGTTTGATATTTAGTTAGAGAGACAGCTTGATTTTATTTTTCATATATTAACTTGCCAATAACCTTAAACAAAGGTTTCAGATCCTGAGGCATGCATATATGAATGATAAAAACATACTGCTGAGTTTTGTTAATAAATATACAGCATATAATTTACAAGACTTGGTACAGATCTGCATCACTAAATTAAGACAAAATGTGCTGATGTTTACTACTTATGATCACATTACTTTAGTTATGAATAAATAAATGAATTGTCTGTGACATTTAGTTTCAAACAGTTTCTCTTCCAAACAGTCGTGTCAAAGCTGAAAAATCTACAAAAAAAAAAAAAAAAAAATGTTTGTGGATTTAAATCCTCATTTTAAGTCTTTGAAAATGGGGAACTGTGTATAAGAGTAACTCCTCACCCGTTAATGCTAAAGTTTTGAATCCCATCTTGATTGATGTAGAATCTGATGTGGTGCTGTACTGTGCTTTGTAAATTTACAAAGACTAAGTAACTGTGCAAATACTCGACTCTCTTCTTGCTACAATGACGTTAACACGTGAGCTGATGAAGCTCAGCAGGCGCTGGTTACCATTTGGCTCATTTCAGATCAACATTTCTGAACTCTTATGCTGATGCTCGTTGTTTTCAGAACTGCAGCCGAAAGCCAACCTGACATTTTTGTTGCCAAGCAGAAGAGTTTTTCGTTTGTCCTGCAGGCAGACCGGGTTTAACTATCAGTGTGCATATTTAGGGAATAATTGACGGATGTGGCCCCGTGTCTCCAAAGCCTATTTGAGTTTGATTCATGCAGCGCTAGCGATGTATGAATCAAAGTTTTATGACTTTATTTGCATACTTATGCCTCTTGAATTAATACTAGATGCATGCATGTGTACAAAGCATGCATCATGATCATGAATTCCCCCCCCTCTTTAGCTTCCAAACCAATTTTTCTCTGCATATGTTTTATTTTATCCCATCCTCTCTCTCTATGTGCTGGTATATTTAGCTCAGAAAAGTTTATCACCCTCCACCAGCAAGCGTCTGAGGTCATTTGTACAATATTTCACTGTTCAGATCAGCAGGGCACAGAGCCTCCGATGACAGCTGCGGTTTGTGCTTTGCTCAATCACTGCAGAAAAGTAATCAGATGCAGCACAGTAATCCGAGAAGAAGTAGCTGTAATGACTTATTTGCTTTTGAATTATCAACAACGGAACAGTTTTCATCTTGTGTACACATTATAACAGATGTGCAATCAAACATTTATGAGCACCGAAGACAGTCAGCGTCAATTTATTAGTCAGCTCTGTGAGAGAAATTTAATTTCTCCCTATGATAAGAGAAATATCTAGTGTTGTATATGAAATAAGTGGGTTTGGGCTGGCATTCAGACCACTTTGTTTCAGACAGGAGCTCAGTCGTTACTTGTCTGCAGACTGTTTGGGGCTGTATTGGCAGCTAAGTTAAAGCCACAGCCACTGTGATGGTGATGGAGTGTTCATGGTTTTTTTCATGTCTGTAATGATCAGGTCAGTATAACTCAGTCAGCCGACCAATCGCAGAAAGCTTTGGTTTCTACCACGTTTTCCGTGGCTAAGATAATGGCCACAAATGAGACGTGATCTTGGGTTTTGTGTAGGGTTCCTTTTTGAGGTCAGCCCCCCACCCTGATTTTATATATATGGTGTATTAAAAAGAATCATTTGATTTCTAAAGGCTATAATAAGTAATAGACATAGAAGCATTAGGTCAATTTTAAAATTCAGTATAAATTATTACATACAAAACTTAAAGTGTTCACAAGCGCTGAAAGTGTCCGCCTCCAGACATTTTTGGTGCCGTCCAGTGTGAGGCTGGACGGTGCTAACGCGTTAACGAGCTAACAGCGCTAACGCATTGATGCCGTGCAGCCCCACGCACTGGGCGATCTGCCGCGTTAATGCGGTTATGCCGTTAATGTAATTTTAATGAGATCGATGCTGACAGCACTAATATAAAAACACCCAGCACGCCCCTGCGGGCGGTTTATCCTTCAAGCTCGGGTCCTCTACCAGAGGCCTGGGAGCTTGAGGGTCCTGCGCAGTATCTTAGCTGTTCCCAGGACTGCGCTCTTCTGGACAGAGATCTCCGATGTTATTCCCGGGATCTGCTGGAGCCACTCGCCTAGCTTGGGAGTCACCGCACCTAGTGCTCAGATTACCACGGGGACCACCGTTACCTTCACCCTCCACATCCTCTCGAGCTCTTCTCTGAGCCCTTGGTATTTCTCCAGCTTCTCGTGTTCCTTCTTCCTGATATTGCTGTCATTCGGAACCGCTACATCGATCACTACGGCCGTCTTCTTCTGTTTGTCTACCACCACTATGTCCGGTTGGTTAGCCACCACCATTTTGTCCGTCTGTATCTGGAAGTCCCACAGGATCTTAGCTCGGTCATTCTCCACCACCCTTGGGGGCATCTCCCATTTTGACCTCGGGACTTCTAGGTTATACTCGGCACAGATGTTCCTGTACACTATGCCGGCCACTTGGTTATGGCGTTCCATGTATGCCTTGCCTGCTAGCATCTTGCACCCTGCTGTTATGTGCTGGATTGTCTCTGGGGCATCTTTACACAGCCTGCACCTGGGGTCTTGCCTGGTGTGATAGACCCCAGCCTCTATGGATCTTGTACTCAGAGCTTGTTCTTGTGCTGCCATGATTAGTGCCTCTGTGCTGTCTTTCAGTCCAGCTTTGTCCAGCCACTGGTAGGATTTCTGGATATCAGCCACCTCCTCTATCTGCCGGTGGTACATACCGTGCAGGGGCCTGTCCTTCCATGATGGTTCCTCGTCTCCCTCCTCTTTCTTGGGTTTCTGCTGCCTGAGGTATTCACTGAGCACTCGGTCAGTTGGGGCCATCTTCCCAATGTATTCTGGGGATCCCACAGGCAAATGGGAACCATGAAGAGGCCGCTAGAAAGGCTGCAACCACCAAGTACCTGCAGAGGGTCAGGCAAGTCCTGAGGAGTCAGCTGAATGGTAAGAACAAGATCCGGGCCATCAACACATACGCCCTGCCCGTGATCAGGTACCCTGCTGGGGTAATAGGCTGGCCAAAGGAGGAGATAGAAGCCACTGACATAAAGACAAGAAAGCTCTCCTCATATATATATATATATATATATATATATATATATATATATATATTCCCTGTTGGCTGTAAACAATTTTCATTTAATAGAAAATGCAGTTGCCAGTAGATTTGCCCTTGTTTCTGCTTGGCCATATGCTGCGAACTCCAGCTTTTCTCATGTGAATGTACTCGTAGCTGGGCTGATAAACCCCAGGCTGATGTTTAAGTTGATAACCACTTTTGTATGACCGCTTACCCTAAATGATGATTGTTGAAGCCAGATAATGGAAGGATACACTGAGCGTCTAATTTTTGCAGTTTTCATATTTTCTTAGTTTTGGATTTGTCTTTGTGGACCTTGGTCGTCATCCTTCATCTTCATTTTAGTGTCATGTTTCGGCGGTGTGGCGGGCAGGAATTGGACCCAAACGCAAACTCACAGGGACAGAACTTGAACTCAAAGCACAGCTTTATTTTTGGAAAACAGATCACAAACAATGCAAAACTAAACTGGGAAAAGCTAATTATAATATACACAGGGAGAACCACACACAGCATGAGGGAGATCGCGACCCTGACACAGAGAAACACCGGGCTTAAATACACTGGGAAATAACGAGGGGAATGAGACACAGAAGGGGAGCACAGCTGGGAGAAATCGGAGATAACGAGACCAAAGGGAAGAAAAACTCAATACATTCACATAGGACGCAGACCTTCAAAGTAACACAGGAAATGTAACATAGACGCAGACGTGACTAGGGGAGACAGAGCAACTAAGAAACACAGAGAACAATAACAGGGAGACACAGAGAAAATTAAACAGAATACAAGAAAGCCAAACTAAGACACTAGACTAAAGAATAAACTGGGGCAGCAAAGAGAACTAAGATCATAATATAAAAACTCAGAGACACAAGAAACTCAAAACACTGGGTCACCGACCCAGGACCGTGACATTTAGCCCCTTTTGGTATACTCTATATTCTAGTTAAATTACTTATTTTTTTTTATCTTACGTTCAGCCTCTTTGGTGTTGGCATAAAGACACTACCAAAAAGAATAACAAAGAATAAAAATAGTGTTCAGAGCTAAATAAGTATGTAATTACCGTAGTTAATGACAAGATCCAGACATCAACAATCGCCCTTATTACAGTAGAATATGAAATATATATGCAGTCATCAGTGTTGGGGAGTAACGGAATACATGTACCGCCGTTACGTATTTAAAATACAAAATATGAGTAACTGTATTCCGTTACAGTTACCGTTTAAACAGGTGGTATTCAGAATACAGTTACTTTGTTGAAATAAATGGATTACACTGCGGTACTTTCCTGTTTTATTTTGTCGCGGGTCAGGACTGTTTGGGTTAACAGGCAGAATGCTACAAGCATAGCTCTAAAGAATGTAGCATCATGGGCAGTGTAGTCCGTGTTGCAGGGAGAATGGACTGCCATACACGTTATGTGTCTGTGAGCGCGAGGAGGGAGAAAAAGGGGAGTGGAAAGGTACGAGTTGTCATCGAGGAAAAACGGGAGCTGGAAGCATGTAAATATAATAATAACCACTGCAGCCAAGAAGAGTGCCTGACGAGCCCAGCTGTAAGTAAGCTATTAAGACTCGACTGTACACCGTGTTCGTGTTTTCCTCCGAAAACAATAAGTTCCGTTGGAGCAGCCTTTCAACGCCTCCCTCTGTCTCTCGCTAGCAAAGTGACCCAGACAACAAAGTAAAGCTATTTTTCGGCTACGACAGGGACCCCGCCGTATTAGTCAGAGGTCCCTTTACTACAGTTCGGAGTCGCGGACCTTCAGTAATAGTAATAAATCACACAGCAATAGTACATTCACGTTGTTGTAAAAAGCATGATAATATATTAAGTAATCCAAAGTATTCAGAATACGTTACTGTCATTGAGTAACGTAACGGAATACGTTACAGAATACATTTTGGGGCATGTATTCTGTATTCTGTAATGGAATACATTTTAAAAGTAACCTTCCCAACACTGGCAGTCATATATATTCAGCACACAGTTTTCAGCTCTGCTCCCATATTAGAAAACACTATCAAACACACTCTAGAGGGATTCCCAGTCTGTCAGATGATAAATTATTTAGTTCATTCAACCAAAAAGTGAAATATGGTACAGATTCTGTAGCACCTCAGCAATAATTTCTTTGCTCCCATGCTGGACTGTAATGGATAAAATTTGTTATTGTAATTAAAATCTTCCCCAAATCAAAGAGAAGCAAATTTATTATTGTGAATATAAATTTCACATCACAAAACTGCTGCAATCCATAATATCTTTTTCTCCCAGTTTTGGTGACGACTTTTACAACTGAAATGTTTTCTTCTGGATTTGATTTGATTTCACGTATTTAAAGAGGACAACCTTTGACCTGAGCTTTCTTTTACTTTGAGACGGAGCCAAGGGAAGCCTCAGAAGGCCTACACACGACACTGAAAGGTGACCCCACAAATATATTGAATATAAATTTGTCAGATTCACTTTACATTGAACTGATTTATGTCAGGAGCCAGAAATATTAAATTTTTTTGTTCTACACATTATTCCATCTTCCACTCAAACTCTGACAGTTTGGTTTGAGATGTTATGCAACATATTATGCAAGCAGAGGCTAATGTAGCTTCCAGCTGCTAGCTTCAAGCAGACCCAAGCAGCAGGCACCAGCAACCTGATAAGCTCTCTGCTTTCTAACTCCACTTCAGCAGATTTTTCTTTTTCATTTTCAAATTTGTAGTCTTCACTCCCATCCCACGCTATGAAGTAGCACTCAGCAGGACATGGAAATACGCTTTAATGTGTAAAATCAGCTTTCAACGCTGAGGTAGGCAACATGTTTCTGCTGCCACTGGACAAAAAAAAGTCAATATTCTCTCAGCATATGTGGCCTGAGATGTAGATCCCTGCTCTGCCTCTGGGCTGTGTTTTCAGGCTTTAGGAAATCTATTGCATGACGGGAGACTTTGTCCACTCACAAGTCTGTTTAGACCAGATCAGGTGAAATGAGTTCATACATAAGCTAACACATGGTGATGCAATGGGTTAAGCGGAGGACTTTAATGTGGGAGGAGGTGTGAATCCTGTATGAAGATAAAAATTGGAACTGACTTAATTTAAGCTGCATAAAACATCTGTTTACAGAGAGGGGAGAGCTGCAGGAAGAAGGAAGTGCATTTATTTTCTAATTCAGGGCTTTTATCTCTTTTAGTATACGTCTCTGGTAGCTGTCAGTATCTAACTTAATATGAATAATCATTTTCATAAATCACTTTATGCTAAATGCAAAGTGCAAAATGAAACCACAACATCATAACTTCTGCAGCATGTTGTGAATGGAGAGTCTTCATTGGTATATATTTGAAAATGAATACAACTTCACTGACTACCAGCTAAGGACAGGGGCTGGAGGAAGTTTATCATCCATCCATGATTTTAGGGCTTTATAAAGAAAGCAGCTTTGGGCATTTCATCTGTTAATGACCAACAGAGGGCGACTAAAAAGAAGTCAGTTTGTAATGAAGTTAATGGACGTACAGCTTCCACGTTACTTCATTTACCAGTCGGTGTACACCCCCACCCTCACCTATGGTCACAAGTTTTGGGTAATCCCCCCCCCCCCCAAAAAAGAAAAAGATTGTGGACACCAATAGTTCAAATGAGTTTTCTCCAGAGGGTGGCTGGGTTCAGCCATGGTGAGAGGTCATTCCACATCCACATCGAAACGACCCAGATGAAGTTGTTTTGGGATCTGAAAGGATGTCTCCTGGGTGAGGGTATTACGGGTATGTCCTATTGTTGAGTCTGTGTTTCCACAGGCCCCGCTAGTTTAGAGACTTATTCCTCATGAAGAAGGAAACCAAGACAGAACATCTTCAACCGCTCTTTTACTCGCTAAGGAGGGAAGCTTTGGTCAGAACCAGGCTGTGAAGCTAAATGCTCTTCACCTGTCTCTGGCCCAAATCCTTCAAAGAGCAGCTCTCCTCGCAGCTATTTAAAGACATGACAGTTACAGTTTACACAATACAACACAAGCACCTCCCACCGTAAAAGCCCCCAATGGTTCTAAGACAAGGCACTGTGTGTGTGTGTGTGTGTGTGTGTGTGTGTGTGTGTGTGTGTGTGTGTGTGTGTGTGTGTGTGTGTGTGTGTGTGTGTGTGTGTGTGTGTCATGGGTCAGACAAAGGAATGCCTTTGATCCTATAGTTTGAACCAAGACTTTACAAATTTAAGAAACACAATGACAACATTCAACAATTTGACTTAACACCTATCAGCGGGATTTCCCGGGGTAGACCCAGATCCAGCTGGAAAGATTGTCTCTCAGTTGGGAATGCCTTAGTGTTCCCCAAAATGAGCAGGAGGAGGTGGCTGGGAGAGGGATATCTGTGCTTCTCTGCTCAGGCTGATCCCCTCACGAGCTGGCCTGGATAAGTGGCAGAAAATAGATGGATGGAAAGATGGATGGATACTCCCCTGGTAAGTTACTTCAACACCACTTTCCTGATGGGTTTAAGGTTTTTAATCTCTAGTTTCAAATCCTTTTGAAGTCATTCAACATGATGATTTTCTTTTGCAGCTTATTCTACCATTAGTGTCCAGTTCGTTTTTTGTTCAGTTTCTTCGCAGCAATAAAGCTGAGTATTTTGAGTTACTTCTGCCTCCGTGACTCCTGCATTTTGGGTCCTCTCTTCCTGCCTGCACGCACACAGCCATGACACCAGCTGATCATTGATCAGTTTCATGATGGAACTGGGGAGGGAGGGGGAGAGAAGAGTCAGCTTTGCAGCAAGGACAGAATAACTCCAGCTTTGTGTCTTTTTTCATTCTAGCTGAAGTACGGGACAAATCGCTTCCTTTTCCCCTCAATATGGAACTCTGATGGCCAGTCCAGCTGTGGCTCCATATATCAGTTGTTAAGCTTAACGTTTGAATACTATGCAAACATTTAGAGATTAACTTACGCACTTGCTTTACTTCTCTGGGATAGTTTTCTCTCAGATAACATGCAGCGGTTTGGAAGCATGTAGCGAAGCTCCAAATGCTCCAACAGACCGCCGACAGGTCTCGCAGACAACAGCCGCTCTATCAGGTGACACATACTGCTCCGATGCGCCGAGCTGGGTTACGCCAAGTAGCGCGTTTTGTGAGGTGATTTTGTGATACTTTGGATCAGATTACATTTTTTATTTCTCTCCGATATCCGATCCAGTAATTTAGGCCAGTATTGGACCAACACGTAATATTGGATCGGTCCATCTCTACTGCATAGGTGCTTGATTTTACACTCCTGTGGCCATGAAAGTGACTGGAACATTTGAATGCTTATAAAACCATTTCAGCAACCACCAAATAGCTAAAACAGCAAATGACTAAAGAGCAGGTAAAAAGATTCAGCAAAAGGATAAAAACACAAATCACTGCCTAAAGCTGTAAGTTTCATCACTCTCTAACCAAAATTCGGAACCAGCAGCAAAAGAAGACAAACTATGGTTCACGTTTGAAAAACATTGTAATAAATTCCCTCTTACTTTTGCCGTCTGGCTTCAACCACGATAAAATCACACTTGCTGCACAGCTCTCTCTCAGTTCACTTCGAGACCAGATTCCCATCAAAAATCTCTATATTTTTTTTGCCTCATTCGCTTGGTTGTTACACACCAGTCTATCGTTGTGTAGAGTGTTGTTGGCCGCTGTTCTGCCTAATTCAATACTCAAGCAAATTTAACTTGCACAATAAAACATTTGTAACTTTGTCTTGATGTAAGCTCAATCGTCCAGGTAAGGATCAATGGTCATGACAATTTTTTTTTTTTAATATATATATATATATATATATATATATATATATATATATATATATATATATATATATATATATATATATTAATGATCAAGGAACTGACCTCACAGCCCATTGTTCATTCAGTGGTGCTAGTTTCAGTCATTATGCAAATGTACTGTTTGTACTGACTGAAGAAGTCACTTGGATGACAAAACGTTTCCCACTGAAAGCGCCACGCTCAGATGAACAGAATCAACTTTTTGAGTCTGATGCTGCTAAAGTGAAATCAATTTACAATCTTTGCA
The DNA here is from genome assembly GCF_057381845.1 of Rhamphochromis longiceps. Lineage (NCBI taxonomy): Eukaryota > Metazoa > Chordata > Actinopteri > Cichliformes > Cichlidae > Rhamphochromis > Rhamphochromis longiceps. Next base: position 43,893,268 of record NC_140562.1, read on the forward strand.
CAGGTAGTAACCATATGTTGGTTTTTGTCAGTTTTTGATCTTCTGCAGGGTTTATTATAAAAGACCAGGTCAGGAAAAAACTCTTAATATTTTTCAGTGTTTTGTCCTCAGTTACTTTGGCACAATGGCATCTGCTTTGATGCTTGCACCTCTGATGAAATACTCTGATGAAATAGTCTATTCCCTTTGGGCATGTCATTGTCAAGCAGGAACCTCTCAAAAAGTCCCGGGGCTTAACAGGTTAATTAAAAAGTGTACGAATTTAAGTTTATGAAGTTACAGCTATATCGTGTAGTTTAAAGCTCAAAAACAATGTATGTGCACCACCTCTGCCTCCATGGCCTTCCAGTGCATCTTCAGTCCTACTTTTTCCCCTCTTTAAATAGGTTAGACTTTAATGTAACATCACAATATGTCCTGAGCTGCACACCTGAACTCCAGTCTGACCAACTTCAGAGCAGAAAACAATCATGCAGCACCTCATGAGATGAGAACCAGCCTGGAAACATAAATGCTGAGCGGAGGTCATTCAGCAGAGACTTTAATGCTACATCACTGTCAGTGAGCTGGAAAGTGCAGAAACTCTCTTCAACAGAGACGCAGTCGACTCATTCTTTGCATTCTGTCACATTTTTATTACATTTGCTGCTAAAAAAAACCCTTTAAACAATTTATCTTGTTCAAGATTTGCTGAAGTTCTTTGAGGTATAAACTGAGCTCAGAAAAATGGGACAACATGACATTAATAGTACATTTTAAAAGCTGTGTTGTTTGCAACTCTGAGGTCAACAACCTTTTCTTTCAACACTTATCACAAATCCTGTTGTTCTGAGAGCCGTGTACAATAATGACTGTGCAGAGTCGCTGCTGCTAAAATGCACTCAGCTAAAAGTTGGGATCAACAACATCTGGTGATAAGTGGCAACCTCCAATGCTAAAAAATGAAGTGAACACTAAACTGCAGTTCCTTTCATGGCCACTTGAGGCTGGCTCCAAAATTGAGTCAATTCTCATAGACTCCCATGTTGAAATATACAACTTTACAGCAGAAACTGTTTTTTTACAGCTTGCTATAAAAACTTTTTTGCCTATATGACAGTTCAGAACATCTGGATGTGAATTTTTAAATAACTCTTGTATCTGGATATTAGAGCTAGGGACTGATTTGACAGGTCCATAGATGGAGTAACAGATGGATCTCGCTTTCAGGTCTGCATTATTTTAACTTGCCACCAGGGGGTGCTACCCATGGCTTAAAAAACACATCTGGTTTAAGTAGACCAAGATGGTGAAGGTGAAAATGGCCATCTCAAAGCTTCATAACAGGATTTCACAAAGGAGTGATATCACAGTAGATATGCCCACAGTTGGAAAGAATAAAAAGAGACCATTCTCAAGCTTATTCCCTTGCTGGTCGTGCGATCGAACATTACAGCTGACCACACAGCAAGTACGAACCATGGCTGATGTGCGTGCTTTTGCTTGAGCTTTGTTTGGCCCAGGAAGTTGGCGTCTCAACCAAAAATCCTGGTCACGCCCCCTCTCGTGACATCACGCTCCAAAGTCCTATAAAATTTCCTAATGCAGCTTGCTAACCAGGCTAACTAATTAGTTAGCATTTTAGTCTAAATATATATCAAGGGCTTGTCATGTGTATCGTGAGAGAGAGAGAGAGAATCATAATTAGGTCCCTTTAAAGTGATCCATGGGTGAAGAGCATCCTCTGATGCAGGCTTTAGTAGAAGTTGAATGGCTGCAGGTACAAACAAATGTCTGTACCGTTTTGTTCTGCACTTATGTGCTTCAAACCGACAGCTGGTGTGAAAGAGGTGGAATTCGCTGTGTAATTGATAAGAGCAGCCCTGAACGATGCAGCTGTTAGGAGTAAACAGCTGGCCGGTTGAGCTGAGACTCACCTGCAGTTTATTCTTACCGACCCACTGACAGTCGAGTTTAGAGAGTTTTTGTTTCTTTCGAAGTTACAAATGATGCAGGTGGAAACGACGAGACTGAGCAGGGGCGAGTCTGTGGGGAGGGCACTAGCCCCCCACACCAATGCATTTGGACTGTACCAAAGTTTAATGTAGTTTTTTTTTTTTTACATTCCAGTACTTTCTCCTCTTGTAGAGCTTTATTTAGTAATTATTTTGCAGTTTTTAAATTATAATCTATTATTATATATTATAGTAGATAAAACCAAGCAGTATGTAATTAATACATTAATTCATTAATATAAAGCAGCCAGATATAGCTGTAGAAAACAGCAAGATGGATCCAAAGGAGATAAAATTGCACCTTAACAGTTGGTTACAGGCTGCGTTGGTTTCTGTGTGTGTAGGAGTGGCAGACTAAAGAGGGAATTACTGATTGTAATAGCACTGAATGGACATAATGAAAAAAAAATTAAATAAAAGTAAATAGAATAAAATATTAGGAGGTGATTCCTTCAGTCAGCTCAAACTGTTAAAGCACTGTGGCAACAGGAAGGACGAGACTTACTTGTTTTTCCAGGAATCCTGAGTTTTGTCTTTGAAATTCAGCAGCACGAGCTGGCACACATCATCTAAAGTTCTAATTATTTTCCTGGCACCACTGTCAAAAAAAGAATGCCTTTCTTCCCAGCACGCTCCATGTTTCAGTTTCTACATATGTACCTATAAGCTTCTGGCACCAACTCGTGAACCTCTTAATTTAGATTATCCACAGGCAGCAGTCCTATCAAATGAAGCTATCACGGAGATCTGCCAACAAACATGTGATCCAGGTTCATAACAACGCTTTTTCACAAACTCAAACAGCTTATCACTTATGTAGCATCACAGCTTGGAAAGCAGTCACAGCCCGGTGTGAATCTGCTCCCTCACCACTTGTGCATTTGGCATTCAGTAGTTTAACTGAATGAGTCTGCGATGCTGGAGGTCACGAAGCCAAGGTCCCTGCCTTTGCCCACTACCTAGTTTGCACAGCACCCGACCCCAGCACGTGGCCCTGCAGGTAATGAGTACATCAGGGCCAGCAAGTCCCGCTCCCAGGTCTGCATTTTAGGATTTTACCCCAAAGTTTTCCTCCAACAGGCGAGATATTTTTCATCCAATAACTTATTTACTTCGAATTTTGAATTATTTAGTCTGCATGTACACTGAGGAACAAAGACGGAACCAAAAAGTGATCAAAATATTAAAAGAATCCCATCCAGACAAACTGCACATCATACATGTACCACAACTCCTCAGTTACAATATCATAATAATAATAATAATAATAATAATAATAATAATAATAATAATAATAATGCAACAACTCGGTGCAAAGAAAAGGATTTAAATGCAGGACACCAAAGTAAAATATTAACAAAATTTCAGTCCAGATTTCAGACACCAAGAACCACGTCTACAACTCGTGCAGAGTCCATATAGGAGGAGAATAAACTTGAAATAAAGAAAAATAAAAGGAAACGACTGGAACGACTGACTTTAAAACTAAACTTAAAGAAGTCAGAGGAAAGCAGGAGAAATGCCTGGAAGCCTTGCAATAGAAGGATACAGGGCGGAGTACGTACACAGATAAGTAACTGGCTTATGAAGAACAAGTGAAAAAGAAAACTGAGCAAAAGCTTGAAACAAGAATTACCGAATAAAAACAGGAACTGATGGCAATAGAACAAAATCTCACACTATGATAAATAAAGTGAATATGTTTTTGGAGCATTGCTGAAGCTGCTTCACAGTTGAAGTGTTCAGAAATGACAACGAGTCATTAAGGACTCTTGTTATTCTAGAACACACAACTGAAACAATGCTTTGAAATCAGTAAGCTTCCACTAAAATAAAGAAATAATTAACAGTGTCCTGTTCCTGCAGCCTTACTCCAAAGGTCATGTTTTAACAAGGGCAGACTTCAGCTCTGCGAGGACGATTAACACCCAGATCCGCCGGCAGCTTCTGCTGCTCCTCGCACAAGAATCTGAGATCCTCGAGCTAAACGCGCGATAAATCAGCCATTAATCCCTCTGTGGTGCTTTAACAGTGTAGGCGATTCATTTAAAATACACCCCCATGTTGGACAAAAGTGTGAAATTAAATGTCACTCCTTCTCTATCTCCAGTCAGCGAGCAGAGCCAGCAACTCCGAGCCAGATAAATTTTACAGAAAATTCCACCCTTGGAAACTCTTCAGCTGTTATATATAATCAATCTGCGATATCCAACACATTCCAGGAGTTATTATGTGACAGAATGTGGTAATTTACCTTTTTTTTGCTGTACTCCCTATACCTGACCCCACTTCACCCATTTCCACTTCACTTAATGGTTTTTAGTGTTTCCAGGAATAACTTTTGATGACTGCCAGAGAGGAGGCCGGAGCCTCAGTGCATTAAACTATGTCCAGACATGATCTCTGTAGAGTGGGTTTAATGCCGGATAGCAGACATACTCTGGATATATTTTGTTAAATATTCAAACTGCTGGAGAAAGCGGACGTTAAAAGGTAAAGCATCAGTTCAAATTTAAGTCAGAAGAAAATGTAGTTTTCATTTGAAACACGGTTAACACTCAAGTTATTTCTCCAGTTAAGAGCGGACAAAAACTGCTCCATAAAAAGACGTTTGCTAATGTTTCCAGACGTTCGTTCGCTCTCAGTCTGCTTGGTGCACTAAGGGGAATTAAAGGCAGATATGAGAAAACCAGCCCTACCTGCTGTATGAATGTTCTTAGTTGTGTCTTAAAGCTGCAAATATTCCACCTGCTCTGCCTAAACTTCGATATTTACAGCTGATGCAGTTGTCTCAATGCAGAAGGATACAAACGTGTCCCTGTTCATCAGAAAACTTTGGTGGATCTTAGTCTCATTTTGTCCTCCTCAGATTAAAACGCTGTCACTCATCTAACTGCAGTTACATGAGTATTATTCTGAAAATCAGGCAACGTGTGGAACAAAGAAGTGGATGAGAAATATTTTTTTGCTGTGACAAAGTTGACAGGAGTATTGCTTCGATCGATTGATGTTGCAGGTGATATGGCTCTGAAGCCAAGACTCGAGGGGATGTCAATGAATTTTAGACAAGCGCAAGGTGAATGCCAAGGAGTGGGTGACAGAATATCTCCCAGTCGTGTTTTACCCATCACTCTGAGGCCTTTCAGATCTGGCGATACTAAAAACAGCTGCTGAGACCGTCTTTGTCATGATCAGGCTGTGTGCAGGCAGGATGAGGACCCAAACGCAAACTCACGGGAAAACAGGACTGAACTCAAAATACAGCTTTATTGCTGACAAAAGATAACGGCAATACAAAATAATATGAAACTGAACTGGGAAGTACTAAGGAACTGACTTACGCGGAAACACACGGCGGGGCACACAGTCATGAGGGAGAACACGACACTGAACTGAGGGAGATGTGGACATAAATGCACAGAGGGTAAACGAGGGAAGTGGGAGCACATGGGGAACACAGCTGACACAGATAATCGTAACGAGACAGGGCAGGGGTGAACACAACATGACGCATACTGACGAGACACTGTCAAAGTAAAACAGGAAGTACACAGAGGTTCAGACAGGAGGAGAAAGCACGGACATAACGGAAAACATGGAATAAAACACAAGGAGGGGAAACAAGGGCTCACAGATACATAAAGGGGCACACAGGAGGTAACCAAATAAGGAACATCTTAACTAAACAACCTAGGAACCAAGGCATAAATAGAGAACAAAATACAAAACACACAAAAACTAAGAATACTGGGCCAACATGGCCCAGGACCTTGACAGTCTTCATCATCACCCACTGCTGTAAACTCAAAAAATCCCACTCCGGATGTGAACGTTATTAATCTGTAGTAAGAGTCAGGCTTTTAAAAGTGTTGAACATACAATTAATATCTTTGTTGACCTTCCTTGTGAGGTAATGTATCCATGAAGATCCAGTTTTCAACACAGGTTTTCCATTAAAAATGTTCAGTCTTCAATGCAGCACCAAAATAACCTGATAACATCATTAACTTTTCAGCTTGAGGCTTTTTTTCTTTCTATCTGAGGAAAAAGTCTAATTCAGACAGTAAAAGTCACTCATCTGTGAGGCTAAAATGAACAACTTTAAGATCAGTGGATTCTCTGTGGCCCCATTACTGCGCCCTATATCCGACAAGAAAAAGACTTTTTAACATGATTTTTTCATTCATAAGAACAGATCGGGGATGCTAACATCATTAAAACTGTTGTGAAAAGCTACCAAATGTGATGCAAAAGAAAAGAAGCACAACAATGGTGCAGTTATTTTAATAACAGTGATAAATGGCATCTCTCCAGTGAAAGTTCAATGTTTGGACACCTGTCTAATTGCAGGTTGACATTGTCCCCAAATAGGAGGTTCCAGTACCTGTTTGAGGACACCTGTATTACCAAGCACGGACTGTGACCGCAATCTTTTTAGTGACCAACAGGAGGCAGCTTCTCAAAAACATTTAGTTGTACAGAAACCTACAAGAAAATGAGCCTGCTGCCTGCTTACTCTAGGACCTTGATGATCACTTTGCTGATGAGTTTATGGTGTCAATCTGTAGTTTCAAGTCTTACTCAATATAACATGTTCATATTGTAAATAATGGTCCCCTTCAGTGTCCAGAACGGCATTAAGCTAGGGCAGTGGTCCCCAACCCCAGTACTGGTTCATGAGTCGTTTGGTATCGGGCTGCGAGAGTCGTGTTAAATTTAAGGTTTTCAGGATTTTTATCGTTCTTTATCGTTATTTTTTCTATCATTTGTCTCATTAGCCCGTTTCCCCTGGGTCTTTTCCCGTGTGTTATGGATAAATCTTCTTTTTTTGCTATGGTACCCGTTTTATTTTGTTGTATTTATCCGCGACTCCTAATAGGCCGGTCTGTGAAAAAACTGTTGGACATAAACCAGTCCGTGGCGCAAAAAAGGTTGGAGACCGCTGTTTTAGAGTGTGATTGACAGGATGTAATAGCCAATGAGTGTGTAGTGTTTGTAGATGCTCAGTAGGTTTTAAAACCCTAAAACTCTTAGCTTGAGGCTTCAGATGGTCTTTCTGGTGACGACATCTTTTACATGCAGTCTATTATTACATCAATCCCTGACTGGGAGACCGAAAGGGAGCACCAAACATGGAGACAAGCGTTAAACATTCATAGAACGTGGAACACGGGGGAGGCATGGAACCTAAAGACCAGAAACTACAAATATAACACAAAGCAGAAAAACACTCAAACCAGAACCAGGAGTACGCACAAAATCTTAGAATATTAAATGAACTTGAATCAAAATGTGCAAATACAGAAACACTGGGTCACAGACGCAGGACCAGGACCGTTAGTCATTAAAACATTACTGTGTGGTCCTAACATTTATCCACACTGAAATCCTAATTCAATTCAATTCATCTTTATTTATATAGTGCCAAATCTCAACCACAGTCGCGCCTCACGGTGTTACATATAGAAAGGTAAAGACCTCACAACAGAAGGGAGAAAAGATTACCCTCTGTGAGCAAGCACTTGGTGACAGTGGGAAGGAAAAACTTCCTTTTAACAGAAGTAACCTCAGAACTGGGCTCAGGTTAGTCAGCCTGCATGGGAATAAAAAATAAATACATTCATTAATCAAACAAGCTTATAAAAAGCACAGGAGATGCTTGGACCCTGAAACAGGGTCATGTGGCCCGACCCACTGAGTGGAGACCGAGTGCTTCTGTAACAATGACATCATTGTGAGAGAAAGAGGTGGAAGATTTAATGTTTTAAATTTCTTGCTGTTAATATATTAGATTGCCTTGTAGTTTATAAGCATGTTACATAATATCCCCAGAGAGAGATTCAAGGATATGGAGACAAATCTCCAAAAACCATCTATATTGCATGCTTTTCCCTTGAAAGTTTTGTTCTTGATGCATATTTTCTGTGGCAACATCATGAATCCACATTCTCTGCTTTAATATGACGCTTGGAGTTTAAAGCCTAACCTCGTGAAGACAGAGGGACGGCTGAAGGACACAGTGGCTGTTGAGTGGGGATTCATCAGTATGCATTTACAGCCAAACCAATGGCAGAATACACGGCGGCTGCAGAGCAGAAATATGAGCAAAAGCTTTGAATTCATCAGGCGTATTCCTCTAAGTGTTGATTTTCATTCATGAATTTATCATGAAGCAAGCTGACCTGAATGCACGAAAGCTATCCAAACTCCTTACAAAGAAAGTATCAGAGGGATCCATGATTGCTCCGCCACACTAACTTTTTTAAACCTACATTTTTGGGTAAGTGTCCTTCCTCTGTCTCTTAGAAGTGGTGAATTGTTTTGACTCTGCCACCTCAGGATTGACTGCAGTCTGCTGAAGTGCAGTCTATTAACGATGCAGTCGTTAAAAGCTGCACACTGCACCTGTTAAAGAATCCACATGTCATTTAGAGTTATGGCCCATGCACGTATACTGAGATCTGGTTAATGTTTCCTTGTAAATAAAAATGATTTAAATCAATGATGCCAGTTTGTCTGGAGAAAAGTATGTTTTCTGATTTTCCCTATTATCTCTCATAAAGCTAGATGTTCCCGTTAAACATGGAGTCCCTCTGAGTCAAAAGCACAGGCTGCATTAAACTTTTCACAATTTTTCTTCTATTTTTAATCAGTATAGTGATCATGATATGATCCTTTCAGGCATATTTCTGCAAGCATAGGAGCCCCAGATACCAGCTGTTAAACCTTCTGTTTGTAAGGGGCAGCCAATAGGAGGAAGTTTGCTTAAATTCTTGGAATGCACATTTTTCCTTAGTGAGTACTCACCCTGGGGTCAAAAGCTATGCTTTAGGGGTGTAAAGTCAGCCAGTTAGTGGGAGGTGTGCTGGTTGCCTACCTGTAGCTAACTGCTCTTAGGTATGTTAGCTACAGAGGTGTAGTTAAGGAGAAATTTCAGCTATCTGTGCTTTACTTGTGTATTTATTTGTCTGATGTTTTACTCATTTTATCACAAATATCTGTACGTTTTACTCAGAGTTGTTACTTAAGGTTCTGTTATCATCTGTAGAGTTTATACTTGGGAGTTTAAGTGGGTGGGTATCCGCAAGTTCTGGTTGCAGTGCATGATAATCAAGGTAGTGCTACTGAAAGCAGTTAGGGTATATGAGTGTCGGGGAGTTTCAAACTAAACGTTTCTATCAGCTCAACAAACATCAGCAAACACACAAACTGTTTGTGTGCAGTTTGTCTCACACCAGGTCCAGCTGCTGCTTTCAGGGGGAGAGAAAAGAAAGAGAGCTAACTTCACTCAGAGATGGAGAAAGATAAGAAAGACGGGACAGGAGAGGAAGGAGAGACGTTACATTCAAAGGGAAGGAAGTTTACATGTAATGCTGTAATTTTAATCACACATTGAATTTTTTATGACATGTTTTGATAAATTACGTATTTTCATATTTTGTTGTTTTTGGGTTTTTCTTCCCTCTCTCTCTCCTCACTCTCCTCTCTGCCTGGGCGGAGCTCATTTTGGGCTCCCACCTTTGGCCACGCACCTGGCCTGATTACCTCCAGCTGCTGCTCACTGATCTGTTTTCCAGCCACTACTGAAGCTGGTGACTCTGAGCTTCTCGTGGCTGGATCGTTGGGCTATTTGAGTTTGTTTGGACCTGTTCTCTCTTTGTGTGTAGATTTCCTGGACCTGTCCCTGAACCCATTTGGAGTGTTTGTTTGCTGGAGTGGTGTGGATTGTGGAGCAGTGCGAGCGTGAGTGGCAGAAGAGGAGAGCGTGTGGAATCCTTTCTCCCCCCTTTCCCTGCACCTGTGTGTATATATATGCATAGCACCTTTCCCACCAATCCATCCCTGGAGCCCTGGTCCCCCTGCATCGTCACCTTGTATATATTCTGCACTGTGTTCATTGTAAATAAACTTTTGAACTTCTTCCCAGTTGAGGCTGCACCTGAATCTGTTCCGTCTGCCTCGACAACTAATGTCAGGGGGAAACTGGAGAGCAGCACGAGAAATAAAGATTATTTTAAAATCTATTGTCAGAGAGTCCAAGCATGAAACTGTGGAGTCTGCTGTAGGTGGAAATTAAGATTTAAATTCAACTATTCTTCAAACCAAATCTGCATATGCAACCTGCTGTTATTTTAAGTTGACAGCATGCTACAGCTGACGCGATAATTAGATAATTACTCATTTAGTGTGCAGACTGACAAGTATGAAATATTTATTTCTCAATCTGGGTGCTTAAAAGGAGAAAAAAAAAACCCCAACACGTAGTCCACAGAAGGGTCTGTTTGTTGCTAAGGCAATAAATCACGTTAACTGTCGTCAAAAACCTGCTGCACATGCATGAATGTAACAAAGAGGTTTTTGAAGGCTGGCTCCCAGTTGGTGTCTGATTATTAACAATGAGCAGGATAAGTGAAATAATCCACTTTACACATAATGTTGGTATTAAATGTACCTGTGACTGTGTGTTTAGTACAGTGAGTAGTTTTCCTGTGAATGCAAAACTTTCTTATCATTTTAAAACCACTGTGCACTCTTCTGTGAGGAAACAGTGGCTCTGCTGCTCTACCAACCTCAACTGAAGTGCAGAGTGAGGTCAGCCAAACAATGACACCTTAACAAAGAGCTGAAAACATTCCTCTGTCAGTGCACCTCAGCTCTGTGAGGCATACAGCAACAGACACCAGAAAATAGATCAACACTGCAAAAGCTTTTTTATTTATCGTGCTTCCAGGATTGCATTAACTTAAACGGAGGAAGAAATTCTGAGGTTGTTCTTGATTTTGATACTAAAATAATGTGTACTGTCCTGTGTATGTAGCCATAAACTGTATTCAAGGCCTCTTGCAAACTTGTGGACCACTGCACAAACCTTGCAGTGCCACTCTCTCAATTTTATGTATTTATAGAGTAAAAGTAAAAGTAAATATGATGTGCTTTAACCAATTGTTGGTGTCAGGACAACAGGCTGGTGTGCATAAGTTGAAACCTAAATAAAGCAAATGAGCTGAGTTTGGTGGTTTCTCAAAGGCTCGTTCATCTGTACGGCTGTAGAGGACTGACAGACGGGTTTGTGCCGGCGCTGTACTGGGTCGCTGTGGTGGGAGACGACGGACAGATCGGTTTGCATTCTAACCTCACCTATGGACACAAGAAGAAGGCTCTAGATAAAAATGGTGGAAATAAGGCTCCTCCAGCAGGTGTCTGCTTAGAGATATGCGTGCGGAGCTCGTCATTTGTGAGGGACTCGGAGTAGAGTCGGTTCTCCTCCACATTAAAAGGAGCCAGTTGAGGTGATTCTAAAGGGTTAACATCAAAAAAGTGAAGGCAAGTCAGAAGTAATGTCCACGTGAGGTTAGCTTCAAAACTGAATCTGTCCTCCCATGGCAAAATATCCAACTTTAGAAATGGTGATTTTCCTCCTTTTGTGGAGGACTCATCTACTTGGCAAAAACAGAGATGGGGTGTATGAAAAATTTGAGTGTTTTATTAGTCTGTTATTTAGCACCAATTAGCAGATATCTGTGTCTAATGTTAGCAGATAACTTTACATTCCAGCCTCTCGTTCAAATGGTCACATCTGACAATCATGATGCTGAGAACTCAAAATGTGGAGTCCAAAACCAATGCATGATGCCATGGTGTCCATGCCCATTTCTGTGGTCCATTTAGTGTTCTATAAACCAGCAGCAGCATTAGGGATGGGTATTGTTTAGGTTTCATCCAATACCGGTGCCAAACCGGTACTTTTGAAACGGTGCCGGTGCTTAAACGGTGCTCAAACCGGTGCTTAAAGAATGGAGAACACAAAATTGGTCCAAAAACCTCTCATGTTCAGCTGTTTTTTTGTGAAAAGATAACAATGTTAGCCTTTTCTGCAGCTATAGGGCATATATGGTATCACTCTTGGCTGGAAGCAGTGCTTAAACAATGGAAAAAACAAACTTTGTCCAAAAACCTCTCATGTTCAGCTGTTTTCCACTTTTTCTTTGGGCATTTTAGCCTTTTTGGTCAGGGTGAAGGGAGTATCTGCCATCAAACAAGAAGACAGCCGCATGTAGCTATGATGATGTTTGCTAGTTCACCTTACATGCATTAATGTAATAACGTGGTTAGCCTACTCAACGTAAATTACACACGAACAACATTAAGCTACTCACGCAGAGAAGAACGGCTGCTGCTGCATCATCATCCTCATCATTTCTGCTACACTGGCAGGGCTAGGGGCCAGGACTCTCCTCTTCGGGTTTTTTGGGGATGTTGCCAACTCCGGGTCCAATAACAGGCAACCGACCTCACACCCAGTAGATGCGCTCGGTGTGAGGTCTCGCAGCAAGCTATCAAATACGGCGCATTTTTCAGCTTTTAAAAAAAACGCTATACGTCGCCAGGTGTTTCATCGGATTTGAGGTGTTACCTCCTTTGACAGTATCACCTTAAAGCACTTGTTGCAGGCTGCTGAGTTTGCATCTTTTGCTGTGAAGTACAGCCAGACTTTTGACCGCTTCACCTTGGGCATTTTTAATCTGTAGCTCTGCTCTAAAAGAACGTACGTACCTGGGCCCGCCTACTATCCTTGGAAAGGTAAAATGATTGGCTAGAATCCAAAGTGTATGACATCTCAGGAAAAAAAAGCACTGAAATAAAGCACCGAAATGTGCGCTGCTTTTCGGTCTGGTTACTACCGTTTATGTCAGGATACCGGTACCCATCCCTAAGCAGCATCATGATGGGCATTTGTTGCATAGCAGGCGTTCACTACTTTGGCGATTTGATTAAATCATTTTTTCTTCTGTTTTCTTTTTTTAAAATCAAATTTTTATACCAAATAGATTAAAGTGCTATAATTACCAAGTAAATAAATTAAAGCGAACAAACTACTGTGTTAACATTTTCTAGGCTAAATAATTACTTTGCCCCTGGACCTAGATCAGCTCTAAAAAGTGGATAGATGGATGGATTGGGGAAGTAGGGCACTAAAGTGTAAAACTACTTTAATATCCTCCTGATGTTGTGCCTCAGCTATTTCAGCAGCATGCATCTTTCACCTCACATATCAGCACCTGGCATGGAGGGACGCTGTTGTGCTGTACTCTGCTCTGTATATTTTGCTATGATGTCAGATTTTCTTTAGCTTCTTAAAACAGGACGTCTTTGCAGCTGTTGAAAAAAAGCCCTGTTAAAAAAAAAGGCTAATTTGTCCTCCGAACTCGATGACACAGCAAACAAAGCTCCAAAAGGGCACCGCTCCAGAGGTTTGCAAGGCAGAAGGCCCTGAGCTGATTTTAGACCTGTGCTCTTCCTTGGCAGAAAGCCCCGCTGCCCCATGATTGAATGCCATTTGACATGTTTTCAATAGGTTTGTCACCCTTTTCCTGTTCTCCTGAATATACATCAGAGCAGCTGGTGTCTCAAGAGAGGCGTTGATCCTTCCTCTTCCTTTTTCTCTCACTTACTGTTTTTAAGCTTTAGGGTTCCTCCTCTTCCTTGACAGATAGAAAAGTGCAATGAGAGCTGATCTATAAAGCCTGCAGTTATGACTGAAGTAACTTTGTCTTAAAACACATAAAGGAAAAAATATATACATACAATCTGGAAACCTTCAAGCAAAAGACTCTTTAAAGCTTGGTGATCAGAGTTGCAGGATTTTGTCATTTTAATTTTACTGAAATGGAGGCAAAACAGGCCGAAAGGGAGAATTTGAAAGTTTCTAACTGGGCCATTTTCTTGGCGTCTGTCTATCCCTCCTTGGATCCTGTCTGCTACACACTGGAATAGTTTTTTCTAAGAGTAAGAGCGAGGACAAGATGCATGCAATTCTTCTGCAAATACAGGACGAGTGTAAAAGCTTGTACAAGTCTGGCAAGGTGAAAGATACTAGAAGAAGCTGACTGTGGTGATCAGCGAGCCAACGGCCTTTGACACGTTCAGGAAGGATAGATCTGGCTAATGAGCGCTTGCGAAGGAAATTAGTCACTTTAAAGGCATCAACACACTGCACGGGCGCTGCAGGCAGCTGATAAATCAAAAAATAAAATCTGTCTTTAATATAAGTGTAAATTAATGAATTGCCCTCCAAAGTACAAATTAAATATACTAAAACAGATATGTCACTTATTACATGTATTAAAGGCCTTTTATTGGCAATGCTTGAGCTGATTGTAAAGAATCTAAAAAATTAGACCTTTCCTGACAACAGCCTGTGGAGTACACTGAACAAAAATATAAACGCAACACTTTTGTTTTTGCTCCCATTCCCCATGGGATGGACGTAGAGACCTAAAATTCATTCCAGATACACAATATAACCATCCCTCCCAAACAGTGGTCACAAATCAGTCCAAATGTGTGGTAGTGGGCACATCTGCTATATTGAGATAATCCATCCCACCTCACAGGTGTGCCACATCAGGATGCTGATCTGACATCATGAGTAGTGCACAGGTGTACCTCAGACTGCCCACAACAAAAGGCCACCCTGGAAGTTTACAGTTTTTTGTTCTATTGGGGGTCTGGGGACCCAGAACCGGTCAGTATCTGGTGTGACCACCATTTGCCTCATGCAGTGCAACACATCGTCGCATGGAGTCTATCAGATTGTCAATTGTGGCCTGTGGAATGTTGGTCCACTCCACTTCAATGGCTGTGCGAGGTTGTTGGATATTCATGGGAACTGGTACACGCTGTCGTATACGCCGGTCAAGCACATCCCGAACATGCTCAATGGGTGACATGTCCGGTGAGCATGCTGGCCATGCAAGAACTGGGACATTCTCAGCTGCCATCTGCCCTGAACAATGTGAACCATGATTCATCCGTGAAGCGCACACCTCTCCAACGTGCCAGACGCCATCGAATGTGAGCATTTTCCCACACAAGTCTGTTACGGCGACGAGCTGGAGTCAGGTCAAGACCCCGATGAGGATGACGGGCATGCAGTTGAGCGTCCCTGAGACGGTTTCTGACAGTTTGTGCAGAAATTGTTTGGTTGTGCAAACCAATTGTTCCAGCAGCTGTCTGGGTGGCTGGTCTCAGACGATCTTGGAGGTGAACCTGCTGGATGTGGAGGTCCTGGGCTGGTGTGGTTACACGAGGTCTGCGGTTGTGAGGCCGGTTGGATGTGCTGCCATATTCTCTGAAACGCCTGTGGAGACGGCTTATGGTTGAGAAATGAACATTCAATGCACGGGCGACAGATCTGGTTGACATTCCTGCTGTCAGCATGCCAATTGCACGCTCCCTCATTGCTTGTGGCATCTGTGGCATTTTGCTGTGAGACAAAACTGCACATTCCAGGGTGGCCTTTTGTTGTGGGCAGTCTGAGGTACACCTGTGCACTACTCATGATGTCAGATCAGCATCCTGATGTGGCACACCTGTGAGGTGGGATGGATTATCTCAATATAGCAGATGTGCCCACTACCACACATTTGGACTGATTTGTGACCACTGTTTGGGAGGGATGGTTATATTGTGTATCTGGAATGAATTTTAGGTCTCTAAGTCCATCCCATGGGGAATGGGAGCAAAAACAAAAGTGTTGCGTTTATATTTTTGTTGAGTGTAATTTGTATATGAAGGACT
Source organism: Rhamphochromis longiceps (assembly GCF_057381845.1). Classification (NCBI taxonomy): domain Eukaryota; kingdom Metazoa; phylum Chordata; class Actinopteri; order Cichliformes; family Cichlidae; genus Rhamphochromis; species Rhamphochromis longiceps. The sequence continues at coordinate 43,908,843 of NC_140562.1, forward strand.
ATAGGATGTGATGCTTGCACCCGTGTGTCATGCTACAATCAAACCCCTCAACAGAGGCAACGTTAGCTCAGAAATAGAGTCCACTAATGACTTACGTCAGCAAACGACCAGCTCCCAGCACACCAAACAAACGGTGATGTGGGTTTGTTATATTTTGGTAGTGATGCTGTTAGCAACAGGCAAGCTAAGATTAGCCTGCTGGTTGCTGCTCTGGGAAGAAATAAAATGAGTGGTTTGCATTAGCACTCAATCTAATGTTGGCTAAAATTAGCAAGAAGGTGCAGAAACACAGAAATTGAGAATTCATGAGAATCTAGATTCCTTATCGTCGTTGTAAAAAAATAAAAAAAACGGATAAATGTGCTTAGTGGTACTTTTTTTTTTTTTTTTTTACTAATGTTCCCATTTACACACACACATTCATATAGTGCTTTATTCTAGTCTTCTTCTTTTTTTTTTTTTTTTTAACAAATCTCATGTTTACTCACACTTCATGTGACCTTATGACTTCCTGTGTCTGCTACAGTATTAGACCTGGGTGTTTGCTTAATATAATATCTTAAATCTTAAATCTTGGTCAGGTTAATTGGCAGTTCTAAGCTGGCCATAGATGTAAATGTGTCCCTGTCTGTCTCCCTGTGATAGGCTGGCAACCCATGCAGGTTGCACTCTGTGTTTCGCACTATAACAGTTGGGAGATGCACCAGCCCCCACAACACTGAACAGGATAAATGGAAAAGATGGTTGGATGGAGAATAGTTTTTCTTTAACCAAATCATGGTGCTGAAAGCATGATTTAAAACTTCTGTGAACTAGTCCCACTCATGCCAGCATCTTATGGATCCAAGTTGCCATAGAGTTTCCAAAGAGAAACACGTGTAAATCCTGCTCTTACACATTTATACACCTCTCTATATTTAATCATTTGGTATTGCTAAGCTCTGGCTCTTTGGATGGCTGGCTCTGGTAGATGGCTGCCCCTCCCTGAGCTTCCCTGAGAATATCTGGGTTAATACTGAAAATGCCAAGTTTCCACCATCTTAAAGGCTCTGCAGGATATGAGTGAAAACAGTGTCCATAGTGATATATATTCCCAATCTAACTGTCAACATTTCACTAAGCTGAATTAATTTAAAAAATACCGCTGATTCTGAAGTATATGAGCATGGGGAAAGGGACAGCAAACCCTTTGTAAAAACACTGAGCCACTTTCCCACAGTCCTGGGGCCCGTTCTTCGTACCTCGCTAAGTAGGTTAGCCGGATTAGATTGTTGACGATTTCGCGTGATCCTGGATCAGTCGGTTCCCCGAAGCTCATCCGGGACTTGCTGTCATAGCAACAGAGCCGTAAGCGTAAACCTGCTCGGGAGCAGGTTTACTTTATGTAAACAGGATTAGATCGCGGCCACGCAGGTATGTCCGCGTCATCATACGAAAGCAACAGCGATATTCCACCACTGTTTCACCATAAATAAATAACATCAATGTAACTAAAGACAATGCAGCACCTGATCCATTTATTGATTTCACACAGGTCATTTCCTAAAAAAGGGAAATGTACTATTAACATTCTATTACATGTATGTGATTATTACAGATTTAATTCATATTTCAGAGTAGCAATTGTAAATTACTTCGTGTAATCAAGATGAGAGACCACGGCTATAAAAGCGAAGGTGGATTTGGGAAGCCTGTCGCAGCCATGTCCTGTCCGTATACGCGAGCCACCCATTGCGGAAGGTGCAAGATTGATAAGGAGAGTCCTCAGAATTCAGCGTATATTGCGGGATAGACAGGATCCTTTAGCTCAGCGCGACAGTGTGCTCATAGAGAGATATCGATTTTCCCGTGAGGGTATTATTCACTTAACCAACTTGTTGACGAGGGGGTGCAGGACCACCACCTGTCTTTTTTTCCTCTGCCCTTTTCTTGGTTGCTGTTATAAACAAACAGATTATTCCAGGGTCTCTTTCCAAGAGACTAAAAGCAATATAAGTGATAAATATTACCATTCTGTAGGATATTCTTATATTTCACTTTTACCTGTTCCCATGTTCTAGTGGGTCCTGTCGTGGCTCTAATGTGAAAGAGGATAAAATATAACATATTATAATATAATGTAATATAATATTGGATAATATAGTGTAATATAATAAATCTACCCTACCGCCTACTGGTGTTGGCCAGAGGGGCCGATGGCGCGATATGGCAGCCTGGCTTCTGTCAGTCTGCCCCAGGGCAGCTGTGGCTACAACCGTAGCTGCCTCCACCAGTGTGTGAATGTGAGAGTGACTGAATAGTGGCATTGTAAAGCGCTTTGGGTGCCTTGAAAAGCGCTATATCAATCCACTCCATTATTATTGTTATTATTAAATTACTTACGAGTTTAATTTGTCAGCAACTTCCTGCCAGCCCTCGCTCCTTGCTTTTGCAGCCTTTGCAGTGTTCCCTTGCGTTCTGATTAAACTCTGAAACTCCTGAAATCCCTCACTCAAGAGTTCTTGCTCTGCTGCCGAAAAATACCGAGCCGAGCGCGCTCCGTCGACATTTTCGCCGACCAATCAGAGGGTTGCCGATCAATGTTTCTACTATCGATGCGTGGCCCCTTTTACGACACCCAGTGATGTCACATTACTGCGTCCAGCTGTACTAATCGTCAACAGCAGGTGTGTTCGGGGAACCGGATTAGCGAGCTCACGGTTAGCGCGATGATTTGATCTTGGATGTGTCATTTGATCTTGGATGTAGTAAGCGACGTACGAAGAACGGGCCCCTGCAGGAGAACCACAGGGACTGCAGTTAACAAAACTCAGTGCTTCTTGAAACTGCAAGGTGCCACTTCAGCTAACAATATGATGCATGCTCTTCATCCAGCTGTCAGTGTGTTGGTAAGTGTGTGCAAGCTGAAAGCAGCACAAAAATAAACCCTTACAGGATAAGGGTTCATTACTCCTTCTGCAACAAACTCATACGTGGGACTGTTGGAGGACCTGCTGTGTAGGCGGCACCATAACCTGCTCTTACCCCAGAGTGGCCCGAGCAGCTGCGTTTGAAGTCTCAATTGAGTGGGGAGAAGAGGATTCCCATGCTGACACGGCACAAGCACTGCAGTATGGTGGTCGTTCAGTTAATAAGGTATCTTCAGAGGATCGGCGGGACCTACAGCCTCAGACAGAGTTATTTCTAACTGTGTCAGCTGCATCAACTGAACACTATAATGTGTGAATAAAACACCCACATGTCTCCAGTCACTTTTTATTTAATACGGAAGGGGCAGGAATTATGAATTTATGACCTTAATGTCAGAAGTATAATAAAAGACGGAAAGGGCAACCACGCGAACAGAACTTTGACACTTAAAAATGAAGGTAAGTTCCTTCCTGTTCAAAGAAGCCCTTTGTTTGCTGCTCTTGGTATTTTGTATAGTTCTGCAATCAAATGCAGCAGAATCAGAATGACCTTTCTTTCCAGTTCTTTTTTTGTCAAAACTTAATTTTTTTATCCTGATCCATAAAACCGTAGAATCCAAAAAGGATGTACTTTTTATTTCACATGATTGCATCACTCAGAAGTTCAAAAGAAGTAAACACCGTACCTGCCCAACCACAGCCCTGGGATGTCCACCAGCAGCAAACTGTTAGCCACAAAAAGATGCAAAACAAACAAATCTCTCTCTGCGTAAGAGTCGTTCTCGCTCCAGAACGAAGCTCCGCCTCTTGCAGTTAACTATTAGTAACTCTTGTTGACTTTATGTGCAGGTGACTGCACAAAGGTGCGTTCATGATGGTTAGGACAGCAACCTCCTTGCAACTAATAAACATTGGCAATTGCATTGAGTTGACCACTTTCAGCAACTGACTGCAAATAGTTGCGGCAACTGATTGATTGCACAGAGGTTGAGCAGGCAACACCTTCAACCTGTGGGTGACCACTTTTGACTGACTCCATCTCAAACTTAAGATCACCAAAAAGTTATCTCCTACCACCGTGTTCCTGAGTGTGACTGAAGAGAAATGAATACTGGAATAATACCAACGCTAACAAAGAAGCTGATGGAAAACCTGGTCGGTTATAACCTTTAACTCTTTATTTGTATGATGTGTTGTTTGTATTTATTTTTTGTTTATGCGTTTTTTGTTTACAGCTTTTATGTCAGGCACTATGGATGTAAAAATGTGCATATTTACATCTGATGTATTCTGATATTGAGATCCATTAAAAATGCACTTTCCATGTTAAATAAAAAAACCCTTCAACAAATATTAAACCAAACAAAAGTCAAATTTTTAGTCCTCAAATTTTGAGAATTAAAAATATTCCATGTGTTTTAACTGTTTTCTTTATTAAGATATGGAATTTCTGGCATAGTCATCTTAGCGAGTTGAACTTTGTAACTTGTGTTTCTCTTTGTGAATAGACCTTCTGGACCCGTCTCTGTTCTTGTGCGCGAGTGAGTTTGTGAGTGATCGGAGTGTATGGCTGAAGACGAGTGTTTGAGACCAACCCTTCTTCCCTGGAATCCCCACTCTGACACCATGCATATATGTCACCTGCTGTTGAAAACAAACCCTCTTGTTTTTCTAAAAGCTCTGCACTTGAGTCCATCCACTTGTTGTTTCTTTCCTTTTAAGAAAAAGTTATTTATTTACACATCCTTTCAAAGGATTTATTATGTTTATTACGTAGCTGCTAAGTCTTCCAGTTTTGTTGTCGGTGTTTTAGCGCTGCCTATGAAAAGCCGATAAGCGCCACAAAATGAATACACTGAGCTGAAGGTCACTTTGAAATGCTGAAGATTTGTGTAGCCGCAGCTGTTTCGTCCTGTTTTACCTTAAAATACTGTGAAACTGCTTCAGATAAAGATTTAAGGAAAGATGTCATGATTTTAAAAAAAAAGAAGAAAAGATTTAAAATTAGACAAACAATCATCAACCCTGGCATCCTCCCTATGAGGGCGAGTATAATCATGAGTAAAAAAAACGAGCCATCAGGTCACGAAGCCCTTTTCTTGCTCTTGTGTAGTTTTTGCTATGAGAGAGTAGTGGTTTGTCCTTTGCAATTGTAGCTTGATGTATTAGCCTTCATAGCCAAAATGTCCATTAACGTCATTCACAGAGCCATCTTCTCTCTTTGAGTAGGATAAAACGAAAGAGGTGAACAGAATCGGTGTCCTGAATATGCAGTGGGTAGTTTTTGCTCGAAAGCAGCACATCAGCCAGAAGATAAAAGCTTTTAAAAATCTGTAAATGTCAGCACCTGGAGAAGAAATCACTGAGTCACGGTATTGATCAACAGTTCTGTCAAACCCCTGCAGAGATATTTGCAGTCATTTTGCAATACGGGACAGCACAAATCATTTTAATTGGCCCCTTAACGGCTGAGGTTTAATTTTATCAAAGTGATGAAAATCATTATGGGTATTTGAAAGAAAATGACAACATGATGCGTCCTTTTTCTCCGACTTCTCTTTGTTTAATGGAGAAATTTCAGACACCAAAGACACACCCTGACATGAGGAACCCTGTTAACACTCCGGGTCCAGCAAAGCAGCCTAGAAAGAGCTTTTTTGTGGCAGGAGGAAGACAGCATGGTGGCAAATCATACCTCAGTCCCAAACGCTGCTACACAAAGGTTGGCCACTTTGGGATCGTCAACAAATAGCAACATTTTTAACTAAAAAAAAGACGTCAGGAAATCAATATTTGATCGAATTTGACACATTTTTTCTCAAATAAATCATATCAAGTCATTTCCAGGGGAAATCACAGATCTTTTTGAGATTTTAGGGTTCTAGGCTGCTGTTATTTGTTCCCAGGATTTAAATGACCACTCGGTGCTGAAAGACAAAGCTGGATTATCATGTGGAAAAGGTTTTGGGTCGACATGATTATCAGCACATGTATTGTATAGGACCAGGAGGTTTTCCAGTATAATAGCAGGTATTTGTATACAGTGATGTGTGTAATAAACTCATTCATATAACAGGCTGAAAACAAATAAAAACATTATTAGTTTTGGTGTAGCCCGTGCCCCTTGGGAGGAGCAGCGCTCCCTGTGCGCCTATTTTACTATTTTATTTTATGCCTGTTACATGTTACTTCTAATAAAAGTGATGCAATATGTTACTTAAATAGTGCAGTTCTCCAAGTAGCTGTTACATAACTTTAATTACCAATTTATATAAAGCTGAGTCGTAGTCCCACACACTAATACAAATCCTATACAAAGCTGAAAGAGGACACGTGCAATTATTCTTTTAGGTTTTATCTTTGAACAAATGAAAATCAGCTCAAAGAGACTTCTAGAATCTTTATAACACAAGATGTAACTGTAATCTAATTACTGAATGCAGTACAATAACAGTGCATAACTGTGCTACTGAAATATGTAATGTGTTATTTTGTTGCACTTGTAGTGTGTTACTTTGTGAGGTGTTACACCCAACACTGGAAATAATACATCACTTGTTACATTACTTACTCTATCATTCTGACATTTCTCAAATTGTGTGTTCAGAGGATAATTTTCTCACTCTTTTTTTTCGCCTTTCATTATTTGCACCAGTTTGACTGTTACAGTATCTCTGTGCAATCTAGCTTTATTCACTCCAGCCACCAATTAAACAAGCATTAGCCACTTTTAGACATCGTAGTTCCTGAGACTTCCTGAAGGAAAGCTGCCACCAACTGAAGAGGTCCTCAGGAAACGCACAGCCTCGGTGCCTTTTTCTATATATATTGCACCACTAATAAGAACTCTGAAGTGATAAAGTGTCACTTGTTTTGGTCTTTTATTTTCTTGGTACACTGTTTCATTTCTTGTCTACACTATTTTCCTGAATGGTGGATTCTTTGTAAGATAGGGTGGAGGTAAGTTTCTACCAAAGATTTTTACATTTCATTTTTTGTGTCTTTTGTTCGTGCAGCTAAACTCACTTAACAAGGTGCCTCGGTGACCTAACCATTCATCTTCATGTCCAAATTCACGGTTATCTTTAGTTAATATATATTCACATTAATATTCCAGTAGGCCTGAGACATGAGTCAACCTTCAGCCAGAAAAAGACCAACTGCTGTTTCACAGCAAAGATTAAAATACGTGGCCTCTGTCAAAATTACACCCTCAGGAATAAATGACTTTTCAGCACTTACTGAAGCACCAACAGAGCTGTTTTCCCTCACAAAGTCAAAGGTGTACGTTAAAAAAGAATCAGGGTTATTCTCAGCCATCCATCTACTCAGCCTTAATGTGAAACAAACAGGAAGTAACATTCTTTATTCCAGGAGTTGTTGATGAAGTCGACCGCTAACTTTCATGTTCACAACTCCTCTCTCCTTCCCCCTGCTCCACTCCCCTCCCATCCAATTCGCACAGAGGATCTTATGCCCTTTTTGTCCCCTGCGGCCTTCTGTGTAGCTCATTTATGAAGTCTTGAAGTTGGCTTTCCCACCATCCTCCCCCTAAAATAGCCATGGAGGAAAGCGTAGAGGGCCCTCGCTTCTCTGTGCAGCAACATAACCAGGTCATGTCTGTCCTCTTTAAGAGACCAGCAGGCAATTTGGAATCCAGGGGTGGTTGTGAACAACAAGCTGAGCAAGTACACAGAAAATGTTTGTCGATTGAAAGGTGCCCTTTAAATGTGTTCCTGACATTCAAATGAAGAAAATGGAAATGCTGAGATGGAGGGAATATGTCCAGGAAGACAAATTGGCACTTAAAAAAATAAATAAATAAAATGAAAAGTTCTTGGATGTAGAGAAGTAAAAAAAGTCATTCAAAGAGGCATAGCAGAACAAAGTGCAGGAAAACATATTTCCTTCCTACAAGCTGCAGATACCATGAACATGCTGATATGAGAGTTTCTTTTTGATTTATTGTGGATTATTATCTGGAAAGTCACATGGACTTTACATTCATCCTGCTAATAATTGTCTCCTTGTATTCGCAGCTCATCCATGGAATTCATAAACTGCTCAATATCCCAGTGCATAATTCAAATTTGCTGCATAGTAATCTGCCTCTAGAGGAAAAATAAATCACACTCAGGCCTTTATTCACGCCAGTCTGTCACTACACATGAGGAGGGCTACAAAGCATGAAACTACAATTCTGGGGCCTGGAGGTATGTTGTATTCCAGATCAGAAAGTGCCATCTCCAGCCGTTATCACCTAGATGTCTTCACACTCGATGCCTAGAGTCACCCACCAGGATGATCACAGTCTAGTTGATGTCCTTTTTTAGGTTTTAGTTTCAGGTACTAAATCTAATCCTGTTTGATAAAAACCCAAAGTGAACGCTTCTACAGAACAATGTAGAAAATCAAAATACACAAAACTGTTTAGCAATGACTGGGTGGCAGTGGCCATTGTCAGACGGTCTCTGCTAAACCCTGTGATCATTCAGCTTATCGGTTTTCTCCTTTTTTCAGCCGTCTAATGCATTTATGAGCAGGAGGTGTAAACACACAGGTGAATGCTGCACATCATACTGTTTCAATGCTTTGCAGACTTTTATTATCTATTATCTAGTCATGAAGCCAGATGACTCACCAATTAGTTAAACTGCAGGAATGTGTGAAAGACAAAAGGTCTGGGTGATCTCTAATTTCCATCCATCCATCCATTTTCCTTCTGCTTATCCATGATGGGGCAAAATGAGATAAAATTGAGGTTATTGTACTAAAAATCTTAGAAACATAGCGTCTAAACAGAAACTTACTCTACATGGCATTGCCTTGGCCTCAGTTAACAGTATCAGGAATCTTGGAGTTATATCTTTCTAGCATATACTGTATCGTTCAGTACGCATATTAAAAAAAGGTAGAACTTGCATTTGTGCAATATCCCTAAAATTAGAAACATCCTGTCTCAGAGTGATGCTTAGGCTTCTAGCTCTCACTTGATCTTCAGTAATCAAAAAAGCACTTTGCTCTCAGACTGTTGGCTTATTTGTGGTTCCCAGGGTATTTAAAAGTAGAATGGGAGCTCCCATTCTACCCTCTTTTCTCCCTCCCTCTTTTCTCCCTCTCTTCGCCCGGTTCTGGCACATGGCCCCGCCCTCCCTGACCCTGGTTCTGCCAGAGGTTTCTCCCTGTTAAAAGGTAGTTTTTCCTTCCTGTTGTCGCCAAGTGCTTGTTCACAGAGGGTTGTTTCATTGTTAAGCTTTCTTTTTATTCTTGTTGGGTCTTTACCTCAAAGAATTCAACTGTCTGAATATCTTTAAGTTATTTTAGGTTTTGCTCTGTGTTTGCTACACCATGTGTCAACAGCGCTTCAATTGCTACTCAAAGAGCTAATTCCGCTTGGATGAAGCTAACAGCAAAGCAGAAGTTTGGAGGTATTTCACACTTGGTACACCAACAGCTGTTCTTTGTATATTTGCACAAGTCTTTTTTTATTAATTGTTGAAGTTGGTCAAGTGAATTGACATGACTGAAAAAGCTCTGAGAAGCTTCTCTCCCTTATTCTGAATATCTCGTGAAGCTTTTATTCCACTTTCACACTCACTGATCTCTATAATATCTCTGTTGCCATTAAAACATGTTGTCCAAGTAAGTAAAGATTGAAATCCCTCTGCTGTTTGTTGTGCAAAGCCTTGTAAGCCATTTTATATAACAGAAAATCATTTAGTGTACTGGATATTTGTGGCTTATTATATTCTGAGGTTTAAATGCTGCGTGCTCTAACATATGACACGCCCATGTCAGGTTGCTGCAGTAACTAAATTAAAGGCATTTCTCTTAATGATGTCTATAAATCCATCATGAATCCAGGAGCTCAGCATCTTGGACCTTACACATCCTCTGCTGCACTGCTCATCTAAAGTGAGCCTCTCGCAATGGATCTTCCCTTTGTCAATAAAGATGAGAAGAAATTAGAAACATTTATTCATCCAAGTGTTGACACAAGTACTTAATTATGAACTCTGCTCACCAAAACAAATGGCAGGATTTAAGAGTCTTCTCGCACTGCAATCAGAGCTCTCCAAATATTTGTCTACATAAACAAAAAAGAGTAAGGCCTGAACGCCGCTCAGAGGCTGCAATATTAAATTAAATGTATTTGTAGAACTGAAAATCCAACCCTGAAGTTATCTGTCTCCATTACGCTGTCTAATGCTCTGTAAAGCTGTACACACACAGCAAGTGAAGTGACTCAAATCAGATTTTTTCCCCACCTCCTGCATGTAAAACAGATCTGAGAGTGCCTAAGGAATGACAGCTCTGTTCTGTCTGGACTAACATCTGGGAAAACAACTGGTTTGTAGACAATGTGACAAACTGTACGTTTGTTCAACACCTGATCTTTACCTCCAGTCATATGTGTGGGTTGTTTATCATCTTGGTACTCTAAAAAGTATTAAACATTACTTGTTATTTTGTTAAAAGTAATGGAGGATGTTACTTACTCTCACCTTGTTGGTTTTTGGAGCCTAAAGTGACCATATTCAGGTTTGAGTACCAGTTATCAGATATCTATTTAACGAAGCCTGTCTCCAAAGGTGAGTGACTCCCCATAATTAAAAACATTAAAATAAATGTTTGCAGACTCTTGTAGGCTCTGCCATTTAAGTGATGTAAATGATGCTCAGCTGGTTCTGAGTGGCCCAAAGTATGCAAAGAAAATATCTCACATACCGACAGGATGGGGGATATTTGGACAGGTATACCAATAATGGCTGGTGTCTATTTGTCACGGCCAAAATGGCCAATGCGTTTGAGGTGAGTGGTCCCAAATGCAGACACACAAGAGGTGGGACTAAAGTTTAACAAAAAGCAAGCCTTTATTATGGCTGATTGTTTTTTGTTACTTCATTTTTCAAAGGCAAAAACTAGACTAAGGCCTAAACCGGGAAGTAACTAAACTAACTATGAAAGCTGTGATGAGAGATATGAACGTGAAGAACTCAAAACCTGAGCATGAACCTGAACAGTTGCATGAAAAACTCTGAGACATGAGACACAAGGTAAACAGACAACCCAACAAAGAGCAGAAGGAGACCGAGGCTTAAATAAAAGGGAAGTGGAAACACCTGGGGAGACACAGCTGGGGCTAATCCGACATAACGAGACAAAAGTTGAAGTTGGAAGAAAAGACTGAAGTTGGGCTAGCTGGTATATAATGCAGTGCTACGTGATCGCTAGCTACACAGCTATGTTAGCATAATATAAACAGTGAAGCTGCAGGATAAACGCTAACTTTTTTTTTCACTTGATAAAAGTTAACTTGAGGGTTCCCGATGGTTAGGGACAAATGCAATCGCATGGCAGGATGCTGTAAACAGACCAAACTTCAGTCAGGAGAACAACTGAGATAATCCATCCACAATACGTGGTTTCGGGGCTGTAGTTACATCGTAAGGGTTTAAAAACCTTAAACCTTTAGAGCTTTAAAATGATTAGAGGTAATAAAAACCGAGAGAGGCCGACAGTGATAACTGACTGTTTTAGGAGCTTGTTCAGATTAAATAGAACAAGATACAAAGCGTTCAAACATGTTAAATATGCAACAGCCTTATTAAATGCAGAGTACTTTGGACCCAGAAGCAGCCTATGGCAAGACCGGTAAACACACAACTCAGGACTGGTCTGACCCACTGGATAGCTTTGCAAATGTGAAAATTACAAAGGACAGTATACATGGAGTCATTCATTCACTGTATTTTGTGTTTAAGAATAATTAACATTATGACTTTAACCTGTTATTTTTATCTGAGACAGAAATCTGAATCAGTTTGTATTATGTTGATGTAAATTAACAGGAAATGTCCAGATATTTAGCCTCCAGTTACCTTTTTTTTGCAGGTTTATTTTCTTGATTATGATCAAAGTTACAAAATTAAAGGAGTCATATTGATGGGTTTCTTTGATTTGCTACAGCAGCATTTCTTCATAAAGTGGAAAAACTGAAGCGTGTTGTTGAAATTAAAGTTATTTTTCTTAATTCATCTCAGTCTGTTCATCATCTGGATGGCTAATTCAAAGAGAGATTTCTCTGAATGCTCTAAAAACTTGATTTATTAGCAGACACTAGAACAATTTGAAGCTTTTTTTAAGGTTATTATGCAGCTGTTTTACAGGTCCGGCCCACTTAAGATCAAATGAGGCTCTGCTTGGGGCCCATGAGTTAAAATGAGTCTGACACCCTGCTCTAATGGCAGTGTGGGTTATGGCAACACTTTCTATGTGCTGCACATATCCACTGAAAATACACTGGTTGTTACGGCCGCTGGCCTCAGGTGGCCCCGCCTTCCTCCCTGGAATCTACAGTGCTCCAGGACTCACGGGGGATTGGCTGGCCCGGACATATGCCCGCCCCAACTTCATGCGGATCCGAGCCTGTCAGACTACACACACCATTGGCTCCCGCAGGAGCCTGGAGTACGACGGACAAGTGACACAGCTGTCTGCAGTTATGGCAAGTGACACAGCTGACTGCAGTTACCTGATAGTATAAAAGGCTGAGGAGTCTTCATTCGTCGAGGGACTTGTTGATTTGAACTGACTGTACAGAGAGTCCCTCCCTTTTGCCTTTTGCCTTCTGCCTGTGTTTTGTGTTGCCTCCTGCGAGACGTTTAGTAGAGCAGTGCTCTACTGGTGTTATTAATCGTGGTGTTTGTTTAAAGTTTCTCTGCTGCCTAGTGAGTTGTTTCACTAACGGATTTCAGTTGTGTTAACAGTTATCACCGCTCCAGCATTTGTCTGCCTTCGCTGGAGGGTCCGTGGGACCGCTCCAGACTTCATCCGCCTTCGCTGGAGGGTCCGGGGACCGCTCCAGCCTTCGTCTGCCTTCGCTGGAGGGTCCGAGGGACCGCTCCAGCCTTCGTCGTTTGCTGGGGGTTCATGGGACCGCTCCAGCCTCCACCAGCCTTCATCCGCTTTTGATCAAACATTTCACTTGGGGTTACATGTTTGATTTTTGGGTGGGGGGAAATGTTACGTTTCGGTGTTGTCAGTGTTTTGTTTTTGCGTGACTGTCATGTGTTTCCTGTTTTACTTTGAAGGTCTGTTGTTATCTTAGTGTGTTCAGTTTACGTTTCCTTGTCTCGTCAGGTCTAATTTGCCCCAGCTGTGTTTCCCTCCTGTGGTCCATTCCCTGATTGCTCCTATGTATTTAAGCCCTGTGTGTCAGTTGGTCATGGTCGCGATCTCCCCCGTGTTGTAAATAGTTTGGTGTTTTGATGTAAATAAATAGTCTGTTGTAAATAGCTGTGAATGGGTTTGTTAATATTTTCGTTTGAGACACCTTCGTTTTGGGATTTTGGTGGAGAGCTTTAGTTTGTTTCTCGTGTGTTTTTTTTACTTATTTTTATTTTCATACGTTGCATGCTGGTTTCCTAGGCCGGGGTGTAACATATGGGGGCTCGTCCGGGATTTGAACCCGGGACCTCCCACCTATTCTAGACCCCATTTGTCTAACTCTGAAATGCTAAAAGCATTGCCGGGTTTGCTTGGGCATCTGATGTCAGAGCAGCAAGAGGACCTAATTGCCTTAATTACTTTTTTACTGCCAAAGTGGAAGTGATTAAACAGTTTCCCACGCCTACCACCAGGCGTGAGTTACGTCGGTTTCTAGGGATGGTGGGCTACTACAGGAACTTTTGTAAGAATTTCTCCTCTGTAGTAAAGCCATTGACTGACCTGCTCAGCCCAAAGGTTGAGTTTAGCTGGTCGAGTGAGTGTCAGGATGCTTTTGAGAGTGCAAAAGCCCTCCTCTGCCATTCTCCTGTGTTAGCTGCACCTGATTTGACGCGACCATTCAAACTCGAGGTTGATGCCAGTGCTGTCGGGGCTGGGGCAGTGCTGTTGCAAGAAGACTTGATGGGTTTGAACCACCCCGTTTGTTACTTTTCCCGCAAGTTCAATAAAAATCAGTTAAACTACTCCACCATTGAAAAGGAGACCCTGGCTTTGTTGTTGGCTCTTCAGCACTTTCACGTGTACCTGGGGTCCAGCATGTTGCCTCTTGTCGTGTACACAGACCACAACCCACTTGTGTTCCTGGCGCGTATGTTTAATCACAACCAGCGCCTTATGCGCTGGGCTCTGTTGTTGCAGGAATACAACTTAAGTATCCACCACAAAAAGGGGACTGAAAATGTTTTAGCTGACGGTCTGTCCCGTTTGTAAACATGTTTTACTGCTTTTGTCTTTTGTTGTTGTTTATGCTCTGTAACGTTGGCTTCAGCCCAACATAGTTGGTATTTTAAGGGGAGGGGTGTTACGGCCGCTGGCCTCAGGTGGCCCCGCCTTCCTCCCTGGAATCTACAGTGCTCCAGGACTCACGGGGGATTGGCTGGCCCGGACATATGCCCGCCCCAACTTCATGCGGATCCGAGCCTGTCAGACTACACACACCATTGGCTCCCGCAGGAGCCTGGAGTACAACGGACAAGTGACACAGCTGTGTGCAGTTATGGCAAGTGACACAGCTGACTGCAGTTACCTGATAGTATAAAAGGCTGAGGAGTCTTCATTCGTCGAGGGACTTGTTGATTTGAACTGACTGTACAGAGAGTCCCTCCCTTTTGCCTTCTGCCTGTGTTTTGTGTTGCCTCCTGTGAGACGTTTAGTAGAGCAGTGCTCTACTGGTGTTATTAATCGTGGTGTTTGTTTAAAGTTTCTCTGCTGCCTAGTGAGTTGTTTCACTAACGGATTTCAGTTGTGTTAATAAACCTTATGTTTGTCGTCCTATCTAACTCCTTGGTCTCTGGGCTCGTTTATGTTACGTCCGTTGCCGCCTAGCTGAGCCGGGCCGTAACACTGGTCTAGAGATGCAGACAGCAAACAAATGCTGAGGCAAAAACGACAAACTTTAATACCAGAGAGATTTCTTACACTTCACCAAGATGATAAAAAAAAAAGTCCTGGAGAGACAGATACCATCTTACACAGGGCCCCTGAAAAACCTCCATATTCATACTGAGCCCTTCAGTGAACCTCACGGTGTAAAAACCACCCTCTGGCACACAGTGAGGGCTCAGTCGGTGACTTTTGGATTCAATAAAACATAACCTCTCAGAGGCTAACACCGACCAATGTGAGGCAACAGGCTTAGGCAAATAAACCCAATTATTTACAACACATGTGAACCGAGTAACTTGAGGTCTGGTGGTGTCACGTCCACGATAAAGTGTCCGTGAGGTTATTATAGACCAAAGAGAAGACTACGATATGAACATCTACGATATGCCAAATGAAACTCACAGCCGACAGTGGATCGTATGTGTGTTTTATTGAAGTGGATCAGTGCTGGCTGGTGTATTTGTCAGATACAGCTTTGGTCTTGGGCAAGGTAAAATGTTGTTTGCGAAGCCTTGCTGCTCCCTCCTTCAAGCCTGTTACATTTTATGTCAGCAGATGAAAACAACTTTATTTTTGATGTGTGCAACACCAGTACTTCTGCTGTCAGACATTGCGGTGTACACAGTGATTAATAATAGATGCCAAGGGTACAGTTAGGGGGGGTTGATCCCTCTTTCCTCTCTCCGAGTACACGTGTGCGTGTGTGCGTGCGTGTGTGCGCGCAAATCCCATCCTATCTACTTTTCATATCACTAAATAAATGAGAAAACAAAACATTATTTTTCTATGAGTGAGCCCCCTTAAAAAGCAGCATAAAAACAGCACTTTTTTTTCCTCCTCATTTCTTTTAATGAATAATTGAAGCAGCTCTCTTCACTCAAACACAGGATGAATTCGAAATAAAGCCCAAGTACCTTTTTATATTGTTGAAATCTGCTCATAAATGGAGCAATTTCTGCAAGCAAACACCGCCATCCTCGGCTCTCTGAGTTGATTATATTTGCCTCTTCCTGCGTTTTGTCATCTTTATTGTTGCTTGTCTCCTTTTGTATCACTTATACTGTAACCATATGTTCACAATGGCAGCTTGAAAGTTAAACATTTAGAGTTTCTCATTTTCAGTGTATTTTCAGTGTCAGTGTGGGGAAAAAAAAAAAAACACTATTCAGTGACGCCTTTATAAAAAAACAACAACAAAAAAAACCCCCAAAGGCATCGAACTTGGCTGTGGTTGGATTAATCTCAGCAAAATTAACTAATCTGATTATTTAACGCAGCTGTCGACGTTAGTGAAGGGCAGGATGTGAGCATCAGCAATATTTGACCTACCAGCAGCTCTAATGCTCATTTTCATTAGATCACACGTGAGCTTGGGACTTAATCAGTTTTAAGTCATAGTCACCTTTAGAGCTCTCCTGGGAAAGGTAAATCCAATTTTTGTTCTCAACCCTCTCCTAAGTACCATTCAGACAAAACCACTCCCTTCTTATCGACTGCTTCATCACTGCAACAGAGGCCAGTGATTTCAACCACCAGGGAAAGTTATGAAATTCCTGTTTTCTCACAGGCAAAATGAAACAAACAAACAAACAAACAAACTCTATAATAAAATAGCTTAAATAAAGTAGAATAGTTCCACAGTATGACAAGGATTTAGGGAAACACTGAAGGTGAAACTAATTTTTGGAGTCTGCTCTTTTAAATTTTTAATAAGTTGTTTTACAATCAAGACACATGATGAAAAAAATTAAAGCAACAAAAAAACGTAAACAAGAAAAATGAAATTCTAATCAGTTTGAATAAACACCAGCATAATTAAAAGCTTTACACTGTGTAAAAAGCATGAAAATTATTATTTATTTATAGCAACAATGCAAAAAAGGACAGAAAATGGTAAAGTTCTTTACAACTTCAGTGATTGTTACATACATCCCCACTAAAATGTCTCGACGTATCCTGGGTTGGGGAAACCTGCAGCTGCTGTCATCTTTGACAGCTTTACAATAGCTTAGTGCAGGGCCGGGGTCCTGCAGGTTTTAGATGTGTCCTTGATCCAACACGGCTGATTCAAATGGCTAAATGACCTCCTCAATGTGTCTTGAAGTTCTCCAGAAGCCTGGTAATGAACTAATCATTTGATTTAGGTGTGTGATATCTAAAACCTGTAGGACACCGATCATGAGGCCTGGAGTTCTACACCTGTGCACTAAGCTATTAACCTAAGATGCTAACATTTGTTTGTTGGTTCAAACTTGGGGAAAATGCAAATGACAGCTAAGAGTTTATTAGATAAACTAAGATATGCGGTGCCAGTAAATGGATCAACCATAATTCAACAGTAGTTTAATCATTGATCAGTATGTTTTCAAATCATGGACTGTACTGAATACAACAAAGCAAAATAACTTCTTCAGATTCTTCTTTTGTTTGAACAGCAGTTAAAAATTTGCGTAGTTCCCTTTAGTGTGAAAGGAAATACTGTGTTGTAGAGATTACTAAACAGAGAGATAGATTTATACTAAAGTAGTTACACAGAAAAGCTTCAATACATCATCTTAGGTCATTTTGTTCATTTTTATTTTATGAAATTTAAAGGGTTAAATTTAGGGTTATACAAAAGAATGCAACAACCCCAGTTTGCTAAGTTCTCAAACAGAACTGACTTTTAACTGATGCAACTGTTTTTAAGTTAGCACATTCCAAAGTTTGCAGTGCTGAAAGCAGTTTAATATCGGCTGCGTAGCAACATTGCTGCTTGAAGTTTAGCAATATTTCTTTTCTTTGCATTTAAAACAAATTGCCTGGGTGGCCTATAAGGTTGCATACTCGCCTTCATCGACCTCTACCTACATCTTTTCACCTTACGTGCAGTATTGTGACTTCCTGGCAGGGAGCAGATGAAATTTACTTCACGGCTCAGTACAGCTTATGACATGCAGCGTTAGAGGGCATTGGTAAGTCTTGTTTTCAACCAGAGTTTGTGCCAAATGCATTCTTTATAATCCCACACAAACATGGGTATGTTTTCCTGGATGTGTTCCTGCAGAAGCCTCATTGTCGGTAGATCTGAAGGCCTCTGGATGGTGCTGGAGGGAAACTGGTGGTGGTGCTGGAGTGGAGGGGTACTGTTTCTTGTTTTGTACACTGCTTATCAGAGTGCTGCACAGTGAGCAGATGCTGAACTGAGATTATTTCTCCAGGCTAGTTTCGTTGAACGCAATTACATGTCAGCATTCCCAAATTAGGTTTTTCAGCAGCACGACATGTTTGGAGGAGAGAGAGTGCAAAACCTGATGCTCATCCTTTTTTCCGTCCTCCGTCCTCGGATGGTCGACCACTGTGGGGAGTTGATTGAAAGTTGGAAAAAACATCTAACTCGGTTCCTGAGATTGCTCATAAAATTCTCCCGAAAATAATGAGGCACAGAGAGAAGAAAGCGTCGTCCTCGGAGACTCTTCTCTGAGTGGTAAAAATCATTTTTATTACTCCTGATAATGGAGAGAATTCAAATGAAGGAAAACTTTTTGATAATTGATTGTGTGGTCATTAGATGAGACATAACATGGGATGAGCCTCCAGCATCCAACTCCAGACAGTTACTGAACACATGGTGTCGGTCCCACGAGAGTCCTCAGATCTGTCTGCTCATTTAAATGGGCCGCTCTGAAAGGAAGCGTTTCATGAATCCTTTACATCTACCTGGGCGTGCTCAGTCCTGCCATCCGTGTGCTGTGTTTGAGTGAAAACGACGACTCCGGCAACCCGACTCCAGACTGCTAATGCTGCCACTGATAATTGGACTTAAGGTTCCTTCTTATTATGTGCTTGTCAAACAGCAATCTAACACTTTGCCATCTGTTTGTGTTAGTGTTAATCATATCTGTTCTCCTCTGTTATTGTTCCAGATGGTTTCTATAATTGCATTGTTCCTTCTGCAGATGTTTTATGGTACGCTTTCGGAGCACAGCCAGCCTCGGGTTGATAAAGCACTGGATCGGTTAATGGGAAAATAACCATTTTTCCAGGCAGGTTCCAAGTTTTCGTCACTAGTCACACAAACAGTGTAATTGCCACTAATGGGCCGGGATAACCAGCGGATGAGCATTGCTCCAAGATCTAAATTTAGGCAGTGGCTGAGCTCACCACGGTGTGAAAAAATGAATCACTTGGCACTCACTGGGCAGAATGTGGAAAGAGATCCAAATGTACATTATGCAGGGGCTTCTCATTATTTTGGATGGATGGAGGAATGCATATACTACAGCTGCAGCGGTAGCAGCTGGAACAAAGGAAGCAGAAGTTTCAGTTCCAGGGATTAAGTTCTTGCAGAGGTTCTCTTGCTGCTCTGTTTGTTTTACAATATATCAAGTGGCTGGAAATATCCAGAGCATGCTAAATGAAACCGTTTGCAACCCTATTGTTGCCATACTTTGTAAAAGATTTGCAATTAATTTGAAGAGTCACATAACCTTTAAGGCTTATGAGTAAAGTGCGAGACAGTGGCTGTATAGACTGCCTGTGCCGTGAGATGCTGAACCCATGCCTATTTTCCCTAATCGCCTGTGTGAGCAAAACACTGCTGATTCAATCTGCATTTGACAAATGTTGCTGACTAGAAGAGGACAGCTCTGGCATCCTACATAGCAATTTTGAAAACGGTCCCATTTCCCTCCGCCATTGTCTGCATGGCAATAGTGTCTGCGATGAACTGGAATCACATTATCCTGCTGATACCTGGGCATCAGCTGCGCCGTCGGAGACACCGCCGTTGTGAAATGAGGGTCACAGAGACTCCCGCAGCCTCTGATTCATCTACTCAAATGGGGCAAAGGTCACATTATGATTCGAGCTCATCAGCAGAGCTTCCCCAGCCAGCCAATCAGTAGGGAAATTATGACAGGAAAAGGTGTGGAACAGGTGTAAGGAGATGGGGAAATATCAGTTACCACTTTTAAAGTATAGAGTGTACATATCTCAATTATTATTCATTGTTCATATTGAGTAACTTTTTTCCCCAGCTTACTGTGAAAATCCAGTCACTGAGCTCAACTGAGGCCAAACTGTCTGCACTGAAAGTTTGCATTCAGCACATTTCTCATTATTTAATGACAACAGAATTATAGTCATTATTGTCCCACTCACATAGAGGGCCGTGACAAAAGAAAGCAGCAATATAATGCTAATCTTACAGTGAAAAGGCCATCTCGTGTTAGGAATCTCATTTCCTTTGTGCTCCCTGAATCAACTCCTGAGTCTTTTTAATTAAATCATGTATAATTCAGGACCTTACCGCACCTCGTATTTGGCCCAAGTGCTGTAGTCTGCATTACATGACATACAAAGGTGGGTGTAAATGCCTAAGCAGCAAATACAGTTTATAATTCACTTTTGTTCATAGCAAAAGTCAAATGCTTTAATATTGTATAGACCCTAAAATATTGGGGCATCAACTAGCAGATTATCTGTGATGGTTGGTGACATTGGGGAGAAAGAACTCCCTTTTTTTTTTTTTTATAACAGGAAGAGACCTTCGGCAGAACCAGGATCAGCCATCTATCATGACAAGATGGGGGAGAAAACATGAACAACAGATAGGAAAGAGCCGGAGCAGGTAAAGGGGAGTGGATAGAGGGGAGGAGAAGATCTCAATGCATCATGGGAAGTCCTCTAATGCCCACAGTCTACATAGCATGGGTCCCTTATCTTGCCCTAACCATGAATGTTATCAAACAAAGCCAAACTGAGGGCTGGTTCCACAGTAGGAGGCCTGATAGTTGAAGGCTCCGCCCCTATTCTACTTTCAGAAAATCACAAAACCACCAGCAAGCCTGCAGTCTGAGAGCAAAGTGCTCTGATAGGAAGATATGAGGTGTTAAGATATGATGGTGTCTCAGGACTTTGTGAGTGGAAGGATTTTAACTTGAACTCTTGATTGAAGAGAAAGCAAAGTGGGAACAGAATGGTGTCTTTTTCCAGTCCCTGGCTCTCGCTGAAGGCTCGTCTTTTTTTAACAAAAGCCTGAAAATTAGTAAATACAACTGTACAGCCTAGAAATAACACATTTGTGAAGTTGTTTTTCAACAGGATGTTTCTTTTAGCAATTAGGTGGAGGCAGGTCAATACAGTCCTAGAAGCAAGTGAGTTAACTCTGACTCTAAGTCACTACTTAGTGTTAGAATTAGGTCACATTTACCCCTTCATATTGAACTTGGCCAAATGAATGAGGCCAAAATGCAAAACAGAGAGCTTATTTAAAGGGTAACAAGTTCTAGTTTCTGAAAATATACCTGTTTAGGATATGGATACATGCAGCCTGGTTATAACTGACCTCAGTGTTGATCAGAGTAGTACTGGAAGACAAAGTGATGCCATCTAAGAGCAAGAGTGTAGTTAGGCCCCATATTTGCAGCTTGATCTCCAGTTAATGCCCTTTTGTAAAAACCGCTGGTGTTGCTCAGTTAGGCTGACGGTCGTCTTTGGTATCTGTGCTTTGACACACCAAGTCCTTGAAGTAGTGAGAGAGATCTGTCACTCCCAGCTCATCATTTGTTAGCTAAAGGTTGCTGTTAAAACCCCAGATGAGTAGTTTTTGAGTTTTCATCCTGATCAGCGAGTCAAAACTAAACTAAAAAACAAGTGAAAAACGTAACAATCCAACCAGGACCTCACCACATACACCACCACCCCTCCAACCTCCAAATAAAGAGTTTGTAGGTCTCTAAAACGGAACTGTTATAACTCTGTCGAGGACGCTGTCAGAGAGCTGAGGCCACGGGCACCTTCGATGTAATGGTGAGACACAGCAGGCATGGGACATATCACGTTAAGTGCACGTTAGTGTTTCTACAACATGCACGAGCTTTAGTTTTGCTTGAATTTAGAAGTCGAGAAATACATCCAGGCCTTAAAGACATTTCCTTACTAATGAAGACACAAACGTCTCGAGGATGAACAAAGCTGACATTGAGAAGGTAGGCTCAGGCCTTGTTGTAAACTGTCCAGTCACAGGCACAGATGCAACAAAAGGCAGCTTACAACATGCAGGGGGAAAAATACTGTATAATCTCCACCCACATGTGAACACACTGTACTCTTCCAGTGCAGAGGAAGCAGTGTGCTTCCAGCACTTCCATGTCAACTTTTCAGACCTTATAACACAATGTGGTACAATCTTCCTGCAGGGTAAGAAAAAAAGGAGGCAGTGAATAATAGCCAGGAGAAGCTTACATGAGATACAGTGACACATGGGCTAATCAGAGTGGGCCGAGGAAGGACAGTAAAATGAAGCGATGCAATGAGGAGCTGAATATCCGCAACGGTTCAGGGCACATGGAATGGAAAATAACTAATCACTGGCATCATAATAGCCCCCCTGGAAAGGGTGTTTTGTCTCCATTTTGAGCAAAGTAGGCGATTTAAGGGGAGATTTAAAACTCATGCAATGTGCTGTATTATCTATAAGTTACTGCAAGGAAACGCAGGAGAGAAGAGCAGGGATACAAGCCAAGGACTCCTATCTTTATGGAAACAAAGTGAATCTGTTATAAATGTCATTAGAGACAGTTTGGGAATTTCAGGTTCTCTCTGTGGCCACATTTTCTCAGCTTCTCCTTTAGAGGTGCTTTTTTTTTTAACCTCGCTTTATTTTTTACCGACTCAGCTTTTTGGTTTCAACAGCTCAATGACCTGCTGTATTTGCCTTTTTCCACCAATAAGAGCAAAACATGCTTACAGTACAGTTTTTGAAATCACTTTATCGTGCACTGCTTCAAGAAATGTCGATACAATTGTTGTCAAAGTAATTTTGTAACATGCCTGTTTGGCTCTGGAACAAGCGAGAGCGAACTAACGCGAGGCTATGAAATGAAAGATATTGTTTTCATTTTTTAATAAAGTTTTTCTTATTTCTCTTCTCCTGCTGGGGGAACATCATTCTTAGTGAACATGGCTTAAGAGGTGAATTTGGGGTCAGGTTGGTTTTATTCAATGACAATTTTCAACCACTGCCCCACAATATTTGCCATATTCTTGTACTTAATGAATTATTAGTCACAATTACAAATCAGTCCATATTAGTCTTAAATTCGAGCCATTCTTTCCAGATCAGCTGTTATGAGAAAGCATATTATCCATGTCTGAACCTAGATAAGTGTCAGCCTGAAGGCTTCAGAGGTTAATCCATTGAGCTCTATATTCTTATCTTCATATGAATGACACTTTAAAATAATCCTTATTTATCTCACAATGGCCCTTGGAGATTCCCTCAGTTTTTCCACCAGCATTTAGGCACACCTTCTTCTGATTGGCTGCCCCTCATAAAGCTCTGTTTCAAACAGCAGGTGTGTGTCCTCTATCACTGACATCATACCCAAATGAGTAAAAACAACTGTCTGAACCTGAAAGGACTGTCCAAAGCCACAACACAACTGAATGCAGAAGTGCCAAACCTGTAGTTCTTCTAACGTCCACTGGAGGCTGGCTCCAAAATCGAGTCAATCTTCATAGGCCCCTGTAAGAAAATGCCCAACTTTACAGCAGAAATACACATATTTTTATGTTTCGTTCATCCATTTGCGCATTGGAGTTACGCATGTGGCCACTTTTGGCGGTCTGACACTTGTATAGTTCCTAACTGTGTTCTAACTGGACCTTTTGTTGGTGGCTTTTAGAGGATTTTACTGAGAAATAATATATTATTGTAAGCTATAGATGATCCAAAAATTTGTGCTTCAGTCTTGGTGAGTGAAATTCTAATAGCCCTTTTCCACTAGTACCTACATAGGTCTGCTTGAGTCGTCTCAGTTTTTAGGGCTTTCCATTAGCTGGTAGTACCTGCTACCGGGTACTTTTTAGTACCTGCTTGGCTGCGGTTCCAAGCGCTCTGAAACAATGCAAAAATGTGACACCAACAGACTGCATGACACCGATTGGCTTGCCAGTGGCAGCTTGATGAGTTTCTCAAATTTTCTCAAGAAAATCATGAATGCCATTTTTGAGACCCGGCAATGAAGAAAATGGCTACACAAAAAACACCACCGTGGTACCTGTCTACACAGTTCACAGTTCACCTCCAAGCTAACAAGCTAGCTAACAAAGAATAGCACATAAGAATATAATTAGTTTTCTTTTGTTAGTTTGATTTCACACAATATCAGGGATACAGAGAGGCTCCAAAAGAGGTTTGTTACAGTGGCTCAATCTATATATATATATATATATATATATATATATATATATATATATATATATATATATATATATATATATATATATATATATATATATATATATATATAAATAAATAAAATTACTCACAACATGAACATCCTGAACAGTGGGCTGTCGTATTCAGGCTTCTCCCCTGACTTGGTCCAGTAAGACTAGTAAACAAGACCGAAAACAGTAGGGGAGACCGGGGATAGTTGTAACATTTTTGACATTTCTGTCTGTAAATTGAAGCTCTTTTAAGGTAGTGGATTCAAAATGTAATGCAAAGTATCTACATGTCTCGGCTATTAAATAGTGCAGCTATTTTCTCTGCAGCACAATTACCCATTGCATGGTATGGCCTCAAACACAAAGAGTGAAATGTTACAATTAACCCCATAGTCTGGGTTAGTTGTAACATATCCTGGGGTGAAATGTAACACAATGAAATAAGGGTACTAACAAAACATTAACATATAATCTTTGTTTATTCAACACATGAATGCACTTAGAGCCATTTATGTAGCTATTTGTGTGTGTGACAGAATGCAGAAATCTAGCTTTTGAACATATTCCAACCCCCCAAAAAAGACAAGTTATGGAATTTTCTGCAACTGAATATTTCATTAATTTTGGTTGGTCTTCCTCGAGGTTGGCCTCATTGGCTCAGTGGGCATTATAACCTACAACTCTTGCACCAATTTTGAACATAACAATGAAGCTGGAAAAATGTAGTTGTTCACCAGCATCGCAATTCCATTACTTTTTATCATGGCTTACCTTGGTGTGGTTTGCAAAGAGCTTCAGAAAGATGAGGAAATCTGTTTCTTGCACCCATCCTGATTTATTTCCACTACCAGTACTTCCTACTGGTCCATCTCTGACACAGTGGTCTGCATAATGTATGTGTGGGAACACAAACAGTGGAGGAATTGTGTTGCTAATGGCATTAACCGCATGTACAAATGAAACCAGTGAACCTCTCTCTGCTGATGTCGTTGCCCCAACTTGTTTAATATAAGTTAAAGTAATAGTGCGGTAAGTTGTAACATCTGCATTATTGTTACAACTAACCCAGACTGTTGCTGTTACAACTGACCCAGACTCCTATAGCCATGAACTAGCTAACATTACAGGCAACGGCTAAAACATTAGCACTAAAGACCTACACAGAATATATCCCCACAGACATACAAATAACACAATTTAAGTTTGATGAGTTTAACTGCAAAGCAGATAATGCTATTAGAAATTGAAATAAAGTAGAAAAACTTACTTTTTGCCATACAAATTACTTTTTTTCGTGTTAAATTGTCTGTGTTTGACAAAATGTGCTGATTTTTCACATGTGATAGCAGAACTGAGTTGGGCATGCACAGGATGAGTCACATCATTTGAAACTTAGCCCTGATTGGAGAAATTGGAAGTGTTACAACTGACCCACGTTACAACTATCCCCGGTCTCCCCTACTGCTGATAACTCCCACTCAGCCTATATTTGATAAACCAGGCTGTGGCAGTGATCACGCAGTACAGCCGGTTCTCATGGTGGTCAGGTATACGTCAGGAGGACCAAGACGCCAGCTGCTTCTCCGGTTCTGTATCATCAGCGAAGAGCGAGACAGAGAACAGGTTTGTAAGGAAAACAAAACAAGACGTGGACTGACATCCTGCAGTCACGCGTGACAAGGTTGAACTGAAAAGAGTTGTGCAGCAACAGCAACAAAGTGATGAAGCCAAGGTCATTTAATCACAGCAGAAAAAAAACCTTCGATGATTCAAATAAATTATAAAATTTATGTGCAGATTTTTACCATGTGGAACAGCTGGCTACATGATCAGAAACTTTTAGTTTTAAATTTCCCACATATCTGAAACATGAAACTTTTGTTTACAAGAAGCCAATCAGCCAAAAGAGACCGCAATATAAACACAAACACTCGTCATCTTTGCTTGTTGAGAGCTTCATGTGAACCAAACTATATGTTAGGCTATATTATATATGTCTCTGATACTGATGTGATTCTCCATCTGTTCATAAAGCCACGTAATTGTTTGAATAAATTCTCCTAAACATGATTTGATTTTGGAGGAATTATGAGACTCATTTTACACTTACATGGACTATTTTCCTACCCTTTATTGATTGTTGCTAAGCAGCTGAAGTACTTCACCTTTGGGATATTGTCAAAAACATGAGTTGTTGACCCTCCATTCATTTGTGGGAGAAGTGGCAATCAGATTAGTACTGACAAGGCGGGAGAGGCTGAATGTTTTAATGACAGAATATGGATTTTTTTCCAAATGAGTTCACATAAATCAGCACAGTTTGTCAAAGGCTTTCTTGTCCTTACTATGACAATATTTCCGTGTAGGCTAAAAGCACGCAGGTAGAGACAGCTTTGTAGTCTGGACAGCTCAGGAGGCTTTTATTCACATACTGAGAGCTTTCATACCGCGTATGAGTGAGTGGGTTTTATTGCACATTGAAAGAGACTCTGCTATTGAGTGTGCGAGCAGAAATTATAATGGCTTGTTTATACTTCATCATGCATGAAATATTTTTTTTAGATTCTAGCCTCAAATCCTCTGACACCTCAGGTCTTCACTACAGCTTCTTCAGCTTCCCCTATTAGCAGGCCCGGATATAGAGACATTTTCTTAGGGTGGCATGGAAATCAAATGCAAAATCATAGCCATTTTTTTTACACATAGGCAGGTGTTACATTCTGTAATATGTATTATATATGGTCAAAATACATCAAATGCAATAAGTATATACGTAGTTTATTTAAACATTGTCTGTATTGCTTTAGCCCAAATAGTTAAACATTTTAGTTACATTAAAAAATGTGAATTTTGATTTTGTTTTGTATAGCCTATATAATAAATAAGCATGTAGCCCAATAAGTATAAACTCCAGAAAGCTGCACAACATGAAGATGATCAGATAGAAATACAACAAAACATGACTACACTACACAGTAACTACAGACTCCAATATTCAGAAGTAAAGCATAGCATGTGTTTTTTTTAATTATCATAATATCGAGGCGTCCGTCGACTCCAGATGGTTAATAACACTCACCTTCAATCCATTTCCAGAGTGTAACAACCAACCACCTGTGATCAAATCTGAAATGTTCATGGTGTTGATTCAAAATGTGCTCTGGCACAATCATAGGCATCGGTTGCTACTGACAACAAGAATTGAAGCCATTTGTGGGCTGAACCATTTCTTTATATCAACATTGTCATATGCAAAATTAGGGTGGCACATTCCACCACAGTAGATCCGCCCCTGCTCATTAGGGACACCTCACAGCATGACTCAGCTGCTATCAGAGTTGGCAGTTCTACAGATGGAAGGCATCTTTAACTTTTTAACAGCCAGTGGAGTGACATTTATATCAAGGACATGGTTCAGATTTTCCACTAAACAGGTGTGATGCTTTGGCTCACTCTCTAGTGCTCTGCCTCGAAGAATAATGGTTACTAAGCAGTCCACTCACTGCAAACACATTATATTGTGCTCTCTCTGGTTAGCTGTAGCAGCAGCAAACAAAGTGGATTTATGAGGTGAAACTTTTGACATAGAAAAAAAGGCCTGCCTTCTGACACATTTCAGTCATGTGATCATGAGAAAATGTCTCTGAGCTCTAATTGCACAGCGATTATTGGTCCAGCACTAATCTGGGAACAGGCCTGTGAGTGCCTTCGACAGGTAGCAGGAGAGAAGTGATCCTCGCAGGTGTTCAAAGGAGGAAAAGGAGGAGATCATCAGGAATCCAGACAGAGAACGACAGAAAGGAATAAGATAACAACAGGTGTGTGTGTCAGCACACGCTCCTTAAACAGACTGCTGTCCTTGTAAAAACATTTAATATCACATACTTTACAGCTGTAAATTAAGCTGGATTTATATCAGATGTTATATCAAATATGAGCCATATTTGAGGTTGACAAGTTTACACAAGTGTGCTGATTCTTACCCCAATTGACCCCAAACAGCAGCAGGTTACAAGATCTCTCAGTTATACACGAGAACTGCTCTACTGCTGAAAGAAGTACGAATATTTTACTGTAGATGAATTGATGTAAACTCACCTTTACATGTTTTACGTTAGCAAACAAAAACAAGTGCAACAGATTTGGAGAACAAAACAAATATCACGTACTTACTTCATTTTCTAGTATAATTATAACAACTTTCACTCATTTTCATGATTTTCCTCTAAACTGTTTTAATCCTTGTGCAATAACACATCTGAATACTACAAAAAAATGTCCATCACGCCACTCTTGTGTTAATCTATGCACGGTCTGAAGCATGTGTGTGGGAATGTATGTGAATGTTTTACTGTTATATCTTATTAGTATTTTAAGTATTCTATCTATTTTATTTATTGAATTTTATTGTTTTATTTATATTTTGATATTGCTAGGGATGATGCAATGATCGGGGACCATTCTTCATTTCGTTGTTCTCATGACAATGACAATAAAGATTCTGATTCTGATTCTCATACCCAGGCTCTTAGTGAGACTGCTGGCTTGTGGCTGATTATATTTGTTGTTACAAATGTTTTCTCGCTTCTTCCTACTTTGGCAGACCATCACCAACGTTGAGGAGCTGTGTGGTTTTCATGGATCAAATATGACCCAGAGCTCCCTTTTCTCAGGCTAATATGAATGATGTTGGGTAAATGCCAGCTGTCACACACAGAAAGATGCTGTATGAAGTTGGCTGATCAGCTGTTTGAAAAGCTTGTCATGCGCTGCAAATGCCAAATAAGAGAATTCCTTGAACAGCAACTGGCCACCACCAGGAAAACAAGGTTGGCAGGCTTAAGAAATGTCACAAATATGGGGAAATTTCTTGTTTGCTTTCTACAATAACTGCTAATACAAGGAAGCTTAGCGAGCCAGCTGTGACTTCGATAAGCACCTGACACTCGTAGCTTCATCACGCCCACATCAATTTTGTTCTCATTATGGTGATTATGGTACACAGTATATATATTCACTGGTCTTCCAGTTGTTGGATGGATGACCCTGCCATGCTGCAGTTTTCTTAATGGCCAAGAGTATCAGCAATAGTTTTCAGAGGTTATGCAGAGCTCCTTTAAACTCCCTATTCATAAGGAAGGAGACGGTGATTCAACTACCTGAGAGGATGAAATGTTGTCAGGTTTCTAAATTAGATTATTAGCAGTGTGTATCATTAGCTTACTCAAACATGGAGGCTTATTATAAGGCAGCTGGACCATTCGAAAAGTGTGAGACTCGGTCAGACCTCATTAGTAGGAGCATACGGGAGGCAGACCTGCATATCAGTGCAGTTATTAAGTTTTAGTGTATATGCCCAGCATGATCTCTACACCACAATACAGGCTCAGTGTAATGAATATGCAAGACCAAAAATAAACTGGGTCATTTTTGGCTCATAAACTTTATTTAGTATTTCTTTAATTTGCAAAATAGAAAATGTCCCATCACACCTTTTACTCTATATGGTACATGAATCATTAGGAGTCAAAGTCTAGTACAGTTGTTGAGTCAACACTGTAAATATATCTGCCATCACCATGTGTAAGTCAGTTCAGGAGAGACAGGCTTGGCTCAAGACAATGCAGGAGGAGGAAAAGCTTTATTGCTTCAAGAAGCCTGGAGAACTATTCCTGAAGATTGCTTAAATAAATCATAGAAAGGTTGCCTAAGAACCTTTAGGTTGCTTTTCATGTGTTGAAGAATAGAGGTGGCCATACCAAATATTGACTTTCAAGCTAGTTAGAACTGCACAAACTTTGTTTTTGCCTTCTGCAAAAGTTGATTCTGTTCATCTGGACGTAGCGTTTTCAGTGGGAGAAACGTTTCGTCACTCATCCAGGTGACGTCTTCAGTCTCAGCTGACTGCAGGTTTCCCCAATCGTATAAACAGTACATTTGCATAATGACTGAAACCAGCCCACTGAAGGAACAATGGGCTGGGAGATCAGGTCCTTCATCATGATTATGCAAATTCTCGGTACACATGAACTTGTAAAATAGCTTGTCAATATTCAAATGATGATTTGCATATTAATGATCAAGAAACTGACCTCACATCTACTGTTATACAAATGTACTGTTTATAAGATTGGGGAAACCTGCAGTCAGCTAAGACTGAAGAAGTCACTTGGATGAAGACATTACATCCAGTTGAACAGAATAAACTCTTTTGGTATTTCCTTACCTGGATGATTGAGCATGCATCAAGACAATTCCACGCTTGCTTCTACATGTCTAATCTATTAAACATTAGATTTCTCTCTTCTAAGTCTCAGTTAGTAATTTATTTAATAATTAATGAACATATTTCTTTACTCTGCCTTAAATAGATCATGTTACAGCACATTGTACATTATGTTAGTTTAAATTAATCAACAGCCTCAAGATATACTAACTGTGAGTTTGAAGCACAGGCTGTGGAGGAGGAGTGGCAGCAACCTTTTACTCTGGCTTATTAATCAAAGATCGAGAAAAAGTTTTAATTTGAAAGCCTAACTCTTAACCTTGTACACCTTAATTGAAATTTGGAAATGCTATCTCACTTATTTAGCAGGCTTTCATTTAGTCTAGAAAAATAATTTTGTTGCTGTATTAAAAACAGATTCTATAAAGCTCGGACATCTTACTATTTATCAGTGATTGAAGACAATGAGAATAACCCTTCAGCACTGCAGCCAAGTATTCCTTTAGCCCTAACGAGTGATGAGGGACTTAATTAATGACTTAATGAATGAAAAAAATATTTCCATCACAGACTCATCATTATGTACTACTACTTACTCCAAACCATCAACATGTCTATGGAACCTCATTCCTACAATCCTGCTCAAAGAGGACCTACCATCTGTGAATTCTTTGATCTTAAATAGGATCAGTCTATTTCTAAAAATGGGTTATGTACCATAGACTTTTTGGTGGCAGTTATTAAACCATTACTTAAAAAGCTGACCCTTGACCCAGTTATCTTTGCTAATTGTAGCAAAGATAACTGTCCATTTCAAAAATTCTTAAAAGATTAGTTGTAGAACAGCCAACTGATCATCTGCAGAGGAACGTTTTATTTGAACAGTTTCAGTCTGCATTCAAAATTCATATCATTTCACGTAATAGACTCTAATTTGTGCATGTAAAGGAGAGTCTTCTTCACACAGGTTAATTGCAGGGTTCCACTGGATTCTACGTTGAGACCACTTCTGTTTATATTACACATGCTTCCCTTAGGCAACATCATTTTCACTGATATGCAGATGACGCTCAGCTTTATCTATCAATGAAGTCCGATAATAAAGTCAGAAAACCACACCAATTATTTAGACTGCAGGAGTGTCTTAAAGACAAAAAGACCTGGGTGGCCTCTAGTTTCCTGCTTCTAAATTCAGATATAGTTGAGGTTATTGTACTCTGCCTTGAAAATCTTACTCTGGATGGCATCACCTTGGCCTCCAGTAGCACTGTGAGGAATGTTGAAGTCATTTTTAACCAGAAAATATCCTTCAGCGTGCATCTTAAATAAATATATAAGGCTGTTTACTTGCACTTATGCAGTATTTCTGGGAAACATCCTGTCTCAGAGTGATGCTGACACATTAACCTACTTTGTCAAATTGTTCCAAAATGCTAAAAGGATCCAAAATGCTGCAGCAAGAGTACTGACAGGGACTAGAAACAGAGAACATACTTCTCCCATATTAGCTCCTTTTACTGGCTCCCTGTTGAATCCAGAAGTGAGCTTTAAGTTCTTCTCTTTAATAATCAGGAACCTTCTGTAGAAGCAGCTTTTGAATCAGGGAGAACAGACACCCTCTTTTTTAAGATTAGTGTCTTTTATCCTGTCTTGCAGCTTGCTGCAGGGGATGGCTGTCCCTCCCTGAGCCTGGTTCTCATTGAGGTTTCTTAGTATTAAAAGGGAGTTTTTCTTTCCCACTGTCACCAAGTACTCAAAATGGGCCATCTGATTGTTGGGATTTTTTTTGACTCTTGTAGAGTCTTTACCTTACAATATAAAGAGAAATGAGGTGACGTGTTTTGACACTATATAAATGAAACTGAACTGGCTCAATACTTTTGCACACTACTTGATGCATACTTTGTTGTATATAACTCGAGATGTATAATTACTCGATATAATTCTGCATATTAATTGCTTTGTAAGTTGAAAGATGAATAATTTAACAATACTTGAACACAAAAAAATAAATAAACAAAAACATTCTCCCCATGTCAAACTCTAGACATGTATTATTACAACGATAAGCAAAACACATTTTGCAGTGTTCGTGGAAGTGGACTAAATCTTTTCATTTAAATCAGTTCTACTGATTTTAGAGTTCAATGTAAGAAATTTTGCATCTTTCTTGGCGCAGCAGAGGCAAAAACTGTGAATAACATGATAAAAATAAAGTCATCATCACTTTACAGCAGGTCAAAGAAATCGCACAAAGAATCTCACAAAACAGATAAAAAACGAGAGAGAGTGCCATACTCTCTGGTCCTGTATAATCCCTGTCCCCTGATCCTCATGGGTGCTGTTAGTTAGCTGTATTACTGTCAGCTTAACTCTGACAGGAACGAAGAGAATGACATACAGCCTGAGAGTAAAGGCAGGTCATTTGGGAAGCAAAATGGAACTCCCATTACTACCTGCAGTGCTAAACTGGCAGACATTTCCAGAGCGATCATTGCCGAGGTGCATAGCCTGCAGAATATGGCATGAGGTGCTTCGATGTCAGATATTTTGCAGAAGCGCTTTGATGATGCCCAAGGCTGTGGCGCTGTCAAGAACCCCAGGGGAGCCAGACAGAGGTGGGAAGCTTTCCCGAAAGGTCGGAAATTGAAGGGGAACCACTTTCAAGGTCCCGAAAAAAAAACTGGTGTAGAGTGAGGCAGGGTGGAGCACAGGGCATTCATTCTGCAGTGCAACAAATGTGACATGGATACGTCTTCAGCTTCAGAGCTTTTTTTATAGCAAAATTGATGCTGCTGGGTTTGAATTGTGACATGGATGAAACGGCTGATAGTAAAGTTTAGATTACTTTGCAATCTTATATTAAATGAATTACCCAGAATAACATCTCCATATCCTGAATATCCATCTTCAGGGCATTTTGAGTAGGTGGCACAGGAGCTTGTTTGAGAATCAGAAATGCCTGTCCCCGGATCATTTCTTTCTGCTAAGTATGAGGGGCCTTATGAGGTACGCGAACAAGTAAGAGAAACTGATTATATAATCAGCACGCCGAATCGAAGGCGCAAAACCCGTGTTTGCCATATAAACATGTTAAAGTTATACCACTCCTGACCCCAACCAAAACCCACAGGGAGCTGTGCTCCTGTGGCCGTCTTCAGTCACTCATGTTACGACCCCCTCTGCTAGGCGTCAGGGGAGGAGTAACATACACAAGCCCCCCACACAAAACTGAGTGAAGTAAAAGGTTTTAATGTCAAACTTTAAACAGAAAACCGACAGGGCTGTTCAACAGACCACTGGACATATAATTATTACATAAACAAAACAGTCAGGCGTAAAAGCTAAGGGTTAACTAAAGCAGGATGGCGGCACACAAAATATAAGCTAAGGGTAACTATGGTAAATGGCCTGTATTTATATAGCGCTTTACTAGTCCCTAAGGACCCCAAAGCGCTTTACATATCCAGTCATCCACCCATTCACGCACACATTCACACACTGGTGATGGCAGCTACATTGTAGCCACAGCCACCCTGGGGCGCACTGACAGAGGCGAGGCTGCCGGACACTGGCGCCACCGGCCCCTCTGACCACCACCAGTAGGCAACGGGTGAAGTGTCTTGACCAAGGACACAACGACCGAGACTGTCCAAGCCGGGGCTCGAACCGGCAACCTTCCGATTACAAGACGACCTCCCAACTCTTGAGCCACGATCGCCCCCGTATGACGATATATGGATCACTTTCTTTCTTTTAATCCCATTTACCAACACACCTGTTCATTCCTTCTTTGCTTTCTTTGCTTTCATCCACGTTCAGCTGATCATTCCACATGATTTATAGGATGCTTCTGCTTGTAAAGACTGAGTAAGAAGGCTATTAATGTCACTCTTTTCTCTCCGCTGGAACAATGAGACTCTCTTGCCAGTGATATTTGAATCCCCAAAGTGGGCATAGCTTGGTGTACAGTTGGTGCAGCACTGCACACATTTTCTTGTTGCAAAACTAAAAAAAAGGACTGCAGAGTTGAGAAAGTGATCTCCTGCTCAATGTTTCGTATTAAAATACAGTTTTACTTTTATTATCTGCTGCTCTCTGTGGTCAGGTTTCCTTTCACAGCAGCAGCCTCACCTTTTAATGCAGGAACAAAGTTCGAGCTTCAGGAATCAATGCACCTGTCATTCACAGCTA
The DNA here is from genome assembly GCF_057381845.1 of Rhamphochromis longiceps. Taxonomy (NCBI): domain Eukaryota; kingdom Metazoa; phylum Chordata; class Actinopteri; order Cichliformes; family Cichlidae; genus Rhamphochromis; species Rhamphochromis longiceps. Next base: position 43,943,283 of record NC_140562.1, read on the forward strand.
TGGTCAGATCAGCAGAAAGGTCAAGAAGCCCCAAAACATCGATTCTACCTATAAACCATGCAAGCCTGAGAATACCAGCCAGCCTTCATGAATCCAGAACGTGTCGAGCCCAGTGTGGCATTTCTTTGTGGGGGACAGGGGGCTCGACTATTCATCGCTTGTCATCTTTACGATTCTGTCGGTTAATAATAAAAATGGTTGCTGTGGAAACACAGCCAAACAGTTTTCTGCCATTTACCCACACATAAGATTTATTACTATAATGAACCCTAAATGGCACGAATTCAACATGAGCATCCATCTTTCATTAAGTTATGGCTATGCTAAATGAACTAGCTAGGGGCAGTTCGAATTTTCAACTAGGCCTGCATTGTATTATCGTAATTAAATGTATTTCCATAAGGCACGGAGCTCGTTTCCTCGTGATTGGAAGAAATTAATCATGAGTTTTATTAATGACCTAGCAGCTGGGGTCAAAGCATGTGTGTTTCTCAGTTTTAAAAGCAATGGGAGCATTTCGTTGTCTGGTTTGTGCGTTTCTTCCAATGCGACACGTTTGTTCCCATACATACGGTGAGGACAAGGTAATGCACCAGGCTCATGTTTTATTTCCTTGGTGCCTATGCTGTCAAATACATGCTACACTAAAATACACATCTATTTCCTGCTGTAGATTATAACTGTTGAAGGCTTCCCTGGTGGCCATTATTCATCCAAGAAGATCAACATTACACTGGTGCAATCAAAGATAACAGAACAAAGATTCAGATCTGACTCAGTCGGTGGCCAGATGAGAATGCTTGCAGCTCAGAGGCTTCCTGCTCTGAATCCAATTATATTTGCGTGTGCGCGTGTGTGTGTCTTAGACAAACGAACAGCACACCGGAGAGCAGGACGGTGGAGGAAACATGACTGGAGAGAACAGCAGCATGTAAAGCTGCAGCATCATCTAATTCCTAAAGGTCATGCTGGAGGGAGTCGGTACACAACGTCTCCTCCATCACAGAGATCCTGCGCAGAAACATTCCTCATAACAGAGCAGACATCACACTGTCATACAACATATATAATAAAACCTCTTTGTTTGTTAAACTTATTAACAAGCTCATGTGAGAGTTTAGTTATCAACACATTCTTAGCTGCATGGTGGCGTGGCAAAAGGAAATGGGTGGAGCTAAAAAGAAATATGAGAGATAAAAGAGAGATAAAAGATGCTCCTTCTGCTAATGAAAGTACAGTTTTCGGTGGAGATGGGGTTAACACTTTTGCCTTACATGCGAAAGATTCCCATATTGGGACCGGGGTGAGACACAAACGCAGCCTCACAGGCGAACGTGCTCCATGGATCCAGCTGCTGTAGGGATGCCGTGGAGAATAGCAGACTTTTGCCTTTAATATCGCAGATGGGTTTTTTTCCAGTTTTAAAATCTGTTGCATTTTCATGTCCCTTTTTGATGCTTCTTTATAATCAAAACTATTTTGTGCTCTTTTTGTATGTGTCAGAATGCTAAACAGTAATCTAACAGGATGCAGCAGCTAGCAAAAGTGTTTTAGCACTATGAAAGTATCTCAATAATAAATCCAATGATATTTGTGCAACTGAGAAAATCTGGGACATTAAATTCTTCAAATTAGTTGTTTGGTCTGATCAAGAGTACAACAGATAAAGAGAAACACTTTACGGTCTCGTGGTAACAGAAATGTCAACGTGTTTATGAAAGCCTGAACCTAAAACGTGCTTTTGACTTGGCTCTCAAGTTTTCTGCTCTTTTTGAATTTGGTTTCCAAACGTTTATGACAGATAGAGATGCTGCGCGAGCGATGATGGCTGCTGTCCAGCTGCTAGAGTTCAAAGAGGGAATTTGGCAAATTATACTAAAGAGCATCATCAGGTAAAATTCAAATTCATACCAAAAAATGCATCTTTCTTTTTTTCTTTTGCACCTTTTTGTCTATGAAAACTTTACAACAATACCGCAAAACCCTCATTTAACTTACACTTACAGCAGTAACAAAACAAAAAGCAGTAATGCCGGGATGACTTTATGCTGAAGACTGCCAACGTCACTGATAAACGCAGGCGTGATCATAAGACAAGGATGAGAAGTATAAAATATAGCTGTAAACATTATTGTTTGGTAACCCCTTTATGGCCACCGTGACCCTATTTTGTGCACATTTGAGCAAATTTCAATTTTTTACAGACACTTCTGACCTGATGTAATTGTATTCCTTGGAGGTTAAATTACGTAGTTGTGGTGGAGTGTTAGACAAACCTGGACATATGAAGCTGTTGTGTTTGTTGTGACTTTTTATTGCGACATCTTAATTAGCCGCCACTGTTAGCATTCTTTGATCCTGTACTTGACCTCTTTAACCAACGTGCTTCAACATGCTCAATCATGCTAATCAGTTCAAGATGGCGAGTGAATAATATTATGCTCTTCTTCACCTGTGGTTGGTTTTTTGTGTTAATTAATAATATTAGTCACCAGGTTGTATCTTCTGTTATTGACAGGTTTAAACTAAGATCAATGCTTCAGTGAGTTGAGTTTTTGTGTGTAAGCTTATTTGTGTTCTATCTAACTTAGTACTGTTTTTTTGGGCAGGTGTGAGTCTGCTATGACCAGCACTTAATGGTAGCCAATGCAAGCAAATGTCAGCAAACAGTATTTCTGTGTGACAGCACTGAGTCAGCACTGCACTTCAGGACTTCTGTGACATTTTAGCATGTGACAGTAAAAATATTTTATCGAAAGTAAAACCAGAGGGAAACCAACAGGAGAACCCTTTGTTGTCTTTTAGCTCAAGGATGCTGAATGATGATGTCATAGCGACTGACATGTGGAAATGTGGGTTCACATACTACACAGACTGTTACTAAAAGTTAGTGATGTCAATGTGCTATTTAATTTTGCTCACGCTAGCCATGATTTACTGGCAGGGACTATATTTCCTTGTGGATGCGCACAAGCAAAAAACACAAGGACTAGTTGTTGTTACTACAGAGAGTTTTGGACTATAGAGAGTGCTTTTGTCTGCTTGAAGCATACATGCACAGTTGGTGTCCTTTTAATCTTCTCTCTGTGCAGAGCATGCAGACTTCTGCATAAAGCCTTGTATTCACCCGTGAGGAAACAACTTGCTGAAAGCTGGCACAGTCACATGGCAGTTTATGAAACTGTTACGACTATTAATCTATTGATTTTCTGGACACAAATTATACCATTTTTTTCATGTTCTGGGGAATATTAATCCGACTGTTCTTATAAGTACTGATTTGTGTCCAGGCAGATGTTGTGAATATTTGAGAGGTCGGAGGTATTTGAGAGGCTCTTGTCCAGAGCTGTGAACAAGAACCACGGCACTGTCACAAACTACAGTCTGAGTCTCTCATAGGAAAAAACTTTGTGTTTTAATCATCAGTCATAACTACTGGATTAGGTTTGGTCAATGAAACCTACTCGGTTAAAGCAATGAAGTCTACTCAGTTTATACTAATGAAATAAACACAAATATACAGACCAGTTCTTCATGACTATGTCGTGTTTTGCTACAGGATCAGTGTTACCAAGTGGAAGTCTGTAGACTTATTGATGTACACTACTGTAGTACAAACATGTAACACTGAAGTTCCTGATGGTACCAGTGTGACTGTGGCAGAATCGTATTATTACCTATAATATAGTGCAGAAGGATTAGAGGTGTCTGAGATAAGTGTGGTCAGACATGCCTTGTTTATCCCAGAGGTCAGAGGAAAATGGCCAGACCGCTTCGAGCTGATAGGTAGGGCTGGGCGATATGGCCTAAAATTCATATCGCGATATAATTTGAAGCATGTGCGGTAACGATATATATTGCGATATATTCTTTTCTTCTGTATAACGTATTTTCCACACTATAAGGCACACTTAAAATCCTTTAATTTTCTCAAAAATCGAGAGTGTGCCTTATGTATGAATTCTGGTTGTTCTTACTGTGGCGACCGTGGCATAGGGGGTTGGGAAGCGTATCTGTAACCGGAAGGTTGCCGGTTCGAGCCCTGGGCTCTCTGTCCTGGTCGTTGTGTCCTTGGGCAAGACACTTTACCCTACCGCCTACTGGTGTTGGCCAGAGGGGCCGATGGCGCGAAATGGCAGCCTCGCTTCTGTCAGTCTGCCCCAGGGCAGCTGTAGCTACAACCGTAGCGCCCAAAAGCCCAAGGTGTGCAATACTCAGAGACATGGCCAAGGTAAGAAAGGCTGAAAGACGACCACCACTGAACAAGACACACAAGCTGAAACGTCAAGACTGGGCCAAGAAATATCTCAAGACTGGTTTTTCTAAGGTTTTATGGACTGATGAAATGAGAGTGAGTCTTGATGGGCCAGATGGATGGGCCCGTGGCTGGATTGGTAAAGGGCAGAGAGCTCCAGTCCCACTCAGACGCCAGCAAGGTGGAGGTGGAGTACTGGTTTGGGCTGGTATCATCAAAGATGAGCTTGTGGGGCCTTTTCGGGTTGAGGATGGAGTCAAGCTCAACTCCCAGTCCTACTGCCAGTTTCTGGAAGACACCTTCTTCAAGCAGTGGTACAGGAAGAAGTCTGCATCCTTCAAGAAAAACATGATTTTCATGCAGGACAATGCTCCATCACACGCGTCCAAGTACTCCACAGCGTGGCTGGCAAGAAAGGGTATAAAAGAAGAGAAACTAATGACATGGCCACCTTGTTCACCTGATCTGAACCCCATTGAGAACCTGTGGTCCATCATCAAATGTGAGATTTACAAGGAGGGAAAACAGTACACCTCTCTGAACAGTGTCTGGGAGGCTGTGGTTGCTGCTGCACGCAATGTTGATGGTGAACAGATCAAAACACTGACAGAATCCATGGATGGCAGGCTTTTGAGTGTCCTTGCAAAGAAAGGTGGCTATATTGGTCGCTGATTTGTTTTTGAATGTCAGAAATGTATATTTGTGAATGTGGAGATGCACACACAGATATCCCTCTAAAATAGCTAAAATTAAAAACAAACTAAAAACTACTTCCAAAAACATTCAGCTTTGATATTAATGAGTTTTTTGGGTTCATTGAGAACATGGTTGTTGTTCAATAATAAAATTATTCCTCAAAAATACAACTTGCCTAATAATTCTGCACTCCCTGTACTGCAACAACATGGAAATAGAACAGCTACGAGAGAATTCAGCATTAATGAATCAATGTTACGGAAGTGGAGGAAGCGCAGTTTTTGGCTTTCCCCATATGTGGTTCATCTCTTTGCTATGACTGTCGCCCGGCATAATTTGCAAATAGCCGCTGCGATGCTTTCGACCAAAACAGGCGCAGCTTGATGACATCATCAACATGCGCTATCTCGATAGAGCAATATAGTCAAAAATCTCTATCGTTGGCCAAATTTATATCGTTTCTATCGTATATCGTTTATATCGCCCACCCCTACTGATAGGTAGGCAACATTAACTCAAATAACTGCTTGATGCTGCCAAAGTATGCAGAAGAGCATCTCTGAAGACATAACATGTAAAACCTTGAAACAGATGAACTAACTGGGCCTACAATTCACACAAGTGTTGCCTGCTCTGATGAGGCTGGATTTTTGCAGCAACATTTGGATGGTAGAATCAGAATGTGTTGTTAACAACATGAATACGTGGATCCATCCTGCCTTGTATCAACAGTTCAGGCTGCTGGGAGTGTAATGATGTACAGTAGGGGATGTTTTCTTGGCACACTTTATTGCCAACTGAGCACCCTTTAAACACTCCAGCCTACCTCAGTATTGTTGCTTCTGATGGCGGCTTCCAGCAGGGTAATGTACCATGACACAAAGCTCGAATCATCTCAAACTGGTTTCTTGAACATAATAGTGACTTTCACTGTACTCAAATGGGCTCCACAGTCACCATTCTCAGTCCAGTAAATTATTATTTGGATGTTTTGGGACCAGGGATTCACATCATGGATGTGCAGTCGACAAACGTGCCGAGGTTGTGTGATATTATTTGTCAATACGGACAAAAATCTTTTTGAAATCTTGCCAAAAAGAATTTTGGCAGCTCTAAAGATAAAAGGGGGTTTGAGACTGTACTGACAATGTGTACCTAAAAAAAGTGGCTGGTGAAGATATCAGACTCTTGATTGAAGTCCCTGAATTTTAATAAAAAGTCTACAAAAGATGCTAAAGGATGTGTTATGGAAAATGTATGATCCATGCATACCGATGCATTTTAGTGGAGCTCCATATATGGAAGTATAAGTATAACACTAAATTGTTATCAAGGTAACAGCTGGGAATTCAAATGTTTTACTTGACTAAAAGTCCTAAAAATAAGCTGAATTAGCTTTTTGATGTCATGTTTGATCACAAAGACTAAACCTGGAGTAAAAATTGTTATTAAATGACAGATAATACCAATACTACTGCTACTAATAATACATAATTTTTCCTCACAACAGTTTGAGGGTAAAACGCTTTAAGTCATTCATCAGCTGATTCAATAGTGAAAAATCATAATATGCTTTACTAAGATTGTGGCAGCGTGTGATCCAATTAGTGTGTCAAATATGACGGGGGTATTAAAGAACACTCCTGGCCATATGGAAACTAGATCTGCATCAGTGCCTGATGGAAATGAGCATGTTTAATGCTCCTGCTATGCGATACCATCTGTATATTCTGATTAGACAAACATAATCAGAATTTGATTAGGAACTCTGTCCACAGCCGGGGTCCTTGTTAACCAGGGTGTTAAATAAAGACGAACATTCACGTCCGTCACTCTTTTGAAGCCATCGTGATTCAGAAATGTAGACGTACTTTTCAACTCTGTAAAAACGCTCCGTCCCGTTTCAAAGAGAGAATTACATAACATCCCTCCAGGACGTTACACACTGTGCTATTGTCCAGAACGTTAGCAGACCATGAAATGAATACGCCGTGATAAATTATTCATTATTCCAGCCCCTTTTTATCCATCACATCTCAAAGGAAACCTTGTTGACAATGCAGAACTGGACGGTCCGTGGCTGTGCTCGTTTGTTTTACTTTGAACACCAGCGTTAACAAGCTGAACGTGACATGTTAGATTAATTATGCTGTACAGCAAATGACCCCCAGGGCTGCGGGTGTCATATCATACCTCTCGCTATGTCCCCAGGCCTTGAGATCCAGGCGCTGCTTTACCTGAGAGAGACGAAACCAGATTACTGCCCTCAGGCTGTCTTTGCTTCATCTCTCCACTTTGCAGAAACAAAGCCCAAAAGTGTGGGAGGTCACATAACTGATGTCTGTTTTATGGAAGACGGTGCTGCAAAGACTTGTACCTCTAATGCAGAACTAACTCACAATGTCAGTTAAAGTTTAAGTTGTGGGGATTTGTGCTACTTTCCCTTTTTCTCCAAAGGGAGAAAAACTCCTGAATATTTTTTTAAGTAATGCTAGGAGCGTAGCTCAAGGGATAGCAGTGCTGGATGGGTTGGTCCGACGCTCAGGAAGGAGGAATATTTCAGAGTACGACTTGGTGCAGATTTTAATGGTCTACAAAGGATTGATGTTAAATAATGCAGTAATCCAGTGTAGCCTTATTTTTCGGTTAAATAACGAGACTCAACTTAGAAAATGTTTGCCTCTTTGCATAAAGAAAGAAAACTTCTGCATTTTATCTCAAAACAAAATCATAAGTGTTGGATTGAACATATATTTTCATGGTGTTGTTTTTTCTTTAAAAATATATAATGTATTGTAAAAGCTCGACTCGTTAGCTTGTTACAGGCAGCACTGTAGCACAATGTCTTAGTTTAAAGATTTATCCTTATTTTCTGTGTATCTTTCATTAGACATGTTTAAATGGACACAAGTAGCCATATTCAAAGCCTGATGAATAAAAATGCTTCATATAAACATAGTAATTGGAAGATTCTCACCCAATCACGCTCCATTATATCAAATTTTCCTTCCATTTTTCTTCCAGTCGTTATACAAACTGTTCACATCTGTATGCATGTATGTTTGCACATATTAGAATTAATTATTCTGTTTAAACGCCTGATGCATGAACGCACATCATAATCGGATCACCTTATTTAGGGTCAATTTCAATTTTATTTATACAGTGCCAAATCACAACAACAGTCGCCTCAAGGCACTTTATATTGTAAAGTAGACCCTAAAATAATACATACAGAGAAAAACCCAACAATCATATGACCCCCTATGATCAAGCACTTTGGTGACAGTGGGAAGTCACCACCACTAATTTTAATCACGCTGAAGAGTTTTTACACTACTGCTTTGTTAACATGAAGGAGTGGCATAAATGAACAATTTCGCATTTGGAGGATATCTTGAATGAACAGTCCATGCCTGATGGATTCTTGTCTCTTCATCATCAAAATCATCGGGAAATTTTCTCTGTCTGCATGTCCTGTTCGCAGACATAATACCTCTTGAACTTCCTCAGTTTTAGCAGAACTCACTCAGACTCAACGTTAAACTGGTTCAGTTTTGGAGATCCGGTGTCAACAGTCACCAGTCCACCATGGACCATGGCACCAGTAAGCCATTAAAAGCCATTTTTTAAAAACACACCTTTTTTCCAAGTTGTCTTAAGAGTAGTACCAGAGTCAGCTTGTAGTCAGTTTTAGTTAGTTAGTTCGTTTTTCTTCTGTACGTTGTTCATTTTATTTATTGTCTATTTTATTCATGTTTTAATATTTACTGATTCATTTTTATCTTTTTTCATTTATTTTATTGTTATTTAACTTTCTTTGTCTGTTTAATGTATGTCTTTTAACTTTTATCACTGTTTTTTACTGGAAAGCACTTTGGTCAACCATGTTGTTAAAGTGCTCTATGAATAAAGTTGGATTGGATCAGCATGTGACTCAAACAGCAACTTAACCCTAAGCACACGTTTTATCTTTCCAGTTCTTCTGTTGTAAGATTACACATTCACAAAAACCTCTAACCACAAACCCTACATGGGTTACCAGTGACCTGGTGGTTGTTAAGAGGCTAATCTCACATTAGCTCAGTTGGGAAAATAAATATTTTCTGCTTTTAGCTTTCATGTAAATTTCCTAAAATGCTTATGAAATACATTCTGCATGCAAAGAAGGTCTTTGTGTTATGTCTTGAGGTTGTTCTCCCTGTGCAGGGAGAATGAAGAAGATGATCAATTACAGACTCTGTGGAGAATCCGTCCACTGCGCAGCATGAGATCTTATCTCGTGTTGAATCACATGTGCTGGGAAGTGGATGAAGTCTCCGGCTGGAGCAACGATCAAACAGAATAGGCTTTAGACATTACATATAATCATGAAAAGAAATCACAAAGTGAGAAAGCTTCTTCTTCTTTTGCAATTCTGTATCAAACTCTTCTTAACCCTGAAACTGCTTCAAAGGAAATATAATACATGAGAGTGCAAGACATGACTTTTATAATTTTCACTGTCTGAAGTCAATCTGTCCTTTAAACCCAAATAAACTCTTTAGGTGTTACAGTAAACATGAACGAGAACAGTCGGTTATCTTTATTTGATTTGTCGACTGAGCAAATCAAAATGTGAATTTCCCCATCTGCCGTGGAGATAAATGAATTTCAGTGCAGTGCACAACTTCCAACGATGCATTGACTTGTGTGACGTCGGGTTTTAATTTAGAAAAAAAAAAAAAAAAAAAAAAAAAAAGGCAATGGTGTCTTCATTCGTCCCTCGCGTAAAAATCAAATTAGGTTTATGACAGACATTGTATGCTTCATCTTTGTCCTCTGCCAAAACACAGCCCTCTTTCGTTACAACAACAGTAGATAATTACAGGTTTGTTCTCCAAATCAAATTTTCTGGGGAGAGTGTATAATAGGATCAGAAAAGGCTGACATAGCAGATCCCTGTGGACTCTCTGATAAGATTTTACACTGTAGTGTGTAGAGGACAAAACCCCCATGTTGTCTTGATTGCACACAGCAGCTTGAGCAGGAGCTTCTTTTTGGTCTTTTTCGTCTGGACAGCACAATGCCCTGGACACTCTTCTTTTAAAATAGTGGCTTTAGCTCTTACCGATCAGCTCGGTTTAGTATTAGAACACAATTAATGTAGCCAAAGATACCTGTGGGAGCGTTCACAGTCTGTCTGACCTTGGCTGAAAAAGTGACCCTAAAAGCACCAACATGAAAGTCCTAACTGTGATCACAGTCAGTGTGGCTGTCCACTTAATAGGCTCCTGGGGAGTTGTTAATGTGTTGGCTGGTAAATAACTACTGAAAGGTCCTGGATTTTCTTTCCAGTAGTTCCCTTTCTCTTACCAGCCTCAAGAAAAAAAAAAAAACTTCAGAGGATTAAGAGGGCTTTTTATTCACAAATCTTAGATTTTTCTTCTTGCTTATAAACTCTAAAAGGCCCACAACTGGGAATTTGATTGAACTAACAGCTGCTTTTATGCTGCAAATAAAGACGGCGCATACGACGATGGACAAACCGGTGGTCCAGACTCCATTATCATTCAAGGATATCTTACAGAACAGCATTTTTAGCCAAGACAAAGTCATCATAAAGTCCATACCAAGGTTGTCCTAAAGTCACTTTTGCTCAACAGTCACTGCCAGCCTTAGCAAACAAAATGTCTTATCCCAGCCTCATCTGAATGACATGGAGATAATTATCGAGGTGGGCCTCATCGGAATTCATTAGAAGCCCCTTTCTCTATGAGACAATGTGACTATTATGTCAAAATCCCTGTCAGCTATTTTTATCATATCTGCCGCAGATCTAGTTGTCAGTGAATTCATAGGGAGGTAATTACCTCACGCTCAGGAAGAAAGGGTGGAGACGGCCAGACGGAGGGAGGGGAGGCTTGGCGCAAACCAACACCCCAGGGTTGTCTGACTAGGGGAGCAGGAAGACAGTTAAAATGTATGAGATAAAAATCAGGGAGACAAGGAAATTTATGACTGCTGTGTCACCCCAAAGAGAGCTGTTGTGGAAAGCTAAATGTCAGCAGAGGCTATGAGTTTGATTAACCTCATTTCCAAGAACAAAATTGAAGGGAAACTGTGAGCAGTTGCAATTCAGGTGTTACACTTTTTAGCCCTGAATTGCGTATTCATTATATGTTTTTGTCACTTTTGTCACTGGGGATCACACGGCTCAGTCTGTTCCCCAGTTACCACCTCTGATCTACAAGGCAGTGGACTGAATGGTGTTTAGACTTAATGTTAGAGACTGGGTGATAGGGTGGCTCGATCATTCAGATGAGACTTGGAATAAAGCTGGTGTTCTCCCACATTGTTAGATGCTAATTGAGGGAGCTCAGTCATCTGATTAGGATGCCTCCTGACCTCAGTAATCACTTTGCTGCTGAGTTTGGGCCTCGGTTACTCATTCTGGGTCATGCTGAATAAAACATTACGTTAGCCAATTTCAGTTTCAGAAAGGAAGATTATGCACAGTATCGGCTATAGTGAGTCTTAAATCACAAGTCCTTAGCCAGTGAGTGTGCACTCACAGTTCATCACATTTCCAAACATCAAAATGGTCACAGTCTTGAGCTTGTTTAAGGTTCCAAAATGTTCCAGGTAAAAAAGTAGTTTCATTATTTTGTGCTTTTGCATTGTGAGAAAAAAAAAAATCAACCATCTGTTTTTTTTGGGTTTTTTTCTTGGCCTTGTCCACACTTCAGTTGATGTCCCACAGAAAAACTGCTTTTTGGAGTTCTGTGAAAGTTTCACAAACCTTTAAAGTCAGCATAAATACAGTAATTATTTACTCGCACTTCAAGTTGTCAGTAGTTTAACATGTCTCCTCTATAACTGTGCCCTGTGAGGAAAAGGCTTTTTTTTCGCAACATGACTTTTAGCTTCGGGTGATCAATGGAAAAAAAACTTGTGAGGAAGGCTGAAAGTGGCACAGTGTGTTTGCATATGATGCTGCAGTCCACGTCCTTATGCACTTATAAAATGCCAGTCAATCAAATCATTTCTCAGTGGCACATACTGATTTTTATTGGCACAAACGCCACTGCTATATTAAATACAAAATCATGGAATAATGGAATGATATTTTGTAATGATTGTGAAGGCACATGTTTGAAATGTTTGAAATAAAAATGAACTGAACTGAACTGAAATATATTATAGACATATCGCATATGAACTATAAAAGACAGGTGTTGTTATTTTTCCTTACACCACTGTTGGTTTACAGAATCAAAATTAGAAACATCTCATCTCAGACTGGTGCTGAAAAACAAGACTCTAGTTAATGTTGGTCAGACTATTACAGTTCCTTATTGGGTTGTTCCAGTAAGGAGAAGAAGTGTTTGTAGTTTTTATCTGCAGATAAAAAACAAAAACAAAACAAAAACTCAAAGAAATTACATTTCCCACCCAAGCACTGATTTGCACAGTCAAGAACATAAAACATCTGGAAAACAAACTGTGGAAATAAAGAAATTATTTTACTGCTACAATTTATCCTTTATCATTAACATTGCATTAAACTGTTTATTACAGCTACTGGTATCAGATTAACATTTTATTACAGGTGCAGCTATAATCATTGTACACACACATTGCATGTTGTGCTCATTAAGAATTGATGCTCAGTCTATTGAAGGTTTCAAGCTTCGTTTGGCGTGATGTCCCGACGAGCTATTGTGTAAGTGACTTGGAGCAATGGAAGGCTAAACAGCATTCACGCTTACAGACATATGATTTAAACATAGGCCAGGCCGAAGGCCAGGAATTCATTTAGCTTCTAACTGCATTTGCCTAGTAACAAGTGACAGAAGAAGAGTCAAGAAAATGTAAGATAAGATAAGATAAGATAGAACTTTATTAATCCCTCGGGTGGGTTCCTCTGGGAAATTCGACCATGTAAAGTGTAAATGTAAAGTCCCCACTAGAATGAGTTTAATTACCATGTATGGAAGAATGTGCTAGAAAGAGGAACGTCTCTGTCTATTTTAGCTATTTTTAATTGATCATTTACTGTAACTGATGCATATTATGTTCATTTGTGATGCACAAGGGGTTGAACCCTGACATGAATAAAATCATTCTGAAATGAGCTGTTTGGCGAAGATCTATGCTGATGTGTTGCAGTGTACAGCTTCCCACACGTGTGCTCAATAAAATCATCGTTTGACTGAACTCTTCTGGGCCAGTGTTGGTTTGTTCAATATTTTGAATCGGAACAAAACTTAGTCTAAATATTAATACAAGACAAACATTTCAAAGAACTATTTGCAGTTCTAATGTCAGGGCTCTGTGTGCGGACAGGCGGAGATGAGGATCCAAATGCAGGACTTGGAGATGGAATTGTAACTGAAAACCTCAGCTTTATTGCGGTCACGAAACAAAAACAGAAACAGATATCAAACCGTGAAAACACAAATTGGAACACAGGCAATTCTGAGGGTATGACGCGACACTAAACAAAGGCAAACACAGGGCTTATGTACACAGGGGAGTAATCAGGGAATGGAAAACAGGAGGGAGACACAGCTGGGAGAGATTAGGGCTAACGAGACAGGGGAGCAGTAAAACTGCATCACACATGAACATAAACCTTCAAAGTAAAACAGGAAACAAGACACACTTTACTAAGACACGGACTTGACAGAGAGAGACAGACTTGACGCTGAACTAAACCTACAATAATAATAATAATAATAATAATAATAATAATAATAATAATAATAATAATAATCAAACCAGTATCACTAAATAATCAGAATAGAAATCATAATCTAGAGAAATACCAAAAACATAAGAAACTGAAAATGCTGGGTCAGAATGACCCAGAACCGTGACATTGAATTTATCCTGAATGAACTGACATGAACAAACAGAGTTACAGTTTTAGTTGTTTTGGTCAGAAAAAACTAAACAAAACAGATTTCACTGTTCTCTAGTGCGTCCCTATGTTGGAAAGCAAAGAAATGTAACTTTACAACCTAAAAAGCATGTTGGGCAACGCAGTCTCCATTCTTACCACTTGCTCCACACTGCCTGTTATGCATACCTCCTCCTTCCCATTTCCACCTAATTTAGCTTGCCTAGGGCGTTTCTATTGAAGTCTCCATCAGCCATCAGCTCATTCTGCTTAACCACGGTCAGCGTACAGACTCCAGGGGGGTCCTGTCACTATCTTTCTCCACCATGCCTCTCATCAGAGTCTAACTGCCAAAGTTCTTCAGTTTTGCAAAAAACAGATAGCTAATATAGATAGATGGATAATTTCAGATTTGACTACTGTTCTGACTTAATGAATGTATAAATACAGCAGTAAAATATGTGTTTTTCATTAATTTCTGAATAGCCCAGCTTATAAGTTGACATCGAGTGACTGACATTAAAGGAAGAAAATGCTTGATTTCGAGCATCCATAGATCTTTTGACCATCTTGTGCTCAGCGCAAAAGCAGTGGATTGGACACATAAATGGGTGATAAGACGTCATAATGCTCTTATATTAGTGACTTCACTAAATGTAAACAAATTGCTGTTAATCTTATACCAGGTGATTTTATTCAGACACTCACTGTATTTTAAGAATCCAAAATCAGCTTAACTCTCAAGTTAATTGGGGAATAATATTATGTAAGTATTAGATATTAAGCGTCTTTTGGGTCCAAATGTTCCTTCAAGTCCCTACTGAACACCCACACTGAAACCTTAATCAGTTGGAGACTGTCAAACTATGAGGTTTTTAAAAATTTGCTTAAAGAGGTGCAAAAAAAAAAAAAAAAGAGGAAAAACGATCGGACCTGAGTTTAAATAAACTGTACAAAGAACTGTGACCAATAACTTCTCATTTGTTTTTAGCTTCTTCCAGTATAAACATTCTGCAGCCACAGTCGTGTTGTACAGATTTTTTAAGGCTTTCATTACAGGGCACAGCAATGGATGGAGCAGAAATAATGGTCTTTACACCAGCCAAGCAGCAGCCTGCTGCAGATCTGCTCATTTTCATAACGTGGAAGAGAAAGAATTGGTTATCCTGGCTTATTTCATCACATCCCCTCCATCACCAGTCAGGTGAGACAGCATTTTAATTAACCTGAGTGACATCAAATGATCACATTTATCATGTAGACATTCACCATGCGCCCAAGGGCTGTTTGAGACAGAACGGGGGGGCTCTTTACTGTTGTGTCTTAATGTGGAGGGAAAATAAGCTGATGTTTATTACTTAGCATTTATTTTAATACATAAAACAAGCCTGTGGAGTATTTTGCCCGACCAGACTTTTTAGCTGATTGCACTGGCACATCCATATCATTAAGATGCACATAATTATGATCACATGGTCCCCTTGGGATCATGTAATATTTACACAGGCTACCCACATGTAGCAATCTCATTCACAAGAGTGCCGTGACCTCTGATATATTGCGCCACAGCACATGCAAAAGCTTAATCGATAGGATTATAGATTATATTTTAAGTCCCAATGCATGTGTTTATTTCATTAACCCTTTTCAGAATAATCATAAAAAGCCTGAGCTGCATGTTCCCCGCGATATCTCACGCACATTCAAAGCGTCTCTCTCTGGCTCAGTGCCAGGTAAAATACTACCCGGACCAGGAGAAGGCCACCCGATGTTAATTTAGTGCAGAGACCGGCCTGGCAGGCGCACTGTTGGGGAGATTGATGATGTTGCTGTGTTTAATTACTTTTATTTGTGTTTTTGGCACGAGGATGTCTTTGAAGAGTTTTTTTCCTCCCCCTTTCAGCTCATCAGAGAAAACCAATCACGATGACAATAATTTACAGACCCAAGTTTCATCTTGTCTCCATCTTTTAACTACTTTTCATCTGAGAGTTAAGAAATGCAAAAGTCTTTGGAGTATGCAGTAGAGCCAGAACAATAGCTCGAGTGACCTTCTGATACAGACAGAGGATACAGTTTTTAGGGATGGGAATTACATTATCGATATCGCTTATCGATTGTTTTAGGTTTTCATTGGCTCACGTTCATGCAAATGTATGCTGCAGGTCAAATGTTTGTGCATGTTTGTTGAGGTAGTTCCTTCTTTGTTGTGATCAGCATTGGAGCTATTACTCAAAAAAGTAATTATTAAATATATTACATAGAACACTTTATGCAGTACGTTAGTTAAATACTCTGTAGAAGAGCCGAAACACAGTTTAACAATATAAACCTAAGGCTACAGCCACACACCCCACAAAACAAATCCCTAATCAGGACACACATCTCTAAGATCTTTCTCTTAGTACAGGGTGGGCCATTTATATGGATACACCGTAATAACATGGGAATGGTTAGTGATATTAAGGTCCTGTTTGTGGCACATTAGTATATGTGAAGGGACAAACTCCTCAAGATGGGTGGTGACCATGGTGACCATTTAGAAGTCGGCCATCTTGGATACAACTTTTGTTTTTTCAATAGGAAGAGGGCCATGTGACACATCAAACTTATTGGTAATGTCACAAGAAAAACAATGGTGTGCTTGGTTTCAACGTAACTTTATTCGTTCATGAGTTATTCACAAGTTTCTGACCACTTATAAAATGTGTTCAATGTGCTGCCCATTGTGTTGGATTGTCAATGCCACCCTCTTCTCCCACTCTTCACACACTGATAGCAACACCGCAGGAGAAATGCCAGCACAGGCATCCAGTATCCGTAGTTTCAGGTGCTGCACATCTCGTATCTTCACACCATAGGCAATTGCCTTCAGATGACCCCAAAGATAAAAGTCTAAGGGGGTCAGATCGGGAGACCCTGGGGGCCATTCAACTGGCCCACGATGATCAATCCACTTTCCAGGAAACTGTTCATCTAGGAATGCTCGGACCTGGCACCCATAATGTGGTGGTGCACCATCTTGCTGGAAAAACTCAGGGAACATGCCAGCTTCAGTGCATAAAGAGGGAAACACATCATCATGTAGCAATTTCAAATATCCAGAGGCCTTGAGGTTTCCATTGATGAAGAATGGACCCACTATCGTTGTACCCCATATACCACACCAAACCATCACTTTTGTTGTTCCAACAGTCTTGGAGGGATCCATCCAATGAGGGTTAGTGTCAGACCAATAGCGGTGGTTTTGTTTGTTAACTTCACCATTCACATAAAAGTTTGCCTCATCACTGAACAAAATCTTCTGCGTGAACTGAGGGTCCTGTTCCAATTTTTGTTTTGCCCATTCTGCAAATTCTGTGCGCGGATCTGGGTCATCCTCATTGAGATGCTGCAGTAGCTGGAGTTTGTAAGGGTGCCATTTGTGAGTAGCTAATATTGCTCCTGACTGCTTTAGGAACTCGAACAGGCAGAAAGGGAGGCTGCAGCCTGACTGCTCATCTGTTTGTTACCTGTTGAAGTTCACAGTCCGGCTGCTGGTCTCAGCATTAACTCAGCTTTAACTCTGGGTTCTTAGCTAGCTTAGCGTTAGAATGCTGTCTTGTCTTATGTTAGCAGCATAATGTGGCTGTTTCTGTCTTGGATGCAGTTTTCCACATTACCTCATCCAATTTATAAATATTAATGTCCATATCCATGTTCTAGACTGAGGCGCTTTTCTCCCTTTCTGACAGGCGAACTGAATTTACGTGATTGTAGTGTGAGTGCAAGAACCGATAAGCAGGATCGATAGGCAGGCTGTCATGATCCTGGGTCTGCTGACCCAGCGTTTTGTGTTTAGTTTATGTAGCCTTCAGGTTTCCTAAGTTCATCATAATCATGCCTAGGTGTTTCTAGTTATTTTCCCCTCGTGTTTCCACTATGTTAAGTCTCCCCTGCTTTTCATGTATTTCATGTCTGTGGCTTATGTTGTCAGTTCAGGTTGTCATGTCTATATCTCACTGTGTTTCCTGTTTTATTGTGAAGAGGTCTGGTGTGTCTGTGTTAATCATGTTCAGTTACTCTCCCCCTGTGACGTAATTATGTTCATGTGTCAGCTGGGTTCCCCAGGTGCTGCCACTTCCCTCATTATCCTCCTGTGTCCATTTAGTCTGTGTGCTCTCAGCCATTCTTTGTCAGGTCGTCCGTTGTATTCGTCCGTTGTTTCCTATGTCTCCGCTCCAGGTATCCCTGTCAGTTTGTTATGTTTAGAGTTTTCTATGTTTTGTTTTAGTTCACCCAGTTTAGGTCATTGTTTAGTTTTCATCGATTCCCTATTATTTTGTACCCTCGTTTCTTGCCTTAATAAACGGCTTGTTTTGTTATTCACATCTCATTTCGGTCTGCGCTTGAGTCCTTCCCTGCAACATACGGTCTGCCCTAGCCAGACCGTGACACAGGCAGACTAAAAACAGTAGGAACTGGACTACTGGGAACTGGTTTTCTACAAGAACTGGTTTTCTATTCTTATCTCTAACAGTTTTTGTACCATTTGGAGAGCTGGTGAAGAAAAGCTCAGCAGCTAATGAGCTCAGTGCTCACAACACTAAAGACACCTTTGGGGAATTGCCTGGAGGTCTATAAAGTCGACACTTTTGAGCATCTATTATCAGCAACTTTATTTAACTACATAGTTTGCATTTATAAGCAAAATGTAAACCCTTAATAAACAGTTTATAACACACTATAAAGCAGATATGAAGGTGTTAATATCTTAGCCATCAAATCTAAGACACCAATGGCAGATGTGCAGTCATTTGTGGCAATATGATTTTAAACACAAACATTTGCAGTATACAGAACAAGACACTGTAGAACACAGGTGTCGAACTCCAGGCCTGGAGGGCCGGTGTCCTGCAGGTTTTAGATGTGTCCTTGAGCCAACACAGCTGATTTAAATGGCTAAATTACCTCCTCAACATGTCTTGAAGTTCTCCAGAGGCCAAACTAATCATTTGAGTCAGGTGTGTTGACCCAGGGTGAGATCTAAAACCTGCAGGACACCGGCCCTTGAGGCCTGGAGTTGAACACTCGTGCTGTAGAATAAATGATTTTCATGTATATGTGAAAATTTAGGATGCCCACTTTGTATTTAAAACTAAATAGAAACATATGCACATGGTATGTCTCACAGTATCATTGGCAGGTGACTCTGGGCTTCAGATAGAAGCCGTAAAATGTATATTATAATAAAGTAACTATTTTGGCATTAATCTCGTCTGATGGCCTGCTTTGATTCCTGCAACTGTGACATGCACTTTGCACTTTGAAAGGGCCACAAATTTTGTTGCAGTAAAGCTGGTGGTGATGTAAATGAGCCAGGACTGTTACTCAGGAGACCTGGGTTCATATCCTCTGTGCGGCACATCCTGTACTGGTCCCACTCTGTCACAGGACTAACACAGACAGACAGAGACAGACAACCATTTGCACAAACAGTCTATTTAGAGTCACCTGTTAACCTAACCTAGCTAACTGCATGGCTTTGGACTGCGGGAAGAAGCCGTAGTGCAAGGAGAGAAACCACACAGACATGAGGAGAATATTCAAAGTCCACATAGAAATGTGTGGAAATGTGTTCTGCCCTGCAGTCAGGAGCAGCCCAGTGTTCCAAGTCACACTGAGAGAGACCTTAACACTGTGATTAGTGTTCGTGCAGATATATCATGAGGCATAAACTCAGGCTTCAGGTGAAACATTTTAACAATGTGTGCAGTTTTGCACACATTGCACGGCCCTGTTCAGTGTTTTTGTCTGCCTATTAGTGTTACTACTAACTCAATTAGTGATTGTACATGTGCTGTTTATGCAACCCACAGTAAAGTACTTAAAGCAGTGCAGGATGATTAAACAATACTGGGGAAGCAGCCTCCCAGTGGAATAGGTTAACAGTGGTGGTACAACTGCTGTAAACACACATAAAGGTCCAGCTCGTCGCCTAGATTTGCAGTACCATCATTTATCCACAGCTATTATATTTAGCAACATGGTTTGAGTCTTTGTCACAGAGAAGAGAGGCAGAAGCACAAGAAGCATTCGTGGAGTCAGAAATATGCACAAAGCAAAGAGAATATAAAAGACATGAGAGTTTAAAAAATGTTAAAAGATACAGAAGCTGATTCAGAAGCAGCCGAGGAGTCTGCTGATAGGAAGACATGTCGATAAAATTTTGAGATATTTAAAGATAATATAAGCTCAGCTTTTCATACAGTTTAATTTTTCAGATATTTATGATAATTTTGTTTCTTAAAAAGGGTTTTAAATTAGTAAATAATTTAATAACTGAGCTCAAGTGTGTGTTAGAGAGTTCATTTCAAAGGTAGCCTCTTATAGTTTCTAAATAGGAACTTGCTTAGCATGTGGCCAGAAAGCAGCCTAACTCTGACCCTGAGTGATTTGTCAGAAAACCATCCATGGTCAGGTTTGGGTTTTGTTTTGCACACTTGCTAAAGAAGAAGCATCATGAAGAAACTG
This sequence comes from Rhamphochromis longiceps, assembly GCF_057381845.1. Taxonomy (NCBI): domain Eukaryota; kingdom Metazoa; phylum Chordata; class Actinopteri; order Cichliformes; family Cichlidae; genus Rhamphochromis; species Rhamphochromis longiceps. The sequence continues at coordinate 43,963,631 of NC_140562.1, forward strand.
GAAGATGTTTCCTTTACAAATCACATCTTTTGTTCTTAGTTTCTCTTTTTAAATGGTTTCTATTTGGGTCTTAAGACAATCTGATAGGGAGTAAAAATGGTCGAATAGTCAGAAAAAAACCCCTCCTGCCTCCTTTTCCTAATTACTTTTCCTTAACCTTTATTGTAAAACATCACAAAGTGAGAGATGGAAAATGGATCTGCATTTATATCTAAGTAAAACTGGCTGCTCCAGCTTTGAAAATAAAGGAAAAAAACAACCAAAGATAAATACTAAACAGAGACTAGAAACAGACACTAAACATGATACGAAAGATATGGAAACAGGCAGAAAGGCAGAGGAGGAAAAGCAGCAAAATAAACTAAAATCACAGTGAACTAAAGAAACGAAGACTCAGACTCTATAACAAAAAACTAAATCTCAGAATGACAATGGAATAGAATTGCTAACCAACAAATGCAGAAGAGCCAAAACTCAATAAAACTGCTACATCCTGGGACTTTGACTGTCATACAGCAGAGCAGCTGAGGTAAAGCAGGGTTTAGACACACTTTATTTTACTGGCACCAACCATAATCCCCATTTAACAGGAAGTCTTTGACGTGATATGCACCAACCTGCTGACTGACACCCAGCAGTATTATCAAAAGTCAGTCATGACATCACGCCTCGCATAGGTGCCAGCCTAGAAGTTGGACCGATGCCTAAACAATCATCTTCAGTCATTGCAATCTGAATATGTTGTCATCCTGTGAATTTGATGGAAGTGTAAGAGAGCCTCCACCCTTTGAGTCTGATGCAGTTTGACATGCGAGTTCAGTCAGGGCGAGTAATGCAGGACTTCACTGAGTCACTGTTGTGTTCTGTCATCAGTTCTGAAGACAACAAGCAGAAACAAAGGCATTGTGCACTTACATATGGAGATAAATAAGATATTGCCCCTCTCTTTGGAGCTTATTTTTAGATCGGAGGAGTCGACAGATTGCTTACTTCACATGAGAATATCAGCGCCCCCGGGGGTACTTTGCTTCCCTTTTTCCCTCACAGAGCTGCGGTTTTAAGACAAAAGCACTCCCTGTCAGATTCCACTGCAGTCCGCCACTACTCATGTAGCTGGACTGGCACAGGACGATAAGAATCTAAAGCTCCAGACTTGGACGTGAATTAATAATAATAATAATAATAATACATTTTATTTAAAAATAGCGCCTTTCAAAGCACCCAAGGACACTGTACAACAAATAAAAACACAAAAACTGGAAATATACACAATAATAAGAATAACAGATAAAAGTTAAGAGCATACAGAGGTTTGAGTTTTGAGGGTGGACTTAAAAAGAAGGAATGAACTAATATTTCTGAGGTCAGGGGGTAAGAAATTCCAAAGTCGAGGGGCAGAGCAACTAAAAGCCCCGCCCCCCATTGTAATCAGATGAGCGGAAGGAACAGAGAGAGAAAGAGAAGATGAAGATCTGAGGCACCGGGATGGGAAGTTCATCTGTACTAAATCAGAGAGGTATGGTGGAGAGAGAGAATGAATAGCCTTAAATGTATAAAGGATTACTTTAAAATGGATGCGAAATTTAACCGGGAGCCAGTGTAGCTGCTTCAGGATTGGGGAGATGTGGTGGGTAGAGGAAGTCCTAGTAATAATACGGGCAGCAGAGTTCTGGACACGTTGGAGCTTGGATTTTTGTGGAAGACCAAATAATAGTGAATTACAGTAATCAATTCGAGAGATAACAAGATTATGGACGAGAATGGCAGTGGCATGAGGAGTGAGGAAAGGGGGGAGGCGATTGATATTACGGAGTTGAAAATATGCTGCACGTGTGACATTACTGATATGTGAATTAAAGGATAATGTGCTATCGAGAATGACACCCAAGCTTTTCACAGAGGGAACCACAGATAGGGACCAACGAATTATTGATAGTGAGAGAGTAATTGTTAATTCTGGATAGCAATCATTTAGTGCCGATCAGAAGAAGTTCTGATTTATTGCTGTTGAGTTTAAGGAAGTTGGAGGAGAACCAGGAATTGAGTTCAGCTAAGCAGAGGGTGAGGGAGGGTGGAGGAAGAGTAGAAGAGGGTTTGGTAGAGAGGTAAAGCTGGGTGTCATCGGCATAGCAGTGGAACTGAATGTTACATTTACGAAAAATGTGTCCGAGTGGAAGAAGGTAAATGATGAAAAGGAGGGGCCCGAGGACAGATCCCTGGGGCACCCCAGTAGATAGAGGAGAAGGCTGAGAAGTGAAGGATTTAAATTGAATGAACTGAGTGCGGTCAGACAGGTATGATTTAAACCAGGCTAATGGAGTATGAGAGAGACCAATAGAAGCTAATCTGCTAAGAATAATGGGATGAGAGATGGTGTCAAAGGCTTCACTCAGATCAAGAAGAATAAGGATGGAGAGGAGACCAGAATCAGCTGTCGTAAGAAGATTGTTTGTTATTTTTATAAGAGCAGTTTCGGTGCTATGCAGGCGACGGAAACCAGACTGGAACTGTTCGTAAAGGTTATTATCAGTGAGGTGGACTTGTGAAGCAACTATTTTTTCAAGAATTTTTGAGAGGAATGGTAGATTGGAGATAGGACGAAAATTGTTAAAGTTGTTGGGATCTAGACCTGTTTTTTTCAGGATTGGGGTGATGGCGGCAACTTTGAAAGAAGCAGGAACAGTTCCAGTGGTGAGTGAAGAGTGAATAATAGCAGATATGAGAGGAAGGAGAGGGGGTAGACAGGCTTTGACAAGGACAGTGGGGATAGGATCAAGCTGGCAGGTAGAAGGCTTTGATTTGTGGATAAGATCAGCAATATCAGTTAAAGACGGAAGTTGAAAAACAAAGAGGAAGTGAGAAGGGGGTGGAGTTAAGACAGAGGAGCTACATTGAGCATGCGGTACCAAGTCTAGGTGTATTTTATGAATTTTTTCAGTGAAGAATAGCATTAGAGAGTCGCAGAAGTTAGATGAATAGAGATGAGTGGGCAGAGAATCAGGTGGCCTGTTAAAGAAGTTAAATAATGAGAATCGGGTCTTGGTGGAGTTCTCACTTGAACAGACAATGGTAGAATAATAGGCAGATTTGGTTTGAATGATACATTCCTGATAAAACAGAACATGGTTATTAAACATATCCTTATGAATAGTAAGGCCAGTTTTCTTATTCTCTTAAGCCGTCGGCCTTTAGCTTTCAATAGTCGGAGTCACGGTGGCACGGTGGTTAGCACTGTTGCCGCACAGCAAGAAGGTCCTGAGTTCAATTCCAACATCAGGCTGGGGTCTTTCTGTGTGGAGTTTGCATGTTCTCCTTGTGTTTGCGTGGGTTCCCTCCGGGTACTCCGGCTTCCTCCCACCGTCCAAAGACATGCAGCTTGTGGGGATAGGTTAATTGGAAAATCCAAATTGCCATTAGGTGTGAATGTGCGAGTGAATGTGAGTGTGAATGGTTGTCTGTCCCTGTGTGTTGGCCCTGCGACAGACTGGCGACCTGTCCAGGGTGTACCCCGCCTCTCGCCCTATGACAGCTGGGATAGGCTCCAGCGCCCCCCGCGACCCTGAAAAGGATAAGCGGAAGCGAATGGATGGATGGATAGTCGGAGTTTAGGTGTGTACCAGGGTGCAGAGCAAGAAAAGAGTACAGTTCGGTTTTTTTGTGGAGCAAGAGAATTCAAAATACTGAGGCTATGATTATAATAAAATACTAGATCGTCTTGAATAGCCAAATTGTTAAGAGACAAGCAGCTAGAGAGAGCAGAAGAAAGGATATCAAGATTTATATTCTTGATATTCTGGAAAGAAATAATACGAGGATTGTTAATTATAGAGAAAGTCATGTGAACATTAAAGGAGAGAAGTAGATGATCCGAAATTAGCAGCTCGTCAGCTGTGCAGTTGGAGGGGGTAAGTCCAGAACAACAGACTAGGTCCAAAGTATGTATTGTTTAAGGCTGAAGCTATCAAAGCAGGATAAAAGGTCCTTGGTAAGAGGATGATAGCAGTTATCTACGTGGACGGTGAAGTCACCCAGCAATATTATATTAGGGGAAACAGTAGCTAGGTTGGTCAGCAGATCAGCAAAGTCACTTATAAAAACAGAATTAAATTTTGGGGGGCGGTAAATGACAGCTATGACAGTTGGAGCAAGTCCTGAAAGTTGACAAACAACAGATTCAAAGGAGCTGTAGGTAGCGAAAAGTCATTGGGCTGTTGCCATGTCTCAGTCAAGCAGAAAAAGTCAAACTTACGGTCTGTTAGGAGATCCTGGGTGAGATGTCCTTTGTTCGTAAGCGAACGGATATTAAGCAGGCCGAAATTGACGGAAGTACTGTCGGACTGGATGAGAGTGTTGGCCGACCTAGGCAGGTTAGCCAAAACATTGTGGTTAATGGACCTGCCGGGGTTCTGTTGAGAACGACCAGAGGTGGACCAGAAGGACTGAATTGGCTTGGAATTATCCTGATGGAAATACCGACGGGAGCCCCGATGTACGTACTTTTGGCGAGGGAGGAAGGCAATGTCCATGTGGAGATGAAGAACAGCCAGCGGTGGAGCAGCCAGGGAGAAGCGGAGCCGGAGGAGCTCATCAGCTGTATACTGATGGAGCCCAGTGCCGAGTCGGTAGATCGATGACATAAAGATCCAGACCCACACAGACAGTGCATAGATCCTGAGAGGCCACATCACGGACAGGAACAACCGGACAGAGACACCGGTGGGCCGTAGAGACAGGACCAGGACAGGAATCCGGTAGCGACAGAGATAGCGGTGAGTAGCGGCAGCAAGTCGTGCCAGCGTTCACTCAACCTTCAAGTTGAGTGAATTATACATTCTGATTCCCTCTTGAGATTAGATGAGGGCCTGGTGATTGAGTGCCACTGTCTTTTAATGAATGACTGACTTCATGAATCAGGACATGGAGGAAAAAGTAGCTGGTAGCCAGGGAATGGATAAAAAAAATGTTTGTTATGCTTTCTCTACTGATTTAAAGGTGCAAGGATACCTTTCTCTATAAGAGCTTGTTCTTGTTTTACATTATCGTGCAGTGGCTGCTCTAAATTATTTTGTTTTGCAGATCCTTGTAGCAGCTGGTGTTCATGTCTGCTGTTGTCAGACAATATAAAGGAAAAGTTACCTGACAACCAGCTTTCATGATCGTCAAAGAAGCGTGGGTGCAAGAAGAGGTGCTAGGCTACAAGCATACCCACAGACTATATATAAAAGATACACATATCAACAACAACATACCGCATGCATCTTCCATTTTGGATGGCTTACATTTTGTATATATATCTACTTTTACTTTTTACATCACAAGCCGGGGGGTTTAGGCGTGTGTGTCTGTGTGTGTGGTGGCTCTGATTGAGAAGCAAGGAGACCGTCCACTTGTATGATAAAGACCGTTCTTACTGAAGTCAAAAATCTAATGCAGACCAGAGTCATTTTCCTTATAAGTTCTATGCTCTTGAACTTCTTTTTGCAAGCAGAGGAATCGCTCAGTGCTGTTCATTAGCTGTCCAAATTTATGTAAATAAATTAGAATGATTTAAAACATTCAAATTTATTTATATAGCACAAAATCAAAACAACAGTTGCCTCAAGGTGCTCTATATTGTAAGGTAGACCATACGATAATACAGAGAAAACAGAGAAAACCCCAACAATCAGACGAGCCCCATGAACAAGTATTTTGGGGATGGTGGGAAAGAAAAAACTTCCTTTTAACAGGAAGAAACCTCCGGCAGAAGTATCTGCTACGACCAGTTAGGGGTGAGGGGAGGAAGATAGTACAAAGATGTGCTGTGGAAGAGAGACAGATATTGATAATAACTAATAATTAACTGCAGAGAGCATTAGTGAGTGAAAAATGGTGAGTGCAGAATAAATGCTCAGTGCATCATGGGAATTGCACTATTACTATTGCAGCACAACTAAGAGAGGATTCAGGGTCACCTGATCCAGTCCTAACTATATGGTTTACCAAAAAGGAAAGCTTGAAGCCTAATCTTAAAAGTAGAGATAGTGTCTGTCTCACAAATCTAAACTGGAAGCTGGTTCCACAGAAGATCTGCCTGAAAACTGAAGGCTCTGCCTCTCATTGTACTTTCAAATACTCAAGGAACAACAAGTAAGTCTGCAGTGTGAGAGCGACATGCTCTATTTGGGTGAAATGGTCCTTAAGATCAGATGGGTCCTGATTATTCAAGACCTTGTATGTAATAAAACACATTACTTTAACGATCCTTTCATCTTTTATACAAACTCTAACAAACCTTTAGCCTGACGGTTATACTGTTCAGTGGTAGCTTGTCAAGAGTTTCACCCACTTTTGAATTTCTTCATTTCCCTCAGCATCACTTACAAGCAGTCTTGATACATGCTCAATCATCCAGGTAAGCAAATCCCAAAAGGCTGATTCTGTTCATCTGGACTCAACCTTTTGGGAATCACTCACAAGCAGTTAGACTTGCAGAGTGTATAAAAAACAAACAAACAAAAAGAATATCTAGGCATCGTCTTCATCATTTTATCATTTTGGGCTATGGCAGAAAGGATGCTGAACAGAACATGTTCCATCTTCAGCTTCAAAGTGATTATAATAGATGCGATATATGGGTGCTATTTGGTTAGCATGCTAACTTCAGTATCTGCATCACAATAAAAAAGTATTTCATATACAAGTTAATTCACATTCTATTGTTTTAGTTGGTAATTTTAAAGGTATTAATATTTCTGTGTGTCGCATCAGTGCACTGTATGGTTAAAGAAGCTAACTAGCATTAGCACGCCACACTTGTGGTTCAAACAAACCAACATGGCGGGGGGCAAAATGCTGATTTTGAGGCTTCAGTCTAGATGCAATGCAAATTCTGTTATTTACAGTCTGTTGGCCTAATTCTATCTTTATCTACTCATTTAAAAACTCAAACTGTTTAAATGTCTTAACCATTTAACAAGCTGTCAAGTGACAGGACTGGAGTTCATTATGTTACACAGTGCGCTACAACATAAGCAGCTTTTTTGTTGCTGATTTTTTTGTAATCTCAAATTAGTTTTTGTTTTTCGAATAGAAGCACATTAACAAAGCAGCTGTTATGCTGTAGGCTCTTAAAAGCATGATGGTTTTGGGGAAAGTTCTGAATTATTCCTTTTTCCTGTGTCAGTAATTGTTGCACCCTGTTATACATTATCTCATAATTATGGGAGATTTTCACATAATTATAGTGAGTTATAAATGTGCCTTTGCAATCTTCTTCCTTTGCTTCGTTCCTTTATTAAATCTGAGTGAGTGTTCGGCTGTGATTAATTTCAGCCCTGTGAGGTGGCGTGTGCGTTCCTGTGACGGGAGGCTTCACCGTCGCTCCCTCTCAGGAATTAACTCTTACACCTGACAAATGGAGGAAAAAAAAGGATGCCGTAGGATGCCTACATCTTACACCGAGATGGTGACAGACTCCGAGACAGTCGCAGCAAACAACCACCCACACAAACCTTCATGCCTGCAAGCATCCATCCTGCACATGCCCAAAGCAAACACAACCGCAAAGCCCAAACTTTTCTCTGCTTAAAAGCAGAAAGCTAATCCTCCTGTGAAAAGTCCTCCTGTATTCAGGTAGCTGCACTCATTATCGTTCACTATTGTCTGACTGGACAAATCATATCTCCCCTGCAGTAACTGTTTAGAGTGCATTTCAAGTGATCACAGTGTCACACTGCGACCTATTTCTCTGTCTTCTTTGTGAACATCATCTCGCAGTCTCCCGCTAATAATGAAATGCGGCACAAGAGACAATCTGCAACAGATTCGTGCCTCGAGGGCACAGCCACAGCCAGCCAATTTCAACTCTTTATTGTTTTGTGCCTGAAATCAAGCCACTTTTTCCTTAGCTACCTAGCTTGACACTGTTGAAGGGCTGAGGAGCTCAGAGGCTGATTGTAAAAGAGTGCAGGTCTGCTCTGGGAATGTGCTGCCCCTCCCCTCTGCCAGTGATTGCCTGGCACAACCCAAAAGAAGTGAGAAACACAAGATGAAGTGTAATTCCAGTTGATGACTTCTGGTGCTTCACGCTGTTCTTTTTCAAAAGACCGCTGCTGTCCTCTCGTCTCTTCTTTATCTCTCTCCAATGGGAGAAGTCATCATTATCTCAACTTGTTTGTCTGCTGAAACACAAGGACACAAGGGCTGCTTGTTCTTCAAACGATCCTGTGGTCCAGCTTACATATGCAGTGACAAATCCTCGCATTTCCAACAGAAAACACCATATCTCCTGCAGCTGAGTACAAAAATGGGGAGCCAAATCAACAAAGAGGGCATTTAATTTACAGGGGCGGTGCTTACAAAAGCAGCACGGTAGATGCTCACATAATAGACAGCATCAGCATGTGCCATGCAACTGTGCGCATGCAGCTACAAGGCGCACAAATAAAACAATGCTGTGAGCACCACTATTGTCCGGAGACACAAATGCGAACAGATAAACAATAAGCACGGACAAAAGCGTAGCTAAAGCCAGCACGCGCTCCACCACGCTGACCGTCCGCACAAATGTTGACAAGGAATACTGAGGCACGGTGACATTAAGAACAGCACTGAGCTGCAGGAAAAAGACACATGAAAATGTTCCGCAGGCACCGAGAGATGCCAGCACCTGCAGCAGCACTTCGGCGAGGAGCTGACTTATTCATTTTTAAACAACTCCTGATGTCAACTTTGAATTAAGTAGTTACATCACTGGATTACTTCATCACAGGACTCGCTGCCTGTTGAATCTGGCAGCAACACTTTTAAAACTACAGTTTAGGGTTGAGAGGAAGTGAAGCATCCAGTCTGGCCTGAGTAGAAATATGAGGGGATGAGTGGCGCTGCTCACCGAGTGTATTTTTCCATCATACAGTGTCATTTGGAAGCCTTTCCATTCATGCTGGAGGAGTTAATGAATGAAACAGCAGGCAGTTTTTATCCCGAAGACTACACCTGACACGCTGCTCACCCTTCACTTGGCTATGAGCTTCAGGTTATGATGGGTCGAGTCCTCTGTATGGTCAGGTCCCTGTTTGGGGAGGCCTGTAAAAGGTTATGATGATGGCACTGGTGTTTGGTTGTACATTGGGCCCAGCTAAAAAGGCATACTGTTTTCTTTTATGAGGAGCTGATGGAGGAAGGGGTTCCTGAAGCTTCGTGGCAGTGTGTCACAGTTGTGTCTATCAGTCGTTCCATGTAGCTGTCGCGGTCCGGAGTCTGGTGATCTCGTGTTTGTGTTTTTTGATTATTTAATATGCTTTGATTTGGTGGTTCCTCATGGTTTAGTCTGTATTTCTGGCTTCCTAAGTTTAGTATTTCCTCATTTCTAGCCTTTAGGTTTTGTTAATGTGCCTCCCCTGTGTTCCCTGTTATGTCTGGTTATCCTGGTTTCTATGTTCGTGTATTTCCAGTGTCTACTCTGTGCCTTTCCTGTGTCCCACGTTTCATGTCTCTATGTTCTCTGTGTCTTCCCTGTCAGCCATGCCTCCTTGTCAAGTCTGCGTCTCCGTGCCTGTCTTGCGTTTCCTGTTTTACTTTGATAGTGTCGTGTTCTGTGTTTTGAGATTTGCTTCCCCTTTGTCTCGTCATGTGTGATTAGCTGTGTTTCCTTCCTGTTTCCATTCCCTCGTTACTCCCGTCTGTATTTAAGCCCTGTGTTTTACTCTGTCCGTTGTCATGTCATACACCCTCATTGCTGTGTGTGTGTCCTGTGTGCTCCTGACTGTTCCTGGTGTCTCGTATCCTGGTTTGTTTCCCAGTTCCCAGTTTAGTTTTTGCATCCTATGTCTGTTTTCTCAAGCAAATAAAGCTGCTGTTTTAAGTTCTACCTTTTGTTTGAGTCCAGTGTTTGGGTCCTCATCCTGCCTGCCACACAGGAAAACATGATAGTAGCAGAAATTGAAGTTTACCTAGTAACCCAAGCCTGTCTTGATACAGGCAGTAAGAAATTATTCTATGATGTGCACCTTAAGGCTTTTGGGATGATACTCTTGATTTTATTTAGATTGAAAAATGGGACCCAAATTTAAAATACTGTATCTTTTGTTTAATCTCTTTGGATTTTTCTGCTATTATCAATTACTCTTCCTTCATAAAATTAGCTGCTTGGTTGCTGGCAGATCAGTCTACGTTTTTGATTGGTCACATGCTAGACTGGGAAACCCTGCGGTGACTTATCAAGTTCATAAACATATTCCCAGTCCCTGTGACTTAGCGTGATATCCAGTGTTATGGAAAGTGGAGCCAGATAACAAAACATATCCTGGCCATCTAGAACTTGCTTTGTTGGCCAGGCCCTAGGAGGCCACGGCTCACAAGCTTTGGAAACAGTGAGTGAAAACCAATTTAAACACTGTCTTACTTTCATTCTCAGGCTTTTCAGGCTCATACTGCCTGGACCTGATTCTGATTCAGTCTGATGACACAGAAGCACAGACGTGAACAAGACTAAAAAAAACACAGGAGAAGGGAAACATAAAACAGGCAAGAAGGGATTTTCAGAAAGATGGCATCTACATCTCAGGGGTGTAATTCTGTGGATGTGTGCAGGTGTGATGCTGCACATATCTAAAAACCAGCAATGGACTTTTCTTTCTCCAACGACTAAGGTTAAAGAGGAAAGTGAGAGTCTAACTGCCTCACACCACAAATGACCGTCTGTGGGAGGTTGATAGCGCTTTCTGATCAATACCAGTGACTCAATGAGCTACTTTGTCAGGTGCTGAGATTTGAGGCTTTCAAAGCTTACTTTCATGCTCCTGAGCTGTTTTAAACACACACTCATTTTGGCACTTTGAGTTGCTCATCTGTGCAGAGTGCCACTATCAGTGTCAGAACAGACATTAGAGTTACACGGCGTAATGAGTTCTCAAGCAACAGAGAGCAGATGGTCAGGTAGCATTTCTGCAATGATGTTCATGTAGATAACATTATGCTAGCGCTTTCAGGAGACACTGCAAACACCTTTGTGTCATTTAAGATACATAAATATTAAACAAAAGAAACCTCTGCTGGGTCTTTTATCTGCAAAATGTCAGATCTTATTTTACCTGGATCATGATGCAATGTGATGAAACTGAACTGAAGCATAAAACATGCGTTTTGTTAAAAAATAGAGAGCATGTAACAAAAAAATCATATTTATATTACTTGTTCATTAGCTTTCTATAATAGTACTGGTATAAAAATATGTCTGACTAAAGCATGTTTGTCACATGAGATGAGCTGACACAAACTGGAATGGACACGTGGAAGGACCGAGGACATTTTTAAATAGATGAATTTCCATTTCTCTCATCTCCCAGTTTCTTTTGTGCAGCTTTTTCCCTCCTTTCTGCTAATTGTGAATTCTTTTATTAAGGTAGACATCTGCAACACTATATTTCAACTGTACATAACAAATAAACAGATGCATGTTGCATTTAATGTCTTTAGCATAATGTCTTTTGTAAGCTTGATTATTATCATGAACTAAAATAAATTTGATTTGTATAGCACCAAATCACAACAACAGTCGCCTCAAGCCGCTTTATATTGTAAGGTAGAGCCTAAAGTAAAACATACAGAGGAAAAACCCAACAATCATATGACCCCCTATGAGCAAGCACTTTGGCGACAGTGGGAAGGAAAAACTCCCTTTTAACAGGAAGAAACCTCCAGCAGAACCAGGCTCAAGGAGGGGCGGGGCCATCTGCCGCGACCGGTTGAGGTGAGAGAAGGAAGACAGGATAAAGACATGCTGTGGAAAAAAAATGAAACTATAGTAGATATATAAACACAATGAAAAAGAATTAAAACTAGACTTTAAAAAAGACAAATTGTAACTCCATTCTGGAAACTAACTGACTCAAATAAATTAGAAACAGCTGGGTTAAACCAACATGTCTGCAAGATGGTTTGAGATCCATCTGCCAGAAAGGAAATAATACTCCTTGTGGAAATGTCACTTGTTGTCTACCGCAGGGCTCTGTTTTAGGTCTGTTACTTTTCCCATCTGTGCCAACGACATGTCTTTGGCTACTTCTTGTAAATGTCTCTTTAAACTAGTGAGCCTGGTCTTGGAATCAGTGGAGAAGTTACTGAATGGAAACTTTCTCAGTAATTATAATCTGCTGACATGTTATTTCCATTTTAAATAGCATTTAATAAAAACATTTCACTTCATTTAGGAAAGACTGAAAGCATCCTTTTTAGCAATCAAGGTTAGAAACCTTGTAATCTAACAACCAGGAGTATAAAGTAGCCAACATGTATTAAGTACAAGCACAACTATTAAGTCCATCTGTCATCAAAATGTTACAATGCCAAGGTTGTATGGTTACAAAAAAATCTTTATTTAACTCCAGAAAGAACTCAAAAGCCAATAGCAGTCAAACGAGCTTGTATTACATATCTTTAACCATCCACATCAACAAACTTTAATATCCGCAGATTAAAACAGTTACATTTTTCAGTGAAGGTGGATTTCTTACCTTTAACTCTCATCTATCACATTTTTGTAACTTTTACCCGGTGTCTCAAGGATAGAGTCCCCAAAAATGTTATTTATAAGTTACTGTGAATATCAAAACACGGGTACAAAATAGATTTTTAAAAAAAGTTCATCAGATTGTGTCATAAAACTTTGGAATGATGAAGTGTTCTTTGTTAAAATGCTGAATCCATTTAGACAAAGGCTAATCTCCACAGTGGTGTGGTGATTAGCACTAAGGAGCTTGGAAAAAAAGCAACTGGACTGCTTTAAGTTTCTTAAGACATTTAATCTCTTCTTCAGTTCTGATGTCTTCAAGAACCTTAAAGAAGTCCAGTTGCTTTCTTTCCACACTCCTTAGACCATGACCTGGACGAAACTTATACAGGTTAGTACTCTTGCCTCACAACAAGGTGGTCCTGGGCTTGAATCTGCTGGTTGGCTGGAGCTTATCTGTTTGCATGTTCGCTGCATGCAGAGTACTCACAGCTTCCACCCAAAATGCAAAGACAAACACAATAGTTAACAAGTGATTCTAGATCGGTCGTAGTTGTGAGTAATGTGATTACACTGATTACTTTCTCTGCATCTCAGTTTTATTTTCTGCAGTGAATGTGTCCTTAGTGGTTCTGAGTGAAGGTAAAAGTAGGATAACCCAGCACTCGGCTGTCCCTGAATGCCTCGTGCACAGACAGATGGAGAACTGAAGCTCAGTGCTAACACGATGCTTGCACTATGCCCCACGTGTACACACCAGGGAAGTCCAAAGGCCTGATCTGAGCAGAAACAGTGATGACATGAAATGAAGCCAAGTGTAAAAACAAAGCTCTCACACAGGACAGAAACACGGTCTCCTGGTTGACAGTCTTGTGATTTATGCCCCATCGCCCGTCCTGCCTCCTTACATCGACTTTCTTCCTGTTTTATTAACGGGATATTCAGCTGTCTGCAAGGACACCCTGTCTATGTCTCTGACACCAGCAGCTTTGACAACGTGGCAGTGTTTGACATCCAGGAAATAGGAACAGGTCAGCCTGCTGGTGTTGGCCTGTGAGCATTTATATGTAGGTGAAAATTAGTGATTAAATATGAAAAATGATCTTGTTGGTCTGCTGTGTTTGGACACCTGAGGGGTGTACTTCAAAACGAGATTCATGGAGGTTTGTTAAGCCTAAAGCCATTGCTGAGTTTTCAGTGTCATGGCTCTCTTTTTACCCAGTTGGCCCAAAACAGCAACTCATGCTGAACACGCAACCTCATCCGGAGCAGGTTATGTTCAGAGTTTTGCTGTAAGTGACACATTCTCACTGATACATTTATACTCTGCTGAAGCAATGCGATTATGAATACATATGCAACCTGTTGATCCATCCTGCACTGATATTAATAATGCAGGAATGTTGCCTTGGTGAAAAATGCATCACCATGCATTCAGCAGTGTTTTATTTTTTTATGCTAAATCTTAATTTCCTTCCAAGTCTGTTTTACACTGTTGGTGGAATTGCAGCTATAGTTGGATCGATTTTGTAAACAGTGTTTTATTCATCACTAAGAAAATTAAATCACTTTCATTCTGATTAAGAGCAATTTCCACATCCACGTGACTTGGCCATATTATTGTATTGCCCATAGAATATGGGACAGTGTCAGACCTGAATATTTGTTAGAGCTTATTCTTTGTAGATGCCTAGATTGTCCATTCCTCTGATTAAGTCTCTGATTGCAGTAGGTAGGTAACAATAAAAATAGTCAAATACCCCGTTTTATGAGACCACACAAAGCCTGAAGCTCAAACCGTGGATTAACAATAAAAAAGTTGATAACCACCATTGTGATACGGCTAAAGCAAAGAAAGGCCGCTTGTGCTGAGCTTGTTTCCTAGCACACCCCTCTGGGCTGACCAAATGCCACAATTTTCTCTACCTGTCACAAAGCTGTTAGCTTTCCTTTCAGCTTCTCTTTGTCGCCTGGATTTCACTGGTGAAACTACCGGTTGTGCATTTTGCCTTTTAAATGAACAGTCGGTGCAGAGAGCAACCGGAAGTGCTGGGAGGTGGATGCAGATGGATACAGGAGCCAAGCGGAACAAAAAGACAATACTTTGACACATTTAACAAGTGTGGAAATATATAACCTGGTGAGCTGCTGAGGAATAATCCCGCTGATATCCATCTGGAGCATATCCCAGCTACCACAGGGCAAGAGGCGGGTGAGGCAGTGGATCTAAAATTGCAAAATCAATGAGAAATAACTCAGGAACAGGAGCAACCAACAAGTAAAGGGTGCACTGACAGACTGACAACCAACATGGAAGACACAGGCCTTTAATACAGATAAGAAACTAATAGGAAACAATCAGGTGGGAAGAAGGTAAAGACAGAAAGTTGGAAATGTGTCAATGTGTTTGCTGTAATTAAGCATCTACAAATACAGCTAAATGTTGCATCAGAGCTTTTCAATCTGCCAACTTTAATTTTATTAACAGCTAGGGTTGCCAACTCCCTGAAAAATAAATAAGGGACACCTCGTGGCCAGGGCCGGGCGACCCAGTTGTCTTCACCCTTCCCAGTGTGGTGAATTTTCTAGCTCTTTTTTTGTGTGAAATTATTTTTTTAACCATTTGACTTGAATTTGATTTAAGTAGATGTGTATTCTTTGTGATATGAACACATGTGAAACAAATGATCATTTAGCCATTTATTTTTAGCTCAAAATGACAACATTAACACAGTAAAACAGGTCTCTTTCTTAAACAGAAGCCTGTCATGCTTAACTTTTGAGAATATAAGTAAATCTTTCTTTAAAAGAACTCTGTCCTGCTTAACTTAAAATAATAGAAAACAATAGAAAGAAAAACATTCTTGTAACTGTGCACATTTAGTGCATTTAGTACAATTGGCTTCAGTTGAGGTATTATTTCAGCTTTTCTAATCAGCTGCTCCTGTTTGTAAACCCGCTTGTTCCCATGATTACGCATCTTAACTCTGTTAGGCGGGGCTGTGTGCAGGCAGGAATAGGACCCAAGGTGCAGACTCCCGAGACAGACGTGAACTCAAAAAAGGCTTTAATTCTGAACGCAACATGACATAACTTGAAAAACTCAAAATAAACTTACACCGGTGGACAGACAAAACACACAGCAAAATAAACGGTAGATCGCGACACAGACACAGAGAAACACAGGGCTTAAATACACAGAGGGAGCAATCAGGGAATGAGTAACAGGAGGGAAACACAGCTGGGACAAATCAGAACTGACGAGACCAAAGAAGCGTAAACTGAACACACTGAGAAAAGACAGAGACCTTCAAAGTAAAACAGGAAACACATAACACAGACTGAACAAAGACACAGCCTCACATGTAGGCACTACAGAGGGAACAGAGACGTGGGACCAGGGCAGACACAAACACTGAGTGGACACGGGGATATAGGAACTAAGGATACACATAGACGCGAACTAGACAAGGGGATGCAGGTGATAGGGGAGACAGAGCAACTAAAGAAGACAGAGACATAAACCATGAGACAGAACTCAAAGAAACCAAAAAACTAGAAAATATGAATAATATCATACACTCAAAAACCCTGGGTCAACGACCCAGGCATCCTAACAAACTCATCATCATTATTCATCTATGTATTACTTTTATGTATTAGTCATCTATTTGTAATCATCTATCCTTGCAGTTGTTTATTACACAAAATAAATTATATTATCACACTTCTGGCCACATAGCGCTGATATTCACTGCACATGCCCATATTAACTTTTTCCAGCCAGGTGTTTTCCTTTTCCCATTCTTCCCTTTCTCTGAGGGGAACAAACATTGCTGCTCTAATGCTGGGCTTACACTGTGCGGTTTTAGGCCCATTTTGAGCCGATTTTTGAGTGATCTTCATCGTGCGTCGTGTAGTATACGTGGGGTAACGAGAAGCGATTAACACCTCACGACCAGCTCCCGATCATCAATCGCTCGTGAGCCGCTCACACTGCTCGCGCACAAACACGTAAACGTTGGTGTAAAAGATGGAGCAGCACGGCTGTGCAGCGTGTGATCTGGACACAAGCGATGGAGGCACAACTTGTAGAACTTTTCAAAGCTCATCCGAGCCTTTTCGATGTGGCATCACAAAATTATCACGACCACAACAACCGTGAAAATAGTGGGATTTACACTGCTGCTCAATCACAGCTGCCTGATCAATGTTTTTCATTAGCAATTTAGCAAAGTTGATGGTGGTGGTGTGTGTGTCTGTGTGAGTGTAATGCTGGGCTTACACTGTGCGATTTTTGGCCCATTTTGAACCGATTTTTGAGTCATGCGACCAATTTGGCGATCGGCCCGATTTTGGCCTTCATCGTGCGTCGTGTAGTATACGTGGGGTAACGAGACGCGATTAACACCTCACGACCAGCTTCCGATCATCAATCGCTTGGTCGTGAGGGTGTCACCGCAGTTTGTCACACTGCGCACGCGCAAACACAAATGTCAGCGAAAAAGACGGAGCAGCACGGCTGTGCAGCGTGTGATCTGGACACAAGCGATGGAGGCACAACTTGTAGAACTTTGGAAAGCTCATCCGAGCCATTTCGATGTGGCATCACAAAATTATCACGACCACAACAACCGTGAAAATAGTTGGATCGACACTGCTGCTCAATCACAGCTGCCTGATCAATGTTTTTCATTAGCAATTTAGCAAAGTTGATGGTGGTGGTGTGTCTGTGTGAGTGAAAGACAGAGAGAGCGAGCGACAGATTTTCTGTTATAACCTTCATTTTTATGGAGGCACAGTGTGAGCACTCAGGTCGCATCAGAGCATCGGGCCGTATAGTGTGAGACCTGCATCGTGACCTACCAACTTCTAACCCCTGCGAGTCAATTGTGCAGTTTGAGCAGGAGCTGAATAACGCGACTGAAAAAATCGCACAGTGTCTGCCCAGCTTTAGGTGTACTGTCGTCCGAGACTTGCACCGCAGTGTCGGCGTTTGTTCCCCTGTTGGCCATGCTTCTTGTTGTGGTCATCTGTTGTCTTCCGGTATTTTCTCCGTAAGCGACCTTTCCTCGACCAATGAGATGAGCGGTAATCTGAATTGTCATACTCGAATTGTCATAAGTGTGCTGTCAGCTCATTGGTCACAAAGCAGGAGAGGGGCTGGGAATTATGTTTTCAAACAAAGTGTTAATTCCATAAACATTTATAGACTACTTTTGATTCTCACTGTATTACGGGACAAAGTGCGTCCCTTATTAGCTCAATACGGGACATGTACTTTTGTTTCGAAATACGGGACGATTCCGTTTTTTAAGGGACGGTTGGCAACCCTATTAACAGCTCATCAACTTCAAGGTTTGGCTTAAGTAGCTTACCAAACATAAGGTGTTGTTTTACAGCCATTCAAAGGAAGGACCCAAATGTAAGACGTGATGGAGGCAGAGGGGCAGGCTGCAAAAAATAAAGTTTCTTTATTGAACTGACTGGGAAAACAGCAATGGAGCTGCTGAGGAAGAGGAGGAGGCAGACAGCTGGTGAGTAAACAGACGAAGCAACAAAGACAGGAGTAGATGCACTCTGAGGGCTGATAGAAAAGGAGACACAGGTGGAAACGGAGCGGATAATAATGAAGGTGAGAAAGATAACGGACAGATGAAATTATTACCAAAATGAAACAGAAAGTCGCTGCGAAACAGACAAAACAGGAGGGCAAAAATGAGAAAACACAAACTGTGAAACACAAAAAGAGGAAACAAAGAAAACATGACTCAAAACCCAAATGCAATTGGCATTTATTTCATGTGAGTTATGACGTTATCAGCACTTTGCAGAAACCCAGAAACCAAGTTTGATGTTAGTCTGTTAGTTTAACACTTCACCGTCCTCCTTTGTTGCCATTGTAGGAGCCCAGTATGCTAATGCTAAAGTCCAAATCAATAAACAGTGGTACAGTGGCTATGTCCATCTTTTATATGCAGTCTGTGAGGTGGAAAAATTCAACAAACATTGTATTAAGATGCTACTAGCTTATGCTAAAGGCTTTTGCAGCATTTAGCCCACAGATCTGGTATATACCTAAACTGTATGTCGTAGGATACTTGTGTTAATACAAGGCTTCTTTGTCTTGGATGAAGCTAATCTACTCAATCGAATAAAGGTAGAATCTTGAAAGTTTTCATAATGCCACTGATATCTGATAAAGAACAGCCTACTGGGCAAATGATTTAAGCTTTGCTCATTCTCAGAAAGAATGAGGGTGAATCAAACTAAAACCAAACCACTAAGTCCCACTTGGAGTTATTAAACACTTCATGCTGTACAAACATAGTTAAACAAACTTGAGTGCGGTTGAAACTTTCCAGGATATCACCGACGGATCTGTTAGCCCTTCTGAGGAAATGTCAGCTTGTTGAGAATATATTTACCCGGTGGGTTTGCCCGTTACAAGCTGATTAATTAAAAGCATGTTTCTAAATCCCGGAGACGAATTTGTGATCGGTCAACAGGACTGTTTAAGAGAATTTGAGGGAAGAGGTCTTAAATTGTCAACGTGTCCTTGTCCCAGCCAATGGGGGGATTAAGCAGAGGGATCAGCGAGTGTGTCTGTGCATGAATCAAAGCCTTGTTCAAATACAGACGCACTGTTCTGATTTCAAATGAGACAAGAAAGCACCAACTACTTTGATAGTATAATGCACATCTCCCTTTTGTAGTTTTCCAAAGACCTTGCGGAAAACTAGCTGTCACCAAGCAACAGCTGGTGCAAATGGAATATCATGTCTTGTTTGAAAATGTGACTTCACAGATGATGAAGGAAATAAAAGATTCTGCCTCATCTAAATAAAAGATCGCTTTGATTCAGACAAGCCTGACAGGAGCCAGGTACGACAGCGTGCCGGTCTGAATGCATACCTAATGTCCCACAGGGCGATCGGCGAAGACTCCTCTTACACGTTTTTCCATCTGAAGCTTTTACTCCTACGCGCTGAAATATCATTGCTGCTTCTGTGGCACCGCAGCCAGGGTCAACAATAAATCAGTGAACACTATACAAAGATAGAGTAGTTTGTTCGGGTTTTTTTTCATGCTGTTTCTCCACAGAGCTACATTAGATCAGCTTAAACCCTCTGTGCTAATTATCTCACTACAGCACACTTGATGTCTCTGTAGTATACTCCTACTCACCTACAACTCAAGCGGAGAGGAGCTCTTCTGTGAACACTGGACTGCATAATGAAACTTTGGCTGCAGGCTGATAATTGGAGCTGTAATCATAAAGCTATGTACATCTGCTGTGAAGTGGAGCTTTGCAAAAAAAAATCCAATGAGGGGAGAAAAAGATCCCTCAGTTCAGAGTGACGTTGCCTTCACATTTGTGTGTTTTGTTACGATTCGTCTTGACAATTTGTATTTGATATATGCTTTACTTGCCTGATTGCTTATTGACGTCCGGGGATTAAAACGTCTGGTTCAAGTCGTGTCTTCCTTTCTCGAGCTGTCACAGCAGTTACTGCCCGATTGGTGCCTCATTCCTTTACACAGAATGGACTGTGGCTTTTCGATGAATTAACAACCGCTTTTTTTTTGCCTTAAAACACCCTGCAGGTCACTACTGACCCCTCTAGAGTTGGGGTTGGGTGTTCTTTTAGCTACATGCTAAATAAGCACGTTTCTAGAGGTTAATTTTACATTTGGTCTTGGCATGAAAGTTTTTTTGTTGTTTGTGTCACGGTCCTGGGTCTCCTGACCCAGCGTTTTAGTTCTTTGTGATTTTTTTTGTATTATTGTACTTGTGTGTGATTTATTCTATGGTTTCTAGTTTTGATCCCTTGCCCTTCATGTCTCTCTGTGTCCCCTCTGTTCTGTGTAAGTTTGTGTCTGCATGTTTGAGTTTCCCTCTGTGTCTTTTGGTTCATCGAGTCTTCTGCCTTACTGGTTATGTCTCTGTGTGTCTTAGTTGCTGTCTCCACCGTGTCAAGTTCGCGTCTGTGTCATACTTCCTGTTTTACCTTGAAGGTCCATGTCTTATGTGAATGTGTCCTGCTTTGCTTGTCTCGTCAGTCCTGATTTCTCCCAGCTGTGCTCTCCTTCTGTGTCTCATTCTCCTCGTTACTTCCCAGTGTATTTAGACCCTGTGTTTCTCTGAGTCAGTGTTGCGTCGTACCCTCAACAAGCTGTGTGTGTTTTGCCTCTGTGTTGCCAGTGTTTTGTTTCCAGCTCCAGTTCAGTGTTTCTGCTTCAGTGTTTTAGTCCACCAGCGTTTTTGTTTGTCTTTTGGTGAGTTTAGTTAGTACGAGGTTTTCCAGCAATAAAGCTGCGCTTTAAGTTTTACTTCTGTGTCTGAGTCCTGCATATTGGATCCACCACTCCTGCTTGCCTGCCTGCCACACAGCCAACCATGACAGTTTGTTTGTTCCACCATTTCATGCAACCTGCTGAATGCTAAGGGATTGTAGTTTTTTTTGCACATAAATAATATCAGGCTAGTTTTCTGACTAGGACTAATGCTAGCAGCTCCCTTTTCTTGTAGGTAATATCCTCATACCTGAACAGAAGGTTCACTCATGGCTTCAGCCGAGCGGTTATATGTGACAAAATGTTTCCCTTTTATCTTTCACACTTCTAGATTAACATGTGGAAAATGGATTTATTTTTTCTGTCTTTGCAAATGTCAAACTCAGTTTTGTTTCGTAGCCATACAAATACGTACTCACTTGTAGCCTGTTCATAAGTGATAACTTCTGATAAATGGACACAGGCTAAAGATGATAAAAATTGCCACCACCACCACCAGGTGGCGCTATGCTGAGTGTGGGGGTTTCCCCTGACAGCTGAGAGAATTTTGGCAAAAGTTTGCATTAGAAACTATTCATAAAGTGCAGTTAAGATAACAAGACTGAAAATATTGAATAGTTGGATCTTAATTGCTTCATTGTAACAACTTTTAAGAAAGTAGCTGTGTTTGTTCTGCATTAAATACTCCAACACGGCCGACCGACGGTGCTGGTTCATGCAGCTGTCACCTGGACTGCTAAGACTTCCCACCTCTCTCGTTTATAACCTCTTGGCTCAGGTAGAGTGATGTAGCTATCTGTCAGGACTGCAGTGCTGATTAGTGGCAGCATGCTTGAACCATTAACTGGTGTTAATAAAGTAAAAAGATAAATGATCTAGCAAACTAATTTTGCACATCCCTGCATAATACACCACCATTCTGGAACAATCCCTTTAAGCTTACAGTCCCAAATATTACAAGGAGGATGTAACTGAATATCTTGGTTTGGCAGTAAGCAAACACTGTCCCTCGCCTTGATAAGGCGTCATTGGCCTGGTAGATGTTGAGGGATTTAAACGTAACTGCATGTAAACTACACTTAGTTGTTTTGATGGACATCCCGTGCACTTCTGTTGTGAACAAATCACTATCCAGCTTAACAACCTTTCCTGCACATCATGGATTTCCCACAGAGGGGCATCCACATGCATGTTTTATTTAACAGTATCATTTTATTGATGCTTCACCACATAACAGCAGAATCACCATTAAACCCGAGTGTTAGTGCTCCCTCTGTATTGATCCTGGGCGATGTAACCTCACTAAATGTCTTACTTGGACATCTTGAAATGTTGAATCAGCAGGAAAATAAAGGTGTTGTGGGGCAAAGTAATTGTACAGAGACGGCAGCTCGCCTACTGCTTCGCCGTGATTCTCACTCATTTATGAATCCTCACCGGTTTAAAGGTTAAGAACTATCATCAGATTAGCCATTGATTTCAATTAGTGTTGCCTGCTACTAAACAACCTTTGTCTGTCTGCGATCACTGACTTGTATTGATCCCCAGGCTTGTTCCATTACATTTGATTGCCACTGGCCCACTGTCAGTTCTGGAACGAGATTACCAGTCGTTCTGCATTGTTCTGTGCATGAAGCCCAACTCTGCACCGCATCCAGCCAGATTCTTCAGAAAAGCATGTTTATCCAATTAAATGATGCTAAAAAGGTAAAGCCGTGCATGCTTTTATACAGGCATCAGAGGGGACAAAAAGCTGCTTCAGAAAAGGGTCGAGGAGCGTTTCAGTGCTTCATATCTAGAGATATGTTAAAAATAAAAACAAATAAAATATATTGTTATAAAACAAATAAAAATATGTTTAGACAAACTCTGCACCAAAGGTCTGTAGTTTTGAGTAGACAGAGATCTTTTAACTGCTTTTATTGTGAAGCATTTCACTGACTGTGAAGAAAAACGGTGCACAGGCATATCTATGGCTGTGACTTGGTTCATGTGTTACTCCTGTACTTGAACACACAGCATTACATCTCTGATAGAGAGGGAATATCAACAACCAATAAAAAGAATATGAATCACATAAAATGTTACATTAATTGTGGTGATAATGTGATTATAATAAGTTGTTAACACTGGTCTCCAGAAAAGTTTGACTCTGCTTTCATACAAAATGATTTCTTGTATGTACTCCCCAGCCCTCCATTAAATAAATCCTTGGTGCAGCAGTATCCTGCTGAAAGGTTCACTTTAGGTTCATCTTCATCTTTTGGACAGATGGCTTTACATTATTGTCAAGCACACTTTGATATATGAAAAATTCATGCAGGCTGCCTGTCCCCGAGGCAGAGAAGGAACTCCAAACCTAACATTACTGCCACATCGGTTAACTGTTTGTGTGAGGGTCTTATCCTGAAAGGCTGCCTTTGGTCTGTGCTAACCATGTTTTGCTGGTACTACCGCAGGTCCTGTGATGAATTTCATGGTTCTTTGATTTTCTTTGGTTTCTAAACCACCTGGGTGGCCAGTTCTGGGCAGATATAGTGGTATAATGTCATGTCCACCATGTTATAGTGTAATGGCGGTCTGGTGTGGAAGGAGCGGCTAGCAGGTCCATTGGGCATGTGACGTGGAGGTTAGCTGGACAACTCAGAGGCCAGTCAGTTATATAGAATAACAGACCTTTATTCAGCATTAACAGAACAATAACATACAAGCCAGTTCTCCACGTCTCTACGGTATCCATACGTATATGTGCCGGGGTTAGGTAGTTGCCGGCAGCAGCCCATTACAATGGTATGGTCTCTCTAAACAGACGTACGGAGAGCAACGTGCTCGACTGTAATGGCTGCCGCTGCACTCTCCAACTACAATAATAGGACGCCACCTCCTAACAAGGGTTGTTACATCAGCTGAACCCCGAAGGGAAAGTTTTATCTTAGCCATTTGCTAAATAGACCAATTTTTACAATCTAGAAGATGTGTCCTGTTTCAATTTTTAATCCTTCCTCAGCCTAACCGGCTCGCCATCTGTTTTGTTTTTTTCTTCTTAAATAAAACCTTTTACAAAGTTCTTCTGAAGAACTCCAGAGACCCAAAATTTAAATAGGCCTCATTCCACCTGTCACTTCTGGACCTACACACAGTGACTTTAGGTTTAGGGATTTAAAATGTAGGGGTGCACCTATACTGTGACTGATGTATCAACGACTTTATCTGATATTATACAGTTGGGTTTTTTTATGTGAGAACAGCATTGCTCATCTTATCAGATCACAGGGTTGTAATTTGGATCACAGTCTTGACTCAGAAGCGCTGCTCTCCCAGTCCATTGTGTGTTTGATGAAACAAAAAAGAGGAACTGAATACCTTAAAAATGCCTTTGTCTGTAGACGCTCGAGGAGCTCTTAGGAGGCGGTTTATTGATTCATTCAGAGTGACACACACAAGTACCGTAATTGTCGGGCTATAAGCCGCTACTTTTTGCACAAGCTTTGAACCCTGCGGCTTTTAGTCAGGTGCGGCTTTTCTATGGATTTTCCATGATTTTTGTGATATCGTAAGACGATTTGTTTTGTTTGTTCCGCTGTTGTACGGCACTACGTTGCCTGGCGGAAGGATCGGGGTTCAAGAGTGGTATGTTAGTCACATGTCCGTCCGCCAGGCAACGTAGTGCCGTACGAAGTAGCGCGAAAAACAAACTTCAAAGTAGCGCTACGCATTCAGCAGGAGGCGTGGATGACGAGCGGCGATAAACTTGCGAAAAGCAAGTTATGCCCAACTCCACCGGTGGATTCTGACAGCGTGGAAAAGTGCGAAAACATCCACGATCACCAACGGATTTTGAAGGGCTGGACTGCTGCATGATGGAGAGGAGGACACCGCCACGGCCCTTCTGAGGGTGTTCGACTCTGACACTGACAACGAGGATTTCTTTGGTTTTGAAAGTGACAACGAAGGAGAGAAGCGGAGAGTGGATGACGAAGCCATCCTGAGCCTGTTCGTTTCCGACATTGGAGAAGAGGACTTTGGTGGTTTTAGTGCGCAGGAAGAAGAGAAAGATGGTGAATGACTGACTTTTCTTCTTGTTAAAGCCGTGTCATTGCACCTGAGCCTAAAAGGTAGTCCGAATCTATTGTTCTGGTGTGCTGTAGGTTATTGTTATGTACTACATGTGCAAATATGTACCCATAACTTGTTTTTCAAAATATTAATAAAAGGGGTGTGTCTCCAAACAGCCATCTCTTTCCTGACAATTCCCTTTGTGCATATTCTCTTACATATGATAAGTCAACATTGAAACACCTGCGGCTTTTAGTCAGGTGCGGCTAATGTATGTACAAAACAGGATTTTCCCCTGATTTTAGCTTGTGCGGCTAATATTCAGGTGCGCTTTGTAGTCCGGGAAATACGGTATTTTTCTTTGACGAAGGCAGATTGTTGCTCTTCAGCTGTGAGGGACCTCTTTGGGCTTTTTGCCCGTCTCTTGGTGGATGGCTACTGGGCTACTTCAATGGCTGTCACATTATCAATCATGTACGAAGATCATGAATCATTCAGTTCATCTTGATTGAATTTAAGAAATGTCTAGTAGGGTTATATTGAGTGCCACTCAGGGACATTTCCAGGGTTTCAATCTCGCTGTCTGGCACTGAGCCCTCCCTCTTCCCACAGAGGAAGAGGGACATTAT
Organism: Rhamphochromis longiceps; assembly: GCF_057381845.1. NCBI lineage: Eukaryota > Metazoa > Chordata > Actinopteri > Cichliformes > Cichlidae > Rhamphochromis > Rhamphochromis longiceps. The sequence goes on from NC_140562.1 coordinate 43,989,104, forward strand.
GGAAAGACACCATAATGTCACGAGTTCCAAGGAGCAGCTCTTTTCCTGTGAAAAGATTTTCTTTAAAACCTGAAAGCATGTTTATTCTTTCTGAGGTTTAAATAAAGGCAAATATGCTGCATTTGAAGGCCAAAGTAAACATGTGAAAACATGTAGTTTGTTACTAATTTATTTAAGGTGGAATAAAGAAGCGTATCCCACCAATATATCCACAGCGTGTTGAGAGATGTCTGCGTATTCATTAGAAAACAAAACTTGAGCCTCTATAAGTCACCTGATGTTCAAAACTTGTGTATGTTATTATTTGACTTGTTTCAACAGAATAATGTAATATGTACATTACTCGTATTAATCCTGTAATATGAATTATGGAGCTCTGAATGTGAATAACATTTTAGGATTAGTTGATTTCTCCAGGTAAGCGATGAGAGTGACACTGTTTGACTCGTTGTTATTCAAATTTAGGCCCAGTTTCAATAAGATCAGAGACAGATTTATTATATAAAACAAACACAGGTTTCCTCTCCTGGAGGAGCTCGTTTGTGGTTAGACATATTTACATCAAACAGAAGAAGAAAAGGAAAAAGACACCCGTATGTGTGAGGTTTTTATTCATTTAGATTTCATTTATAACAGTTCTTCTCAATAACTGATGCAGCTGATCAACACATACTCTTAAGTTATCCAGCCGAAGTCTGTATATAAAAGATGGACATACCTGCTGGTTGTTGACATGTTAAACAGGTGGCTTGTGTGATGAGTTCCTCGCCAACACCCCCACCAGCATCCCTCAACTGCATGGGAGTGGCTGATGTCCAGACTGCTCCCATGCCGGCCCCCAGGGTGAGGCCAGCCAGGGAACAGCCTACCTCCGCACCTTTAACCATGGGTGAAGGCACCCGGAAGGGGGCAGCTGAGCAACCTCCATTCCCACCTGCTCAACCCGAACTGGTGAACAGAGTGCCAGAGGGAGCTGCTCTGCCAGAGCCGAGGGTCGAAGCGGCGGACGGATGTTCTCAGCCTGAGCTGATGGACAGTGTGCGGGGAGTCCTACGCAGCTGGAGCAGGAGGTCGGTGCGAGGGAGGGACCTGTGCAACTGGAGCCGTTGGACAGCGTGAGGGAGAGACCTGTCCTGGCTAAGTTGGGGGTTGGCGCACCAGTGGAACCCGCCTCGCTTCCACCAGAGGTCAGTGTGCGATGGGGTCCTGTGCACCAGCTGCCTGTCAAGCCACCTGTGAGCCTCAGCCCACGTCAGCTTCGGAGTCATTAGACTCCAGACCATGACATTTATTTGGCTTTTCAACTGACGCTTACATTAATAAAATTAGGAAATAATACCATGAAAAATTTATTAAACCTTTTAATACAGAAAGTTATTAAAATGTTTTTTACAGAAAACCAATCAAATCTCCAGTCCTATTTATCCCATTGTAATGATTTATACTCTTTTAGGTACCTGTTCAGCTGCTCATTAGTGCAAATATCTAATCAGCCAATCACATAGCAGCAACTCCTGCAGTCATAGTCAAGAAGGCCTGATGAAGAAAGGTGATCTAAGCGACTTTAAATGTAGCAACATTCTTGGTACCAACGTACTGCAGAAACTGCTCACATATTGGGATTAACCCACACAACCATCGATGGGTTTTATAGAGAATGCTCTGAAAAAGAGAAAATGTCCAATGAGCAGCATTTTCTGGTGTTTTTCTGACGCACTTTAGGCCCCTGAGTACCTGAGCGTCATTCAAATGCCACAGCCTACCTTCTGATGGGTGCTTCCACCACATCATCTCAAACAGATTTCTTGAACATGACAATATTTTTCATGTTAAAAGTGACAAAAGAAAAAAAAAAACCAGACAGCAAAGACAAAATCACTGATTTTGCAGTGGAGTTTCAGCGTTTTTGTGTCTCTCAGCGTATTGTTTTTGTTTACTATCAATATTTTAGCAAAAATAAATTTTTAGTATCTTGGTGATAAACATAGCTCAGCACTTTGCAACTGAAAAGCCATTCGTCTCCCTCAGGAGTAAGTGGGAACTAAAAGAGAGCTGAATGGAGAGGAGATATTGGACTTCCATTCATCAGATTAGCACTAACAGGACTCTTAATGAATGCTAATGTTGTTTCCTGTCTGTTGCATCTGCTCTCATTCACCATGTTAACTTTAAAAGGTGAAACATGATTGCAGTTTTTACAAGATACCTTTAATAGTCACACAAGGGGAAATTTCATGTTAAGGCTGCCGACCTATTGCACGCAATGGCGGCTCCATCTTACCCTTACCTTTTTTATTATGTTGCTCTTTGTTGTTTGCTTTCTCTTCTGTTTTTTTTCTCCATACAGGTGATCCAGGTGTTTTTTTTTTTTTTTTTTTCTTTTTTTTTTTTTTTTCTTTCTTTCTTCCCCCCTTCTCACCGTCTCTTCTCCCCTCTGGTTTTCTTTCTCTCCCTCTCTTTCTTTCATTCTTTCTCCCTGTCCTATCCCCCAGTCATGTCTGTCCCGTTTGTAGCAACTGAAAATAAAATAAATTCATAATTATAATAAAGGTCAATCAAATGGACCAATATGGCAAGGCCATGATGATCCACTTGGTAAAATAAATCCGCTTGGTATCTTTCTTGGCCTTAAGACAACAATTCTGATGGCTAAAGATCCAAACAGGACATTTAAAAAAAAAGAGAAAAGGGTGTCAATAGCATTCAGAGACCAGTTGATCAAATCCATAATACCTCTTTAGGTTTCAGAGAACAGACTGTGAGAGAGTGTTCCAGGGAAAAGTAATACAAAAAACACGAGACTAGACAAGGACACAAGAGTAGTAAAACTTCATTTATCTTTTTTTTTTTTTTTTTACTGAGGAAAAATTGGGATTTCTTGTGTATCAGTTTTAGTCTTAGCATGAAATCCGTCCTATTAGCATGAGCTACAGACATATTTTAAATTATTATTAAACTGATTATTATTTATTGTGTAATATAACATAAGAAAGTGCACGAGGGTCAGGCGGGAGTGTAAAGAACATCATATAAATGAAAAGCAGGCGGTATTAAACCACTTATCCATGGTTTTCAGATGGAACAGAAGAAAAATTATAATCAAAGATAATTATGTCTGATTTTATACTTAAAGACATAAAAGCTTAAATCTGCATGTATAAAATCGGACACCATGGTCTGTCCTGCAGCTATTTTTACAAGGCTGATGAAAAACATCTAACAGTGGCCCCGCCGCAGAATAATAAAAAAGGAACCTCTGCGTGTTTTGCATACTTACAGTTGGTTGGCTTAAAAAAAAATAAGCTTCCAGGCTTTTCCATTGGCACAGGCAGAAAAACTTGACACGACAGTGCAAAAGCAATATAGTGATGAACAAGTATCTGAGGCTTTGTCCATCTCCGAGCAGAGAGAGTGATCAATGCACAGCCACTAATTGGCTTGTATTTTTTGATGTCTTCCTCTGACATTTCGCTCCAGCACGTCCCGTGTGCTCTGTTGATTGGCTCTGCAGCGGTACATGTATCTGAGTCGCTTATTTAGCCGCATCGTCAGCGGACACACGAGCAAAAAAAGCGATAAATGGCTTGTGCATATAAAAATAGCCACTGTGCCTTTTTCAGAGCCAGTGCGTTGCTGAGTGCTCATTTAAAGTAATTATTAATTAAAAGAAGGGCGAGTGAGGCAGTGTGGAAATCAATTACAATAATTTTTTGCCTCTGCTTTTGTTCGGGAATACTTCTAATGTGCTGCATGGATTCCTTCTTACTCTCGTCTAGGCCTGGGCTTAGAGCGTGTGCTCTCACTCCGGCTTTTTCCTTTTCTAGTTTCCTCTTTGCTCCGTGCATTTTCATGCAGCTGCCAGGACTCAAAGCCATTTAGCAGCAGGAAAGGAAGAAAGAGAAAAAAAACCCTCCGTTATTAAAAGCAGTATTTCTAATCAGGGTTTTTGACTTTGGACATGAAAACACAGATGGTGTAAGTCATACTGTACCACCCCACTCCACCGTGTTAGGAAAACGCAGAGGGGGTTTCACTTATCTGCATTCTCGTTAATAAGGACTAATCATCAATGCCAGGCTTTAATTAACCCTGCTTTGTTGGGGAAAAAGACATGCTCAGTATTCTGTGAAACCCTCCCTGCTGGCGCCACAGCCCAAACCGACAGAAAACGTCTGCAGCTTTAGAGGACATCCTCTGTACGACTGTCCGCTCACTTCCTCCGAATCGATATCCTCCATATCCACATGCAACACAAAAAAAGATGAATGTTTTCATCTATATTAAAGTCTCTGAAAAGATCCCTTTGGGGGGAAATAGTTCACCTCTTCAACTCTGCTGGGGGAAAGTGGTTAGTATTCTCTGTGATAGATTATAGGCTCTATCATCTTCCCCTTGAAATGCAGGCACACAGCGTGGTAGGGATGCCACAGCATTAGATAAAGGCTTCTTGCTGTCTGGAGTGGTAGCTCTAATTTGAATACGACTTTACACTTAAAAAGTGAGAGCGAGGGGAGTCTGTGAGCTGGCTAATGAGCAGATTGGTAATGCAATTATTGCTGCTTGCTGAATATGGAACATGCGGGCCTATTATTATGCATCAGGACAAACGGGGCAGGGTTGTTATTCTATTAGTAATTCATTATAAACTTCCAGTGACATCACCGTCTAATTAAAAGCGTTACCTTGTATGACATATATTAAACACTGCTACCTGCACCGCTCACGACTAATACTGCCTCCTATAACACTAACACATGTTTGTGTTATAGGAGGTGTGATCAAAAAAATTAAAAACCAAAAGCCTGATTTAAATCTGGCCGTTCTCCCATTGAAGGTCATCTTATCGGGGGCGCCCAGTCAGCTTTCAGAGCGGCTTCTCTATCACTGCACGACCTCACCACAGACCTCGAACCCGTGCTACGAACAAACATCAACATCTGTTTTTTAAACTGACCAGAGTTTGTATCAAGGAGCATCACTGGTGATGAGGGCTGAGTCTGGAGTTGAACAGTCCACACTTCCCCACTCTGAAAGCAGAACATCAGGTGAGGAGTAACTGTACTGTAACCTCCCGGGACATCAGAGGGAAAATATAAAGCACAAATGAACTGTGGCATTGTGTGCCAACACAAAGTCTGTTCAGTACAGTTGCTGTTCCTTGTGTTTGCTTCCTACTTTTTCTCTGCTGTTCTGGTGCACCGGGTGGAGTGATTGATGATTGCCTTCCTTCTATTTAAAAGAGGTTGAGAGTACGCCTCACTTTCCATTTTTGTAGGGATTTATGGGGATTGTTTGGGGAGACAGGATGGTGATTGTGGGAAAGAAAAACTCCCTTTTAACAGGAATAAACCTCTGGCAGACCCAGGCTCAGGGAGGGACAGTCATTTGCCATGGCTGGTTGGGTGCGAGGGGAGGAAGACAATAACCCCCTGATCTGCATGCCAGACTGGACTTCCTGTGATCTACTTCCCAAAAACAGTACAGAGGTCCACGAAAGGAGATTACTTTAAAGGGGAAATTCGCCAAATTCCTTATTTCTCCTTGTTTCAGTATCAAGTGTGTGTCTTTGTCAAAGTAAAGCAGGAAACATGAGATAGGCACAGTCTTGTGTGCTATGTTAGTGTTTTCAGTTTTGCTTCCTCCCGGTCTCGTGTGTGTGATTTCTTCCAGCTGTGCTCTCCTCCTGTGTCTCATTCTCTCGTTATCCCTCTTAATATTTAGGGCCTTTGTCTTCCTCTGTTTGTTGCCAGATTGTCTGCGTATCACCCATTGAGTTTCCATCTTAGGTTCTCGGGTCTTAAGTTTCTTTGTGCTTGTTTTTTACGTTCTTCCCAGTTTCGGTTTTGCTCTGCCGTTCATCAGTGTCTGCATTTGGGTCCACACTCTCTTTCCACTCCACTTGTCTGCAGAGGTGACATAGTAATAGCTCAAAATCTCCGTTGAACTTGGTGTGCATTAGTTTTACATCAGTTCTAATAATGAGATTGTGATAAACCATAGTCCTGCTCTAAACAGCTCACTTTAACCAGGACTACATTGACCGGTGCACATTGTAACAAAACCAGTTAAAATCTCTTTCCAAAAAAGACAAAAATCACACTAAACAGCTGCTTATTTGAGCAATTATCCATTCAACCAATCACGTGGCAGCAGTGCAATGCATGAAATTGTGCAGAGACAGGCACCTTTGAATGCATTTGCCTTTTGATGTTTTATAGCATCCATGTTAGCTGCTTATCTCTGCTGGCTGGCTAACAAACCTGTTTTTGTCTCCTAGCATGAACCAGGTGAAACAAATTTTATTAAGAAAGCCTCTGTTTCATAAGTGTCCCAGTAAATCATGACAGCGAGCCAGCATGCACAACACGGAGACTGCAACAAGCTTAACATAACACAGTTGTCCTTACTGTTGGCATGCATACCTGTGCTTTTTTTTAAAGGGAAACGTAAAAGTGTCTCCCTAGAAGGTCACTGTAGAACAAGAATTCAATACTGCATATAAACATAATGCACAGGTAACATGTTTAGCATGCAAACAAACCAAAAGCAAGAGACCCTGTTCCAATGTCAAACAACACATGTCACTCTTTAGATGTAGAAAGTGAGCTTGCATGTTTTTTTTGTTCTGTTCGAAGTCACAAGTATTCAGAGCACCTCTGAAAAGAACAGAAACAACAATATATGAAGAAACTTAAGGATTTTGATGTTTTTGATTCAAAAACAGTACCTACTTCAGTGTTTGAATCCCCCAAAATGGCAAAGTCCCAGCATGAGCTCGACTTTGGTGATGTTGACACGTGGAAAATCCCTCCTCCTACACTTAAGATGAAAGCATACAAAGTACAGACAGTTTAACATTTGCTTTCAGAACAAAGATTTTATTTTTATTCACTTCCCAAATGCAGCCTTTTCTAATCATTAAGATGGAAAATGCATAGAGCTAATTAGTAAATATTAGCTACTAAACTGCAACAACTGCAAACAAGGTCATTCTTTCCCGTGTTTATATGAACTTGGTGAGATCTTTGAGTCTTGTATCTAGTTATTACACAGCTTTTGAGTATTGACCAACATTCTTTGACTCCTTTTCTAGTCTGTTTGTATTTTATCTGTATTTCAACATAATGCCCCAGTCGATCAGAGCGTTTGCATCACAGATTTTTAAATATACTCTTTAAAAATACTTTGAAATCTTCTTGAGTTAATTAAAGATAAAAACAGAACATGAAGAAACAACTGCTATGACTTTATGTCGAAAGCATTTATGAAGAGATATCGAGTAAAGTTTAATTATCATCAGACTGTATCAGTGTGTACCACGAGTCAGTGTGCAGCAAGTCAGTGTAAACTTTGTTTAACTGGGAAACTCAATAAGAACCAATAAGCATCTTGAAGTAATGCTGGTCACAAGAAAGAAGATCACGATTTAACCCACTATTAAAATGTTGCCCCCTGGTGATAAAAGTGAAAGTTAGGTAATAGATATTGTGATAAAGATATCCGCCTATGAATCAGTAGCTTGTAGAACCACCTTTAGCAGCAGTACCTTGAAGTAATAATTTTCTGTGCAACTTTATTAGTCTCTTACATGCTGTGAATCTGTGTAGTTTGTAATCTCAGTGGACAATCATGCCTGGTTTTTCATTCATACCTGAATAGTGCACAGTATTACAGATACAACATTTGATCAGCTAACGTACCAGTGTGGCTCAATAATATAGAGGCTCACACATTTACATAATAAGCAAAAGATCCTTGGTTTGATACATTCAGTATAAAGATTTTCAGAATCAAACCTTGGCTTTTATCAGCTAATGTCAATGTCTGATACCACTCACTATCAGTTTTATAAGTTGTGAGGACTGTAACCAGTAGGGATGGGTATTGATACGATTTTCACGATTCCATTTTCGATTCTGTTTAACGATTCGATTCTTTATCGATTCTTTTTTAAAAAAAGGAGAACACTAAGGTCGATTAGCTTAGAACTTTGTTTTATATCTTCTCTTTGAACAAGATAGAAACTTAGGAGTAACATGGCCTTACAAACCCAGCAGTGAGATCTTAAGAGATCCAGCCTACGGCTCTTCAAAGGGGTGTCACAGGGTCCCCAGGAAAAAAATGTAAAATAATAAAATAAATATTCTTCTGTAGCAATAACAAAGTATAACATAAATTATTCTGTAGCAATTACGCAAGAATATCCAGTAATGTCCCTGCCTACAATTAAACACATTCACTTACCGAAAATCATCTGCTGTGGCAAACGGGTTCAAGCCTTTGACCACAAACTGAGTCACTGCTCGGTGACATTCGTCTATCCTGGCCTGAAAGGAGACGCTAAGACTGCAGCGAGAACTGCCAGCATCTGAGCCAGACAGACTCTGTCTCTCTCATCATGGTCACTAAATGCACAGTAATGGCAGGTTTGTAATAAGGCAGATCGCGCTAACATAATATGCACTGTTAGTTGATTATTTACCTGCCGCATTAACGGGAGAGGACGTGCAAACGTTACCGCTGCTGCTGGGTTGAGATTCACGAGTCCGGAGCGGAATTAAAAACACGACATTCATTTAAGGGCATCGCGTGTTTTGTGAGCAAATGCTTTTGCATATTCGTAGTGTTTCCTCCGTTAAATGAAATATCTACTTTGCAAGTATTGCAAGTTGCCCTGTTGTCATCGTTCTCGAAAAGTATAAGCAAACTTTTTAGCGTTTGAGCCACTTATGCGCCGTGTTTCCTGCCAGGTAAATGACGCTCCGCAACGTGGTGACGTCATTCGGGGCGACTGGAATCGATAAGGGAATCGTTTGCAAAAATGGCAAACAATCCCAAGGAATTGAAACAGTGGGAACCGGTTCTCATCAAGAACCAGTTTTTGATTCCCATCCCTAGTAACCAGTCCTCACTAGGGATGGGTATCGTTTAGGTTTTATCCGATACCGGTGCCAAATCGGTACTTTTGAAACGGTGCCGGTGCTCAAACCGGTGCTTAAAGAATGGAGAACACAAAATTGGTCCAAAAACCTCTCATGTTTAGCTGTTTTTTTTGTAAAAAGATAACAATGTTAGCCTTTTCTACAGCTATGGGGCATATATGGTATCACTCTTGGCTGGAAGCAGTGCTTAAACAATGGAAAAAAACACAAACTTTGTCCAAAAACCTCTCATGTTTAACTGTTTTCCACTTTTTCTTTGGTCATTTTAGCCTTTTTGGCCAGGGTGAAGGGAGTATCTGCCATCAAACAAGAAGACAGCCGCATGTAGCTATGATGATGTTTGCTAGTTCACCTTACATGCATTAATGTAATAACGTGGTTAGCCTACTCAACGTAAATTACACACGAACAACATTAAGCTACTCACGCAGAGAAGAACGGCTGCTGCTGCATCATCATCCTCATCATTTCTGCTACACTGGCAGGGCTAGGGGCCAGGACTCTCCTCTTCCTGTTTTTGGGGATGTTGCTAACTCCGGGTCCGATAACAGGCACCACACCCGCAGTAGATGTGCACGGTGTGAGGTCTTGCAGCAAGCTATCAAATACGGTGCATTTCTCGGCTTTTAAAAAAAACGCTATGTGTCGCCAGGTGTTTCATCAGATTCGAGGTGTTACCTCCTTTGACAGTATGACAGTATCACCTTAAAGCACTTGTTGCAGGCTGCTGAGTTTGCATATTTTGCTGTGAAGTACAGCCAGACTTTTGACCGCTTCGCCTTGGGCATTTTTAATCTGTAGCTCTGCTCTAAAAGAACGCACGTACCTGGGCCCGCCTACTATCCTCGGAAACGTAAAATTATTGGCTAGAAGTGTATCACAGCTCAGGAAAAAAAAGCACAGAAATAAAGCACCGAAATGTGCGCTGCTTTTCGGTCTGGTTACTACCGTTTATGTCAGAACCGGTGCCATCATGGCACCGGACACCGGTACCCATCCCTAGTCCTCACCAGTATTTTTCATGGCAATGCTGCTGTGAAAAATTGTACTAGGCCTTCATGGCTCAAACATGGGTGACCACCTCTGAGCGCCATGGCGACAGCTTCATTGCTGTATTACAGGGCCATCCACATGTTTGCCAAACTTGAGCTCACACACACATTATAAACTTCTCTTTTGTTGAGGTCTTAACGCCCCCCCCCCCCTCCCCCGCAGTGAATTCAAGTGTTTAACTTTGCTGTTTCTGTTCAGTGACAAAGATTAGTGTGGTATATATGTTGCAAGCTGCAGTAGGTTTGTGATTTTACATACAGAACAAGAAGGAAGTTTGATTCGCACTCCCCCATGTCATGATCCTGGGTCTTTTGACCCAGCGTTTTAAGTTTGAGTTTATTTTGTTCATTAGGTTATCTAAGTTCATTTGGTTATTAGACTCCTTGTGTTTTCTTCCCCTGTATTTAAGTTTCCCCTCAACCTTCGTGTTTCATGCTGCGTGTCTTATGTTATCAAGTTTGTATTATTATGCCTAAGTGTTTCTAGTTATTATTTTCCCCTCGTGTTCCCAACCATGTTAAATCTCCCCTGCTCCTCATGCGTTTCATGTCTGTGTCTTACGTTGTCAAGTTCGGGTTGTCATGTCTATGTCTCATTATGTTTCCTGTTTTTTGTGAAGAGGTCTGGTGTTCTGTGTTCATCATGTTCAGTTTTACTCTCCCACTGTGACGTCATTATGTTCATGTGTGCCAGCTGTTTCCTCATGTGTCTCCACTTCCCCTAATCACCTCCTGTGTATTTAAGTCCCCTGTTTTCAGTGTGTGATTGTCAGGTCGTCTGTTGTTCACGCCAGGTTCTCCATGCCATGTTTCTAGGTTTCATGTCCAGGTTTTTCCATGTTGTTTGTTTAGTTCTCCCAGTTTAGGTTAATGTTAGTTTTATTTCTGTTTGCCTTGCCCTTTATTTGTACCTTTTCTGCCAGCCTCATTAAACGGCTCGCTTTTTGTTGATACTCAAGTCTTGATCCAAGTTCCTTGGTGTCTGCATTTTGGGTCCACTCTTCACAATACATACAGTCTGCTCTCGCCAGACTGTGACAGAACGACCTGACCATGCTGGACCCAGCGGACATTTATTTCAGTGACTTTTTTGAATTCAAGATTCGTGTTACACAGCTTCGTGGACTTTGGATTATCTCCTGTGCAGGGAAGCAGGGGGAGGAGAAGGAGGCTATTTTGGCTCAGTTGACCCGGATAGCCACGGCTAACCCAGGTTTTATGGACTGCCTGCCTGCAGATTTAAAGAAGTTTGCTACAGCCACGATCTCCTCTGCCTCACCATCATCGTCTGAGCAGGTGCCCAGTGTGCAGGCTGAATCACACCAGCCCTGCGGTGATGCAGCTCTTCCTTCACCGGCTACAGGAGTAAGAGTCGGCTTATTCAGTCTCTCACCTGTCTCCATGTCCATGTCACCACTGCAGCAGACAAGTGCTGCGTTTCCCTCACCTCAACCGGTGGCTGCTTCCAGTGCTACATTCATCTCAGCTGTAGCGGCGCCGGCCTCCACAACCACTGCTTCCAGGAGGAGGCGGCGTCCAGGTCGTCACCACGGCTCACAGCAACATGAGGTGGGTGATTATATTCGGAATCCACGCGTTTTTTCTAAGGACAATATTGGAACAAACACTGCCTTAAAGGTTCATGGGCATGTTTATGAAACGACTAAGACTGAAAACTCACCAGCCAAGTCTTCCACGGAACATCTTATCCCTCTGCACAATTACCTAGCATCCCTGTGTATTGATCATGCTACGAACTTTGCTTCCAAGAAGCCAAATTATAAGACATTTTGCACTGGAAGTGCTAGCCATGAAGCTCGGCTAAGCCACTGTGGGACCGAGATCCAGGCCAGGTTGGGGCCAGGGGCTGAGTTGGAGTTTGTGCAGCCTATTTCAGTGTCAGCCGGAGGGCCCGGGGAGCCCGTCCAGCTTCAAGCTTCGTCTGCTGGAGGTTCAGGAGAACCCAGCCAGCTTCATGCTTCGTCTGCTGGAGGTTCAGGAGAACCCAGCCAGCCTCATGCCACGTCAGCTGGGGGGCCCGAGGAGCCCGTCCAGCCTCACGCCACGTCGGCTGGCGGGCCCGAGGAGCCCGTCCAGCCTCACGCCTCGTCGGCTGGAGGGCCTGAGGAGCCCGTCTGGCCACCTTCTGCTTCACCACCTGTGGCTGCCTCTGCTACGCCAGGACCAGCTCCGGCCTGTGCCTCGTCAGCCGCAGCTCCAGCCTGTGCCTCGTCAGCCGCAGCTCCAGCCTGTGCCTCGTCAGCCGCAGCTCCAGCCTGTGCCTCGTCAGCCGCAGCTCCAGCCTGTGCCTCGTCAGCCGCAGCTCCAGCCTGTGCCTCGTCAGCCGCAGCTCCAGCCTGTGCCTCGTCAGCCGCAGCTCCAGCCTGTGCCTCGTCAGCCGCAGCTCCAGCCTGTGCCTCGTCAGCCGCAGCTCCAGCCTGTGCCTCGTCAGCTGCAGCCTCAGAGCCTTCATCCTCGCCTGGTCCGGCCTCTGCATCAGCTGCTCCTGCTCCACCTGGTCCGGCTCCGGCTTCAGTCTCAGAGTCTTCGCCCTCGTCTGGCCCAGCCTCAGAGTCTTCGCCCTCGTCTGGCCCAGCCTCAGAGTCTTCGCCCTCGTCTGGCCCGGCCTCTGCCTGTGCTTCTGCTACGCCTGGTCCGGCCTCAGGGCCTTCAGCCTCGCCTGGTCCGGCCTCAGGGCCTTCAGCCTCGCCTGGTCCGGCCTCAGGGCCTTCAGCCTCGCCTGGTCCGGCCTCTGCATCAGCTGCTCCTGCTCCACCTGGTCCGGCTCCGGCTTCAGTCTCAGAGTCTTCGTCTTCGCCCTCGTCTGGCCCGGCCTCGTCAGAGTCTTCGCCCTCGTCTGGCCCGGCCTCGTCAGAGTCTTCGCCCTCGTCTGGCCCGGCCTCGTCAGAGTCTTCGCCCTCGTCTGGCCCGGCCTCGTCAGAGTCTTCGTCCTCGCCTGGCCCGGCCTCAGGGCCTTCAGCCTCGCCTGGTCCGGCCTCAGGGCCTTCAGCCTCGCCTGGTCCGGCCTCAGGGCCTTCAGCCTCGCCTGGTCCGGCCTCAGGGCCTTCAGCCTCTGCTTCTGCCTCGCCTGGTCCTGTTGCGCCAGCTGGAGGTTCAGCCAAGCCAGTCCAGCATCCCTCCACGCCATCGCCTGCAGCGCCATTATCTGGTCCTGCCTCGCCTGGTCCTGCCACGACCCAGCCAGTGGTCGACGCCACGCCTGTGCTCGTCTCGCCCGCCACGACCCAGCCAGTGGTCGACGCCACGCCTGTGCTCGTCTCGCCTGCCACGACCCAGCCAGTGGTCGACGCCACGCCTCTGCTCGTCCCGCCAGCCAAGCCACCCGACGGGTCATGTCCACATCCACACTACCGCCGGCCGCCAGCCAAGCCACCCGACGGGTCACGTCCACATCCACACTGCCGCCAGCCAAGCCACCCGACGGGTCACGTCCACATCCACACTGCCGCCAGCCAAGCCACCCGACGGGTCACGTCCACATCCACACTGCCGCCAGCCAAGCCACCCGACAGGTCTCGTCCACGTCACCGCCGGCCGCGAGCCAAGCCTCCCAAGTGTGGCCAGCCATGCTTGCTTCTCCACTGCCGCCTTCCACATGGCCGGCCCCCTGAACCCTTGAACTATGGACTGCTGTGCCATCGGCCTCCAGGTCGGCCACCTGAACTACTGTGCCATGGACTCCTTTTCTGCCAAGATCATGGTCGCCCTCCTGAAACAGGGTCTCGGACTCTTAAGCCCTTGTGTTTGGACTGAGTGCTTCGGTTTCTTTGTTTTGTTTCTGGCCCTCCATCCTGGACCCCCACCGCCCGCCCTGGGTGGGTTGTGTTGATTTTGTTTCATGTTTGTTTTCTTGCTGCTTCTTTTCTTTGTTCATGGTTTTGGGCGTCTGGAATCCGCCCTTGAAGGGGGGGCTCTGTCATGATCCTGGGTCTTTTGACCCAGCGTTTTAAGTTTGAGTTTATTTTGTTCATTAGGTTATCTAAGTTCATTTGGTTATTAGACTCCTTGTGTTTTCTTCCCCTGTATTTAAGTTTCCCCTCAACCTTCGTGTTTCATGCTGCGTGTCTTATGTTATCAAGTTTGTATTATTATGCCTAAGTGTTTCTAGTTATTATTTTCCCCTCGTGTTCCCAACCATGTTAAATCTCCCCTGCTCCTCATGCGTTTCATGTCTGTGTCTTACGTTGTCAAGTTCGGGTTGTCATGTCTATGTCTCATTATGTTTCCTGTTTTTTGTGAAGAGGTCTGGTGTTCTGTGTTCATCATGTTCAGTTTTACTCTCCCACTGTGACGTCATTATGTTCATGTGTGCCAGCTGTTTCCTCATGTGTCTCCACTTCCCCTAATCACCTCCTGTGTATTTAAGTCCCCTGTTTTCAGTGTGTGATTGTCAGGTCGTCTGTTGTTCACGCCAGGTTCTCCATGCCATGTTTCTAGGTTTCATGTCCAGGTTTTTCCATGTTGTTTGTTTAGTTCTCCCAGTTTAGGTTAATGTTAGTTTTATTTCTGTTTGCCTTGCCCTTTATTTGTACCTTTTCTGCCAGCCTCATTAAACGGCTCGCTTTTTGTTGATACTCAAGTCTTGATCCAAGTTCCTTGGTGTCTGCATTTTGGGTCCACTCTTCACAATACATACAGTCTGCTCTCGCCAGACTGTGACACCCCAAGTCTATCAAGAGATGTTTACGCCTGGCTGCTTTTAATACATCAGCAGTGTGGAGCTACGGTGGGAGGATTTTTTGCAATATAAGGGAGGTGTAGATTTATGGCTCATGCCTGCCATATTCACTTGTTTCTCTAGGCCTGAGATTAACCAAGTCCTAATGTAACAATTCAGACATGACTGCGTCTGTATAAAATCAATATCTCATACTGCTGTGAAATTGAGTTTTGGGAGCATAGAGGTGCTGGAGAGCTTAACCCCAGTCTAATTTTGACACAGAATTAAGAGCACTGTTTTCTTTTTCAGGCTTTAAGAGGTGCTCATATTGGGCATGGTTAGCAAGCTGAAGTTGTGGTTCTCTTATAACTACAACTGTCACCATCAGGGGATATATTAGGGAACAAGCAAACATTTTGTCCTTAAGTCGATGGACAAGCGCGAGGATTTGACAAGGATCAAATTATGATGGCAGCTGGTCCGATCATCTCCGAAACTCCAGCTCGTATGGAGCGTTTCCAGTCTACAGTGGTCAGTATCTATCATAAGTCATCCAAGGAAGGAACAATGGTCAACTAGTGACAGAGTCATGGGTGACCAAGGCTCATTGATGACTGCAGGAAGTAAATTCAATTCAGTTTTATTTACACAGCGCCAAATCACAACATCAGTCACCCCAAGGTGCTTTATACTGTAAGGCAGACCCTACAATAATACATACAGAGAAAAAAACAACAATCATATGACCCCCTGTGAGCAAGCGCTTTGGCGACAGTGGGAAGGAAAAACTCCCTTTTAACAGGAAGAAACCTCCGGCAGAACAAGGCTCAGGGAGGGGCGGGGCCATCTGCTGTGATTGGTTGGGGTGATAGAAGGAAGACAGGATAAAGACATGGTGTGGAAGAGAGACAGAGATTAATAACAAGTATGATTCAGTGCAAAGAGGTCTATTAACACATAGTGACTGAAGAAGAAACACCCAATGCATCATGGGAATCCCCCAGCAGCCTACACCTATTGCAGCATAAATAAGGGAGGATTCAGGGTCACCTGATCCAGTCCAAACTATATGTTTTAGCAAAAAGAAAGTTTGAAGCCTAATCTTAAACGTAGAGATAGTGTCTGTCAGAGGTGGGACCAAGTCATTGTTTTGCAAGTCTCAAGTAAGTCTCAAGTCTTTATCCTCAAGTCTCAAGTCAAGTCTCAAGTAATGTCAGGCAAGTCAGAGTCGAGTCTCAAGTCACTGGTGTAAAAGTCCGAGTCAAGTCACAAGTCTGAAACTTTGAATTTCAAGTCCTTTCGAGTCTTTAAAAAAAAAACGAAAAAAAGCATGTTGCAGTTATATGCTAAATGTAAATATTAGACCATGTAATTTTTAAATCTGTGTTTTTCTCAACACATGACAAAATAGTGAACTTAGAAAATATACACAAATTGTGAAATTGCACCTCTATAAAATGCAGCTCAATTAAACCTAGCTCCAAGAATAATTTTCACCGACAGTTCTGAGATAAGCTGCATGTTATTCTTGGATGCGATTGTAGGACTGGCTTTAAAAATCGCATGACAAAAATATCATACACATTAAAAAAAACTGTATCACCAACGTAGCCTGGAAAACATTTGCTAGTTAGATGAAGTCAGCTATCTCATCGTAGCATATTTATATGCATATTTATAATTATACGGTTCTTGGAGTGAGTGCATACACTCATGAAGTTTAGTAACTTCAGGTCACTGCAACAAGCCCAGGTACAGTTTACCGACGGATGGGTGCAGGACCTTGAAATGCACCGTGTAGAAAGTAAAGACCATCGTACGTATCATAAGTTTACCAGTCTCACAAATCGTCGTCATAAATACACATTCCTTAACCGTTTATTAATAGGACCTTTGAGCTCAACGGTAATTAATTAGTAGTGGAAATAATTTCTGGTAGCATCACAGAAATGTAGCAGTGACAATAATACTGTATGCTGTAATCGTACTGGACAATTAGTGATACAAAACAACTGTTTTATCCTGTGAATAAAAGTATATGTTTTTGTCAATGTACCATAATAACAGAAGCGAAACGCAATATTGTGTCAGGACAATTCACTATTTATGCGCAATAAATAAAGGAGCATAGCACGACAATTTCTGTTCAGCACCAGACTTGCTTGTAACCTATATCACCAATTATGTTAAGAAAAATGACGCATTAACTACAACAGCAGACTGACCTTTGTGGAAATGCTTGGAGCAGACTAACCTGTGAGCTGGAGTGTTCTGGGACGTTATATTTGATCTTTGAATGGCTGCAATCCAGTCGCCTCTTTGTTACTTCGGAAACATGGCTCGAACAATTTCTCTTCAACGACGTAATCCGATAACAACCGATCTCTTTACCCGTCGGCTTCCCGTGGCTGTCATGCGACCGGCTATTGCAGTTAATAATACAACAGCTTCTTGACATTTTTGTGTTTCTTTTTATCGCTGTATAACTGATTTTAATTGAAAGCCTGCGTGCGCTAGTACCGCTTGCCACGAGTTCCCAGAATCCTTTGCGGTTCTACCCGTGAATGACGTCACATTTTCAATCTCTATATAATATGCATGTTAAATTTTATATTTGGGGTAAAATATCAAGTCTTTTCAAGTAAACCGGTTCAAGTCCAAGTCAAGTCACAAGTCTTAGAACATTTTTTCAAGTCAAGTCTAAAGTCATAAAATTAATGACTCGAGTCTGACTCGAGTCCAAGTCATGTGACTCGAGTCCACACCTCTGGTGTCTGTCTCCTGAATCCAAACCGAAGAGAGGCCTGAAAAGGCCAGCCAGTGTGGTCCATCCCACAGACGAGCTACTGTTACTCCAATTTAATACTGGTTCTGATAGAAAAGGTGTGAGAATACAGAGTATCACAGTGTGTTGGGCTCGTATAGGCACAGACCAGTCAGGGTGCCGTGCTGATCCTTGTTCACTGCTGAAAGAGCCAACTATGTGAATGTTGGAGCTGGTATCAGAACAGTGGAGGAAGCCAGCCTGGTCAGATGAAGCAGTTTTGAAGTGCTTCAAAAAGTCAACACAGAAGTAAAAAGAATTGCTGTATTGTCCAGGCTTAACAAAGCTTTCAGGTAGGACAGGGTGAGTATGCTGACATTCTGATTTCTTGATGATGCTTGATGAATGAACCCTTTATTAGTTTGAAACATTCAAACTCAAATGCAATCCAGCACACTCACCAGCACTGATTTGTATTCTGCAAACTTTGAACCAAGGTCACATGAAACAAAGAATGAAAACGTGAAAGAATGCTATTCCACGAGTGTTTCTTGGGTTGAGGTTGTCTTGTAACAAATGTGAGTCCTTGAGAATCGCTCTGTGTGTATCATGAATCTCCCGGTAAAGCTAATTACAGCTTCTTCTGTGCATCATTGCCTGAGGACATCATAAGCCCCAGCTTCGCAATAACCATGTGGCGAGGCAGCGTCTTTGTTTAATAGGTGAAAAAGTTGGACGAAGTGGTTTATTTTAAAAAAAATGCAATCGTAAGAGCTTCATCCACCTCTGTGAAGTTAAGCTATTATTCTCAGGCATAAAACAATACAATAATATACAAATTGATACATATCATAGTTGCTTTACAGTGCTGGTAGCATCACACCAGGGACTTTCTTCATTCTGTTTATTTAAACATAAAGGCTTTACTGTTTCATTACAGTTATTTTATGTTTTTTACTGCCTGTTTTATGTCTCGGTGTGGTTATGTCTCCAGGATTTGCTTCAGTTTTGGGGTTATGTGAGTTCGCCAATGCAAATTCCGGCTTTCTGCACTGAAATAAAGTTTTGAGTCTTGAATGATATTCATTGAAACATTTGAAAAGGATGCTGCTGAATGGTGAGTGCATCTTATTTGTGTGAGAGCACGACAATACATATATACCAAGTCACACCTCTTAAATAATCCATCAGACACTGATGGGTTGGGTTTTCTTGTTTGCCTTCAGCAGGCTTGCCCTGCAAACATCAAATGACGAGAAGACTGAAAATATGAATATTGATCTCAAAATACACGAAAAGGCAAGGGTCCAATGCATGTCTGTGTTTCCAAACCCAAAGCATTTCTAAAAAGGGAATTGTGACCTCTGGGGAATTAATTATCAGTAATAGTTTCTGTCTCCATTCATATTCATTCCTATGATTCTATAAAGTGCTGCAGTGCCAGTTATTTGTGTAAATGTTTTGTTTTGTCACTTTGACCTTGACATTTCTTACCTGTCACCAGTAGAATGACCATCAGATGATGTGCTGTGAAAAGATTTTGGTTTACAACATAGAAAACACGTCTTCTGTTCCTCGCGGTGGCGTCAACAGCAGAAAGACAAAAGATAAAAAACATCAGAGAATGGGTTTCAACTACATTTGCATATTCAACTGTGCTGACTCCAAATTCACAAAGACGGCGTAGCAAATGAATATTTTTGCACCTTGTACAGGCCTTGAAGATATTTCTGATAAGCCTTTCACCTCTCTCTGTATTTTTAACAGGGCTTTGGGCAGCATATATCCTAGCTGTCTCCTCGTCTTTCCTGCTAACACTGTCTACGCTTGGAAAACATGCCGGCTTTAGTATCAGTTCAGAGGAGTACGTGGTAGGACTAAGATGGATCAATGCGTTCACACACATCGTGTGATCAATGCTGTTTGGTGTTCATTCGTTTTTCCTGTTTTACCAGCCTCGTGAGTTGTTGATGCACTCTGATAGAAAGATTTTGTCCTTCACAAACACTCGCTTTGGATCTTTCATCATCTTGGAGTTTTTTTTGTTTTGTTTTTTCAAAATACCTGAAGAAAGAAATCCTCAGTCATACATGACTGAGAGAAAAGGATGCTGGGTAACAGACATGAGGGTCTGAGTGCATTCACCCTGAGGTTTTGACTGGGGAGAGGGAGGTCAGGGCGTCTCTGCTCTGTGTCTGTGACCTGGACCCAGATAAATGGCAGAAGATGGATGGACGATTGAGACAGTGCATCAAATATGCAAAATCCAGCCTGCACGGTCTGTGTGTGTGTGTGTGTGTGTGCGCGGGTAAATTTTGACTTTAATCTCAAATTAAACACTAATGTTTTTCTCTTAAAATGTGGCCCTAATAATGTGTCATAAATTGTACACCTTTAGCTGTTTAAAATGTGTCTCGGTGTGAGTCCTAGTGTTGGTCTTCATGTGTGAGTGTTTTTGCTAATCCCTGTTTTACCTTGAATAATACTTTTCTGCTTCATCTTGTTTTGGTTTGACTTCCTGGTTTTCGTTCCTTTCCCTCCTTTATATCTTTGCCCCGTCTTCCTGCCCCGTATTAGTGACACCGGCGATTCCTTCCCACATGTCGTCTTTGTATTCCCCTGGAGTTCCTCATGCTTCTGTTTTGGGCCTTTTCCTGCTTTGGGGGTTTCATGGCTAACAGCCAAATAAAAACTTACTTTTGTTCATTCCACCTGCCCCTGCATCCTGCACTTCCACCTGCACCCGATCATTGTGGAGTCCCATCTTGAAACCTCGAGGTAAATCTAAGAGTAGTATACATGGATTTTTGCTGGCTCAGTGTTTTTGATGGTCCTCTCTGATTTTATAGAAATGTTTCCCCTCCAAAAAATACTCTGCTGTGGCTATTAGTAAGTCAGCTGATTGATGGCATGCAGTGAGTGTACAGTGATACCATCTGTGTGTTTTTCTGTTAGCTTAAAAAAACCAAAGCAAAGAGCTGAAAGGTGCTCAAAGATGGTCACACATTCATTTATTGTACCTTTTAATATCTTTTAAGTAAACTGTGACAAACTCCTCCTTGAAGGAAATCTGACCACTCAGCAATCATCTTAGAAACCCTCCTGTGTGGATATTTTGAAGGAGAGGACTCCTAAACTAATTTTAATGTATCGGTTGATGAATTTCCCCCAAAAAAACTTTTTTTCTTCTCCTGGAAGTCGTACACTTACCATCTTTGCTAATATCAGTTCAGGGCTGCCAAGTGTTTCTCCTTTTATGGGTGTGACTGTAAACAGGCATTAATATGACTTTATTTAAATTCCATACAGATTCAGCAGCAGACAAATGACTGTGTGTGTATGCTGGGTTACAGAGTCCACAGTCAAACAAATAGGTAACAAAAACAGCAGCTCACATGATAAACACACCACATTGTGAGTATCTGAAGATTTGAAGAAAATATGGGCACTAATGACAGAAAGCAAGTATAATAGTTGCCATGGACACAGAATTATTGGTGTCCTAAACCATAAAAGGCCTCTTATGTTCTACATTCAAAAGCATTTGCATGCAGTTTATTTTCCTCGCAGCTCTTAAGAATCAGGTAGCACTATGCAGTTGCTGAGTAATTGTCATGATAATCACGGGTGCGATACTTTTATTCGCTCTAGTCCTTCTGTTGAAGATCGCAGATGAATGGCAGCAGACAAAAGAACATCATGTTGTGCACCAACCTAATGCTGAAAGAGGACGTGACAGAGGGAAGGAGAGTGAATTTGGTGATACAAGAGTTATTTTATTACTGAATTTTCGACTGATTACAAACATAACCCCGTGAGATCTAACTAACACCTAACCCTGTCAAAGGATGTGATTTCTGTCTTTTCAAAACCCTCACGTCAAGTTCCAAGAAAAGCAATCTCGGGAGAAAAATGAAGCTTGTTTGTTTTTCCCCAAAACGTCCTTTTCCCCCCAAACCCAGTATTAGTCGCCATCTGTGACGATGACTTCAGGGTTAAAAACGTAGCTGAGTCATAGCCAGTATTTTTCAAAATTGCATCCCAATGCGAACTTGTGTACACCACCTTATCAAATAAATTCAAACATCCATCCATAGATCACCAGTAAATCACGTCCACGGTGAGAGATGACGGTCTCCACCTCCTCTCCCCACTCTTCCATTTCGTCTGTGTCCTCCTAATCATGTTTATAAGGATCCATTACCTCCTCTCCTCTCACAACATCCCACGTCCTCTCTCAAGGCCTCCTGTCATTGACGGCTGATGATGAATCAACAGCACATTGCAGTGTAACTTTCCAAAATACAAGCAGCTTGTTGTGTTCCTGTGAGACTGTTCCTGTCTCCCCCCTGCCGCTTCTCTGCAAAGACGGGTGCTGGATGGCGTAGGCATGCTGTAGACATCGACAGCCGAAATGCCCAATTTAAAGGAGAGGTCTGGGAGTTGAGACCATAGCAAAGGGCTCATAATTGGCATCCTTCTTGTATTATTAAAGGTGAAAGCACTGGGATGGATCCCCAAAGCCTGATCTCAGCCTTTGTTATTCGTGGTGTGTAAACACAACCTCACACAGAGACAGAAAATGTTCACACTCTTTGCGCTGTTCTTGTTCTTGAGCAGCAAATTAAAGCATTTAATACCTGAAAATTAAAGTCATTGTTAATGCAACATCACTCAAATGACAGTATTTAGTTAAATTTGATAGCAAAGCTGATTTTATGTATTTCTTTTTTCAGCAAACTATTTCAGGCTTATCAAAAGACATAAAAGTTTTAATTTAAACCAGTTTCAAGCTCCCTTTTTAAATTTGCAATAATGTCTGTTTTTCATACTGCTATTCTTTCCGTTGAGGCCTAGCCTTGAAGGCTCTTAATGCCGTGGTGTTTTGTGATGCCCCCAGTCAAAGACAGGGTTGATAGATTCACAGCTGCTCTCCACAGGCTCTTCTGCTTCAGTAAAGCGCGGTTGGTTTAACAAGTTTGTGCCATTCGATGCTCAAGGACTTAATCCCCTAAGGGCGGCAACAAAGATACATTCAGAGGAGAGAAAAAAGTGCTCTCGCTTCTTCTGACTGCTCAGTGTTTTCTCGGCTTGCCTGCCTTCTTCAGTTGTCTCCAAAAAGGAGAGCTGTTCAAGATCTGCCACCCCCTCTGAGGTCGCAGCTACCAACAGTCCACTCTCAGCTGCGCTAGCAACTTTTTCCCCTTCGTGAGCCCCATTTAGAATCCGCTGACACGTGAACAAATCGGACAATTAGCAGTTTGCTGCTTTAGTAAGGGCCAGTATGGACGAGGTAATATTTCCTTTGCCAGCTGAGTAAGAAGGTGGAGACCCTGAAAAGGCTCTAGAGAGGGTTTGATGAAGATGGCACATGTGCAATTATCATGTTAGCCCCTGTGGTTTTCTTTAACAGCCTCTGTTTTTCAAATGGCGGTGAAATTAGCTCTAGGAGCAAATTGTCGTGCTCTAAACACTTTTGCACTGTATACGTTGCCAGCACTCTGCAGCGTACATCGTTTATGTTCTGCTGCGTGGACAGGCTTTCTGCTTTGCCAGTAGCTTCATTATGCGTGTTCTGTGGATGCACAAATATGCTTTTATTCTATTGTCACACAACGCTGACAGAAACATCGTTTGGTAAACTGTTGCCTGAAAACCTGTTTCTGCATCTTTCTGACAGACCTGCATAGGACTGTTGGCAGACACTGGCAGAGTCCTTGAGCTGTTTGGTGAGGTGAGTATGTGCCTTTATTCAGAACCAGAAGAACAGGTCATGTTCATTATAGGAAAAATGTATCATATGAAAGCATCAAATAGCTGTGTGTACAAGTTTCTTTTGTTAATAGATTAATGCAAGTCTTTGATGATTTTGTGGTCATCAAAGGCCCCGTGAATTGGGTTTTATTGCTTTCAAATTAAGTCTTTACATTTTGAAATTTCTGCAGAAAGCTTTTCTATTCAGGTAGATGACACCTACATGTAGACCTATAATCCTGGATGGAAACTGATTTTCAGAGCAGTTTATCACAGTATGGACCCAACATAAAACATGAGTTCAGGCATCACAGGTCTAAATTTCCGTTATGTTAAAATGTTAAGTGATACACTGATTTTTCCTTAGTTCAGAGCACAATTTAGCATCACAGGTATCCATGTGAACCTTGAAACATGTCCCATTGACTGAATTTCTGAATGAAAAGTCACCTCTGTGACTGTAGGGCAAGGGTGGCTTGATCATACGTCAGGACTGTGTTGTAGCTAGTGGCAAGGGATAAGATTACAGTGGATTCAGTGGAATACTGAAGGAAACTCATGCCGAGTTCTACAGGAACATTTTGTTTCTAAAACAGAGTAATGATGTGAAGCACAAATCAGAACATGCTTAAAATTTCATTTGAATAGACCTCATAGTAAAGCTAATGGTGTTTGTCGCTGTTGGAGGTTACACAAATAACCTCGGCTCCAAGATCCTTAACAGACTTTGCTGTGAAGTACAGCCAGACTTTTGACCGCTTCGCCTTGGGCATTTTTAATCTGTAGCTCTGCTCTAAAAGAACGTATGTACCTGGGCCCGCCTACTATGCTTGGAAAGATAAAACGATTGGCTAGAATCCAAAGTGTATGACATCTCAGGCAAAAAAAAGCATCAAAATAAAGCACCAAAATGTGCGCTGCTTTTTGGTCTGGTTACTACCGTTTATGTCAGAACTGGTGCCATATCGGTACCCATCCCTAATAATGAGTATAACTAGTTTGTAGTCTGTTGGATTTTCTTTATTCATCCTCTAGTTGAAAGAAAAATCAGCGTGCAATCAGAATAGTGTTGAAATCTGTGAGGACACGGTCACTGACAGCTCTCTGCTTCATCAAATGCTGCATAGCTGCTTGAAGCCGAGAGCCTTTGTAAAGCATTAATTACCACTTTAGCTTTAACAAAGCCACACTTGTAAATCAAGCACTAATTTCCTCGTCACCAAGGTCATAAAAACTAGCAAAATGACTAAAGGCAAAAAACAGTGATGGAAGTCGTAAAAATCAATGAAGTTTTGCCAGTCATATCACTGAATGAACAAAATTAAAGTAAATGGCCTGTATTTGTATAGCGCTTTCCTAGTGCCTAAGGACCCCAAAGTGCTTTACACATCCAGTCATCCACCCACACATTCACACACTGGTGATGGCAAGCTACGTCGTAGCCACAGCCACCCTGGGGCGCACTGACAGAGGCGAGGCTGCCGGACACTGGCGCCACCGGGCCCTCTGACAACCACCAGTAGGTAACGGGTGAAGTGTCTCGCCCAAGGACACAACGACCGAGACTGTCCAAGCCGGGGCTTGAACCGGCAACCTTCTGATTACAAGGCAAACTCCCAACTCTTGAGCCACGATCACTCAAGAGAAAGTAAACCTTTCTGTTAATCACAGAAGCGTATTGTCGAGTGTGCCAACGTTGTAGGATGCATTTGGGATTTCAAGTTCACCCACCAGCTGTTTCTATGTTGGCAGGCCACACCAGCATTGTATATTGCTTTTGGACATTAAATCTGTTATTATCCAGGAAATGTTATCTCCATGGATTATTGTTAGCAAGTAAAGAGGAAAAAGGGT
This sequence comes from Rhamphochromis longiceps, assembly GCF_057381845.1. Lineage (NCBI taxonomy): Eukaryota > Metazoa > Chordata > Actinopteri > Cichliformes > Cichlidae > Rhamphochromis > Rhamphochromis longiceps. The sequence goes on from NC_140562.1 coordinate 44,014,151, forward strand.
GAGGCCAAGGAAGGGAGGCAGATAGGTGGGCTGTTTAGAGGAAGCCTCCAAGATTATGATCTGGAAGACGTGTCACAAGCAGTGACATAAATGATGAATCGCTGCAGAGCCATCAATAACACCCAAAGAGGACCTAATGGAGGTATAAAAGTGGACAGATAAGAAGTTTTGCTTGGAGCTTTCATAAATCAGCCCCTCACAATGACCTATATAAAAGTGGGCAGCACTGACGGGCTGCATATATTACAAACAGACACTGTAGGAAGTACTCTTGTTATAATTAACATGAAGCCAATGACCACGTTAGCACATGTATTAAATATCCAGGTAAAAGGCTCATGGATTTATAATGTGATTTTTTTTAGTCTCACTGATGTTGTTTTCTAACATAGATCTTATAGGCAGGAGCTCCACCTCCTGTTATCATCAGCCATTTTCACTCAAATTAAAATAATACTTCATCACATGCGGTTTGTTCCACCTGAACGATGCTCTGTGCGTGTGTGAGCGCGCACGCATGCGTGTGCTCCTGTTTGTGGTTGACCTTGACCTGGTAATGACTCTGCGTCTGAGCTAAATATCAACAGAGTCCATTCCATTTTGAGGCTGGCTGCCATTTAACAGAGAGAGAGCGATATTAGCGGCAACCTCCTCAATCTAACTGGAAAATGACCTTTCAAAGCCCCACACGTTTCCACAAGAAGCAAGAGGTCGATGATGAATTGCATAAGAGTGTTCCCTGCCTTTATATCATACACATCATGTAGCCTGCTGCCTCAGGCCAGAATCTATTCTGCACTCTCACCATGTTGGCAGGAAAAGAGGAAAGGAGAACTTTCTGTTTTTGTATTATGACCTTAGAGATTTGATGCATATTTACATTTATAGAAACCCTAGTTATAGTTGTAATCACTGATTACAGATTTCAGTGATCCACAGAGCTCATGGCTCCTTTTATATCAGCGTGGCTGTTCTGTTTCTGTGCTGTTTTGTGCAGATTTAATCTTTTACATTGTGGCTCACGAAACATGGCAAACAGATAATGATACAACAGAACCAAACATCCATGTGCATGTATTACCCACAGTGCATTTGACCTGATAGTGTAGTTGTGACATCCTTTGAGGCCATAAATCGGACACAACCAGCTTTACCTGTTTTTTCCACATTATAACCCTGAATATGTCATTTACAGTCACACGGGGGAATCAGATGTTTTCTCATAAAACTGGTTTGCATGTAAAATCATACATAAATCACCATGAGCTGTGCAGTTACCGCAAAACAACAAGTGATGTGACCAGAGGTGGGTAGTAACTAATTACATTTACTTAGTTACATTTACTTGAGTAGCTTCTCAGGAAAAAAATATTTTCAGGAGTAGATTTACTACATTGTACTTTACTTTTACTTGAGTAATATTATTATGAAGTATCACTACTCTTACTGGAGAAAAAAATCTGGCTAACCTACTCAGTGTGAGTAACTTCAGTGAATTTCGTTTTGTTGTTCCCAGAGTATTTAAAAGTGTATTTAAAAGTAGAATGGGAGGGAGAGTCTACAGTTTTCAGGCCCCTCTGCTGTGAAACCAGCTTCCAGTTTGGATTCAGGAGACAGACACTATCTCTACTTTTAAGATTAGGCTTCAAACTTTCCTTTTTGCTAAAGCATATAGTTAGGGCTGGACCAGGTGACCCTGAATCCTCCCTTAGTTATGATGCAATAGGCGTAGGCTGCCGGAGGACTCACATGATGCATTGAGTATTTCTTCTTCACTCACCTTTCTCACTCACTATGTGTTAACAGACCTCTCTGCATTAAATCATACTTGATATTAATCTCTGTCTCTCTTCCACAGCATGTCTTTATCCTGTCTTCCTTCTCTCACCCCAACCAATCACAGCACATGGCCCCGCCCCTCCCTGAGCCTTGTTCTGCCGGAGGTTTCTTCCTGTTAAAAGGGAGTTTTTCCTTCCCACTGTCGCCAAAGCGCTTGCTCACAGGGGGTCATATGATTGTAGGGTCTGCCTTACAATATAAAGCGGCTTGAGGCGACTGTTGCTGTGATTTGGCGCAGTATAAATAAAATTGAATTGAATTGAATTAAGTTGAATGAATAATAACCACATTTTAACCAAAAATGCATGAAAAACAGACACAAACCTCCAGTTTATTTCAAAGTGAGACTTCTTGTTTGTTGTTTAAATGTTAGTCTGCTGAGCCTGTTGTGCCATTTGGAGAAGTAAAGTAACAAAGTAACACCAAATTTTGTCACTGTCAAGTGTTTTTTTTCCTTAGATTTATTATTTTGTAATCATGTTATTTATATGTAGTATTTTTTTTTTTTGCTTTTCAGTCTTTTAAATACCAAAATTTGCACTAAGCTTTCTATGTTTGTCTGTCTGGTTATCTCAGTTTTAAACATTAATCAGATGTTATAATCAGTTACTCAGTACTCAAGTAGCCTTTTCTACTAAATACTTTTTTACTCTTACTTGAGTAATTTCTTTAATGGTTACTTTTTACTTGAGTAAAACTATCTTGACTATTACTTTACAATTTTTGGCTACTCTACCCACCTCTGAATGTGGCGTTCTGCACAAAAGCGTATTAATCAGTAAAGTCAGATATCTTTCATTGCTGCTATGGTGACAGTAGATTATCCTGCTTGGCTACATTTGACGAAATTTTAATCAGTCACATCGGGGCACGCTTTAGTTGCATTCAAGTAAACCGTGTGCATTTCATACCTCATCTTTTGCCTTCCCTTTAATCCAGAACCCATCAAGTATCACCTGATGACACATGAGCTTTTTATTATCTTTTATTTGATTTATCTGCATTAGTAAACAAGACAGAACACAAAGTCTCGAACATGATACCTGTCAGGAACACTGCTACCACTGAAAAATTATCTGTTGTTCCCAGATGCAGACTTAGCATCCCGGAAGAACATCTGGGAACCCAGATTCAGATAGGTCTGTGTGGCTTTGGTTAGCCTTTGTTACTCCAGCAAGTAGAAGCAGGAGCAGTACGAACAGAGCCAGATGCTTTCTAAGACGTAGCAGCAAAAGTAATGAAAGTACTGCTTCAGAGTTCTGCTGTCTGAAAATTACACTCAACCTCCAGCTGGAGATCAATGTGTGCTTAGTCAACATGCTGTTAAACCCAATTTCTAATGACTCTGAATAGCAAAGTTTGCCATGCTGTAATGTCCATAGCAGAGCTGTACAGAGTCCTGATCATCTGTATTCCCCCCAGCAACAACCTCCCACTAGAGGATAACTGTGCTGACCCATGACATGCATCACTGCATATCTGTACCCCTGCCAACTAGAGCGGCAACAGGAGGCTATTCTCAGTTTACTTTAGTACCTCTGTAGCTCATGTGTGACATGGCCATTGTAAGATTTACTTACTGTTACTTTCACATCAGAGTCAATAACCTCACTGTTTTCTGACACATGGTCAGCACGAACTTTGTGTGGTTAGTAAAGAAATGCTGATTTGGGATTAAGCTGAGCTGTTACTGCTTTTCATGCTAAAAGTAAGGTTCTTTTGTAAGGGCAACAGTTGTTAGTCATTCCATGGATGTGGGATGGATTTCCATGAATACATATAGAAGATAAGGACTACAGGCTGATCCCTGTTTCCTCTGGTACCTCCGGAATTTGATAAAAAGGCAGTTTTATCAACTTCTGTTTAAAACACAGACTGTATATAAGAGATGCCCACAGTCAGAGAGGCATCACCTGTTGTATTGAGAAGCTTTAGGGTGAGTGTTTTTTAAGAGCGAGGGGCAGAGCTGACTTAGAAACTAAGGGACACCAAACGCTCATGTGGTCTCGACTAGGGATGGGTACCGGTATCCGGTGCCATAATGGCATTACGGCACCGGTTCTGACATAAATGGTGGTGCGCACATTTCGATGCTTTATTTCTGTGATTTTTTTTCCTGAGATGTCATACACTTTGGATTGTAGCCAATCATTTTACCTTTACAAGGATAGTAGGCGGGCCCAGGTACGTACGTTCTTTTAGAGCAGGGCTACAGATTAAAAATGCCCAAGGCGAAGCGGTCAAAAGTCTGGCTGTACTTCACAGCAAAAGATTCAAACTCAGCAGCCTGCAACAAGTGCTTTAAGCTGATACTGTGCAAAGGAGGTAACACCTCGAATCTGATGAAACACCTGGCGACGTATAGCGTTCTTTTAAAAGCCGAGAAATGCACCGTATTTGATAGCTTGCTGTGAGACCTCACACCGAGCACATCTACTGCGGGTGTGGTGCCTGTTATCGGACCCGGAGTTAGCAACATTCCCGAAGAGGAGAGTCCTGGCCCCTAGCCCTGCCAGTGTAGCAGAAATGATGAGGATGATGATGCAGCAGCAGCCGTTCTTCTCTGCGTGAGGAGCTTAATGTTGTTCGTGTGTAATTTACGTTGAGTAGGCTAACCACGTTATTACATTAATGCATGTAAGGTGAACTAGCAAACACCGTCGTAGTTACATCAGGCTGTCTTCTTGTTTGATGGCAGATACTCCCTTCACCCTGGCCAAAAAGGCTAAAATGACCAAAGAAAAAGTGGAAAACAGCTAAACATGAGAGGTTTTTGGACAAAGTTGGTGTTTTTCCATTGTTTAAGCACTGCTTCCAGCCAAGAGTGATACCATATATGCCCCATAGCTGCAGAAAAGGCTAACATTGTTATCTTTTTACAAAAAAACAGCTGAACATGAGAGGTTTTTGGACAAAGTTTGTGTTTTCTATTCTTTAAGCACCGACTCTGTTTCAAAAGTAATGGTTTGGCACCAGTATCGGATAAAACCTAAACGAAACCCATCCCTAGTCTCGACATGTGGTTTAGAAGCTACGCCTTCTTTAAAGCTCATCTGGCTTCATCCTGCTTTTTTTTTCTTTTCAAGAAATTAAACATTATGTTGGATTCAGTAAAAAATATAGATGGAGATTATCGATTCATCACAGAAGCGTTTACTGAGGGCGCAAATTATGCTCAAGACTTCCTATAGACTTCCAAACAGCTGGACTTCTTTTCTGCCCCCTGCTGGCAGTTAGAAGGAATAAAGTGGGTTTACTTGAACAATGAAGAGAAGAAGCATTCTGCAACAGCTCCACTCACACCACGTCTAGGTCTTGTGCTCTGATGCATGCCCATCGTAGTAAGATGTGGCCTACATAACCGTATGATGTTCAAATTTGACATCATGTGACTCTGGAGATGTTTATATACTTTTATAATCTTTCATGTTACTGACAATCCAGAAAAAATCTGGAATTCAAATGAGAAAATCTCCAGTCAGAGCCAAATGTTTTTAGCTATTCAGTAAGGCTATGGCCTCAGTGCCATTATCTCCTGCCATAGCTAATGTATCATATTGCAGCATTCATTCTTAGCAGCACAGCTCATTTCCCAAAGAGGCTGTGGAATATACAGAAAAAAATCTGTGACCCTCTGCAATACATCAAGCTATTCAAAATGTGACAAAAAAGGGCATGCTCTGTGAAAACGTCACTCTCTATATCCTTGTCCTCTTAACTTAAGCGATCGAGCAAATCTGATTCAAAGAAGTGTTTTGCCTTAAACTTCTAAAATGATACGGGGAAAGAGTTGTGCGTTCACGATGGCCCGGCTCCGTAACGAGATCTATCCATGCCTGGGCAATTGGAGAGGCAGCTGTTCTCAGCCAGGCAGGATGGGAGCTGTGGCTTTTTCCACCGAGGAATTAGACATGATGGAGGGAGGAGAGTGGAGAGAAAGGAAAGGGGAAAGAGATGTAATTAGGGAGCAAGACAGAGGGATGCAGGAGGACAGTGAAGACGGAGGAAAGATGGAGGGAGAAAAGCCATTGAAGGAGAAACACAGAGAGGGGGAGTGGGGGGAGAGAGGTCGGAGACAGAGACAGTTTGAGCTGAAAATCATTTAGCACTAAGCTAAATGCCAACTAAGAATAGACTTTGAATCAATCAGGCCCAGCTATGTGGCTGGAGAATTAATACGTCCCCTACAAAGCGTTGCCTTTCCCCTAAAGGCTGAAGCGGGCCATATGTTTTCTGAAACCTCTCTAAAAGAATCAAAGATTGAATGCTTTCAAAAGCCCAAGGGGCCCATGCTTATGTAGACAGATTACTTTCATGTTGCACAGTGCAAAGATCAATGAATTTCCAACAACATTCAATAAGAGAGTGACAATCAAATGCACTTTAATATCAAAGCGACCCAACAAGCTTTTGGATAAACACTGTAAAAAAAAAAGAAAAAAAGAGTGCTTCTGCAGTAAAGTACATTAAAAGTCAACTCGTATCTAAGCAGAGAACTCTCTTTGAAGCACTACAGGTAGTGTGCTTTCTCTGGAGGTGTGACAGCTTGGTCCCTCTTCAGAGATGGCACGATATCTTGGAGGAGAACACAGTAACTATGTGACAAACGTGGTGCCCATAGGCATCCGTCCTCAACAACAAAGACTCCTCCTCAACAATAGAAGGGAATACAGAGTGTTTTTCTTCATGCATAGCTTTATTTAGAGCTAGCCCCATTTTTGTAGCATCTGATTATATGCAGGGGAAATGAGCTGAGCTAAAAAAGACAGACACTCTCAGCTGGCCCATGCATTTTGCATTAAACTTCTGTGATAACTAGTTCACTTGCTAATTATCAGGGTCTAGGTAACAGTTCGAGTTTTAATCCCAAGAATGGGACAAATTGTTGGCTAATTGCCTCTAAGAGATTTTTTTCACTCAATGAAACATTTATCAGAGCGCTCCTATTATTGTGAGTGAAGGTTGGTTTTTTTTTTTTTATATATATATATATATATATATATATATATATATATATATATATATATATATATAATAGATAATAGTTTCATAGACAACATTCTATCTGCCTGCTTCAAAGGCTCGTGTAGAAATGTGGAAAGAGTTTAGAGAGATTTCTTTAGCTGTTGCCACCTTGTGCTTTGAAGAGGCCACTTTCACCATTGATGATATAATGGATGCCACATGAAACGCCATCCTGCAAAAAATCCTGTGGCCCCATTCATCACTCTTAATCATTACCAGCAGATTTCTCAAGACCGCGTTTATTGAGCGCATCTATCTTTCTCTTGTTGCGGCTGTGGACAAAGACGGATCGCTCCAGCCACCAGATTTAAAGACTTCTCAGGCCAAACCGAGCACGGCCGACGGTTCTTTTAAATTCTAACCGCTGCTTGATCTCGAGCATTTTCAGGCAGATTTTACCAACCTGTGGACTTACACAATCCCCAATACAAACACTTCACTGGAAAGTTATGGCAACACCGCAATCAATGCAAAACTTTGCACTGCAGTGATTTGAAGTCAGGTTTGTGATATTTATTATTCAGACAGGCAGCCAGTGTAAAGACCTCAGAGCTGGACTGATGTGGTCCACTTTTTTGGAAAAGATTCTTCAGCTACAATTGAAGGCATTATGAAACCATCAGACTGAGGACCCTCTGTGCACTCCCCTAAAATGGCTTCAGATGCAAACGTCTATTATTCATGCATCTCTCCCACACTTGCTATACACAAAAACCTTTCTCTGCTGCATGTGCCCAGCCAGAGGTCACGACCCTCATCAGAAAATGCAGAGGAAGACATTTATAGATGTCTTAAACAGAGTTAAAATCTCTTTCTTTTAGCATGTCAGGAAGTCGTGTGCTGCCTCTGCCTCAGTGCTGCTAATGCTGTGGAGGAATACTTTGCTGTTTTGCCCGCAGTACCATTTCACTATGTAATCACCTAACTCATGAAATTTGCAAAGGTAGTGAATAATTTAAAGTGGCTGCGTTAAAAATTATGTGTTGTACGGTGTCATAACGACGGTGGTCCAGAAACAGGGAGGGAGGCAGCGAAGTAGATAAAAAGAAATTCAAGTGAAACATTTTTCTTAGTCACTCATTTATAGTGCTCACATTACGTATTCTTCTGTTTCCAATATTTCGTTATTGTTACTCGAGGGCATGTTTAAATTGAGACGAGGACCTGCTGTTTGGCAGCAGAGGAGGGGAATGTAGTGTACTGTACCTATGGCGTTATCCATTTTAATCCTGTGCACATGTCGTGCACCAGAAATGAAATGCAAAATGTTGCACGATTGACTCAAAGTACAATAAATGGCAGTTTGAAGTTAGACCATTTGCCCTTGCAAGCTGTTCAAGTGAAGGACGGAATATTGAACTAAGCCTTTCAGCCACCCAGGAGAGCTGCGCTGATTTTATTTGATTAACTGCAATCATGAAATCCCAACTCACCGGGGTGTGCTCGAGTCAGGCCCTTCATAAAAACACCATGTATTAAATAAATATTGCTTTGTCAGGGGGAGAATAAACACTGTTATTTGTGTTGATGCGTTTGTCTGCTGCTGTGCTGCATGACAACTAAGCAAGTAATGAATGATTTCACAATAGCTTATGTAATGAGCATATTGGCACATATCAAAATCAGCAAGTCGTTTCCACATAAAAGGTTGATTAGCAGTTATGTTGCACTGAGCCCCTGAAGTCCCATAAGGTGGCTTTTTAAAAATTTGTGTACACAAGTTAATTATTTTCTTGTTCTTTTGCTTCTTGAAACAAGTTAATATCTTATTCAGTTCAATTTTATTTATACAGCGCCAAATCACATCAACAGTCGCTTTATATTGCAAGGTAGACCCTACAATAATACATACAGAGAAAAACCCAACAATCATATGACCCCCTATGAGCAAGCGCTTTGGCGACAGTGGGAAGGAAAAACTCCCTTTTAACAGGAAGAAACCTCCAGCAGAACCAGGCTCAGGGAGGGGCGGGGCCATGTGCTGTGATTGGTTGGGGTGAGAGAAGGAAGACAGGATTACAGCCAGACAATTATCCCATGCATCCCTTGATCATTTGCAATAAAAACCATGGACAACTAACAACTTTGGATCTGAGCTTGTCGTGTAGCGTATGTTTGGCACAAACTGTAGTTCCCCCTGTGACTACTTGAGGGTGATCATTAGAAGAGCCTGTACCACCTGCTGGGCCACAGTCAGCCCAGCAAAGACTCAAATCCAGCCTACTGCATGCCTTTGGAAAATGTGAAGGAGGACATAAATCTTTGGCCTTAACTTATTCATTTTTTACGATTAATGCTGCATTTATACTACACCAAAGTAATCAACTAATTGAAAAACAATTAAATGACAGAACAATTTTTTTTTTTTTTCATTTGAAAATTTCATTTTGATCAAGAAAGAATTTGTTAATTGAAAAAATTCAAAATATTTTATAAATATTAAAATATAAGTTTCATAGGTAAATTCACAAGTTTACAACAACTACAATGATAGTCTGGACAGTGAAGTTGTCAGGGCTCTGTGTGCGGGCAGGCAGAGAGGAGGATCCAAGCGCAGGACTCGAACACAGAATTGTAACTCAAAACCTCAGCTTTATTGCTGACATGAAAACTAAACATGAAGTGAATACAGAAACCAAAAAACACACAGGCATAATCCGAGGGTACGACGCGACACCAAGCACGGGAAAACACAGGGCTTATATACACAGGGTAGTACTGAGGGCAACAGGAGGGAGACACAGCTGGGAGAGATCAGGGCTAACGAGACAGGGGGAACAAAGCTGCACACGCTAACATAAGACAAAGACTTTCACAATAAAACAGGAAACATGAAACACTACTCAAAGACACGGACTCGACACAGAGGGGTGGACAGAAAATAATACATGAAACTCAAACAATACATGAGACCACAATTCCTAAAACATGGATAAACAGAAACATGAAACTCTAATAATAAACATCATCATAATCATCATCAACACCAGCACAACAAGAGAACAAGAAAACAATCCATGATGCAAAATTAAACCAAAACATAATAAACTCAAAATACTGAGTCCAACGGACCCAGAACCGTGACAGAAGTGCCAGAACTTTATTTATTAAAGACTCGTGTTGTCAGGTGTTTTTCATTTACCACAACTGTGTTTCTTTATAGAAAAACTGTGATGTACCGTTGAAATTGCACTACTTGTTTGTACGTCAGTAATTAAATGTGCAGTAAAACTTCTTCACACAAACACAAAGGGACTTTGACCGGGCACGCTTTGGGAGGACAGCTGTGGTGATTGTATAAATGAAAGCGAAGCGAATTAGTCTGGCTTAATTAAAATAAAAGCGGGCCCACAATGTTCAATGGTTTAACATCCCTCATCCAGATACTTAAATGAGGGGCGTGTCTACTTTGACAGGTATCCTGACACAGACAGCTGTAGCTGATTGGCTGACAGGCTTAAGTTCTGCTTGGCCCATGTTATCCGATGTGTGGGATTGCAGTACAAGATACAGATTCACACAAGACATCTAGAAATGCAGAAATGAAATCTTCTCATTTCTGCACATAACCACCTGTGACTTTGATAGTTTGTAAAAATGCTTTGCTTTAAGTTTGTTTGTGAAAAGCAGTGGTTGGTAAAGCAACTCTTGTGGAACGAATGATCAAAGAACTCGTGGCTTCTGTTCTGAAGGCAAAGACAAACATGTAACAACAGAAATTTCTAAACTCCGACCTTAGCATGTACTGTTGGGCAAGGTTATTTTCTAACTGAAATATTTTTGTTTTAAGTATTTTTACTCATTTGCAGCTCAGTTTAAATCTGAACCGCTCAGCTAGTTATTATGACTGTGTGGTTATAGTTCTATCAGATTATAATCACCATAATCCTAATTGATTGGAGATCATGTATGTGCCATCACCTTTTGTCCTCTTCAGTCTCTCTGAATTCACACCAGGCCAAAGATTATACACAGGAAAACGTTCCCTTTCTAGGAACTCATTGGATTTCCAAGAAAAAGTGCTGTTTGAGAAAATATTCAGCAGGATTTTCAGTGTTTGTGGGAGAATAATCATTGAAAAAGGAGAATAATAATGATGGGTTACTGAATGATAAATCAATTCTACAAGCAGGCACTACTGTGTTAGACACCTTTAGGACACAGATACTCACAACCACCAGTAGGAGTGAAAACATGAATTAGTAAGAGACTGCAGTGAGTCACATGAGCTAAATGGAAGATTGGCAGTTGGGGAGGTGATGTCAGGACTACCTCTGTCCTCTAACAGGGCGCCCACATCCTGACATCACTTCTGGGTCATCCTCTGTCTGACTGGCTTCTTTTACTAAGTCAGAAATGTGATGATTTCCTTTATCCGTCACATTCCTTTGGGTTGTTTTGTCTATTTTAGGGAAATATAAAAATGTGCCAGATCTGTTTTTTATGACTAAATACTGCTATATTACTTTTAAGGTAACCTGCATCAGTGATATGTACAAACACTGAGATGAAACAAGTTCTTCATTAGTTGATCAAATGAATAAAAATAACTAATCACATCCTCTTAATATGGACATTAACCTTCAGCGACCCTGACAGAATTAGGATGGAGGTTGAGTTTAGTTAATGATGAGCTCTTTTTAATTTTAATTTCATTTATTTTTTATTTTTATTTCTGCCTGTTGGGAATCAGACATTCAAAAGAAACTGTGATACCGAAGAAGTGAGACTTCACCTGAAATCTAACATCTCAGTTTCTGAGTGTTTTCTTCTTTGTAAAGTAACACAACACAACTCTGAGCCTTTCAAACGTTTAAGACCACTTGAAACAAAATAGCCTGTTTCAGTTTGAGCTTTGTTTTTAATAAAATAATTGTTGCATGTTAGAACCTTGATGCAATCCAACCATTTTTTTTTTACCATTTTTCAAGTGGCCTTAAACTTTTAATCGGGACTGTATGAAGGATTTTATGAAGTCAACTAAACAAACTCGAGCTATTTTCAAGTCCTTGAAGTCCGTCCTTCACTTGAACAGCTTGCAAGGGCAAATGGTCTAACTCCAAACTGCCATTTATTGTACTTTGAGTCAATCGTGCAACATTTTGTATTTCATTTCTGGTGCACTCTGTGTGTGTCTGTGTTAGTATGATTATGTGTGAATTTTGGGGGGCAGGGGGTTGTTTTGTTTACCAGAGATGAGTTTTTGAAGCGATTCAGACCCGTCCCTGTAGATTCAGGAATATTTGAAAGGTTTCTTTATCATTGTGAGACTTGGGGACTTTGGCAAAATTGAGCATTTTGGACCATAACGTTCCCGTTTTAGCTTTAGTTTCAGTTTTATATGTAATTGGAAACATTTACTGAATATTCTCAAGAAAATATCACAAACTAATTAAATTCAAGAATTTGTTCTGGACTGCATTTCATGTATGTTTTGCATGCAAATTTTGCCTTTGAAGAAAAGCTTCAGTCTCTGCGCTGCTCGTTTCTTTTGTGTTTCCTCTTCCTCATTTCTGTTTTGTCTCTTTGATCGGAGGAACGTGGGACCACACATGCAATCAATACGCACGTCTTGAAGTCACCCACTCATCAGCGCCCTACAGCATTTACACTCCAGCTCATCTCATCATTCTCCGCCACATCATAAAATTAGTTTGCTAAAAAGGTTATTTTAAACTATAGTTATAGATTTTTAGTCTCTAGATCTCTTGTTCAATCTCAGTCTCTTGTTTCTATGGTTCAGGTGCATCATCACCAGTCATCAGTGTGCTGCTTGCTTGACCAAGCTCTCCACCACCTACTCTGCATGGGTGAAGCTTGCCTGTGCAGCCCTCTGCTCAACACCTACCAGCCAGCCTCTCAGCTCCCTCCACCTCCTATAGCCTCGCTTACTGGCCAACTCCTGTCAGCCACTCACCTACACTCTACAGCTTTCGCTGTTGTTGCAGTTGTAAAACTGCAAGAAACCTTGTTCTTATCCCAGAGTGATGCTCTGCTTTGATTTGAGAAGATATTAACCAAATGTAGTTTGTTCAACAATACATGTTTGCACCATAACTCTTACTATATTATATAAGATAAGAGAAGATAAGATAACCTTTATTAGTCCCACACGTGGGAAATTTGTTTTGTCACAGCAGGAAGTGGACAGTGCAAAAGTTATGATGCAAAAATTAGAATACAATAAGAATAAATACAGTACACAGCTGTACAGAATAGAATAAAATAATATACTATATACAGTAGAATAAAATAGAATAAAAATATACAATAAGATAAAAATAGAATACAAATACAAATACTATATACAACTGAGTAAAAATACAACGATGCCAGAAAAGATTATTGCACTTAGTATTATTGCACATGTGTGGATGTGTGTGCTTGATCAGTTAAAGTCTTTGTTGTGGAGTCTGACAGCAGTGGGGAGGAAAGACCTGCGAAATCTCTCCGTCCCACACCGTGGGTGCCGCAGTCTCCCACTGAAGGAGCTGCTCAGTGCTGTCACAGTCTGCTGCATGGGGTGGGAGACGTTGTCCAACAGGGATGACAGCTTAGCCGCCATTCTCCTGTCACTCACCACCTCCACTGGGTCCAGAGGGCATCCTAGAACAGAGCTGGCCCTTCGGATCACCCTGTTCAGTCTCTTCCTGTCCCCAGCAGAGATGCTGCCGCCCCAGCAGACCACACCATAAAAGATAGCAGAAGCCACCACAGAGTCATAGAAGGTCTTCAGGAGTGGGCCCTCCACCCCAAACGACCTGAGTCTCCGCAGCAGGTACAGCCTGCTCTGCCCTTTCCTGTAGAGGGCGTCTGAGTTATGAGTCCAGTCCAGTCTGTTGTTCAGATGAACACCAAGGTACCTGTAGCTGTCCACAGCCTCAATGTCCATACCCTGGATGTTCAGTGGTTGCAGTGGAGAATGCTTGTGCCTGCGGAAGTCTACCACCAGTTCCTTGGTTTTACTGGCGTTGATCTGGAGGTAGTTCAGCTGGCACCAGTCCACAAAGTCTTGAGTCAGTCCTCTGTACTCCTTGTCGTCCCCATCAGTGATGAGGCCGACTATTGCAGAGTCATCAGAGAACTTCTGCAGGAAGCACTGGGTGGAATTGTGGGAGAAGTCTGCAGTGTAGATGGTGAAGAGGAACGGAGCCAGAACCGTTCCCTGTGGGGCCCCCGTACTGCAGACGACCCTGTCCGACACACAGCCCTGAGTTCTCACATACTGTGGTCGGTCGGTGAGGTAGTCCAAAATCCAGGTAGTGAGGTGATGGTCCACTCCAGAGTTCTCCAGCTTGTCCTTCAGAACCGAGGGAAGAATAGTGTTGAAGGCACTGGAGAAATCAAAGAACATGATTCTCACAGTGCTTCCAGCGGTCTCCAGGTGAGCGAGGGAACGATGTAGGAGGTGAATGAGGGCATCATCCGCGCCAATGCCAGGCTGGTAGGCAAACTGAAGTGGGTCCAGTGATGAGCTTGTTAGGCGCCGAAGCTGAGCCAGGACCAACCGCTCCAGGGTCTTCATCAGGTGGGATGTCAGAGCCACCGGCCTGTAGCTGTTGAGGTCCTTGGGGCGTGAAGTCTTTGGCACTGGTACAACACAGGAGGTTTTCCAGAGCTGTGGGACTCTTCCCAACCTCAGGCTCAGGTTGAAGAGGTGCTCCATCACCCCACACAGTTGGTCCGCGCAGGACCTGACGACCCTCGAGCTGATGCCATCTGGGCCCGCTGCCTTCTTGCCATTAATCCTCCTCAGTTCCCTCCTAACCTGGGTGGTTGAGAGAGACAGGCTGGAGCCTTGTGTTGAGTGTGTATTGGATGCTGTTGTTGGGGGTGGGGGGGAGTGAGCAGGGTGAATAGAGGAGGTGTGAAGTGTCTGAGGTGTCAGAGGTGGAACAGCAGCAGTGGGGGTGGGTGAGTCTGCAGCCGATGTTGTAGACTGTCTCATGGTTGAATCAAATCTGTTGAAGAAATGATTCAGTTCATTTGCCCATCTCACATCCCTCCCAGGCAGAGAGTTCTGCTGTTTGTGGCCTGAGATGGTTCTGAGGCCTCTCCAGACTTCACCAACGTTGTTTTGCTGAAGCTGGTTCTCCATCTTCTGCCTGTAGCTGTCCTTCCCATTCCTTATCAGTCCCCTCAACTCTCTCTGCACCCTTTTCAACTCCTCTTTGTCTTTGGATTTGAAGGCCCTCCTCTTCTGCTTGAGGACAGCTTTAATTTCTGGGGTAATCCAAGGTTTGTTGTTGGAGAAACACCGTACAGTCCTGGTAGGTACGGTGTTATCCACACAGAAATTAATATAGTCAGTAATGCATGTAGTAAGGCTGTCGATGTCCTCTCCATGGTCGTCACAGATCACCTCCCACACAGTCGACTCAAAACAGTCCTTAAGAGCCTCCTCGCTCTCCTCTGACCATCTCTGCACTGTGCGGGTGGCTGGTGGCACCCTGCGCACTAAGGGCTCATACACAGGGACAAGGTGCACCAGGTTGTGGTCAGATTTGCCCAGTGGAGGGAGAGGTGATGAACTGTATGCCTCTTCAGCATTGGCATACAGTAAGTCCAGTGTTTTATTGACTCTGGTTGGGCAGGTCACATACTGGGTGAGGGTGGGCAGTGTGGAGTCCAGTGAGGCATGATTGAAGTCCCCTGATATTATGAGAAGGGCTCTCGGAGATTGTGTTTGCAGTCTGCTGACCACAGAGTGGAGAGTGTCACAGGCTGCATCCGCGTTGGCCGAGGGGGGGACATACGCTGTTATTGCGATAACATGCGAGAATTCCCGGGGCAGATAGTACGGACGCATGCTAACGGCTAACAGCTCAATGTCTCTGCTGCAGAGTTGTTCTTTCACAGTGATGTGCCCAGGGTTACACCATCTGTCGTTCACAAAAACTGCCAGTCCCCCTCCTTTCCTCTTACCGCTCTCTCTCGTCCTGTCCGCTCGCAGCATCTGAAATCCCGGTAGTGTCACGCTTGTGTCCGGAGTTAGCGGTGTTAGCCACGACTCCGTTAGCATCATGATGCTACATTGCCGGTACTCCCTCTGTGACCAGGTTAGCGACGTGAGCTCATCCATCTTATTGGGCAAAGATCTTACGTTTCCAATAATTACAGAAGGAAGAGATGGTCGATAACGTCTCCTTCTCGGGCGACGGCGCTCCTTCCCAGCACGACACCCCCGTCTTTTCCTCCTCAGCTCGCTGGGAATGTCGGGTCTGTCCGCCGGCAGTACCGCTGCGGGACGCAGCGCTAACAGCTGATCCTTACTGTAAACAAAGGATCCCTGCTCTGGGTCCCCAGACACGCGTGAAAAAAGTAGAAATAAACTGAGAAAAACGACCAGAACTAGCACAAAACGGTAGAACATGGTTGCACACATATAATATAGTAAGAGTTATGGTCAGGACTAGGGTGCCATTAGTGTATTAATTAATATACCAAAATCTCAAAATGATTTAATGCCATAGAAAATAACAAATAATATATAATGCATGACGTCTGTCATAATGGTGTAACTATTTCCTCACTTGAGATTCTCTGCAGGCCTTTCCTGCAGCCATCTTCCGTTGCAGCTTGTTTGTGGTTCTCTCTGTCATCAGTTCCGTCTTCACTAACTCAAAAGTGTGCTCTGTTAGGTTGAGTTCAGGTGACTGCCTTGTCCCTTGAAGGATTTTCCACTTTTATGCTTTAAAAAACTCTTTTTACTGTTTGCTTTGGATCGTTATCCATTTGCACTGTGAAGCCCTGTCAGATCGGTTTTGTAGGGTTCAGCTGAATCTGAGGAGAGAGCACAGCCCTGTGCACTTTACAGTTCATCGTGCTGCTTCTATCAGCAGTCACATCATCGTTAAACATCGCTGACACAGTTCCACTGGCAGCCATACATGCCTGTGCCATAACACTGCCTCCACCGTGCTTGACAGATGATGTGATATGCTTCTGATTATCAGCTGTTTCACCTGTTCTCCATTCTTTTCTCTTCCCATCACGTTCATCTCATTTTTTTTGTTGTTGTTGTTGACTTTTAGAAGTTCATGAGTGTAACCAGGGGTTTGCACACACTTCTTTATGTTTCCATTCATGAAAGCATCTGACAGCACTTGATTATAGACTTTGACAGTGTCATGCCTCCCTCCACAAAAGTGTTCTTGGAAATAATTCTGTCATTCAGGCAGCCTGTCGGGTCTTGTGTTTTTTGCTAACTCGGTTTATTTTGCTTAAAGATGTACCAGAGTGCTTGGCCACTTGTAAAAGTTTTTGCTATGTCTGTAATATTTTCATTGTGTATTTTTGACCTAATGATGGCTTCCTTCATATGTATCTCCATGTCTCTGGATCCTTATATTGAGATTTCCAGGGTAAAGCTACAAGTTACAACATTAAACAACTCTAAAACCAGCTTAATTGGTCGTTTTTTCATTTTGTGTTTCTTGTATCCTTGTGATATTTTGTATTATGTGTTATGTTCTGGTTCATTAGTAATCTTTGGTATTATGTTTTGAGTTTCTTATATTTCTTGTTTAGTTCCTTGATTATTTAGTATTTTCCCCTCGTGTCTCTCTGTGTGTCTGTGTTTATGTATGTTGTGTGTCTTGTTTTCCTCTTGTTTCACTCGGTGTTCCCTTTTCTTTTCATGTTTATCTATGTTTCCCCAGCCCGTCAATCTTCTCTCTCTCCCTCGTGTTCCCCACTCCTGTGTCATGTTCCACTGTATCCTGCTTAATTGTGAAAATCTTGTCTTTTAATGTTTGGTGTGCTTCCCGTGTGGCGTCTTGTTAATTTGTATCACCTGTGTTGTCCATGTGTTCTCACTTGTCACTGCATTTATGTCAGCGTCTCCCTCATGGTTGTGCGTTTCTTTGTGGGCCTCTTCGTGTCCGTAGTTCATATAAATTCCCAGTTTAGTTTGTATTTCCTTTGGTGCAGCAATAAAGCTGTGTTTGAGTTATTGTCTCCGTGAGTCTGCACTTGGGTCCTTTCCTGCCTGTGTAACCGACCCAGAGTTTGGGCCGGTAAAACAGATTAAATGTTCCTGCAAAACAGGGAAATGATGAGACAGACGACTGGTGAAGTTTCTCTTTGCCTCGCTTCTGCCATATTTATTTATATAATCACATGTATTTTTAATTTGCAGCATCACCATTCTCTATATACAACAGAAATAACAGTAAAACCGTCTGTGTGTTCAAGCTGCAATACCACGATCTTTACATGGGAAACAAGAATACTTCACGTGTAGTGACCTTCAAATCATTTACTCGGTTATTCTCTCTGAATGACAATTCAAAACAATATGAAATGCATGTTCAAATACATTTTACCTCTCTTTAACTCTTAACCCAAATACCTATGTATTCTGATTGTTTTAACCAACATACCAGTGCTTGGTCTTAAACCAATTTAGCTTAGTGGCTCACAAATACATGAAAGAGTCATGTGTATGTCGACAGGCTTAGCTTTAGCTTTAACATTCTCAAAATCACTTTTCAGAACCAGTAAACAGTCGTTTTTCACTGCCAACAGCAGATTAACAATATCAGGACACAAAAAGGAGCTTATTCAGCTAAACGACCCGAAATAAGTGACGAAAGGAAACCAAAATGGCGCCCGCGGCTGGCTGGGCTTTGGCATTTTTTCAGTCCTTCTACTTCATAAAACGTAACCAATAACAGCGTTTACCCGCTGATTTATACCCTCACATTTAGCTATGTTTCTTATCAATATTTTACAACCGTTTTACTATAGCTTTACCGGTTACAAACCTGCAAAACAGGGAAATGATGAGACAGACGACTGGTGAAGTTTCTCTTTGCCTCGCTTCTGCCATATTGGAGAGGAGGGCCTATGACCTCGCTATTCTGTCTCACTGAACAATGCGCCACCCGGAGGCTGGGGGGTGCAACTACCTCATTAAACATAGTTCACTTCGGTGACAAATCTCTCTTTCTTTTAAGTACTACTTCTGATGGGATCACACATTAGTGTGTCACACGCTCCCTGACAAATGGAAATGGCTCCTGACATTCAAAAATACAAACATTTTCAAAAGTAATACAGTCAAATACTCAACATGGCATATGTGCAGGGTAAGTATATGGCCCAACTGGATAAGGCACACAAGATGCAAACCCTGGGCTAAATGGTACAAAAGGTGTTAGTGTCCATGGCTGGTATGGAAAGAATGGCGCAGCTAGTGCAGATACTATGGCCTGTGGCTGTAGAGCCGGTTCTCCCAGTGACTCATAAGTAAACACTTGTCTAGGTCTCCTTTCTCGGGCTGACCTTCTTAACTCAGTCTGTGGGTCACCTGCTGGTATCTGTGGTAGCGCTTGGCCAGGTAAAGTGGACCTTTCACATCCTTCTTCCAGACAATTTGGCTGTGCCTGTACCTCAGGGACAGGGGGCATCTGACTGTCTATTCCTGTCTGTTCATGTTCGCTGGAGGTTCTTTCTCTTTCACTGTCTCTAGTTGGTAACTGGAAGCGGTTCCTTTGGTCCTCAGGGCTTTGGCTTGTTGGGGGTACGCCAGATTGACTATAATGGACGTCTCTTTCAACATGTCTAGCCTCTCTGGGGAACCTAAACCAGTACCCTCCTGCATCCTCATCAGATTCTGAGTCACTAGAATCGCTTTTCTGTCTGTTTTGTTCACTTAACTCCGCTTCTCTCTGTCTAATCGGTTTCTTAGGTGCCTGCTCAGATCTCGGAGGCGGAGCCTCAACTGGGAGGTCGTTAACCAGTAATAGGAGGTTACGGTGTAGGACCCTGGTTTTACTTCCATCACTGCCCTCCGAATAGACTGCATAAACTGGATTATCACCTATTTGCCCTTTAACCAAATAAATGGTTTTCTCCCAGTAAGATCGCAGCTTCCCTGGTCCCCCACGTTCACTGCAGTTCCTTACGAGGACCCTATCACCAGGCTGTAACACTACACCCCTCAGCTTTTTATCATAGAAAGACTTGTTTTTGATACTAGACAACCTACTTTTTTCACTGGCTATCCTGTACGCTTCTGTCATTCTTTTCGCCCACCTGTCTGTGTAGCTTTTGTGTGACATTATCTGCTTCTCCCCAACTAGACCAAATAAAATGTCTACAGGAAGGCGCGGGTGATGCCCAAACAGTAGAAAATGGGGGGAAAAACCTGTGGATTCATGGCGCGTACAGTTGTAAGCGTGAACTATGTGTGGCAAATGATCCTTCCAATTCCCCTTTTCTTTTTCGCCTAGCGTCCTTAACATTTGTAAAAGTGTCCTGTTAAACCTCTCGGCAGGATTACCTTGAGGATGATATGGGGATGTTCTCGAGTGTCCAGTACCTGATTTCTCCCTCAGTGTCTTGAAAAGTTCATTTTCAAACTCGCGCCCTTGGTCGTGGTGAAGTCGTGCTGGGTACCCAAAGCGCGGAATGAACTCTCCAAAGATTCGCTCAGCTGCTGTCTTCCCAGACTTGTTTTTGGTGGGGTACGCCTGGGCAAACCTGGTGAAGTGGTCCACGACGACAAGAATGTATTCATATCCCCCCCGGCTGGGCTCCAGGTGGAGATAGTCGATGCAGACCAGGTCCAAAGGCGAGGTGGATGTGATGGTGCCCATTGGAGCACGTACTTGGGTTGTTGGCTTCTTGCTAATGATACATCGGCACTTCCTGGTAACATAGCTTTCTATGTCCCGTTTCATGTACGGCCAGTAGAACCTCTCTCTCACCAGTGCCAGTACTCTCTCTGTGCCGATATGTCCCATGTTATCATGCAGGTGCTTTAACACCGTCTCTTTGTACTTTGCAGGGAGGATTAGTTGTTGCCTTTCACCTGTCTGTCTATACATCAGTCCGTTTTTGAAATGTAATTTGTCCCACTCCTGCAACATTTTCCTCGTTGTTTTAGTCACTGTGTTTCTGATGTCATTTGTTAAGACTGTCATTTTCTCCTTTAGCCTCATTATTTCTCCAACCGTTTTGTCTTCTCTTTGTGCTTGAGCTAGCTCATCTTGGTCGATTGCAGGGAAAACTGGATGTGGCTCCCGGGCTGCATTTTCAGCGATAGTTAGGGCAGCAATCCATGCAACATCACTTTCTCGAGCTGCTCTAGCTCCACCCCAGGCTGCTTGGACCACCTCAGGTGATAACTCTTCAGTGCACTCACCCACATACATGTCAATGTTAAGAGGGAGACGGGACAATGTGTCAGCATCAACATTGGCCCGGCCAGGCCTGTATTTGATCTCAAAGTGAAAGTCTGACAGTTCCCCGACCCAGCGATGGCCCACGGCATTAAGCTTGGCAGTACTCATAACGTAGGTCAATGGATTATTATCTGTATAGACGGTAAAGTGTGGAGCATAGTACAGATAGTCTCTAAAACGCTCACACACTGCCCATTTAAGTGCCAGAAATTCTAGCTTGCCGCTATGGAGACAATAATTCTTTTCTGCTGGTGACAATGTCCTGGACCCATACGCTATTACCCGTAATTTTCCATCCTGGCGCTGGTAAAGAACAGCACCGAGGCCCTGTTCTGAGGCATCTGTGTGGAGGCAGAACGGTGAGTTAAAATCTGGGTAGGCCAAAACTGGGGGACTCGTAAGCATGGTAATTAGCTGTTCAAGTACATGCTGGTGTTCACTAGTCCATTCAACGGGGGCCTTGGATGACAACTGGGGACCTTTAGTCTTCAGTTGGCGCGATGGGAAGGTTGGCATGTCCGGTTTTACTTTTAACAGTTCATAGATAGGTTTTGCAATCCTCGAAAAGTCTTGGACGTAGCTTCTGTAGTAGCTTAAGAAGCCAAGTAGACGCCTTATATCACCAACTGTTTGAGGTGTCTTAGTTTTTAGGGATTCTACGGCCTCTAAGTCTTTTGGATCAATCCTTACCCCTTCTGCAGATACAAGGCGGCCAACATACCTTACTTCTTTGCGAAACAGTTCGCATTTTTCGGGTCTTAGTTTTACTCCGTGCCTCTGGAGTGCTCTTAAAACTTGTCTCACACCCTCAACATGCTCTTCAAATGTTGGTGCATAGCATAAGATGTCGTCCAGGTATGGGATACAACAATTGTCCCTGAGCGAATCTAACATCTCCTCCATGCTTCTTTGAAAAGCCGCAGGTGCATTGGAGAGGCCGAAGGGTATTCGTACCCACTCATAAAGGCCCCAGGGGGTGACGAAGGCTGTGAGGTGGCGTGAGCCCTCCGCCATGAAGCCCTGGTGGTACGCCTTTCCCTGATCAAGGATACTGAACCATGAATGCCCCCCCAGAGTGTCGGTCAGGTCTTGGATCCGAGGAAGAGGGTGTTTATCCGGAATGGTCTTCTGATTCAGCAGACGGTAGTCTATACAAAGGCGTAACGAGCCGTCTTTTTTTCGGACACAGACGACTGGAGCAGCATACGGTGACCTGGATTTAACAATCCACCCCTTGGCCAGGAGGTCCTGAATGTACTCCTTCACTTCGGAGAACAAAGGCTTTGGGACAGAGGAGTAGGCCCTCTGCACTGGGACGTCATCTTTGAGGTTGAGTGACATGTGCAAACTAGGAATACAACCAATGTCATGAGCATCTTTAGCGAAAGCGCCTGACTCCTCCCATAACATCTTTTCCACAATGTCTTGCTGCTGTTTCTCAAGATGGCCTAGATCTACTGGTGGCTGCCACAAAGTTCTAGGGGAACCTGTCTCTGCCTGACAAACAGTAGTTGCCTCTACTTTAGCGTCGTTTTCAATGGGTGAATCTGTCTCTATCACCTTCTTAATTGCCTGGACGCTACCAATAGCAGTCTTTCTTGTTAGAACAATGTCATGTCTAGTGTGGTTTTCTACAGGCACAGCTACATAAGGTAGTTTGCCGGGCTGGATCTCTAAGAGTCCCTCTCCTAATCCTAACTGCTGCAACTGGACAGAACTCTCTTCAGGCTCAAACAAGACTAAACGTTCACTTGGGTCAAGCTGTGGTGGGACTTTACACTTTACCCAGGTTGTGCTGCCAGCAGGAATTACTGTGTCTCTGTAACCCACCCTCAAGCGCCCCTGAGCTGTGTTCTCCTGATGTGTCTGGATGAAATGTACCATTCCCTGTGCTTCATCGACTGGAATAGACAGTGCACCCCCAAGTAGCTTAGCTAAGTTAGAAGCAGCCTGTGCTGGGCTTCCCTGGATTAACACTTCCACCACATTGAACCCTATGAGTGGTGTGTCTAAGGGCACTGAGCTAATTAGAAACGGCACGTTCATGGAAAGTTCTGGGTCTTCATTGCCTGGCAAATTTACAGTTAATATTACCCACCCATCAAATGGAAGAGATTCCCCATTAACTGCATAAATCTTTGGCACTTTCCCATAGTCAGTTAACTCTATGAGCTCTGCTATCGGACGAACATTGACATCTGGAATGTATTTATTTTTCCAAGCTCGGTCTATCAAGCTAACCTGAGCCCCTGTATCTACAAGAGCGGTCACAGTTAACCCATTAAGAAGGCATTTTGTTGTTGCTTTTTTTCCTATTAGTCTTACTATTGGCTCTCTGTTGCTTACAGCGGTTTTTAGTGGCTCATTTTTGCTCTTCTTGGATTTCTGTCTCTTGAGTTTAGCTTGGTGCACTTTGGTGTTGTCACATGATTCAGTCTCTGTGTCAAGGTGGGACTCCGATGTTGTCCCGGTCACAGCTGGTCCCTCCGCAGCAACCGGCCCTCGTTTCCCGGCTGCTTTGGACGTTTGAGGCAGCCAATTGCTCTATGGCCCTCTTCGCCGCACGAGAAGCAGTGGTTACAATTTTTAGAGCCCACCTGTGAACATGTAGAACATGCATAAAGTCTCTCAGTCTTTGTTGCAGCTGGTCTAGCTGTACTGCTAGAAGACTCTTTCTTCATTTTTTCTGCGAGTGAATCTACTACTCTAGTGAGTGCATCAATCTTCTCTTCCAGTTGCTTTACTGTGTCGGCTGTTGACTTTTGATCTGCAACCTCTCTCTTTGTTAGTTTGACTTTCCCCTCATCCACATGGGCAACATGAGCACTGAACTGTTTTGCTCGGGGTGTGGAACCTAATCTCCGGTGACGCTCAGATTCTTCACTGGTCACTTTCATTGCATGTTTCAGAATCATCTCATCTGTCACTGACTGGTTCGCCAGCAAGGGCTTCAGCTCTCTTCTAATATCATTGTCCTTATGTCCGATCCCCTGATAAACTGTGTGCAAGAAGACACCTTGAACTGTTTCTGGGGTATATTTAATCTCAGAATCAGTCTTTTTGGACTCAAAAAGAACTCTTTGTTTTAGGCCAATTATGCGGTAGAGAAATTGTTGTGTTGTTTCATTTTCTCTCTGTTTGGCACAAATCAGTTCCTGGAACAGCTCTGTACTACTCCTTTCTCCAAGATGGGACTGCAGGAATCCTTTTAACCCGGCAACTGTCATGTCATCTTTATTAACTAACATGTCCTTGAAACTGCCTGGTTTAATTATTTTTAACACCCCTCTAACAATCTCAGATTCTGTAAAATTCTCTTTTAGACCCTCCTCTATCTGCCTACACACACTGTTGTAGCTGATGTCTGACATGTGATCTCCTACTTGGCCTCCCTGAACCTTGAACTCACGTCTCGGAAGATAAGGTAGGTCTTTGAGGGAAACTACAGGGCCTGGGGGAGGTCTAACATTACTTTGTGAGGTGAGTTGTTCTTGAGCTTGCTGTAGTGCAGGAGTTTTTACTAAACCTTGCAATGTCCTACCAACCTTCTCATAGTCCGAAATCATTTTAAGGAGTTCTTCTTGTGGGATGTTAAGGCTAGAGTTAGACTGATCCATGTTTACTTGAGCTGCATTGAACTGGCTGGGCTCTGAGGTAGGGTGGGGTGCACGCTCTGGCGTCCGTGTTTCCACATCTGTCTCCACGGCACTGGTCTGGTTGTCGGTAGGATTCAGAAGTTCATCTACCATGTCCTTTAGCGCTAACAATTTCCCCATCCCACTGTCCTCAGCTTCTAACATTGCCTTGCTGTAGATGAAGGAGTTGATGTACTCGAAGCTTCCTTCTGCATCATCACTTGACAGCTCTGACAGATCCTTGCCTGGTACTGGACCCACCTTTGCAGCAATCTCAAAAAGCTGATCCGGCATCAGCGCGAAAAGGCCCTTCCTGATGTCCCACACCAGGCTCTTCCTTACGCCGTCAGCCATGATGTCCTCCTCGTTGCTCTGCGATGGGTAGTTCTAAACTGGATCTTCCCTCTGTAGTGGATAGCAGCTCCTCCGCTTTACACCAACTCTCCTTGGACCATCAGCTCCGCAGCAGGTCTTATGGATGTGTGAGGATCAGCTCCATTGATGATGTGGAACCAATCCCCGTACGGGCCACCAAGAATCTGTAACCGACCCAGAGTTTGGGCCGGTAAAACAGATTAAATGTTCCTGCAAAACAGGGAAATGATGAGACAGACGACTGGTGAAGTTTCTCTTTGCCTCGCTTCTGCCATATTTATTTATATAATCACATGTATTTTTAATTTGCAGCATCACCATTCTCTATATACAACAGAAATAACAGTAAAACCGTCTGTGTGTTCAAGCTGCAATACCACGATCTTTACATGGGAAACAAGAATACTTCACGTGTAGTGACCTTCAAATCATTTACTCGGTTATTCTCTCTGAATGACAATTCAAAACAATATGAAATGCATGTTCAAATACATTTTACCTCTCTTTAACTCTTAACCCAAATACCTATGTATTCTGATTGTTTTAACCAACATACCAGTGCTTGGTCTTAAACCAATTTAGCTTAGTGGCTCACAAATACATGAAAGAGTCATGTGTATGTCGACAGGCTTAGCTTTAGCTTTAACATTCTCAAAATCACTTTTCAGAACCAGTAAACAGTCGTTTTTCACTGCCAACAGCAGATTAACAATATCAGGACACAAAAAGGAGCTTATTCAGCTAAACGACCCGAAATAAGTGACGAAAGGAAACCAAAATGGCGCCCGCGGCTGGCTGGGCTTTGGCATTTTTTCAGTCCTTCTACTTCATAAAACGTAACCAATAACAGCGTTTACCCGCTGATTTATACCCCCACATTTAGCTATGTTTCTTATCAATATTTTACAACCGTTTTACTATAGCTTTACCGGTTACAAACCTGCAAAACAGGGAAATGATGAGACAGACGACTGGTGAAGTTTCTCTTTGCCTCGCTTCTGCCATATTGGAGAGGAGGGCCTATGACCTCGCTATTCTGTCTCACTGAACAATGCGCCACCCGGAGGCTGGGGGGTGCAACTACCTCATTAAACATAGTTCACTTCGGTGACAAATCTCTCTTTCTTTTAAGTACTACTTCTGATGGGATCACACATTAGTGTGTCACACCTGCACAGCCGAAATAATGACAGTCGTGAAATTGTGAGTCAATTGTCCACTTGCGTTCTGCCTGAAATTGGGGGACTTTGAAAATAATACAGGCAAAAAAATGTTAAAAAGTGTAATTGTCCAAATGCTTATGGACGCCTGCACCTCTCTCAACAAGGTATGTCCTGCTTAACTGTTCATCTGCGTATAAAATTTAGTCAACTCAGTCAAAAGAACAAAGGAAGGTGGAGGAAAAGATTCCCTGCAACAAAGGCAGCTAAGTAGTGGCAGGTAATAAAGTGAGACTTGGATTGCAAAATGCATCCAACTCTGGCTTTCTGTTGCTATCCCTCTCCTCCTGTCTATGGTTTTCTCATCGTGTGTCTCCCCTTGTATATTAGTATGTACTGTGTATTTTTCTGGCTGCACACACACACGCACTGCAAACTCAGCATTGTCAATCCCAAATTCTAGCCAGTCTTAATCTGGATATATAACCCCCAGGTAAGCACTAGTCTGGTACCCGTCACATCAACACACTGTGTAAGCCCAGAAAAATGAGCTGTCTGCTGTTTTCTTTCACCAGAGAGGCCTGACATGAATTTGCATCTGCGTTTCTGTAACGGTACTAATTTGTGTCACTGCAAATGTCAATGGGAACCCACAACTTCCTGTTTTCACATTGTTGTTGTTTGTTACTGCATCAGGTTCAGTTACTGTACTTACATTACAATCCATTCTGATACTACTCATAGTCAGATTTGGATGGGGAGAAACTGATAAAACATCCAAGAAGTAAAGCTGTGTTCAGCAAACTTATTGCTCCTGTGAAACTGCCTATTGGTCAGGAGTCAGAGATACTTGGGACGTAGCAGGCAGGTGTAAAAGTGTGTAACTGTGCAGAAAAAGAGCATCCAGTCAGCAAAGCCCATCACCTGAGAGTCTTTAAAGTCTCCCCCACAACATATCAAAGCCACCGAGCTAACGTCCTCTGAGGCATATCAGCATATCTACGCCGGTTTAATCAGCATTGCAAGTGGTTAATAAAAACTCAGAGTTATCCAATTAGACAGTGACCTTTTTAATGTTTGTTGCTATGTTGTGTGTTTCGCATCACGGTGTCATTGAGAGGTTTAGAGAGAAAACTTAGCAGACACTGCACTTCTCCCTCTGATCCAGCCACTGAGCCAGGAGCTGTAAATGCCATCACATTAACGATGCCTCCAGGGTATAGACAGTCCCCTGCATCTCTATGCAGCATGTTTGTTAAACACTGGGTGGTCACACGTGCACTGGTGTCATAACCGCACTGTTTAACAGCGTTGCAGCCGTGGTACCGCTTTAATTACTTTGCCGAAATGAACTGGAAGAATGAGACTCCTTTATCCATTCATGACTAAAAAAAACGCTTATATGGTGGATTTTCTTTCCCCCACTCAGATTCATGGTGCATCACACATATCTGCAGCCTTTGATTAATTTTATAGCCACGAGACCCCTGAGACGTGTGACACATTCCATTTAAACAATGACTCTTGTTATGCACGACTCATTCAATTTGTTTCATGGTAGGATCATTTCCTATTAAATATGTGTGCGTATGTTTTATACAAAATTCATGTCATAATCATTTTTCACCCCAGACTCATTCAGTAACATGCAGTAATAGGAACATGAAATGGAAGATTAGGGTGAGTGGCTTATGATGCACCGCTGTCCACAAAAGATTTATCTTTTTCATATTATCAGGAAATGAAAGGTTTAATAAGAAAGAGCCGGTCACTCGATCTGAAATCATCAAATTTTGAGTGTATTTTCTGCTCAACCACCTTTGATTCGCCAGAAGATTTTATGGTTTTATATTTTGACGTCTATAATGGTTTCTGTGAAATTTCAGTTTCATTTATCATATCATTTTGAAAAATGGTTCTAGCGTGGTTTCTCACCTCAATCTGAGGCCATGTTTGAACACAAATATCTCGAAAACCATTAAAGATAAAAGCCTGAAATTCTCACTGTCACGTTTTACCATAACAAATGAATCAAAGTGTAACTTGGGGCAGATATTTAAAGATAACAGCCAGAGAATTGCCTACTAAAAATATTTTATATGAGCAAACACACAGTATTAAATAAAACTGACATTGCAAAAGCAGCTAGTGGCAATTTTTGGATTGTATACAGTCTTTTTAACATTTTTAGTAACTGAAGAATATTTTCATTCAGCTCTCACGCTGGACAGCAAATTTTACAAGTTGTACCACAAAAACAGAAATGTCAGTGCATAGTCTGATCCAAATCAAACCAAACCTGGAGTTTCCTGATGGAAAATCATTTTGTTAAACACGCATATTTTAATTTTCCCACCTTGTCAGCATGCACTCTGTCCTGGAGGAGTCTGATAATTCAGCTTAAGATTAGGATGTACTTACATTAATGTTGCTTTTGTTCTATGTATTACAGCATTCACTCCAGCATCAGTGCGCCTCAGAGTTTGGAGCCTATAGTCAGCATTCCAACCTTCATCCCAAAAAGTATTTCCTGCCGTTAAAATATCTTTTACCTGTTTGACATGGTCAGGTGAGATATTTTCAAATCTGAATGAGATGGAATGATCGAAAGGTAAAATGGTGAGCAAGGCTGCAAACACAATTTTGCGTTTGATTTTGACTCTTACTCCCCTGTATGCCCCACGCACTCAACATTTCTGTATTCTTAATAAAGACAAATGTTAACCCACCTCCTCTGGTGCTCAGTGACCTGGTGCTTCCTCTCATGCTTCAGCTGAGGTGTTCCTGACACGTTGTTTTGTTTGATGTTCTTAGATGTCAAATGAAAGTGAAAATTCAAATATTGGATTTCCTGAAGGTCTTATTGAGCTACTTTTTCATACTAGATAGATGGAACAGCTCTTATAGCAAATCTACCCACGCCGTCAAATGTACTGTACATCTTGTCGAGCTTCACCCGACTGTCTCCTTTACAGTCTACAATGAACTGGGCCTGGTGCAAAACAAGAGCTCAAAGCAGAGTGAAAACTGAACTTGCATTCACTGTGCGGCCAGAAAAACGAACTCTAACAGCATGTCATATTTCAATGCAGTATTTGAATAAAAAAAACTGCTCTTTGTAGCAATGTCACATTTAATTGTATTGCTTTTTAAACACAAAGTCAAAGGGAAGGAATGGTGAAGTTGATTACCAACCTTTGTGCGGTCAGAGGCGCAACATAGCAGGAATACACCCCAGATGTCCTGATAAACTGGATTCTCTTAAAGCTACGTAAATTAAGTACATAATAAACATATTACGTACTTGTGAAAATGTATTGCTTCAATGTATTTTTCTAATGGGGCACGCCCCTACGAATGCTGACTGGCTGGCTAAAGCTGACTTCCTTCCCAGGGGCTGTTTAGAGCCTGCCAGCAGAAACATGATCTGTTGACCATGCAGTCAGTCTGCTGATATATCCCATTCTAATAGCAATGACAGATTGACTGTTTTGCTCGCTAAAGCCCTTTTATAAAACCATAGATTGCAGAGCAGAGCCTCTGCCAAAACCACAACTCTCCTCAATAAATCCAAAGGCTGACAGGGTGTCTTTTTAGTCATAAATATGCATAGTGGACTCAATTACTCGGGATGTTATTCGCACAGGTGCTCTGGCCATAGTTTACTATGAGCCCCAGCTTCAGAAACAAGCATGTTATTTATTTGGCTCAGGTGAAGAATCTGAGGTGTGAGGGTAATTGTCACCAGGTTTAGAGTGATTTGTTTGCGTGTGATTTCACAGCAGTAATTGCTTTTGCCATTTTAGTGACCGGAAACAAATGATTCTCTTTAATAGGACAACACAGGACAACATTCACTTTTCCACCATCAGTGTAGTGCATTCATTGCTTCTTAATCCACCCCCAAACCCCCTCTTTTTTTCCTTCCAGCACTCTTCAAGTGAGTTTATGAAATAACTGGTATAGAAATCCCCTGGAGCACCTGCCCCATGATGAAACAGATGTGTCCTAATATTCAGACCAGCTTACTCCAGTAATTGCTGCCAGTATATTAGATACAGAAAAGACGGAAGATGTTCAGGAAAAGACAGGGAGTTGTATTTGAGCTGTTTAGCCAGAAGCAACCATGCAAAGTGAATCTCAATCAACATCCATCTCTCACTTTTTCTAAATAGATGCAAAACATGTGTGTGATTTCTGAATTTTGAGTAGGCAGTTTCTCATCTGACCGTGCATTTAAATGCAGGTAAACAACCGCTCTTCATTATTTTTCTCTGAACTCTGAGGACTCTAGAGATAAATCATAAACACATAAGATTCTGTTGCCTCTCCTTGTCATTATTCAGTGACATCTCACATCAGGGAACAGATGCTAATAGCCGGTGAGAAGTGAGACAGGCTGCTTATTAGGCATGCTCCAACTGAAGTGAAAGACCACCCACTGTCTTGCAATTATTCTGCAGTCTCTGCCTCAAATTACAGCTTAATTGAACTTTTCACAATCATACCATTGCAAACTATTCCTTGGGTCAAAGTTGACCGAGTGGCGAAGGGCACTGAAACTTAAAGACATCATTAGCACAGCTCATTTTATAATTATCCTCTTAGGCTGGTGGCTCTGCTCAGATGTGAGGTCAATTACAAATATACTTATTTGCATGGAAGTGCATGTTAGTGGGAGGTGTGCAGATTTATCCTCAGGAACAAAATAATCAGTTATCTGACAACTGCAGAAAATACTGCAAAAAGACGTGTTCTATGCCAGTAGTGAACATCCTTCTTCCAGTGTGGAGGGGAGTTATTAGACCAAGTTTGAAAGAAGCAATGAACACTGAACATTAGGTTTTCTTGGCCTTATTTTGTCTGCTGTGACCAGGAGCCAATCGTGGCAGAGTTAAAACACCAAATAAAAGCTAAATAAAATAAAATCTTAGTTAATCTGCTGATCTGACCTGATCTTTGGGCAATGGCTGATTTTTCAGAACTTAGTGTGAAGTCTCTGACCCCCAATGGTCACACCAGATGCCTCGCCCTCCCTGAGCCTGGTTCTGCCGGAGGTTTCTTCCTGTTAAAAGGGAGTTTTTCCTTCCCACTGTCGCCAAAGTGCTTGCTCATAGGGGGTCATATGATTGTTGGGTTTTTCTCTGAATGTATTATTGTAGGGGCTACCTTATAATATAAAGTGCTATACAGCTAGTGCTATATAAATAAAACAAAATAAAATTTAACTACAAATAATGGATTCACTAACATATGCGTAGTGGTAAGAACAAAAAATAGGCAGGTGCAGATGATTCCACCAGGAATCATGTGGTCAGGAATCACTTACTGTTGTATTGTAGTCAGAGATGGGCAGTAATCTGATTACTTTTTTCAAGTAACGAGTAAAGTAAGGGATTACTATTGCAAAAACGATAATTAGATTACCGTTACTTTCCCGTAGGAACGCTGCGTTACTGCGTTACTAAAACCGTGATTTTTTTGCGAGTGTCTCATGACAGTGACGTAAGCGAGTGCGCCGTTTGTGACAACAGCTGTGTGCAGATCAACAGTGGATCATATATCGAGTGTGGGAGAGAGTATGAGCGTGCAGCGTTTAAAGCGTGGAAGTACTGACCTTACTTTGAGTTTGATTCCATAAAAAGTGACAAAAACATTAGCGTCCGCTGTGCGTGGGAAGAAAACTTCTTTTTACAGCGAAAAAAACCCCTAAACTTCCAAACAAGCACCGAGTAGCTACGACGTAATGGGAAACTCACAGAGAAACTCGCGGATTCTTCCACTGACCGCTGCATCACACCTGCACCAGGGTAAACCTCCGCCTACCCCACTCCTGCTTTACAGGTGAAAATAGAGCAACAGGACCGCTGAGTCTTTGACTTTATTTATTTTCTGCTGTGTTTTACTTGCATCTATTTGAAAGACTGAGTGTAAACACAAAAAATATTTTATTTTATGTGCTGGAATGTGCAGAAAATAGGTTTAAATGTTAAACTAATTTCTTCCAGTCAGAGAATGTTGCATATAATAAAATTTTTGTTTGATGCATAAAGTTAAAAGGTTAAAACTAATAAAACAAGTTTTAAAAAGAGACTTTTCCATTTGATTACATTTTGTATGATGGATTATGTAGAAAAAGTAGAATTGGGCTGAAAGATCTATCGCTTTATCACCTATTCAGGTTGTGAATCGTGTTTTTAAAAAGTAACTAAGTAATTAATTACTTTTGAAAATAAATAATCAGTAAAGTAACGGGATTACTTTTTTGGGGAAGTAATCAGTAATTAGTTACTGATTACTTTTTTCAAGTAACTTGACCAACACTGATTGTAGTGCAAGAAACACCTTAGTTACACCTTAGTTGTGAGGAGGAACAATAATAATTATTCTGTTAGAATCATATCATGCTATTAGGTCTTTAAGGAATGTACCTATGGATCTACTGTCGTTGTAATATGGGTGTGCAATATAACATTAAAGGTTTCTGTTGATTGAACCCTTTTACTTTTATTAATGTAAATGTTACTTTAAGTGCTGCGTTCCTACTTTTAATAGATAACATATCTCGACTGAATATATGCCACTGCTTAAATTTAGCAGATCGGAAATATTTTGATGATCATTGTATCTTTTGTGTTTTTTGTATTCTATATGACTGTAATCCTGATGCTTCTTCAGACAGGAAGTAGCAGAGAACAGTGAAGATGTCCAGCATGATGCAGGAGAGAGATGGAAAGACGGGCTGACTAAAGGTAGATGTTGTAGACTGCTCTTTTTGCCCCACTACATTAAACAGCACAATCACTCATTAATAAGCTTCTGCATCACTCTGCTGCAGTATGTTTTAGTGCACGTATTCTATTTGATTTGGTTATTTTTATTTAAGTATCACCCGTGTCTGCTGCAGGGCAGCGTGTAATGTAAAGGTGATAACAACCCTGCGCTACAGATGGAAATCCATCAAGCCAATGATCCCAGCGAGTGAGTATTTGGTGAAAGTGAGTCTGTGTGTTGTGAAGCCATCTGAACAGCTTATAGCTTATAGCATTTAACTTTTTTTTTATTTTCAAGGGCCTCGTGATTATTCAATACAACTGTGTGTGAAGTGGTGCCGTCTATTTCAAATAACGTCCTTGCTTGAAGAGCCAATAAGCAAAAGAGAGCCTGAACAGTCTATTCATCAAAAGTGCGGCGTCTTCTGGAGTGACACTGTAACTCACATTTTTATGAATAAGTTATTTTGAGCACAACCGCTGAGGTAAACAAATCAGCAAGATGAGCTCCATCTGCAATAAAAGAATAGTAACAGATTGTTCATTTCTAGTCTACTGACTCCACGTAGAAGCCAATGCTGTGCTCTGCTTTCCCTCTGAAGGTCGCAGGCACTTTGAACATCCAGCACAGTGGACTGAAGATGAGATTAATTAATAATTATTGTTGCCTCACTCTGAGGATACTGGTAATGTTCCCGAGGAGCAAATATTAATATTTCAGCCCCGGTAGGAAAGCTTTTAAAGCCGTCATTCATTTGGCCCTTCGAATGGATTAAGAAGGATCTTGTTCTACCTCTTAACCCACCTTTTTTCAAACTTTTTTTCCTTTCCTCTTAGGGTTGATATGAGAACTCAAAACGTTAGCAGGAAACTGCAGTGACAGCCTCAGAAATGCACCCCTACCACTCTGCCTCTTTCTAACAGAAAGGCCAGCCTGATGAATAGAAGCTAATGGCTTATCTGTGCCTGAATAAAACCTGGTGGATAAACAGCAGGTGGATTTGGTTTCTACTATGGATGTCAGAAGCATAGCTGATTATGTGTTCAATCACCAGTACTTCATGGAAGAGTCATTTCACCCCTGCAGGATGTTCAAATTGAGGGAGGGCGGGTTTCTAGAAAGGCAGAAGAATCTGGATGCTACTAGTGAGAGCTGGCTTTGTTAGTGAAATATGCACAGTATGAATGAAGTCACTGTGCGATGAAATCCCTCCTTCTTCCTCTGTTGTTCACTAACAATTGCTCTTTCAACAGGACACAGTAGTTGCTTCTTTGGCCTGTTAGGTATATTGCAAGAAAACTATTTGCTTCTGGTGAAGTCTGGTTGAGATGTGCCCCCAAAAAGTGCCGCTGGAAACTGGGCAGAGGGGAATAAAGTACTCTAAGATAAAGTCCAGTGTGAAAGCAATGCAAAAGAGCAAACAAGTCATCTGTGCACGAAGCTGTCAGAGAGTTTTTCACATGATGCACTGCACAGTTGGATTAACTCTGTCAAAGGTGCTGGTGCTGGATTACAGTATTACCTGGTATCAGATTGTTTCGTGAGCCCTCACTGCTTTAGTTTTGGGTTTATCCAGGACGCCATCAGCGCCAGGACAAAGTTCCAAAAACTGCAGTTCTTCAAATGTCCACTCACTCTAAAAGTGAGTCTCCTGTGTTAAGAAGTTCAGCTTTACAGCAGCTGTAACTAATTGCTGAAAAGCAGACCTCGACCCACCTCATTTAATTCACTTAACTGGACTTCTTGTTCACTTTTAAGTTGCTGGTGTCTTCGGCGACCAGTTTCTTGCAGTTTATTGTTATGTTATTGTTATGTTGCACCTTTCCCAAACTGCTAGCTGACAGTCTGAGCACTTCCAAATATGGTCACTTGTATGGTCAACAGTGAGGATTCAAAATGCAGTTATTGCTTTTCACATGTAACGGCACTCCAGAGCAGAGCTGCGTCATCCGGTTTGGAAGCAGAATCCTAACTAACTGCTGGTCTTTTTCTGTAGGTACTCTTTCTTTTTTTTTCTTCTTTGTGAAAAACTGGCTTTGATTTAGGCTGCAGTCTATTTCTCACAAACTCATACTGCTATGGGTGGACGGTTTTGCAATTAATGGCAGGCTGAGACACAAACATGCCAAAAAATGTTGGAAATTGAAAGATGTTGAACTCAGATGTTGCACCCCTCTCCATGAGCCCATGGCAAACTGATTGCTCCTGACCCCATGTCTGCTCCCTGCAGTGTATGAATACCAATAAAGTCTGTGTTACTGGGAAGCTTATTTATCTGGAGTAACTTTCCATTTCAGTTGAACACAGGCAATATAAAAGAGCCATTTACTTAATCTCCCTACTACCCAGTGCCAACCCACCCTCTTCTTCCTTGCTTGGCTTCTGTTCTTGACTTCCTTCCTCTTTTCAACTCTTGCTTTTTCACCTAAAAAACCCCACACACTCAAGCTTAGCTTTTGCATTCACTGGACTTTTGCCTCTCCTTTTCTTGTTAGGAATGTCTTTAGGCTGGAAAAAGGGACATCCATGTTTGTTCCACTGATTCCAGCTCCTGTTTGTGATACAGCTGGAAAGCTTTTACTGGGCTGGGAGTAACCTCAGGAGCTGACCCAGGGAGGGGGACCAATGCTGTAAAAGGTTTGGCTTTATGAGTCAGTGCTAGTGTTTAGGTGAATGGCTGAAATAATGTGAGGCTTTGAGAATGATAATAGGGACTCTGTGTTTGCTGTGTTTCACATATAATGATGTGATCTGAAAAGCCAAACAAACACCAGGCTGCAGTAGGACATTTAAAAATAAATGGACATTAAAAATGAAAGTATATTAAAAAAAATCACCTGCATGATGCCATCTATGACTGCAAAGCAGCTACATTCCTATCCCCCGCATGCAGACCAACATGTTTCATTGTCAATGATGCAGACAGAACTTGAGGCCTAAGGTAACACATAAAAAGAAAGCAGCAGAAAAATGGAGCAAAGTCTGAACCTCAAACTGTATTTTGTTATTTATTTGAAGCTTAGCTAGTTTGGTTAGCACACTACAGACACACACACCTGATAATTACATGTACTAGAATTTCCTTCACTGAGACACAAACGTTTGGATGTTGTGCAGAGCGAGTGGAGTGGAACGAGCTGCAGAGCACGGTGGAGTTTAGGTGTGACTACACCTAAACTGCAATTAGCCAAGTTTAGGTGCAGTCACAACTGTCAAAGTAGCTCTGCTGCTAACTTTCAGCTTTACCAGTATCTACGCAGATGATTGACCTGCTTTTAAATCAGAATGAGTTTGTGTTACTTTTATTGATCTTATTCCTTACTCAAATATTCTAATTTTAATGATTCTTTTTCTTAACTCTTCTCATGTCTCCCTATGTTTTTATTTCTTTTAATTATCTTAATTGTACAGCACCTTGGTTAACGGTTGTTGTTTTAAATGTGCTATATAAAGAAATTCGACTTTGACTTTGATTACCTTGGTGGCAGTTAAATAAGTTGCGGTTCATGTCCCATCTAGGTCAGGTTAATACAATATAACCTACTTGGTTAGGAGAACAAGAACGGCCCGATTAAGCACACGCCCGACTTGACTAAATCATTCAGAGGAGCTGAGGTGGGATAGGCTCAATCAGTCAGCTGATCTCAGTCTGACTGAACTGCGAGCTGCCTGCTGACGATCAGATTAAAGGCAAACAGATTCTATACCAAGCAGAACTTCCCAGAGAAGATACCTGCTGATGTCTGTGTTGGTCCAAAACTCCTGGAGGATTCAATGGCACTTATTATAACACTCGTGTAAATCTACACAAAATAGAACTGAGGCTTTGATTTCCTAAAATCTATGTGGTCACCAGTGGCCCAACTTTATTTAACCACACGCTAAAATAGCAGATTTTCATAAGCTACACGATGTTGCTCTATCAAATGAAGTATTATACACTTTGGTATTACAGTTTTCTGTTAAAAACTTTCCTGTTTGGGTGTTCGGAACAGGCAAAAAACTTCCATAACATGGGGTGGACGTTAATTGAACCCTTCCTCTACTCTTAACCGTAGGTGGGTTTCCAGTGACACGGTGGGTGTTAAAAGGTTTTTTTTCTCTCCTCAGATGAAATATTCTGAAGCAAAGAAAAGGACAAAAGTGTACCTGTCAAACACTTACACTCTGCACTGTGTAAGTGCAAAGACCATTTGAGTAGTTCCACTTGCCTCTGGAAAGGCTTAAAGGCTCTCAGTCATGCTCATTTTACTATGTTAGATTTTTTTGAAGCCCTGCGGTAAATTCCCTGCCCTCATTTTTCACACAAGAACACTTTTCTCTGATTTCTGAAACTCACCACCTTGTTGTGCATTCATAGTCCAAAGGGATGCACACAAATCAGACAGCCCAGGCCTGCATATTGCCTTTTGCAACATCCTCAAAAATCCATCTCTGCTATTGGCAGGGCATCGATTCCCTGTGAATGGATGGTGAGTCCAGACAGGGACAGGAGATGATGTGGTGTGAGACGGTTACAATGCACGCGCACGCACGCACGCACGCACACACGCACGCACACAAACGGGTTGATAAGTGTCTGCTAGCCATGTGGGCCCTGCCCATTGCAGCACCATTAATCCAGTACAATATGTCTGCCTAATGCTGTGTGCCATGAAGAAAGGCAGCACTTATCATCTTTAACGTCTCTGGTAGAACATGGCTGGGGAGGATCGGTCACAAAAAAAGCAGAGAGGGTAATTTAAAGGGCCATTTCATCCATATTACCAAAGAACAATATTGAGGGTGAACAGTGAAGTGCAGGAAAATCACGTGTATAGTTTAACCAGAGTAATACAGAATATTTCAGGTCGATACTACAATTGATGTCTGTGATTTAAAAAAAAAAAGATTTGGCGTGTTCAAAACAAATAGGATTATACAATATTCATATTAACCCCTTTAATGTGTGTTGTTTTAAGGGGATATTTGCTCTCTGGCACACAAGCTGTGCCGTCACAACACTGTTTCCTCATTACCTTAAAATAAGCTTGTGCTGCAATTTATTGTTACATGGGTTTAGTTTATTCTCGCTGTTGACGTCGCTCTCCATGACTTCAGTTATGGAAAGGTGAGACTGGTATGCTCTCACGTAGAAATGATTTTTGGTGAGATTCAGGTGAGAAAAATATAGGTGCATTCATTATGAAACAACTTGTGCAGACTTCTTTTAAAGACAGAAATTTTCCGTAATGCTAAACTTCAGACAGGAGTCTCACCAAACAGCTAGGCAGTTCTTGAGGATTTCAGAAGAGGTAAAGAGGCAACCAACACTCCAAAAGGCTCATCGAGCCTGACCGCCTTCAGGCATTTCTCAGAACAGTCAGAACGTGCAGAGTTTGACTGTTAAGTCACTGGTGCAGGTTAGCAGTGCAAACTGGCTTCTTTTCTGCTTGTCATGAACCTCCAGCCCTATTGCCATGGAGCAGTGGTGTATTTTTCTTGGCAGTGGCACCTATCACTTAGGAGACGACTGCAGTCAGTTGTGCTGATGTCAGAGTTTGGATGGAGTCCATGCCAATCCCAGCCAGGCTGATGGGGCAGAGATGTACAGGCTTGTAGGACTGTGTATTTGTACCGGCACTCACTTCCACAGTGGAATCACTGTCAGTATCTTCTCTCTGTAAGTGCTCTCTGGTTTGTTTTTGCCCATCTTGCTTTCAGCTTTGTGTTAATATTTAAAATGCCTGTTTTTAAATGTGGTATTAAAAGAAGTGTGTATCTGTATATCTGTAGATATGAAACATTCAGCCAGTTTGTTAACACGGTCTATGTGGACAAGCAATTGAAAAGTAATGTAAGTAGTGTAAGGGATTACTTCTTTTTTTTAAAGGTAATATGTAAATAAAAGTCAGACACTGATGCCAACATAAAAACCCATGATGCTGAAATAAACAAAAAAAAATTTTTTCCTGTATTTTGGGGACTATTTCTTTTAACCACGACCGCTCCATATTCTGATTCTTATTGTGAGTATTGTTTTTAGAGCTAGCCGAGGTTATGAACGGGTTACATCTCAGTATATAGACACAGCCTTTGTGGTCAGTTATGCTGGACAACGTGAAACAAGACTGTTTCAGTGACACAAACTCTAAACTCTAAACTCACGGTGACTCTATGACACAGACAACAACAAGAACATAATGACTGGAGGTTTCTGACAGAAAATGAGCTGAGGGGCTCTACCAGCGCTTAAATAAACAGACAGAGAAATACGACCTCCAAGAAGTTGGGAAGCTGCGCAAAATGTAAATAAAAGCAGAATTGAGTGGTATGCAAATTTCACAGTATGACACAGAAAACACATTAAGGCCGTTTAAAATGAGACATTTTACTATTTCCTGAAAAATATGAGCTCATTGTAAATTTGATGGCAGCAACATGTCTCAAAAACTTTGGGATGGGGCCAAAAAAGGCCGGAGAAGGAAGTGGGGCCGAAAAGAAACAGCTGGAGAAACATTTTGAAATTAATTAGGTTAATCGGCAACTGTTCGATTAAATGATGGGCTCTTAAAGGAGCATCTTATAGAACCAGTTTCCCTGTAGTAAAGATAGACAGCTGCAACAGACTGCAAATGTAGACATTTTTGGGATAACATTCCTTAACGTAAAAATCTTTGATTATGTCTTCAAAATATCATCCAAGGATTCAGAGAATGTGGAGAAATCTCTGTGCGCAAAGGAAAAGGCTGAAAATCAATATTGGATCCGTGTGATCTTCAGGCCCAGACATGATTCTGTCATGGAAATCACTGCATGAACACCTCCAGAAATCACGGCAGTCCCGACCTTTCATCATCTGACAACATTTTGAGCATCATGAAACCAAAGATATGACAAAAAAGACCAAGGACAACATTGCTGTCCCTAAACTCCAGCAGGAGATCTTCTCAGGTCCCCGATGTTTACAGATGATTGTTAAAAGAAGAGGGGATGCTACACAGTGGTACGTGGTCCTGTCACTGTTACTGTCATCAAATTCAAAATTAGCCAATATTTTTAATCAAAAATTTAGTATTTTCTGAGTTTAATAGAAAATAAAGTGGAGATGGAAATGAATCAAATGAGTTTCTTTAAGCCTGGTTTATTGGCAAAGTGCATTAAACTGTGAGTGCAGGGATCATCTAACGAGGATAGCTTCTTGTAACTAACCATGAAAACTTCAGGATCAGGACCTTGGAGAGTGCTGCAGGATACATTTTCCCACCGTCTCTGAAGGTTATAGCGAGCTAAGTGGATTGTTTATCGGGTTTAATAACCCCATGAGCAACAATATAACAGTAAATGCAAACAAATAAAAACAAATATAGCTTTAGACAGTTTAGGAAGTCTAAAATCATCATCTGATATGACACTGTTAAATGGCTTGATTATGGTTCAAAGCTCGGAGAAATGAGATGATTTGCTCTCAGGAAACAGTGAAGGTGGCTCTGAATGAGCAGCACTGCACTGTTATCACCCCAGATGGGTCCTTATCAACAGAAGACTCTTTTCAAACCCAGTGAGTTTATATTCAGCAGCTTTTTCAGAGCACGTGACACAAATATGTTGGGAGGAAGCGTTTCTCTACACAGGAGTGTTGTTTGGCAATACTTCAATGAGCCTTTACACTTTAATCTGTCGCCTTTAGATATTTTTCCTTGTGGTAAAATTATCACATCTCCAGGCACAATCTGTCCATTTTATTCCCTCATGGCTGTAAAATAGAAAGCAGCCAGCTGTTGTAGTAGTCTGTGGCCATTTGTATAGCCTTTGTGCTACTAAGTGCTCATCCTTCAGTTATTAGGCACAGAGACCTGCAGGGTCAGATAGAAATGAATGTCCAGCCTTGTCCCACTCGCCCCCTGTTGCCTGACACTAAACCATACCCGATGTCTCCCAGAGCATTTAAATACTCATGACTCAGTCCACACTGAGCTTCCCCGCAGCTGGACTGGTGCGCACAGTAAACGCAAACACATCCTGGAGGGGTGAGAGATGTATGAAGAGATGCAAAGTGTAAAAATCTCATGTTCCCGCGTGGGCTGCTAAATTCTTTATTGCTGTTTAATAAGTCATGGAATATGTCATCCGTGACTTAATTGGAAACATATTAATACGTTCCAATTACCCGAAGTTCCCGCTGAGACCCGAAAGGGCCCGATCCAAACAAGTTCATCACAGGTAAAATAACTCAGTTTCATTTGCTAAATTAAGAAATGTGCAACAGGAGAGAGGAGAAAAAAACAAGCTGCAGCAGCTTCCTCTAAAAATGTGGCTGTGAGGAGAAATAAAAGAGCAGCAGAACAAAATGACTGTATCACTGACTGCTTTAATTATAGGCTGCCATATGCTGGCAAATAACAAATATGGAGAAAGACAGTCGCAACATTATCCTTCCATCTCTCAGTCTGGATCTCTCAGCTCCTCCCCCATGCGCGCGCGGCTTCATTTGATCAAATCCTTCAACTTGGACCACTTAGGCTCAGCCGCACTTTTTACAACACTGCATTTGGGCAACGCCACAACTTGCAGCAGTTCCTCTTCCAGAGCCGAGCACCAGTTTACACCCCGAAAATCAAGGGAGGACAGTCGAGGGGGAAAGGACATCCAGCACCCACGGCATCCTGCGCACCGCCCGCGATGAACGGGGAGGTCATATTTTGCCCAAAGTGGCACCGCGCGTTTTGGTTTCTGCTTTTCGCGGTGCCCTGCTTCCTTCACGCCGGCGAGGCTGAGATAACTTGCCGCTCATGCCAGCCTGGAAGTAAGTGGCTCGGACAGGAATTACTGCTGAAATTTCACACGAGCGAGTCCGCAACAGGGTTCAGGGGACAAGTTTTTGGGAACAGTGAGCGGAGATT
This sequence comes from Rhamphochromis longiceps, assembly GCF_057381845.1. Taxonomy (NCBI): domain Eukaryota; kingdom Metazoa; phylum Chordata; class Actinopteri; order Cichliformes; family Cichlidae; genus Rhamphochromis; species Rhamphochromis longiceps. The sequence continues at coordinate 44,056,033 of NC_140562.1, forward strand.
CGGGGCCGCGAGTGCGGAAACTCCGCGGCTCAGTTGCGCAGCTGGGTCCGCTGAATGCGCTCGAGCTCGGGTGGAATACCCGGAGACGAGCCTCAAACGGAATACACGAGATCTGCGCGCAAAAGGCGAACTCGGCCAGAGCGAGTTTACGCAGATGAAAGTTTCCAACGTGTCGGCGAGTGGCCAGAAGAAGAACGGCCGTGTCGAAGGTGTGAGGAGGCGCGCCAGGAGGAACAGCCACGGGGACAAAGTCGGATCCTCCCGTTCGGCCCAGAATCAGGACCGGGGAGAGGCCACGGGCACGGTGGCTGGGCGCAGAGTGGCGCGCTCTGAATTGCGCTGGAGCGGAGAGGAGCGGAGAGCCGCCGGTCCGAGGCAGGAGGAGCTAAAACTTAACAGTTCGACGTTCGCTTTGACCGGAGATTCGTCTCACAACCAGGCTATGGTGCACTGGTCCGGGCAGAACAGCAGCGTAAGTGATTCACTGTGTCAGCTTAAAGCATCACTGGTCATATGCACGAAATCACAGCAGAGACAAGTGTGCGCGTAGGCTGGTCGCCATCAGGTGGGCACACCGGCCTCAGGACAACCAACGGAGTCTCCGCTGCTTAAAGTGTGTGTGTGTGTGTGTGTGTGTGTGTGTGTGTGTGTGTGTGTGTGTGTGTGTGAGGGAGAGAGAGAGAGAGAGAGAGAGAGAGAGAGTACAGATCCCCACTTCTTAATTAAACTGTCAGGTCCACATAGCGCTTTGGGGTCCTTAGGGACTAAGTAAAGCGCTATACAAATACAGGCCATTCACATATGTAATAATCTACACATTTCCACACATTTCATGGTTTAAATGAAGGATCTGAAATTTATAGAACACAAGTCAGGAGTCCTAGCCCATCATTTCCACAGGAATCTTTTAACTCATGGTATTTGAATCTCATATCAGGCCTAAATGTGCACGTGGTTTTGGTCTGGTGGGCAAAGAATGACCCCTTGAAGAAGGTACAGAGACGGGTTGGGGTGGGAGTCCAGGGGCTTTATCTCAGGAACTTCTGCAGTCTGAGCAACTCAACTGATGTCGGGATAAAGCTGTTCGTTTTGAGCATCTGTGGCCAGAGGGCAGGATTTTTAGGTAGTGCAGCAGGTTGTGGGAGAGGTGAAGCAACTTGAGCCTCCCTCTTTTCTCTACTGCTGACAGGTTTCCTGAGACACGCCAGTAAAAGGAACTGCAAAGTCGACAGTTGCATTTGCTCGTGGGCCCTTTCTTTTAATGGCAGGACTGAGGAGATTAGGTTTGACGGTGTTGCAGGTCACGGCTGGAGTTCCTCATGAGGCAGGAGGAAGAAACTGCAAGTGCACCTGTAACAGGCTGCTTAATTATTGCTTCACTTCTCCAAGTTTAATATGAGGATGGAGCATATTTACAGAGCACATGACCAGCAAAGCTTCTGTGTCAAGTCTCAAATAAGGTGTCAGATGTTTCAGGGCATCCAGAGTAAAAAGTGTGTTTGTGGTTAGACCCCATTCCAAGATCTAAATTAAATACATATTTTTTAAAGTGTCTCAATCAGAATATTGTATTTTTTCCTGTCTCCTCTTTGCCTCACACGAGACAACAATTGCAAAAACAAAAATGACATATTTTCATAGCATAGGGCTAGGACACCTCGCAGGTTTTGAGGGTTAGCAGTGGGGCTGAGTTTAGCTGGACAGTGTTAGAGACTATTTATTTTGTGTGATAAAAAAAACAACAAATGATTGCATAGAAAAAGTGGAATTCCTTAAATGCAGTTCTTTTAGGATTTGCACTAAAGTGTTGGTATTGGCCTGCTTTTCTTGCATGGGCAAAATATTTACAGATAGTGGTATTAATACCTCAAAGTTTACATACTTTTTTATAATTATTATGAACATTTCTCTGTTTTTTAACCGTAACATCAATTTAAAGTGAAATCAGTTACCAGAAAAAGAGAGAAACCTCCTCTAGACCAGAAAAAAAGGTTATTGATCAAAATGATTTCAGGTGTTGATGTCAGCTCAGAATTTCACAGCTGCAACTGTAACATTTTTAGGGTTGCATTTTTTTAATTATTCATGAGAAAGCGTTATAATGTCTCTTGATTCCAAAATATTCCTTTTCACACTAATGCGAGGGAAACCAAAACACTCACATAGTTACTGGATTTTTGATGTTTTTTCTGGAATAATGACTGAAGACATATTTTTAAAAAGGTTATTATTTTTTATGACATCCTAATGGAAACATTGGCTTATAATTTCTGCACTGCTTTTGGTATTGAAACTTTGGTCGAGACACACTTTGGCTTTTCTTTTGTTGTGTCACCAGGATGAAGAGTGTGTCTTAATTTTGTGGGTGTTTCCACATCGTGGCCGTTGTCCAGGTGATGACGATGTCAAACGTGTCCTTTGCCTCGGTTCAGCTCTTAGAGCAGGTTCACACTCGTCGCACTCGTGGAATTTTAAGCCATTCACTTAACGGCGACTGAATGTAATTGGACTAGAATTAGCGTTCGGGTCCAGCTGATGATGCTGGATCCCAACACTCAGAGTATCTGGAGAATGTGGTGTGAGTCTACTCGGACATGAGCTGGCAGTGGATGTGTCATTCCTTGCCGTGTCGTCCACATTTTATCGGAAGCTCCCTTTTATGCAGCATTTTTGCTCCCTCTGTAGAGGGAACAAGCAGCGGGTGTAGGAGGAGGAAAAGAGCTCAACACTTTGTCTCGGCTCGAATCTACGCACGAATCAAAACCTATACAAATCATGCTTTATCTTAGCGTAAACGCTTTTTAAAAAAAATAATTGCTTGAAACTTTAATTAACATCACGAGATGCGAAGAGAGACTTTGGGAAGCTTAATGAAAAAAATCACTAGAGCACAGTTCAAATATATTCATCTGCTGTGAGCACTGATATCTCAACAAGGCTGCTTGTTCTTCTTCAGAGTCAAAACTAGGGCTGAACGATTATGGAAAATAATCTAATTGCGATTTTTTGCCCCAATATTGCGATTGCGATGCGATATGCGATTATTTTTTAAGGTCTTTGTCTTCTGTATTATTAAACAAAGACAAGCAATACATCATATAGTATGGCCAATACTATATTACATTAATTTTAAACTGTTCTTTCCTGGAAGACAGACCTCTGTTATGATGACATGAGGTGATGCATGAATTGATGACTGACATTTTTATTTAACTTCTTCAATCACAACAGTATATTTGAACATACACAATAGTTTATTTTTAGCTTACAAACATCTGAGCATAAAGTGCTGACAAGGAACCCTGGTGTAAACATTAAAATGAAAGTCAGTACAATGTGCAGATTGCAGAAATATACATAAAAAAAATCAGTGGCTTTACCACACTCAGTTTTTCGACATCTGTGAACTACTAGACAGTCATTCAATTAAAAAATAATATTAAATAAATAAAAAATACACACATCTTACTGATCTCTGCAGTCAGTAACATTACACATAAAGTGCAAACATAATAGCAATTGTATAAACACACACACAAACACGCCTTTAAAATTTAAAGGCGTGAAATTGGACGGTCTAGCCTTCTGATTAGCATCACCGCTGTCTCGGTGGAGTTTAATAAACTCGGCCGTCTGCTTCTTGCTATCTAAAATATAACCAGACACTGGTGTAAATTCTCGACTGTCTCATACTTCTGTTTAATAAGTTTTCTGTTTGACGTTTAGTCAGCTGTGTGAAAACCAAGGAGGAACCCACCCGGGGGATTAATAAAGTTTTATTTTATCTAATCCAGGGGTGCCCAATCCCGGTCCTCGAGAGCTACCGTCCTGCAGCTTTTAGATGCATCCCTACTCCAACACAGCTGAATCAAATGGTTTGATCTCTTCAGCATGCCATCATGTTTGGCAAAGGCCTGATAACAAGCCATTCATTTGATTCAGGTGTGTGGGAACAAGGATGCATCTAAAAGCTGCAGGACGGTAGCTCTCGAGGACCGGGATTGGGCACCCCTGATCTAATCTAATAACTTTAATCTCAGCCAAACCGATTTACTCACGAACAAACAAAACACTGAAAAAAGCCCAACAATAACATTTTTAGGTTGTCTAAGTGACTTATATATTACGTTTAACCCGAGCAGCGAAACTCCGCGGTGATCTGAAAATGATGTGCCGGGAGTTGTGCCGTTCTCGGCCGCATCAGTAATCCTCGAGCTCCCGGCTAGCTGTCGAGCTGGTGGGTAGCAGACGCCTCTGAAAACGTCGAAGCACTTTTGCAAATATGGGATATCTTGATAAACCGAGCAGATATTTGATGTTTACACAGCTACTTTCTCGCCTGAAAATATGTTAAAAGTTTATTTTGTGACCCAGAAAGATTAGTATGAGTAATTTTAAAACTTAGTAGCGGCCGCCATTGCTGGAAACTGGAGTTTGGCTGGGCCGCGCTAAGAATTCTGGGATATGGTAGTAATTTGGACAGCCTTCGGCGCGTCGCTGTGACGTAATCGGTCTACAAATGCGGCCTCAGGAGGATGCAGCCCATGAATTGTATAATATAATCGCAGTATAATCGCAGCCTTTGCGGTTAGAAAATTGCACTTGATCATGTCGCGATATTATCGCAAATGCGATATATCGTTCAGCCTTAGTCAAAACATAATTAGCCTCGACTGGAAGGCAATAAAACATAGAAAGTATTTTCCCCTCACTCAATTCCAAATGTCCAAGTCCAACTGCTCCACACTGCACAGCTCGGTGTTACACCCACACCACTTAGGCCTGTCTGTAACCAAACCAATTACAGTCAAACACGTATCACCGGCTCCCATGGCCTGCACTTTGCTTTGGACTGAAATCCCATCCTGTGCCTCGGGTGTTTCTGTGGGCTTGACAAACTAGTGTAGCTCATGACACAAAATGACCGTACAGTGGAGACGAGGGAGGAAAAAATCTTGAGAATGTCAGAAACGGTTTGGATTTTTTCCTCCTGTTTTTCATTTCTGCTGCTCTGCTTCCATCAACTTGCGTTCACCCTCAAAAACCAAACAGTCATTACTATTTAGCAGCCCTATTTGGTTTTGTGATATGAATAGACTTGTGTGACTGTGAAACAATTTGCCCCTATTCTTTCAGCCGATGCAGACGACGAACTCGAGAACATCCTGCATTAAATATGTCGAGTTGTTGCTATAAGCAGGAACAGATGTGCTTGGTCTTTACAATCGGAGCCACTTTATAAATAAACAGATGAGTCAACGGCATGCCACGGAGCCAAAGTGAAAGGGATACAGATAAGGGCTCTGATGCTCTTAATATTTAACCTTTAAGGCATTTTGGCTCATCCCTCAGATGTCCCAGATTACTGAAAGCTTGTATGTCAGGCTGGATTGGAGGTTGTAATTATGACTCATGAAACATTGGCCACAGGAGTCACGTTAGCCTCAAACAACAAACAAAGGAAAACACGCTTGCACGCATACCCCCGGCATCAAAACGAAAGTAATAAAAAGGCAGTCTGGACACGTGTATTCTACGTTACGCCCATGATTTGTACTTTTATCATACACTTATGTCCAGCTTCAATAAAAATCCAGGACTCAAGTTTTTTGGTCACATGCCCAAAGTTTAACTTCTAAAACTTCTCCCTCTCCCAGAGAATGGCCCCAGTGTTTATCAAGGGCATGATTTGTCATTCTGTTGGACTTTTCTCTTTTTTTGTGCTTGTCAATCCTTTTCTTTGTGTCTGTCTCTTTTACTTCCTTGCACTCTCCAGAAAGACATTTGACAGCACAGAGAGCTGCTGTGAACTTGCTGTGTTGAGCTGTGTAGGTGGACAGCACCGCACTGTAGTAATGGCATGGCAAGATCTAAAGACGGTGTCACTGAGAATCCGTCAATACTCATATGTGTCATTCACAAGTAGTGCAATCAAACAGGCGAAGGAGGCTGTGAATTAAAAGTCTTTCTCATTCATTTCCAGTAAAACGTAAAAAATGTAACTGCCATACTGTAAGTGTTGATTCAATTTGAGCTAAGTGCTAACAGTAGAGGACAGGACAAACATTTTTTTCCCCACTGCTCCGTCAGCATTCGATCATTTCAACACAACAAATTTGGCTGTCGGATTAGCTTTAAGTTTGTATAACGAACGAGAACAAAAAAATTTAGGATTACCATCTTACAGTTTAACAGCTGCTATGATCTACGTCTCCAAACCGACCAATATGCAGGATCAAATTAAACTGGCACTTGTGAGAATTAAAAAAATAAACCTAAAACAGATGAAGGTTAAATATGCAAAACAAAATATCTGTGAGGAATGAAGGAAATCTAGTTTTGTAACTCCAAACTTTGACCTGAGCTCCTCCGATTTGGGTCTTTTCTTTATAACTTTAAAAACACGCCCGTTTCATTTCAACTTGATTACTTTCTGACTCTTCATTGTCTTGCCGTCTGCTACAGGATTTATTTTTAATGTTGTAGTGTTTGCTTTTAGTTCACTAAATGGATTAGTGAAGACTTGCGTCTTGAGCTTTGATGTATTCTCTTCCTCTTGGGAACCGTGAGCAGATGCATTTGGTTGTTTTAAGGTCTACGTAGAGCTCAGAGTGGATTCAGCCAAAACTTTTGAACAGTTTATACCTCCCCATGTGATTTTATAGACTTGGCATATTGTGTACTTAAAATGCATTCTGTGGTGTTGAATGACAAGTATAAAGGTTATTATTGTGGTTATTAAGGTTACGGTTATAGGGTTAGTGGGTCATTTATAGCATACGATGATCAAAAAACCACAAAACAGCTCAGCAGTAGTGTAGTGGTAAAACCTGCCACATTTAATGATACCAGGCTTCCAGTCTGCAGGCTGTATCATCACTGACAAGTCTGTGGTCCTACCCATGAAACAGCCAAGCTTAATTGATGGAAGTTATCCCCTTAAAAGAGAAGAACTGAGAACTGGTTGTTGTCGAGAACCATTGCCAGTAGTCCAATGTCTTGGAATTATTCGTCTGTCTGCCCTTTGAGCTGCTTATCGGTCGTTGTACTGGCACAACAATCAGCTGATTTCAGTTCATATGTTGGAGGAGGAAAATAGCAGCGCAGTCTGCAGCGTGGACATAACTTTGCTTTTGGTTTTCATCATCTTTGTGTTCTGCTAAGAGAAAGATCATATGTGTTCTTACAAGGATAGAGATTTATGTTGGTGTGTGGAGCCGTAGCCTGTAGGTTTACATTGTTAAATGGTAATTATGTAATCACCAGACACTGTGTTTCAGATCATTTTACAGTGTAACATGAAAGTAATGTAACGAGTAGTATAAGGAACTACTTTCTCCTTGGAGTAATTAGTATTTGTGTATTATGTGTAATAATTAGTTTTTTGAGTAACAACCACGACACTGATCACATCACAGTGGGCAAAAATCTCCCACATTCACACACATCTACCCACAGAGCATACAGTTAATTTCCATTAATATAAAGTCTTTGATATGATGCTTAAAGATGATGGAGACTCAAAGGGAAGCTGATGAGAACCGAGTGAGAATCAATAATGAATCAAATGATAAGTGATAATATAATATTGATTATGTAACTGAAATCGCTACATTCTTATCAATCCCCCGTTGTCTCCTTTTGTAGCCCTGCACCACTTTCAGCTCTACTCAGTTTTTCACCTGTTTTCCTTAATATTTTTGAGTGTTTCATTATTTGTACATTTACTTTATTTATTTTGTGGAATATTTGTAGATTAGATCACAGAGTTGAAAAGAACGATTTAAATCACAAGAGTGGTCTTTATAATAAAAGCTCATTTGAGGCACCATAAGGGCCAGTGAAATGGTTAAGTGTTACAGTGTTTCTGCATCACTGTTCAAACTGCCAACTGTTTTCAACTGACATCTACAAGTAATACAGATAGAGAGCGGCAGATCTAACTGATCAAATACTGACTGTGTTCTTGGTACTGGCAGGAGCAGCATTGAAATTCTATGAAAAAAGGTTACAGGTAAAGAGCAGAGTCACTTTGGGACTGGTGGCATATTGCTCAGATGGATGTAAGACATGCACCGCCACAGCATTATTTACATTATGAAATGTCAGGCATTAAGTACCTTGGTCTGTCACTCAGAGGGAGGCTGACATATTGCCTGTCAGCCTCAGACGTTTGCTTTTGAGCTTGCAGAGACATAGGACAAGCCCTGTGGGAACGTACCTAATAAAAGCAAACAGAAGCAGGTAAATTATGAAATGAAACCCCGTAGAGACGACGCAGCGTGCCGTTTTTTTTCCTCTCATACAAACAGAAAAGTAACGCATCATAAGATTTTGTCACCAATTAATGAGGAGTCGATCATGTGACACTCTTTGAAGAGTTGTGAGAAGCTCACTCACATATGCTGTCTCAGCTGACAGTCTCACACCATCTCCAGAGGTGTTGAGAGAATCTATTTGTGCATGCGTTCCCATAGCCGTAGCAACACCCAGTTTACCGCAGACCCCAGATCTGTTTTACCAAAGTCACGTCTCTGCCGGTTCTCTTGACACCACCGAGCCTTTGCCGTTTGCTCATTTTCAGACATTTGAGGACTGTCGACACCGCGTGGAGTTGTGAGACGAGCAGTAGATGGAAAACATTCACAACCGGCTCATCAGACATGTCGTTTAGAACAGATATGCCACGTTAAAAGGAACCGTGAAGAAGGGAAAACTGGTGTGGTTAGAGGGCAATACGGCTCATCTGTTTTTTACAATCCTGTTTTGTTGCCTTGCAACATATTAAGTCCTAAGTATAAAAGCCTGTTCTTGAAAGTCCACTAAAGGTTTTAAAATTAAATCATTTATCTGTCATAAAAGTTTGGAATGCATTTGCTCGCAGTGCAGCCTCAGGGACAGTAATGGCTGTCTCTTTAATTGGTCGCCAACTTTGATCCTGAATGAAATATCACAGCTTGTATGACATGAACTTTTAAACCAGAATTCATGGTGCCCTGATAATTAATCTCAATGACTTTGGTGATATAATAGCTGTAATCTAACGCCACTGTTGAACGTTTTAGCTGTTAGCAAAATTACTGGACAAACTGTCTTGATGCACGCTCAATCATCCAGGTCGATAGATCCCAAAATGTTGAGTCTGTTCATGTGGATGTAGCATTCTATGATCAAGGAACTGACCTCACAGCTCACTTTTCATTCAGTGGGCTAGTTTCAGTCATTGTGCAAATGTACTGTTTGTAAGGTTGACGAAACATTTCTCCCACAAAAAACGTTATGTCCAGATGAACAGAATCAACCTTTTGGTATTGGACAAACTGCTATAACATTTTGTATCCACAGAATAATAAAGACTGACTCTATATTTTTTCTCTAATTGTACCTGGAAAATTCTCAAAATCAAATTCAAAGAAAATCTGTTTTCATAAGAAAAGAATAGCACAAAATACACCATCAGGTCAGTCATTACAACCGCTCTAAACTGCACACAATGACCAATTTTGGAGTAAAGTTTAGCAACATGTTAACACTTTTAATATTCCTCAATCCCAATCGCGTCAACACACACACACACACACACACACACACACACACACACACACACACACACACACACACACACACACACACACACACTCACACTCGCTCTGTGACAAGCATACAAATTGTAGTAGCTATTACCTGCTAATTACACATACCTACTAACTGTGCAGCAACAGAGTAAACAATACAAATATGGTAAAAAAGTCCAGTTCAGTGACTTGAATCCAATCAAACCGTATCAAACAGCTTCCAGCAGCATCGCTCTGTGCTCCTGACTTTAAGCCTTGACAAATTGATAAATTCAGAAAAAGATCACAGCTGTTATGAAGGGGCAATTTTTGCGGAAAACTGTAAACATGTTTGTTTCTGTGCCAAAGTTGACCTGGAACACTATGGTGACTGTTTCTGTTTTTGGAGGAGACTTGAGTGGACGTGTAGGTGATGTAATCCACCCGAGTGGATTACATCTTATGCAGAAGGAGCAAGCTGAAAGAGATATTATACTGTACAGTGGTGTCAGAATGTAGCTTAGCAGCATTGGATGGTAATCTGCAGAATGACTTTGGAAATCACGAAGATTAAGCGAGTGAAGGCAGACACAAGAATTAAGTGGTGGAAGCTGAAGAAGGATCTGGGTGGAGGGGGAGATACCAGATAGCTATGACAGTACGGCTGGAGTAGTGAGGAAACCTTAGAAGGTGTTTGGTGTCCTGACAGAGGAAGGAGGAAAAGGAGACTTAGTGGGGAAACGAGGAAGTACAGAAAAGCATTCAAGGTAAGAGATTAGCAAAGAAGAAGCGGAACAGTCGGGTTAGAAAGTAGACCAGTGTGCTATGGGCAGGGTGAGATGAAGGCAGATGATCTGCTGTGATGACCCCCCAAAGGGAGGAAGACGAAGGAGATGAATACCCTTCTTATAACAACAACATTTAATACAACAGAAATAAACTACAACAGTCACTTTAGACATATCACTCAATAAGAGTGAGTTATTGTCACATTTCTTTCAAGGTAAATGTTTGTTTTTTTAAATGTGACAGGTCACCCAGACCCCCCACCAAGTGAAAAATCACAAGTATGAATCCTAAAACATGATAAGAGCTACAATGAAACAAACGTTGCTTAAAAGAATCCTGAAGAAGGGAAGTAAGAAACCTGAAAATAACCTTTACGTTTGTGCTTTCATTAATTAAACTGAATGTTTTTAAAGCTTATTTCCACCATTTCTCACTGTCATGTCTCTAGTTTCCATTCTTCACTTGACCCTTACTAACATGTTTTCAGGTGTACACGCTGTATCTTCAGATGCCTTAAAAAACTTCAATCAATTTCTTATGTAACACTGTTAAAAATGCTGTTTTTATAGATGTTTTCTTGGCTTCTTCCTGACAGTGAAGTCGAGGCAGTGGCTCAACTGTTTCACAGGTATAACAGCGCGTCTTCCAAATAGTCACTTTAAGGTTCGCCAAGTAATTAACCTACAAATGCCTTTATTTCGGTTTGTTGACAAGAGAAATGTATAAAACTTGTTGAAATAGATTTTTTTCATCAAGAAATATAAAAGTACAGTTTATGAGCTGTCGTTTGAGAACTTGTATTCTGTACATTAATGTGTTTTTGGAGCAAATAAAGTCACAGATGTTTTAACAAAATCCAGATGATTATTAGTAGAACCTGATACAGGATTTTAAAACCAATGCTGATCTTTGATGATTTAAAAATGAGATATTCCGATATATTGGCTGATGTGTTCAGTGTTCTTTCAGACACTAAATATGCACAGTTTTTCCTAAATTTTGTCAGGTATATTTATTTATTTACATAAATACATCATCCTACACACTTGAGTCATGAGTGTGTCCATGAGCGACTTACCCTTTAATATGACATCTTTTTAAGTTGATTTGGTCACATTTGATATTTGTACACAGCCAGTTCTCTGTTTCATGTGCTTTTATTCTCCTTAATCTGTATCCATGTCTGTTTCTTTCTGTTTATTTTACTCACATGCACCCGGTGTCTTGGCCAGACTCTTCCTGCGTAATGCTGCAATTACAGTGTGAGCTTCCAAATCAGGTTGTGAGCATCCAAATTTAATGCGAGTGGAGTCTAATCTGTGTGCTTTCAGACCTGTTACTTAGCACATCCTGCTGAGAGGAAGCATGAAAGACACATCGAAACAACAACCAAAGCTGCTGTGTGGGCTAAGCGATCCTTCGGGTACGTGCCTGGGAGTGATCAGGAAGGGGGGACGTTGTCACGCTCCGCTGAACAGCGTTTACTTGCCATTAAGCTGCACATGCTTATAAACAAACTAGGTTCCTAGTCCCTCTGTCTTTCTACGAGCAAAATCCCAAGTGAGCCCACACAAATAAGTCCTTATTTCTTTCAGTCTGAAGTCATATGGTGTAAACTCAGTCTCTTGAGTACTCTGTCTTCCTGCAGGCAAGCTCCCTCTTCACAAAATATATACATTTTGTAGATAATGTGGGATATTGGGACACTGTCAGCCAAGCTTGCGAGGCCCTTATGAACAGACACTTTATTTAATAAGTACTCTCAGGAGATCCTGAGAGTATTACTCCTACAATCCTTTAGTTTTGAACCATGTACGGTTCACACTCAATTTGTGACCCTCTGACTTTGCAGAAAGTGGGTAAATTTATACACAGCACAGAGTACTGAGGATCTCATACAGGTAGCTGATTGTTCAGTTTCTTCCTTTTATATTGACTGTGAAATTATCAATTGATTCTGTTTTTTTTTTAATTGACCCATTGCATAATTGTCTTTAATGGCAAGCAAGGAAACAGTAGAAATTCATCAATTTAAGCCACAGTATCGAGTTAAGATGAACGTTAAAGTCTTTAAAGACTAAAATTCCAAAGTAATCTGTAAGCTACTCTCTACATTAAGCTGAAAAAACTAAGAGCATCAAAAGCATCTTTACATTAGTGGAAGATTCCTGCTAAAATAATGTGACATCACCTCAAACTCACAGTTCCCAGAAGTGTAGCGCACCTTCCCAAAGTCACACCACAACCTTAGGCAAGAGCACCTGGCTGCAGCCACTGTGGAGCTCCACAGTATGCTTTTCTTTCCCCTCCAGCTTTATTTCAAAAGGAACAATGACAACAAACATAATACATGGAGGAGGCAATGTACATTTGTAGTGCAAAATAATAATAAAGTGGGAGAGTATGTGTAATTCAACAAATAAGATAGAGAGATTAAAAGGGAGAAAAAAATAGAAAATTAACTTTAAAAAGAAAGCGAGCGATACAGTGACATTGAATAATGAAAGAAAGACATTAAAAATATTACAAATATTGATGGTTTTTAAAGCTTTCTTGTTGGGAGAGGAACAAATTGTATGGTTAGGGTTCCATGTTGGGTATTTTGGCTGTTTTAATGCATTATTTGAAATGGCAGAGTGAAGAGTGACAGGAAAGCTGTGGGAGTGAGAGCGGGTAGCACATGCAGCAAAAGGCCACGGGTCGGATTCGAACCCGGGCCAGCCGCTCTCAGCCATGCGACATCTATATGAATGACTCTGTCCCAGCCTTTACGATCCGCTTTCGCGGTTTCCACTGTATCACGTGTTTCCACCTACTGTGGATCTCCACAGTGGCTGCAGCCAGACCCTTCTCAACTTAGCGGGAAGGTTAGCATACCGCAAGCTAGCTCTTTCACTCTGTGAGAAGCCTATAGTCTGTACTGTGCTAAGTGGATTGGCTCTTTGTTTTAGCTCACTGGCATTGATGTTTTAACTAAATCCTGTAAACGTATGTAAGAGCAATATTTCCCTCTGCTTCTAATCTTAAAGTCAGTTCATTGGACTCCTACAGTGTAGGCTAACTCAATTAAAATCATTGTTTCCAACTTAAAGGACAAATGGACCAAACTGTCGATTTGTTTTTTGTCTTTACATGATCTTTTTAACTGATTTATGTTTCAGCTTAAGTGTGTATTTATCAGCCAAATGACAGGGCAAGTAGTGTAAAAGTGTGAGAAATAAGGACAACGTAATTAATGAGTCCCAGCAACGTTACGTATTAGCTCAGGAAAAAGAATGGCCTTTGTGGGAATGACTTGAATGTCTCAGTATGTCTCTGTATGTTCACTTACTTAATCATTTCCTGATAGTTCAGAAATAAAGGGATCATTTCTGAAACTGGTTCAGTTCAGCTGGGTTGCCTAACATGTCTGACACAGTAGTGCCATAGAGTGTGAGATTTTATAGCAATAAAAGATTTCATTAAAGATTTGTTAGCCTTGTCATAATGAAACCCGTTATTAAACCCAAAACCTGCAAGCCTTGGCCTTGACTCGTTGCAAATGCCTCTATGTGCACCTTTGTGATACAACACATGTATTTTTTTAACACAATGCCATTTCTCATCAGTGCACTCACTTTTCTGCTGCTGCTGGCGACAGTACTGCAGCTGCCCCACTGCCCCCGTGATGTGATTGACACTTTGATGTGAATGACGGTGATGGAAGTGATGGGTGTACGGGAAAGAAGAGCTCTGCACACTATTAGGAGAGCATTGAAGCGTGGCTTAAAGGCTGAGCTGCGAGGTGGAGCTCACTTACAGATCAGATTTTGTCTGGACATTTGTGGAAGTTGTTGAAGCAAATGTAATTTATGCAGCACACAGAGTGTATTAAGCAGGAGCAAGGAGTTTAAATTACTTTGGGATATCTGAAAAAGTTCAGCTTTAGAGATTTAGCAGATACCCTCCAAGTGCAGATTTGCTCTCTGGCACAAACATTCAATCTGTGGTCGTGGTGTTTATATATTACGCACTTCCTTTGAAACCTCTTCCCCAACATAGCAATTCAGATTGACAAGGGTGATTCTTGCAGCTATTGCAAGGCAGCCAAGAGGCTGCGGTCCCATCTCACTCGCTGATCAGCTCGAGAATTGCACGGGACATTTCTGTGGCTCAAATTGAATCCCTGGCAATCTGTAAACCACAGGAATGTGTCTGAAAGATGAAAAAGGTGTTTTCTAAGAGCAAAGCGCATTGACTGAGAGAAGCAGATGAGACGGCCGGTCAAGTTAATTGACCGAGCCTGATATAGCATGGAGACAGGGCGGTAGGGATAGCTGGCGAAACAGGCGATGGATGGAAGAGGCTCTGGTTTTTAAATGCACGCCGGTTGCATTTGATAAGCAGCTGTTTTTTTTTCTCTGTCTGCATTCATAGCAAAATCCAGCTTCAGAGGAGACCTTGTGTTGCCCACTCATGCTCTTGAAATTGAAATGGTGCATAGCGAACAATTTCTCTTTAAAAGCGACAACAAACTGATCCTTTTTCCCTTTTCTTTGCCTTTACAAAAGCCCACACTCTTCCTGGCTGTGCGTGCAGAGGTGACCTAACATTGCAATTGACAAATCTTATAATGAGTCCATATCACAGTGCTGTTCATTATGATCAATGTGTTTTTCTGCTACAAAGGCCACTGCTCTCAAAAAGTACAATAACAAGAATATATGTTGAAATGCATTTTTTCTTGTTTTTCTCTTATCTCCTTTGATGCTAAAGCTCACACAGTGTTTCTTTTCTATAGAAGCTGCCAAGGTTCCTAAGGGCTGGTGTGAGTGTCCATGTATACCCGAGTGTAATCTCTAGATGAATAAACAAACCTTATCAAACACTAGAGAATAAAATGCTAAAATCATGTTTTTTTTAAATGATAATTCCTATTTGGAATATTTAACACTTTATATCTCTCAACATGATTAAAAAAGTTACAGTGAACTGACTTTGTGGTTCCTTATAATTAAGATTTATGAAACGTGACGGTAAATTCATCATACACATGCCATTTAAACACTTCTTTCAGCATCTATTAGCCCAGTTAACACCTGTGTTTAGTGGAAGTGCATAATACCACATTAGCGCTGCAAATCAGTACAATGAATTTTAATTGAAAATGAGAAAGTCAGAGTGCACAGAGTACACACTTGGAGCCGATCCTGTAATTATGATGTTTTGCTGATGTAAAAAGGTAAAGCAGAGATGGTCTTTGTGGAGAGGATGATAGTCTTACAGCTGTAATAGAAATTCCCTCCAGATCGCAGAGATTCAGCACAGCTGAATGTCAGGATGCTCTTGACTGCTGAGAGAGAATCACCTGACAGTTTCAGTGTTTTACTTGGTTTACCATCTTGCTGGAGGTAACATGCTTTGTGAGCTTATGCTGTCAGATGTACTGCAAAGGAGAATTGACACCTCAAACTGCAGGCTGTGTTTTCTGCGCTCCTTTCTTCTTGGTTATTTACAGATTTATCTTTTAGCAATGAACTCCCATTGACTTTATGTCTGTGGAAGGATATAGCCACAAGTTAGGGCCGCTGCAATGAAGTCATTTTTCTCGGAACCAGAAGTGACCATATTTGGACAAGTGGGTGGAGTGCTAAGTTGTCAGTGAATGCTAGCAAACATAGTTAGCAAATGCTACTAAAACTAAAGCACAGACTTCTTGGATGGTCTGCACCGCATGGCATTTCATTAAAATGCTCCAGAAAGCACGAGCATTGCCAACGTAGTGGAGACGAGTAGTTCAGCCTCTGATATTAGCTGAGGTGAAGCCTGGCAGACGCCGATAACGGGACATGACCAAAACATCTGCACCCCAAACTCCAGTATCCAAATAGATCCATTATACTGTATAAGAATGTACCCACCCTATAGATGCTATGCAGCTTGAAACTATCATATGAAAAACTATTTGTATTATAGTGTACAAAGGCTTTTTAATAATGGAAGGTTGGGCAGTTTTAACTAGAGATGGTACGATACCACTTTTACGTGTCCGATACCGATATCATAAATTTGGAAATCTGCCGATACCGATATGAATCTGATATAATGTATTTTTTAATCAATAAAACTGTTTTTAATATCTTGCTGCATTTTGTATAAGTTCATACTCAAGTTTTAAAAAACAAAACACTAAAGCTATTCTGTTATACCTGTATGCAAAAAGTACACTGCACCCAAAATATTTCATAGTTCAGCAATGCTGAACTATGAAATATCTAATCTAATGAACTTAAACCTGCTCCATCCTTCCTATTCTGGTATTTTAAAGAGTACTTAGCAGAAATATTAAACAACCTAACTAATAGGGTTGTCAACTCCCAGCAAAAAAAAAGGGAACCACACCCCACCGTCCGCCTCATGATGCTTAATCGATGTAATCAACTTTAATTTAATGCACTTTTTTTCTACAATAATTAAATAGATTCAACATCTTTCTTCAACATAATTGCAGACTGCATAGGTGGTACCTTCCCAAAGGAAAACATACTATAGCTCACTAGGGTATATATTAGACTTAATAGTCACTATATTCAGTAATGGATTTCTATACATGTAAGATTCAGATAATTATTTAATAACAGCCAGACATTTTAAATAAGAATAAGAAAGAAAAGCATTTCATTGTACCCCCCTTTCCCTGTTAATGCCCTATCGGCCCCCCTGGCAAAACTTTGCTGGATCCGCCCCTGCACAGTTAGCAGCGTCAGCTACGTAGAAAAAGATCCTGGTGTAGAAAGTAATATTAAATAAATTCTAACAACAGCTTATCAAGCTTAAACGTGCTGCTGTTGTTCAGCTGCTGGTTTCCTCTTTCTGGTGCAAAGTGGGCCAAAAACAAACAAGAGAGACGGACTCGCAACAGAAAAGCCGATCAGCTGATCATTGATCAGTTTCATGATTGAAGTAGCAGCAGGAGAGAGAGAGAGAGAGGCAGTCATAAGCTTAACGTGGGAATGCTTTACAAACATTCAGAGATGAACTTACACACTTGCTTTACTTCTTTCTGAGATAACTTTCTCAGAGATGAAATGCTGGGTTGGTAGCGAGGCTCCAAATGCTCAACCAGACCGCCACAGGTCTCACACGCTACAGCCGCTCTATCACGTGACGCATACTGCTCCGACGTGCTAAGGTTATGAGCTGAGTCACACCATGTCGCAAGTTTTGTGAAGTGCTTTAGTGATATTTAATGGATCGGATTACATTTTTTTTATTTGTCTCTGATATCCGATCCAATAATTTAGGTCAGTATCGGACCGATACCGATACCTAATATCGGATCGGTCCATCTCTAGTTTTAACATGAGAGTCTATGGGGGCTAAATCACTTTTGGAGCTCACCTCAAGTGGCAGTGAAAGGAAGTGCATTTTTTGGCTTTATTGTTTTGACTTAATGTTTGGGTTGAGAAATGCCGCAAATTACCACGTCTTTATTAGTATATAGGTTCTGGAGCACTTTAAAAATCAAAGGTTGCTATTTAACATTTATTCCTTGTCTGCGCGTGCGTGTGATCACACTTATAAACTTCATTTAAACACATTTGATATAACAATCAATAGGAAGCTGGGTGTTTCAGAGATAACAGTAATTAATGGGCCAATCCGAGCGTATGTAAAACCACACCAACTAAGCATGTTGACAGTTTATAGTGTCTGGATGATCCAGACACAATGTGTAATGTTTCCATGCTATCACAATTTGACGTCTGCGCAATAACGCTACACAAGATTTGAGCAGCTGTGTAGGAGTTCAATGTGCAACAGATGTGTAGATAGAGATAAAATTTAATTGAACAGCTGCATGTTATGCTGCACGAGTCTATATGTATAAGTCATGCGTATATAATATGTAGTAAGTCATTAGGAAACAGTTGACTTAATATATTATTTCTATATTATTATCACTTTGTGTCAAGTGTTTATAAAAAAGAACTTCAGAGAATAATGCTTCGTGCTGCTGCTCGGTTTTCTTTTCCGTTATGGCTGCAGGTAATTGATGAACACTCGGTTATGAGACTGAATAACGGAACAAGAGCAATATTGAGGATTTATGAAGTAGAACTGTGTGGAATCAAAATCAAACCATGGCTCTGTAGTGACTGAATGGAAGCCGTTTCATGACTGAGGCTCATGTCACGAACAGCTGTGAAATCATGCATTATATATTGCTCAGACCAAAAATGTGGGCAAATCAAATTGTCCTGCACTGTTGTTCACGTTTGTCACAGGCTTGCCTTTGTTCTATCTTGGGCAATGCCCTGAAAGAGATGCCCAGGAGTTTTACGAACCTGAAATACCTTTCTAGAAAAAGAAATCACTTCCTGCTTTTTGGCAGGTCCCATCCTTGAAAAGACACACTAGGGAAAGATGAAGACATCTGGAGATACAGTATCTGCCACATCTGCTGACGTCTAAGCAAATTTACCTCAACCCTGTCATTACCATGTGAATTACCATGTATCCCTTGGATGATGCTTTGATCGAGCGAGCTCCCCGTGTCACGGCTCTTGAAGCCAGCATCCAACAATCACAGCGCATTAGCTGCAGTGTCAACAGCCTTGCTTTACTGCTGTCTAGAGTAGCACCACTGGATCAGATGTAGAAAACATCCATATGCTCTGAGGCATGCACACAGACTTTCGGAGTTAGTACATACTTTTTAAGGAGGTTTCTTCACTTGTGTAAGGTCATTTTGACAAGTTCACAGTTTTAAGTTTTTATTTTCAATAAAGAAAATACAGTTTTCAGTCACTAAATATTTCACTTTTTCTGCTTTGTCCTCCTGACCAATGTTAAGGTACTGTGAGGGTAACATCTAAAAACATATCTGTGCATGAAAATATAAAATCTGTAGGCGAGGGAGAAGATTAGTGGTCACTAAACATTCTAGTGACCTGTGGCGTTCAAGAAAACTTTGGTTACATGCAAGTAAAAAAGTCTGTGTGGACAGAAAAAGAAAGAATAAACAATACCTATTCTATTTCAATTCAGTCTTATTTACACAGCGCCAAATCACAACAACAGTCGCCTCAAGGCGCTTTATATTGTAAGGTAGCCCCTACAATAATACATACAGAGAAAAACCCAATAATCATATGACCTCCTATGAGCAGCACTTTGGTGACAGTGGGAAGGAAAAACTCCCTTTTAACAGGAAGAAACCTCCAGCAGAACCAGGCTCAGGGAGGGGCGGGGCCATCTGCTGTGCCGGTTGAGGAGAGAGATAAAAGACAGGATAAAGACATGCTGTGGAAGAAATCTATCTATGCTGACCAGTGCACAGTCTCGAATCTGATTGGTTTTCCGTTTACGCTTGCTATAGGAAAAATTGGGTGGTTGTAGTCACCCGACTAGCTCTCAGCAAAACTCAACATTTTCCGATGATGTTTCACAATAAAAGCCCACCAGGAAAGGAGAGACCCCAATGCTCATTTTGGGTCACTTAAAGGGTTTGAATCGATGAAAGAAATCCAAAATAGAAATAAACCAGAAATTAGTAAATTAGAAGAATATTTGTTAGAAATGCAACATGCTCAGCACCAATCCAGGACAGCATCATGTTTTACTTAAAATCCCTTCCATGTCTATTATTATGTAAAGATTATGTAAAGATATAACATCTTAACAGCACAAAAGTATATATAAGCTGAAAATGGATCAGCTGTAGCACGTTGTCACTGATATCCAGTTCAGTTTTTCCAGTCAAGATTGGACCTTTTGGATCCAAATACCAGATCCATCCATCCTGAATAAATAATGCAGTAGAAATTATCATTTTGAAGAAAAGATGTTTTCAACGCTGGCATTGCAGTAAATATATTCAAAAAACACATAACAAAATGAAGTACAGTACAATTAAATGTACTTTTAATTGGGGGAAAATGCATACAATTAAAATGTGTGGATTTTAAATTGGACAGGCTGGCTCGCTAATTGGAATCTGTCTCATTGTCATTCATCCTCTACTGAAGAGATTCAGTCACAACCAAACGTTGTATACAAAATTGGTTCAGCAATGAAAATAATGTTTGCTTGGTTGTAATCTTTATGTAAATCAGCAGACTGCGAATAGCAGGATGATAAATTGGATAAGTGTATCTGACTACAGCAGGAATTAGCTCATTAGTATTTCAGGTCTTCCTTTTGGACAAGAAGAATACAGCAGTATATTCAATTCATCTTTTCAGCAGCGAGTCGGTCCAGGGGGCCGAGAGGACCTTTTAAAATAGGACTACATCATAGCAGGAATCCTACCCGGGCAAGAGAAAGACTGAGAAGACATCATAGCGCTTCGGGTCAAGTACAAAAGTGGCCGTCATGCCTAATTGAGCGCTGTGTCCACGTGCCGTACCTCTCATGCTTCTTTTTACCGCTGAGGTTATGCACGGAGAGTGGAAAGAAAGCGATACTCCGTGCGATTGCCATTGTGTGAGCGGCGATAGGCTCTTCACATCTTTGACTCACCACTTGCCCGAGAGGTGCAATGTGGAGGTGTGCGATAGTAGGAGGTAGATAAAAGGAGTAGATCGGTGAATTCGGATATTACTTCTGATATTTTTTGATAACCCAAGGCTGTTGCTTTAGCATTCAAATAATAAAACAATTTAGGAATCTGTTGATTTGAAAATAGAGACATTAGAATAAGTTTCCCGACCTACTGAATGTGAGGCAACAGTACTCATCCATTTACTAATATTAAACACCAATTATTGCAGCAATTATTGTAGTTTTACCAGGTAGTAAAAATCATGTCAGTTTCAGCATTAGCATTTCTTCCTTCTCTCTTAGATGTGCTAATAGCAGTAAAAACACACAAATCAGAGAAAAAAGCCCAAATTAACACACTTGCACAATTTATTTGTGCAGCCAAAACCTCATTTAGCATCTGCCTCTGTGTAGCAATATGCTAACATGTTCCTTCATTGCCATGAACATTGCTCCCATCCCAATCATGCCATCCTGCTGTAGGAAATGGGCACAAGGTTGGTGCGATAGCTCACCTGGTTGAACAGGTGACCAGTGTGTTGAGGCTAAGGCTATTGGAAGAGCTCTGAGTCCATCCCAGGAGGCAATGACATGCTTCCATGTCATTGCCTCACTCCCTGTACCCACTTTCTTGTAAACTGTCTCCACTATCTAATAATAATCCTGTGTAATAAATCCAAAATGTCAAAAATGTTAAGAAGAAAAAGACAGCTGTTCCAAAAAACTACACTATAGTTAAAAGCGCGTCGGAGGTTACATAGTTTAAAGTACTGCATGGCTGGAAATACATTATTAATCATGTCACTTGCTCTGCAAAATTTCTTCAGATATCTTCAAAATGTGGGGACAGAGATGCCAAATGAGTGTCTGACTGGAGATAAAAGAAGGATGTGGAACTTCTGAGGGGTGGAGATTTGCTCATTACTTTGAATTTATTAGAAGGACAAGAACGTGAGAGTAAAGTCTAAAGATCTGGTCCTTTCTTTTGTAGGGATTAGGAAAGGGTTAGTCATTGCTGTTTCTATGTTTGACTTCACGACCTCTTCACCTGCTCTGTGCAGCTTGCTTCAGTAAAGAAATGGTCTCGATGATACTTTTCTGGGATGCTTCTGAAACGTGCTGCAGCGGATCTGCTGGGTGCGATCGGCTCCAGTGGTCACATGACAGTCAGTGTCCCCGCATCTGGCATATTCCAAGTGTTAGAGTCTGTCGACAGGGTAGGGATCCTCAAAAACTATTAAAGGATTGGAAAGTTGAGTTTGTTTGTTTTTCCTGAAGTGTTAATGATGTTATAATATTTCACCAGTTCGACACTTCCAATTCTTCCAAGTGTTGTTTCTGAATAACTGTTATTTTCTACAGTTTAAATTTTCCTTTTAAGGCAGTTTAATCTCTAAAAAGCATCCCGTTTTGAGCTTCATGGTCTCTGCCAGCGTGAGATGCATATGAAGTTCTTGCAGAGCTGCACTTTGAACTTCCTGTGCTCCATTTGGTAATTTTCCAGCCAGAGGGACTCCCTGCTGAAGAGACCCATCCAAATCAAAGTGAAATCTTTCCCGAGCTGGAACATCGCCAAAGAGTGGCCTGCCAACTTTACCAGGTGCCTGTGGCCCTGGTGTAGGGGGCAGAGTCAGGTAGAGCTCTTCAGGCCAGATGGCCCCTTCATGGGGCTACATCACTCAGCCCTCCCCCTGAGTCCTTCTGGAGACCACTGACTATGGAAATGGCAGAAATTTGTTACTACAAAAAGGAATAAGATTTGCAAACAGTACAGAAATATGCTACATGTAAAAACTGGTATTAGTTAGACGGCCCATGCAGAAATGTTAAACCGACATGAAAAGTATGAATGCTCTACGAGCTTATATTAGTCTACCTGCACACTGCAGTCCAGCAAAGCCTCAAAATGATATGCCAGCAATTCTTCACACAGTATGGCCAATCAGGACAGATTTAAATTCAAAGTCCAACAATGCACTTTACTGAGCCGTTAGCCATGTAGCCCCTTTTCAATACTACGCTCGGCGCTTGATTGCTCTAAATCATGAAAGGAATGATTAATGCTTAAATGACAGACTGCATTGCAGCATAGCATGCTGAGGGAAGTTGGGGCTCAAAGTGATCTGGCCACTCACTCTACGCAAAGCACACTCCCCCTGCAGACAAGGTCAAGGTTGCTAACAGAAGAGCCTGTACAAGCATATCTATATCTGCAAAAAACAGCAGAACTGGTGCCACATATGAAGTGTCCCTGAATGGGTATGTCCAAGCTGTTGATGAAATGCTGTCCATCTGCAGACGGAGATTACGAACTCGAACAGAAACCTAAACACAAAGATTTCAGGAACTGATAATGTGTGGGAGTATATAGTCAAATCATACAGGTTATGTATTTCTATCTGTTTACTGTTTTTGTCCTTGTAAATTTCTCATTGAATATGCTATTATTGTGGTGCAGCGACACAAAAAACCCTTAAAAAGGAACCGCTACCCACAACATGGCAGCAGCAGAGAAAAAGATGGGAACAGTATTTGCTTTGTGTGGGGGTACTTCCTTACATCTGCCTCTCTCCCTCCTTCCACCGTCTCTTTTTCCATCTCACTCTCTGCTGTCAGATGTTGACTGAATCAGGTTAGAGAGGGGAGGTGCAGAAACAGAAGCATCGCTGATGAAAATGACAATGCTTCTCCCCTGTTTGGTTATTGAGATGCACAAACTTGCCTCCTTTCCCAGGAAAACGCAAGCTTATGTAACCTGTGAAAAATACAGAAGGCAAAGGAAGACAGACCTGTGAAAGTGTCACGGGCCTGAGCAGGTGTAATCAAAAAGCAAAACAGATGGATTAAAAACTTATAAACAAAGACTGCTATAAAATATTACTGTAAGTCTGACACATTCATAACCTCCGACACTTCCAAAATCCAAAGGTATAATGAAACAAATGTTTTCTGATTCACAAGTAGCTCAAGATAAAAAGTAAGAAAGTGCTTTGTAGATAGTGGTGCTGTGATGGAACGCTGTGCAGGTTTTATTTGATGTGACTGTGACATTTACTGATTTGTTACTCAAATAAAGTCTGACACAATGAGCGCAGATAGTCTTGACATTAAGGAGCTCTATCTGTCGGCACTGATGGAGTCTGTACTTCTCGCCAGGACGTGTTCCTCTGCTTGTTTTCAACGTTGTGCTCACCTTAGATCACACAGAACAGCATAATTACAGGCTGATGTTTAAACAGACATTATTAACACATTGTTTCATTGCTTAACCGTTTCTGATGATTAAGGTTTCTGAATGTACTTCATATGTGTTTTGCTGCGACATCTTGGCTTTACTGTATAATCTCCCCCCGCTGGTAATGCAACTTCTGCCTGGACCGGTGTGTCTGTTACATGTTTTGTGACACTGGGTTGCCAATGCACTTTAAGATGTTCTGCTGAAACACAATAACTGAATACATTATAACGGATGAGGTGCATCCATCAAATGACTGAGGCTGTGCGATCACAAACAAAACACCTGTTTTCTCATTCCACTTGCAGCTAATTGAGGGTCATCTGGATGTTGGCAGATATAGATGGTTTACAACTGGGACGAAAGACTACCGCAGCAATTACCACACTGTCAAACGTTTAAAGCTCATCCCCGGTCTTAGATCGGGTACAGGCTGTCTCTCGAAACCCTGCTATTATCACTATGTGACCCTGAATCGCAAAGAAGTGGATGAAAACAAATTTTAGCCAACTTTAACATTTAAATTCATATCATTATCATATGGGTCTTTTTTTTAACTAGTCAATCAAAACAAATACAGTATCTTTCAAGTATTTTAAAAGTTTCTTTCTTACTTGGTGGAAGATCAGATCAGAGTAAAAACTCTTGTTTGCCATTTTTGCCATCCGCTCATGGCAAAAATAGCAAACTAGGATTAGGATCGTATATCTGTGAAGGTTCTCGGCCATCCAGCTCATCGTAGTCTAAGGAGCTTGGAAAGAAAAGTGTCTGGACTTCTTGAAGTTTCTTGAAGAAGTTTCATCCAAGAAGCTTCTCCAGTTCTAAGAGCAACTGGTGGAGAGTCCCAGATTTTAAGCCCTGTGGGAGTGTCCCCAAGAGGGTCGTGAAACGGTGTGGATCACAGTCAGCCAAGGTTTGGGTTGAAACCATTGTGAAACCTAGGCCCACTCTATCATGTGATTTACTGAGGTCAAAAGGCCCAGGATGTGAGTGGGCTAGGGGCTCGGACTGTCATATTCTGATGAGAGGACTTGTTACTTTTCTGCTAGGCGCTAGCCCGGTTGGTTAATGAGGCAGCTTTAACTTAATGTGATATAAATAGGATACTAGGAGATCATAATGGCAGTAGATGTGTTTATCTGCTGTAAAAATTGGCATTTTAATGTGATACTCTGTGGGGACTGGCTTGCTTTTAAGCTAGCCCCAAGTGGACATTCTGGGTACTGCAGTTTTTGGCATTTTATGCATTAGCTTTATTTATTTTTTATTATTATTTATTTTTTAGCCCTGGAGGTTTCTGCTTGCTTGGCAAATGTAAACCTAATATTCATTCTTCCCTTAGCTCATACTATCACCTGAGGAAATTCTCTGGCTCCAAATACCCCACTATGTTCACCGACAGGTAGCTGACTGCACCTGGCTCGTCTTTGGTGGTTTACACAGTGGATTTAAAATGTATCTGTTTGAAAACAGCTTCCTGCCACTGCCAAAAGCTATACTATGTTTTAAAGTTAGAAGCTGATCTAATCAGTAATCTTGTAATGTGAGGAATATCACTCTGGACCACTTTTATTCTCTAACAGCATAATTCATTATTTTGGTTTGGTTTTCTAGCTCTGTGTTCTTCAGTCTTTTACCCAGCTGGCATTGCCATGAAGAGCTCTGACTAACCTTTAACAGTTAACCTGTAAGTTCCTGTAAGGTTAAAATGATGTGTTGGAGTTGAGATTTTACTTTGGTGCCTTTAAGCATGGCTCATATCAGTGTTTGTACTTGAAATGTGCTGGTTAAATTTTCGTATCGCTCCTGCATTTATGGTCCTCAGCTGATGAACCCTGTTAGTGTTGGAGCATTACTCTAATACAATCAGACCAAAATCACAACTCTAGTAACTGTACTAATATTCACCAGGCCTGCACTACTTTTTCAGATTTTTTTATTCCATATTTAGTGGTGATTCAAACAGAATTCCACCACAGATACAAATTTTGGTGACCGTTAATGTAGAGGCAACATATCCTGAACGTGACATGTAAAACAAATAGAAATGGATCACACAATGTCAAATACAAAATTCCAAAGAATTTCAATTTGTAATAAATCTTTAAAAAAGATCTAGCTTTTAATAATCCCTGGATATGTGACAATGCTCGTGCAAGTTTTGTGCAGATTTCTCCACCTGTTAAAGAGGAGATGGGGTACATGCAGACATATATACATACATACGCTATGATAATTAAAGGAAGATACTATGATAACTATGATAAGTCTCATACACTCAACAAAAATATAAACGCAACACCTTTGTTACTGCTCCCATTCCCCATGGGATGGACGTAGAGACCTAAAATTTATTCCAGATACACAATATAACCATCCCTCCCAAACAGTGGTCACAAATCAGTCCAAATGTGTGGTAGTGGGCACATCTGCTATATTGAGATAATCCATCCCACCTCACAGGTGTGCCACATCAGGATGCTGATCTGACATCATGAGTAGTGCACAGGTGTACCTCAGACTGCCCACAACAAAAGGCCACCCTGGAATGTGCAGTTTTGTCTCACAGCAAAATGCCACAGATGCCACAAGCAATGAGGGAGCGTGCAATTGGCATGCTGACAGCAGGAATGTCAACCAGATCTGTCGCCCGTGCATTGAATGTTCATTTCTCAACCATAAGCCGTCTCCACAGGCGTTTCAGAGAATATGGCAGCACATCCAACCGGCCTCACAACCGCAGACCTCGTGTAACCACACCAGCCCAGGACCTCCACATCCAGCAGGTTCACCTCCAAGATCGTCTGGGACCAGCCACCCAGACAGCTGCTGGAACAATTGGTTTGCACAACCAAACAATTTCTGCACAAACTGTCAGAAACCGTCTCAGGGACGCTCAACTGCATGCCCGTCGTCCTCATCGGGGTCTTGACCTGACTCCAGCTCGTCGCCGTAACAGACTTGTGTGGGCAAATGCTCACATTCGATGGCGTCTGGCACGTTGGAGAGGTGTGCGCTTCACGGATGAATCATGGTTCACATTGTTCAGGGCAGATGGCAGCTGAGAATGTCCCAGTTCTTGCATGGCCAGCATACTCACCGGACATGTCACCCATTGAGCATGTTCGGGATGTGCTTGACCGGCGTATACGACAGCGTGTACCAGTTCCCACGAATATCCAACAACCTCGCACAGCCATTGAAGTGGAGTGGACCAACATTCCACACGCCACAATTGACAATCTGATAGACTTAAGATTAAACTCAAAATAGGTTTTTTTTTTTTAAGAAAAACATGCATATGCTTTTTTCATTTGTTTGTTTAAGACTAAAAGAAAACTAAATGAATGAGATGTAAAATTTGAGGGGGTACGGCCAAATAAGTGTATACTTCTGCCTACTCCTTTTCAAACATGGAATGATATATGTAATGATGGTGACTGTACATGTTTGAAATAAAAATTAACTGAACTGAACAGTTCAGGTTCCTATATCATCTACAACAGGGGTGGGGATCTCCAGGCCTCGAGGGCCAGTGTCCTGCAGGTTTTAGATGTGTCCTTGATCCAACACAGCTGATTTCAATGGCTAAATGACCTCCTCAACATGTCCTGTAGTTCTCCAGAAGCCTGGTAATGAACTAATCATGTGATTCAGGTGTGTTGACCCAGGGTGAGATCTAAAACCTGCAGGACCCGTGCTGGGTACAGCAGCTGTAACAACTGTAATATCCACATTTCGACTTTAATCTCAAAATTTTGACTTTTGTCTCAAAAAATGATCGATAATTTTTCCCCAACACTCCTTCAAAAGATCAGCCACATGCAAAGAACTGATAATTTGTCTAACATGGCTTCATTAGCATTAGGATCTCAGTGACTCGACTTTAATAAAGATTATACAGTATTACAGAATAAAGTCTCTCATTGACTAAAACATTCTAGATTTTTAAAAACCAAACGATCTCTCCCTCGCACCAAAAACTGTAGCTGGCCTTAGAGGTTGT
Organism: Rhamphochromis longiceps; assembly: GCF_057381845.1. Classification (NCBI taxonomy): domain Eukaryota; kingdom Metazoa; phylum Chordata; class Actinopteri; order Cichliformes; family Cichlidae; genus Rhamphochromis; species Rhamphochromis longiceps. Next base: position 44,084,141 of record NC_140562.1, read on the forward strand.
TCCACACACCTCTACAGCAGGAGAGTTGACTGCAAGCATCTGAACAGAGTCTAGACTTGTTTGAAGCTGTCTATTTATATCTCCCAGTGACTTTATTCTTGTTATCTCAGGGTAGGCGTTTTTTCTGTTTATATGTGCCTCGTATGCGAGCTTCCGTTCTTCCACCTGGGAATCTGAAATATTGCTGGTTAGAGCACTTTCGCTTCATCTCACGGTGGGAATTTTGCAGCTCGGCAGCTTTTTTAAAGACGTCTGTTTCAGTACCACAGAAGCACATCGAGGCGAGCGGGATGTCTTTGTTTCTTCAGGTTGCTGCTTTTTTTCCCCCCTTAAACTTGACTGCTGGGATTCCTTAAGCACGACACTGTGATGGGGCAGCTGTGCTGAAAAAGTATTGTGCCTAATGAGATTTCCTTGTGCTTTCCCTTCGCCTGGGGCTTCAAGCGCCTCGCTTAGTTCAAGTGGAGGTCTTATTACCGTATTCCTCAATCGAAGGACTTCTTCTGATTCACACCTCAAGCAAATTCCAGCCTGTTTGATCCCTCAGTGCTGCACTGATGAGTTGATCTGAGGGTTAAAAAAATAAAAGTGCTTCCTTCACAGATGATGAGAGATGCAGCGTGCTGTGTCTTACCAGCCCTGTGCAGGATTTAATTGCTGGAGAATTGAGGTTCAGGTCAGAATGACGCCTGCATTGTGTCATTAGACGGGATGAGAAATTTTCTGTCTTGTCAACGTGGATCCATATGGAAAGCGTAACTGCAGCAGCTTTAATTAGTATATCTCCCAATGACAGATGGCAATGTCTTGCTATGTTAATGACATCCAAAAGAAACCTTTTTAAAACTTGTAACTTGTCAATCCCAAGGTTTGGTTCCATCTGTGATAAACCTGTCGCATTTTCTGGCTTTTCATTTTGAAAGCTCCCAGACAGCAGCCGCAGCTCAGCACATTTGTGTCTCTCGGTCTGACAGTTTGCCGTTTACCAGACGCAGAACTCGAACATAACACAAACTTCTCATTACGGTTATGATGCTGCAGATAAAAAAGACATCTCCGGCATCCACGAGGGTGCTGAACTTTCCAAATGGAAGTCATGGGGGAGGAGAGTGGAGGCAGTTTTTTTCATTAGCATCAATCATGAGATTGTTAATTTCAGTGATTAATGTCTGCTTCAGCTTCCTCTGCTATTTCTGCCTGTCGCGATACACATATTTAGCTCATAGGGATGGGACCAGCCAAAGCAATGTCACAGGAAGGAGAAATGACGTTTTTTTTTCATATGAATTAATGTTGCAGAAATGAATGTGAATGGATAATTAGAAGTCTTCATTAACGGTGAGCAGCTCGGGACTTAATGATGAACAGAAATTAAATGTTTGTTTATTGGGATGGATAAAACATGTTGCACGCTTACGCCTCTGTTTTGGTATTTCACACGTTAGCAGCTGTTGGAAGATATGATTGGCTACAAGTGATGTAACAGAAGACAATAGATAAAGAAGATAATAAAGTCTGAAGAAGCGACATGCATTCATATTTGTAAAGATTGTTTTTCTCCTCACGTTGCCTTGAGTTGCCTTGGACAGGAAGTTAAAGACACCACATCGTTCAGCAGTGAATGTGGCATGAATGTCACAGAGTCTTGAGCACATTGATGTGTTTCAATCAGTTGGTGATAATCCAGGTAACTGTTTCCTGCATTGTTAAAGTCAGAATAACTTGAAGATATTTTCAGCTTTTTTAACCTTTTCTCAGATGTCGTGCTCTAATATTAAATGGTAAACGGTCGGGTTCTTACGTTGCTCTTTTTTACTCTACCCGAGCACTCAAAGTGCTTTATACTACAAGCCTCCTTAACCTATTCACACAGACACTTTGCCCTATGCCGAAGTGCTTTCTATCTAACATTCACACACATTCACACTAAGATGAACGCATCGGAGAGCAACTCAGGGTTCAGTGTCTTACCCAACAGGGCTCTAGACTAACTTTTTGCCATGGGCGTACCGGTACGCCTAACTTTAAAAAGTTGGGCGTACCGGCACAAAAGTTAGGCGCACACAAATTTTATAATAATTGATATAATATAATGTGTTTTTCTGGATACACTGTGCTTTTTCAGCATTCAAAGATTGATGACACCGTGTCAGAGCACTGGCTATGAATTTCAGAAGGATCAGGCCTTAACAGAAAAGTTAGCAATAGTTCTTTTCCTATTACAGCTACATCCACTTCTGTCCTGCCTAGGCTGCTCACTAGGGCTGCGTATCATCACTGATTTCTATAATCCATTCGATTCCGGTTTTCAAAGTCCCGATTCGATTCAACTTAGCCAGAAGAGTCAGAAATATTATAATTCTGATCATTTATCAGTACTGACTTCATCAGAATTGTGAACATCACAGCAGATGCCTTTGTGTGAAGGTAACTGAGAATAAAACAGAAAAACATGAAGGAGATTTTCCTGGTCTGGCTTTTTATAGCAGAAAACCTTAAAAATATTCTACAATGTTCTGCATATAAAGTTTAAATTTCTTCAGTATTGACCAACAGAAAAAATAGGCTTTCTTGTCCGAGGTCATTTAAGTGAAAAAGAAAAAGACAGCAGCCACAGCGCTGTAAACAACGGTAGACTGGTGGGTAATAAGCCAATGAATAATACAGAAAACAGAGATTGGAGATGGAAACTGTTCTTGAACTACAGAGAGAGAGAGAGAGAGCTAGCTGTGCATGAAGTGTGATTTTAATAGTCGTGGAAGCAAAACAGCAAAATTCATGACGACATTGATCAAATGTGAAGCGCAGTTTGCTGCTTCTTTTGCTGCTGGCTCGGTGAATTTTGGTTGGAGAGACAAAACCTGCAGCTCAGAATCAGCGCAAAAAGACGTAATCACAGCGCGGACCGGACGCATCAGGATCGCTGCGCTCCGACAGCATGTCCGTCTGCGGGCCGGCGGGTGAGAAAGCCGAGAAAGACAAAGCTGATTCTGATGCGTCGGTCTGTGTTTACGTCTTTGTGTGGAGTCCGTGTACCTGCTCTCATCTGCTGTTTGGTTGTTGTTGAAATGGTTTTGTGAGCTTTAATCTGAGAATCTGGCGTTTCTGGCAAAACACAGTAATATTTAAAAGTCGATTCAGGATTTAATGAATTGATATCGCTTTATTCAAGCTACTCACCTCCCACTTCCACCTGCACTTTCAACTGGACCACGGCCCATCAGAGAGGTCCCGCCCCTGACTATCTCTGATTGGTTTAGTCCACGATAGGGGCAAAATGTGTCTGTTGTTGACCACAGGGAAGGTTGCAGATTTTTTTTTTTTGCTACCCGAACATTTGGTCGCACAGGTGCAACCAAATATTTTTTTTTAGTCGCACCACTGAAAAATTTGGTCGCATTTGTGACCAAATTGGTCGCACTCTAGAGCCCTGCCCAAGGATACTTTGGCATGCAGACTGGAGCAGCCAGGGATCGACCCCCAGGCCTTTAATAGATGACCTGCTCTACTGCCTGTGCTACAGCCACCCCTAAACCATATTAAAGCAGGGCTTTGAGAGTCTTATTTAATAATTATAATAATAATAATAATAAATAAAGTGGTTATCTAGTGTTTAAAATTAAGTTTCCAATTAAAACACCAAACTAGGGACAATTGCAAATGTGCAGAATAGAGTGAATCCAGTCTCAAAAGAGTAAAGTGATGACTTAAAATTAGAAAAAGGTGTAAAATTTGCTAAATAATAAAAACGTTCAACAAGTTTTAATCAGGGATTGTAACAAAAGGGTAATTTAATGTATAAAAGTTAGGGACTAAAATAGGTGTGTTTTGCTTTAAACATTGTTGCACTGCATCCACACTTTTTATTTTATATATCTTTGAATTAAATTAATAAATATGGTGCCGGAAGCAACTATTGGCTGCTTTTTATGAGTTTCTGTTTCATTTTTTAATCATAGACTCTTCAGACCCCCCTATAAAATAACCAAACTAATTTCTTGCAGTCAGATCCTCAGGTTATTTCATTTCCTCCTCCTGTTCTTAAAAATACACTTATTTATTTAATTTATTCTTGTGCAAAGTTTTTTTCTGCAGATATAAAAAAGGAGAAAGAAATTTAGAAAACTGGACACAAATTTAAGGCTAATCCAACCTCCAGCTGTGACGATACCTGTATATATGTTAAAAGCAGATACTGGCAGTAGTTTTCTACATAATTACCTTCAAGTTAACATGCTGCTGCTATAAGGAGGAAAGAAAAAGAATGTGTTGCAGGTGCTTCTCAGTTCCTCTGAGCTACAGGAACCTCGCGCCAGCACGAGGATGCTAAATTATGTTGCCGTTATTGGCAGCGCGGCCTTGGCATATTTAAGTGACAACATCTCGTGTGTGAAAAGTGGAAGTCGGCTAATGTAGAAGCACGTGTCAGGACTTATTAAAGCGTTTTACCTGAACCCTCCAACGCATGTGTTGATGTTGTTCTGCTATAATTACAGTGCAGATGCAGCAACGTGGCGCGGCGTGCGTGACACACTGATGAATCAATGTGTTCCCTCTATCAGATGTAGGAAGAGGCAGCTGTGCGTTGTGAGAACTTTGACTAGTAGCCTCCCTGTCTGCATTCACAACTAGACATTGTGTGTGACAAATGGAGAAATTGGATGAAATGGAGAATGAATGATTTGCAGTCTAACTCTATTTAGCCGTAAATCAGAAAGACAGCTTTTTTCTTTTCCTTTCTTATTGGCATGTTCCTGTATCCCGCCATCCTCTATGTGGGGGTGATAATCCAGCTCTTTGCTGTCATTTGAATAGCATGCTCGTACTGATCCTTGCAGTGTGTGACTGCGTTGCTTCTGTAGGATCCCCCCCCCCAGAGAACCATAACTCTCTGTATAATGTCTCTGGCATTTTTTTATTCTGCCTTCAGCAGAGAGGACAGGTTGTGTATATCCATCAGTCAGTGAGTGTAGTCATTACATGAAGCAGGTAGGAGTTTCAGCACTGTGATGTGCACCATATTGTAATTTGTAATTCTTATTCACACCTCCTCGTTGCATCGGGGGAAGATTAATGTTGCTGCACAGCTTGGTTTAGAAACTTTCTTCTTTAATCTCTCTCATTGCCAAATGAGTGTCCTCATCAGAATCACCAAAACCTGAATTCAATCAGCATGCGGCACACTCACCAAGTCATGGTTTAATGTACTGAGTTCCCCATCGTCATAAAATATTAACAGAATTATTCCTCTATTAAAGATAAAATGAAAGCCGTTACTCACTGTTTATGAGCTTGTGAGGAAACAGGGCGATGCAGCAGGTGCGATAAGCCGAGGCAGTCTACATCTCACCAAGTTAACATCTCATTAGGACCTAAAAGTTACTCATGCGCGGACGTTTTTTAAAGCGGTGAGTGATGACAGCGCGAGTCTTTTAACTCTGACTAAATGCATTTCTGAAAATATTCTTAAATTAAAAAGCAGAGACTTGGAGAATAAAGGCTGCTTCATTTCATTTCTGGGTTCAGACTGGAAGCTGTTTGGTTGCTGTCATAGTGGAAATTAGAAATAAATGAGTCATTTCGTTCTTTGACTTCAAAATAAAGGCACAGACTTCTAGGTTTGATATGTACATGGATGACAAATTAAAAGAAAACCCATAGCTTGCATATCAATGACAGTATGCCACTGTGGCGCCACCCTGTGGTTTCTGAAGTCCCCTTTTGAAGCGGAAGCTGTGCTCTCACGCTTTACCGACGTATCAGCCACGAGGAAGGCAAACTCTACAACGTTGCCAACATTGTTCTTTGAATAATCATGATTTTGGCTTTTGGTAAAAATAATTACTTTTTTATTACTAAGTTCTTATTTTGCCTCGTCACCGATTAAGTTTAGTTCAAATCTAGAAGGACAAGTCAAGGACAAGCAGCTGCTTTTAACTCTGTGGTCTTCCAGAGTCACCTGGTCCACTTTCGTGGTGCACAACTGAGGCGTTGTTTACTTGTTGGCTTCTGCTCTCCATCTCCCTCCCCACTGTGCTCCTGAGATCAGTGAGTGGGTGCTTGAACCTCTGCATGTTCTGGACTCACAGATACTGCTAATGTTGGCTTTTAGTCAAAGACTGCCAGCAGGATGGGCATCGCTACCAGACATCGGCCATTACTCCAAACTCTTTATCTGCTTGTTCTTCATTTGAATTATGTTTAGATTTCTTTAAAAAGACATTTGGAGTTCATTAAATGGTAAATGGTTATGTTATTCAATAATCAGGGAGTACAATTGAGATTATAATGTCTAATGCACAATGCAGCCATACTTTGTCTTTTTTGGATCATAATGTTCAAAGCAAACTTCTTTAAAAAACCTGCGACTGAGACCATCTCTTCCCATCTTTAATTGTCACCTAATCTAAATAGTTGATGCCTTTTTGTTAAAAATCTGTCTTCTTCCAGCTACAAAAATATGACAAATCAGTGTAACATAGAAAAATGAGTTATGTAGCAATATTTTAGCTTTAATAGTATTGCTATGTCTCATCTTCGGGTCAGGGAAGATACACTGCTCTACACTGGCTCACAGCACCATCTTGGGGTACAAGGTTGCATTACACCAGAGTACAGCCTAGTCCTATTTCAGCTTCAGCAGATATCTCACATGTCACAGCAAATAGAGCTCCTCACTGTACGGGTCCAGGGCTCAGGTTTCTCTATTTTGCAGTCAAAAAGTTCTTAGAAACCAAAAAACTGCTAAAGGGAACATTAACCTTAAAACTGCATCACATACAGAAACACATCTCTAATTAAATTAATGCTAATGTGCCTTTGTGCCTCCTGGATGTGTAAGCTGAAAGCCAATATTTTAGCTATAAAACTGTTCAATGACAAAGATAGGTGACAATTCTGTGAGTTTACAAGTTTCTCTGGATTTCACAAAACTGAAATGTTAGTCTTACATTTAAATGTAGAGTATTTCATGGTTTTGCTCTGATGTCTCTCACATGCTTATAGCATATAAATCCACAGGGCCCCTCGGGTCGTCTGTCATGGATGACAGACATTAAGTGAGGAGCCAGCTTTTAGCTGCTGAACATGTCCGAATGCGACGATCCAAGAGCAGCTTAAAACCCTGGTTGGTAGGCTTGGTTTACTTATCTTACTGTATTATGGTTTTCATATAATGAGATTTATTGTTATTATTTTGGCTATTTAAGTTTTTATTTTACTTTCTCATTATTCACTGATTGCTCTTACTTTTACTGGGATGCTTTCATTGTACTTAGAAGCTTTTTAAAATGCATTTCTATGAGGTGTTATCATTTTAATTTGTTTAAGGCTGCTCAACGCTGCATACCATTTTCCATTTTTGTGTTTGCCAATCATCCATGAAGCAGTTTGAACCTCAGTAACCTGCATGGAAAAAGTACATATGATCACAGAAACGTTAGACTGATCGACTGAATGCAGCTTTAAGTAAAAACTATCACGTGTACTGGAGCTTCTTCTTGTGCAGGCTTCAGAGTGATAATGAATCAACACAGACTTTAAATTAGACACTACCATATGCTTCTACAGCTGATAATAAAAGCATATTTGCTGATACAGATCAAGAGCCAGGAAAAATAAACTCTTATCTGTATAAGTGGAATAATTTGTGATAAGGATTCTCTGGATCAGGTTCTCACTGTAACTCGAGCTCGCTTGACTCTTTAGAAACGTGCAGCCAGGTGGCATTACTGGTGGCACAAACACAACTTCTGAAGACATTCATAGCATCAAATATGATTTCTTTCTATTTAACAGAAAAATGCAAATCAAAAGTGTTTTTTTCCCCTTTCGGTGTTGTGTGTGACTTTGAATGGTGGCTCTTTGTTATCCCCGTTAAACAGCTGGCTCAGACAGACTGCTGAGCTGCAGCCGATTCTGCTTTGGGTTTGTTTTCCCTATCAAAAGACTGCAGAGAATAGAGCTTTACGGAGAATTGCATTAGTCTGCATAATTACGACAAATTATGCATGATCGTTTGTCATCCCGGGCTAAAAAGCTCATCAGACAAATGTTTGTAATAATATCAACTTTCTCTTCAGAGCAGCAACAAAGTCTGTCAAGTAATTTGTAGGAGTTTTTGGTTGTGTTCACACGAAGAGAGCTGCCTTCACTCTGCTTACAGTATACTCATACTGTTATACCTTTAAAGTAGTTGTCAGCACACAAGAATGACTCAAAAGGACATTTGCATTTTTTTTAACCCTTCCTGTTCTTCAGCACAGAATGGCTCCTCAGAAATAGCCCCTTACAATTGTGAGCTCTTTATTTTAGACCACATTCATTAAATATGATGGTGGGTGCAGCACGTATGAAATAGCAGAGATTTCTGCCAACGCCTTCTCTACATCATCTTAATATATTCATAAAGCTTTCGTATTTAAAGAAGTAGTTCATTATTTATAGTCCTGAGAATGAGTTGCATCATGTCAAGCGCTCGAGTGTCAAGTCCACAGCTACTTTAAAAAGTGTGTGGAGCAGATCGACTTCCTTTTTAAAATCAGGACGCTGTTTAATGTCTGGCCAGAGATGGCCTATAGGGAGAGAAATACAGAAAACAATGTCACATTTCATTGCGAGGGGTGAAGCATTTAGCACACTTGGACTTCACTGGGTGGGCTGCTCAGGTAAATTATCAGCTGCCAAAATATATTTGACGACACTTCTTATTTTTGAAAATATAACTGAGAAGTTTTCTTCAGCCTTTTTCACTCAGTGAGTTACATTCCACCGCCATCCGTACTCTCAATGAGCACGGATCTGTCTAAATGAAGCCCTAAATAAGAGTAGTCTTAGCAGCCAGTGATAAATCTGTCACTATGTGCCCAAGAGATCCAGTACTGCAGGTCTCAGCTAAATTTGCTGTCGGACTCAGGACAAGGAGGAACAGAGAGCAACTCAACCCGGGGACTTCAGAGCCTCACAGAGGCTACTACATATGATTAATGTGGATTTTTGGGGTTGAAAGTCCCCAGGCACTTAAGAAATACAAGAAAAGCCAGTCTGTGGGGTGGAACAGTGACAGTTTTGTGTGCCCTTCAGGACCCGAGACACTCTCTTGATCTTTTTTGGCCTGTTTTTGCAGTTAACTAGTGAATTTGAAATAAAGCTGAGCTGCTTTGTACTTCATCTTGACTGCAAACAGAGCAGACTCCACATGCACCATAACAGAAGTTGTGATCTGAAGTGTACCACGGATCGTCTTCTGCAGATCTCATTTCATTTTCTAGTGTAAGGTAAAAAGTAACAACTTGTGTGATGAACCTTTTAAAACTTCTTTTTCATGATTAGTTTTAGTTTTCCTAGGTTAGGTTATTGTTTATTCTCATCTCTGTTCATCTTGTGCATTGTTTTGTAGTTCTCCATCAGCCATAATAAACGCCTCGCTTTCAGTTAGTATAAAGTTTGTTTCCATGCTTTGTTTTGTCTGCATTTGGGTCCTCTACTCTCCACTCAACACAGTCTACATCCACTGACTGCAACAGCTTCACCCTCATCCATACCTAAGCCATTCTACCCTATGGCTGTCATTTTTCATAGGAGATTTTGTCATAGAAAATAAATTATGGCTGTAGGCTGTCAGCAAGTGCATATATGGGAACTAGGGCCAGACAAAATTATATGTCATCAAGCCAAAAGCTCGAAACATACGACGTGAAATAAAGTAATTAATTCATGTTATAACTGGCAAAGCCTAGCGTCATTCTAATCAATTAAAAGCGCCTCAGATGTTGAACTAGCTCTACTCTTGTGTAATAAATGTTTTCATCGTGTGCAAAATCATCTCTCTTCACCAAGATCACATGACTGACCTGCAGTGTCGTCATAAAAAGTTTTATCTCAAAGGTCAGTTGAATTGTGGTGTGTTAAAATGTTCCTAATCGGTTGGGTTTGCACTAATTACATTACAAATGAATAGAGAATCTCATTGGGATGTGCGGTCTATAGCATTGGACCAAATCCTCCTCCTTATTGGCCCAGGATGCAGAATATTCAGCTGCAGATGAATTACCCCAGATCCCCAGGCATTTCATTTGTCAGCACTAATGACCAGAGTTCCCTCCCTCTCGCTCTGCTGTTGTTTTACCTGTAATAATGGATTGATTTGTGACTCAGAGGCAAAGCAGCTGTGAGAGAGTGAGGGAAAGTTTGCATTGAACTCATTAAAGTTTGTATTACTCAGTGTTTAGCACACTGATTATAGCAAAAAGAGCCATCTGCTTAGGGGAACAGAGATCCCATCACAGCTCTGTGTAATTTAGAAAACAAAGTTTGTTGCTACCATCAGAAATCTGCAATCCAGATGCGTAGAGCAGAGGTTTGAGTCACCCAGTGAACTGAGAGGTGTGGGTGTACCACATGTGAATGAATATTATGTAGATGATGTTTTCATGGGGTCGTGCTTGATGCTCTCTGTGTGAATCAATTAATGGAGTTGGCTATTAATCTATTCTTGGAAATTGCATTGGCTTATTGAGAAATGAGATAGACTTTTTTCTCATTAAAAGTCTGTATCATAGAGCCTTTACACAGGGCCTTCCAATGTGGATGGCATTGGCACATTTCTCTTTAGTCTTGCTAACGTTCTGGACCGATATCTATAAGAGCCTCAAGGTTTTTACGGCTGTAATGAGTGCTAATCAATTTTCCTTTATTTCTTCATTTTTCGGTCTTTTGATTTATATACTTAGCTTCCTATAATGGATATTAGGATGAGGTTATCCATGTAATACACAGTAAGACATAACACAATCTTCTTATAGTGCTGTAATTTCTTAGAAAACAAAGTGCCTTATTGTTCCTTTAGGGGCTCAGTGGGTTACCACTTTTGTGAAAGAACTTGACAGAGGATACTTGTTTATGCCCTTGTGGGTTTTTTTAAATCTCTGGTGACAATTTTGTACCTTCGCATTAAGGTACGGTGGCACCCAGTAGTGTATTTTATTCATTAATATATTTGAATATAGACTGGTATAGTGCTTTTATAATCTTACAAATCCCATCTGTCAAACATCTACATCGACACTCATAATATATCCATTAGACCTGGAAATGTTGTAAGTATATCTCACAGCTAAGAAAAAATACAGACAACCGATCACACTCACAGCCAATTAATTTAACATCATTGGATGTGGGAGAAAGACAGAGGCTGCAGAGAGAACCCACACAAGCACGAGGTGAACAAACTCGACAAGGAAAAAGGATTTGAACCCAGGACCTTGTTGCTCTAGGGCAACAACGCTAAACACGACCCCACCGTGCTTCGCTGCTAAATTCTGTCCCTTTCCTGATAATACATCTTAACCTGATGACAGGTTAGGTTATTAGAAGGTTATTAGGAGTGAGCATGGTTTGGTTTCTGGTAACCTACTATTTATTTTCCAACAAAAAAGGTTTTCTAACAGTGGGTTCACCTAATGTAAAAGCTTGTAACAGAAAAAACTGTAATAATTAAATCCATCCATCCATTTGCTCCCGCTTAGCCTTTTCAGGGTCGCGGGGGACGCTGGAGCCTATCCCAGCTGTCATAGGGCGAGAGGCGGGGTACACCCTGGACAGGTCGCCAGTCTGTCGCAGGGCCAACACAGGGACAGACAACCATTCGCACTCACATTCACTCCTGCATTTACACCTATGGGCAATTTGGATTAATCAGTTAACCTATCCCCACAAGCTGCATGTCTTTGGACGGTGGGAGGAAGCCATAGCACCCGAGGGAACCCAAGCAAACACGGGGAGAACATGCAAACTCCACACAGAAAGACCCCGGCCTGATGTTGGAATTGAACTCAGGACCTTCTTGCTGTGCGGCAACAGTGCTAACCACCGTGCCACTGTGATAATTAAATTAATAATAATAAATTAATTACATTAATAATAATAATCAATTAATAATCAAAATTGTTCTGTTCATAATTTTTATGGACAGGATTTCTAGGCGCAGCCAAGTGGCGGAGGGCTTTCACTTCGGTGGCCTCAGAATCTCATCTCTGATTTTTGCACATGATGTGGTTCTGTTGGCCTCATCGGGTGAGGGCCTCCAGCTCGCACTGGAACGGTTCGCAGCCGAGTGTGAAGCTGCGGGAATGAGGATCAGCACCTCCAAATCTGAGGCCATGGTTCTCAGCCACAAAAGGGTGGAGTGCCCACTCCGGGTCGGGGATGAGTTCCTGCCCGAAGTGGAGGATATCATGTATCTCGGGGTCTTGTTCGCGAGTGATGGGAGAAGGGAGCCGGAGATCGACAGACGGATTGGGGCTGTGGCTCTCAGTTTACCGGTCGATCAACGTCCCTACCCTCACCTATAGCCACGAGCTGTGGGTAGTGACTGAAAGAACGAGATCGCTGATACAAGCGGCGGAAATGAGCTTCCTCAGAAGGGTGGCTGGCCTCTCCCAGAGATAGGGTGAGAAGTTCGGCCATCCGGGAGGGGCTCAGAGTAGAGCCGCTGCTGCTCCACATCGAAAGGAGCCAGCTGAGGTGGTTCGGGCATCTGATGCCTCCTGTGCGCCTCCTGGGCGAGGTGTCCCGGGCATGCCCCACCGGGAGGAGGCCCCGGGGCAGACCCAGGACACGCTGGAGAGATTATATCTCTCGGCTGGCCTGGGAACGCCTTGGTATTCCCCCGGATAAGCTGGAGGAGGTGGCTGGGGAGAGGGAGGTCTGGGCCTCTTTGCTTAGGCTGCTGCCCCCGGCCTCGGATAAAGAGGATGAAGATGGATGGATATTTCAGAAATTCATTTTAATTGTAACAGCTTCTGTTTTCAGAAAAGGCTTTTCCCCCATCGGGTGGATGTGGTGATGTGGTGGATGTTAAGAAGTTTAAGTAGCAAAGCCACGGCACTGCCGCAAAAAATGGAAGTGGCCGAGGAGGTTCAGATGTTCAGAAGGTTTTACAATTCAATTTGGTTTTGTTTACATATCTTTAACAAATCTTTAACAGTTGACTTAAGGTGTTTTATACTGTGAGGTAAAGACCCTACAATAATAAAGAGAAACTCCAACATGCAAGCACTTGGTGAGAGTGTGCCGGAGGTTTCTTCCTTTTAACAGGAAGAAACCTCCGGCACAACCAGGCTCAGGGAGGTGGAGCTATCTCCCATGACTGGTTGGGGGTGAGGCGAGAAAGACAGGACAAAATACAGTTTCATGTTCTTCAACTGGAAGGAGATCCCGGGACAGACCGAGGACACGCTGGAGAGCCTTTGGACCATGTCAGCAATGCCCTTGAGGATCTGTTAGGAGGTGTTAGCCAGGGACTACAGTATACTACAGCATAGTGTAATAAGTGATAGAAAATGGATCGGTGCAGATTAATGTCTAAGAGTGTAAAACCATTCTACATAAAACCAAATTGTTGTAAAAACTCACAAAACTATTTGCAAACTGTATTGCAGCTGACATCATTGTTAGAGTTTGTATTGTTGATTGTTGTTTATGCTTAGAAATATTTAACCATAGATGCTTAGAGGTGTATAATCAATTGTGTAGTGATAAGTTGTGTGATCTTTAACAGGCTACAGAGGCTTGGTGTGCATTCCACACTAGAATGCACACCTACATCCTGGGAGCACGGGAAGAGGTCGTATCTTGTTTTAATTGTTTTATGGTAGGATTAACGTAGCTACGTCTGTTCTAGTCTAAGTGCTTTTCTGTTTAGATGAACTGCTGGACTTCCTCACCGGGGGGGGTCTAGTCTACCCTCTTCCTGACCAAGGATGTTTGACCCTTTGATCAGCAACACACACACACACACACACACACACACACACACACACACACACACACACACACACACAGGCAAGGTACTCTTTGTTTGTATGTAGACGTCGTATGTTAATGAACCTATGCATATTCATGTAACCTCAATAAAAGGACAGTGTTACGGGAGGACGGACGAGAGCGACTGGGGTCAAGCGAAGGGACGGCGCTCTGTCCGGTCTCTCCCGTGCACGAGTAACACGAAGAACTTTGCCTATTTGTGTCTTGCTTAGCAGTGTAATTATATTGTCTTCAACGTTCCAGTGGATGGGTTCAAGCTACAAACCTATCAAGCCATGTAAATAAACGTCTATAGTTTTAGCTATGTTATAGCAAATGAGCTAAAATGCAAATAAATAATTAAAGTAATCAAGCAAAAATTGAGAAGTAGCTAGTTATAAATAGTTAAGGGAGGGTTTTTGTCCTTTAGAGTGGGCATCAACTGAAATATAGGAGCCACAATCAGACTTGATTATGGCTCGTATATTACTGGTCTGATATATTAGACTGGTGCCTAATCAGCCCCATACCATTTTACTCTAATGTGGAAATGGCCATCATCCTATCAGGGGTTCCCTGGACTTTATTCAAGAACCACTCAAATGAACAGATTTGTACTTTAGTGGAAAATGTGAGTTGAAGGAATCTGTGGCCTTCACCATTTTTCTTGTAATTTCCTGTTGACTACATGCAGTGCTCAGGAGTGTTTCAGACCTGCTGTGTGAGTCTGGCACTCTCTTCAAGCTTTAATCTGAATGAAATGAAGTAAAATCAAATCTATCCTGTAACTAAGACCAACTTAGTTAATAATGCATATTTTACATTCACTTCACCGTGTTGTTATCATATTGTGTTGTTTTTTTTTTCATCTATGAACATTTTCAGTTCCCATGTGGTGTTTCTACAGCTAACTGTCCAGTTTCATCCTCTGCTGCACCTAACATCGGCTACCGGAGGCGATTTCAAATATTCTTTCATATCTGCGTGATTGTCGTTCCCTTGACTGCATCTCATATTAATCATGGGCCACTTTGCTTTTGTTTGTTTTTTCTTTTATCGTCCAACTTCATGTAGCACAAACCGTTCCCTCCGTCACAGTACAGCTGCTCTGATGACATTTTGCTGGCAGCCGTACTATTATTATTCTCTATAAAACCTTCTAACACTACTGACGCTGACACAGATGGATGTTTTATGCATTTGTCTGCTGATTGCAATATCATTACCTGAAACTCTGGTGGGAAACTCTTGTTTTTAAATTAAGGACCAGGTGATTATTTAAATTATGTCCGATAAAACCTTAGTAATGAGTAAAATAAACTATTCCCTGTTTCAATTCTGTTTGTATTTAGAATAATACACAGCACCATTATACACACATAAACAAATTCATTATTAGGATTCAATTATGTGTATGTTCTTCTGCAATACATAGTTTTATAGGGCTGAATGTTATTAGAGAATAAAGTATCTTATTGTCCCTTTCGGGGTTCAGTGGTTTACCTCCAAGGGACTCGACAGAGTCTGCTTACTTATAAGCTCGTGTTTTTTATGAAGACCAGATCCTAAACCTCCGGTGACAACTTTGTGCCTTTACATGAAGGTATGATGGTACACGTAGTGTTATACTTTCACTATAATTCATTCATATTCTTACTGATCCCTCAGAGCTTTATCTGTCACACATCTACATCAGTGCCCCCGAAAAACCTCTAAGTGTTTGATGAGAGTGCTCACCTATGAATAAACAAGTCAAGCTTTTCAGAAAGTATCCAGTGATTTCGCTTAAAAAAACCCAAAAAAGTGGAATTATTATCCATCCATCTTATGTTGGTAATCCAATTCAGCGTCACGGTTGGACTGTTGCTTCTCACCAGTCTCACTAGGGTGAGAGGTGGGGTACACCTTGGACAGGAAACCAGTTTATTGCAAGGCTATCACAGAAATATAGACAACCATTCACTTTGGACTGTTGGTGGAAGCCAGAATCTGTAGAGACAGTTTTTCTTTTACAAATAGGCACTTTTGTTTCACCTTTCTGCTTTTACCTAAATAGAATTATTTGCTCACTTATTCAGTATTCACTCTACAACAACATTTCCGGTGCTTATTTCTCATCATGTTTGCTGGTTTGGGCCCACCACTGCATGTTCTAATTGGTTCATCTTTAAAAACAGCGGCGTTAGCTCAAAGTTACAGTTGATTACAGTCAGATTGTAATTGCAGTACACAGAGATCTGAAAGGGTATGAACCTGCAGAAATGCTGGTAAAACAGAAAAGTTAACTTCCTAATTGTAAAACCCAACTGAACTGAATGGCGAGGTGATTGTTTTGGATTTTTGCCAATTGAACAGAATCTGATGGACAGCAAACCAGCTGCCTTCTATCATCACAAGAAACAAGATTAATGACGAATTGAGCCTCCATTCTTCAAATGTCAAATCGCAGCCCGAAGCATCTGATGGTCTTAGATCATCTCTGCCTTTGAGGAGTCTTTGTGGAGTACTCGAGAGGAAGAAGCTGGAGAACACAAAACTCCCATCTTCGCTTTTTTTCCAACCGCAGCTGTGGATTTGCTATCTCGGTTGTATTTTCAACCACCTTGCTTTATTTAGAAGTTAGTTTTAGTGTCTGATTTAAGTGCCTGTTCCATTTGTTTCGGCTAATAAAGCCAGCAGCTTCATGGGGATAAAAAATGTTCATTACCTTTCAAAGTTCACCAGGTTTTTATCTGTCCTCTTAAGAGGGTTTTAAGTGCCCTGTTAAGTTGCTCATTAATTCAGGCCATATTGATCTCACATGGGTGCTGGAGGGCTTGGCAACCATCATATTTTTGAAAACTTCCTCTCGACTCTAAAATGCTTACTTGCTAATTACTTTTGAAATGTTGGACCTTCCAAACCTCCGTCTAAACATTAGCGGTCGATATGATTTGATATTTTTCCACACGTGGTAATTATGCATGTCACTGCCTCAATTACTGCATAGCGGTACATTGGATATTGATGTGAAGCTTTTTCAGTCTCCAGGGTTTCACACAGTCTTAGTTAAACTTGTGACAGAAAGATTTAGCCCTGATCTTCAGCTAATTGTGGAAGTTTTCGTCATCTGCTTGCTTATTTTCTTCACTCTGGCTCCCATCTTTGTGAACCTATCAATCAAAACACTCCTCAAGCAGCATTTGATCTCGCAGCTCAGTGATTTCTTTTCTTCTTTTCCCACTCAAGAATCCTCTCACCAGCTTCTTGATGTCCAGTCGCTCAGTTCTTATAACGCCTGCGCTGCTACAACAGCCCAGGAACAGATTTTTATCAGTGTGAAAATAGTGCGAGAGACAAAACTTTTCCTGTAGCACCTATGACAAGCCACAACAGATCAATGATAAACACAGTCATGAAGAGTTTCTCTACTTTTCCATCACAGGCAAGTTTCAGACGGCATTACAGCCGCTGTAACTTTCTCCACCCCCTCCCGCATTCTCACAGATGAAAGTTTCTTTCCCTTCTCCGCCCCTCTTCTCCCCATTCGCTTGTCACTTCTTATGCCTGCCATAAATATAGACACAACCTCAGTATTTTCTAATGCTATTTACATTCAGCCCCATCTACCCATTTCCTCCCTGTTGAGCAGTGTAGTCATTCATATATACGTCTGCAAGCAACACTGCGTCTCCCTGTCATCCACTGATGCCGAGGTAAATATAGAGCGAGATAAACAACAACACGACTTGATCCCCTGCAATGTACTGTGTGTATAAAACACAATATACAGTACTGTTAAAATATTGAAGTTATGTATCTTTCATCTGAGTCATCTGAGTCTGTGTTGTTCATTATTCCACCTTGATAACAGAAAGCACTGCTATTATACAGCAGCTTCTGACACTTTGACCGATGCAGTGCAGCAAAAGTGTTTCTTTTTTTTCAAGTTAGGCATTTTACGCTGTTTGTTTTTGCCTCCTTTGTTTTCTGCACTGTGTTGCATCATCTCCTGCAGGTGAGGTTATTGATTAGGTGGATATGGAAACAAAATAAATCTACTCAGAATAATCCCAGTATAGCTGTTGTTTCATATGAAAGCTGTTCCAGTTTGTGTTGCACCCAGCTGATTCTGGATTTTTGTATAAATACAAATATAGATATATAAATGAGAGACAGAGAAAACAATCTTGTTGATGTTCTGAACATTACTCCTGTTTAAGACTGTCTTATCTAGCGCTTTGGGGAGCTGGTGAGAAGCGGCGTTTATTTGGAGGTGGAAATTTAACCAGATGTGCACCTTGTGTTGTGTCTGCACTGTCTTTGTTTTGTTTTGTGGGTTTTTGCACACTTGCGCGCACTTTATGTGTTGATTGTCTCTTATATGTCATATGTAGCACCATGGTCTTGGAGGAACATCATCTTGTTGTGTGCTGTACCACAGTCGGTGTTGGGGAGGTTACTTTTAAAATGTATTCCGCTACAGATTACAGTATACACGGCAGAAAAATGTAGTTTGTAACGTATTTTGTTAAGTTACTTAATGCTTTCAGAACTGCACATGACCCATAACCCAGGTAACTACCACAACTAAAACAAGGTAGTTGCAGCAGGCTAACGTTAGCTTTTAACTTACTTCCAGATGGGTTTTTTTAGGTTGGAGTTTTTTGACCCTGAAAGCAACTTGGTTGCTGACAAACAGAGTTTGCATGGCACGGTAAGATTTCCGGTCAGAGCCTATTATTGCGTGTTTTGTTTGGGTTTCTGGCAATGTGTGGAATTACCAGGGATAGAGAGGGCATAGCCTAACATATGAAACAGGAAAAGACCACCGTGCAGTCCATTTATTTCAACAAAATAACTAATTATCACCTATTAAACTGTAACGGCATACAGTTACTCATATTTTGTATTTCAAATCCATAACACCGGTACATGTATTCCATTACTCCCCAACACTGTCCACTGCACATGGCTGGAATGACAATAAAGCCACTTGACTTGACTTTATCTACCAAGTTCACCCCGTTAATAAAGGGGAGCACGAACAGCAAATATCTGTATTAAGTTTTGGGGAATTGATTATTGGTTGTTTACAAAGTGGAAAAAGGGCGGGGCTATGTTGAAGAATAATGATGGTCATTCTGAAATATTGACTTTCAAGCTTGTTGGAATTGTACAAACTCTACTTTTGTACTATTTTGTTTATTGAAACATGTTAGCATGTGTTTCGCAGCATCTATTTCCCAAATGTGAAGAAGCGAGGCCTGGCTCAAGACCTTTGCACAGTTCTGTATAAAAATAGCAACATGGAAATAAAATGAACGGGGCTGCTTTAAGTGTGCAGCACAAACCCCAACTGCTGCATTCATGACTGGTTAAAATTACCAGCTTGTTGTTCAGAGGTCGGCTTTGATAACCAATGATGCAACCAGCCGCTCACAGAGAGTCAGGGGTAATTTTTTGATTCGTTCCTAAACCTGAGATTTTCTTATCAGACTATCAGAGTTTTATTAAATTTTCCGTCTCTATTGCAAATCTGGAGCGCAGCGTGTGACATTCTTCTCCAACATAAAGAAGAGCTTTTCTTACAGCTTGAACCGTCTATCAAGTCATGCTCATTACAGTGTATTTTTCTAATCAGTCTTAGCTCAGAGGAGATATGATGATAATGCACGAGTGACTTTGGTTTCGTGCTTAATTAGCCAACTAGCCATATGCTTCTCAATTAACTGGGCACAGCACAGACTGAGCTGCCCCCCCTTGTAAACCAGAGATTACTTGATTTGATTAAGCTCGTATGTGATCTGTTTGCGGTGATGCAGCCATAAGGCATGCAGTTTTATACAAGTTTGTTCGAGTAACAGATGAACATTAAACACACTTTACATATAAATATTAAACATACGGAAGATCTTTGAAAGTGGGAAACAAAAAAGTGTTTCACTGATAAAAAGTACCATCCTGTCACCCTTCTGTCCCATCCCCGCTGTGCAGCTTCATGATTAATCCGGTTGCTCTGGTGCTCCGGCTGGCAGCCAAGGCTCCTGCCCGAAGCACCTTCCGTACTTCAGGGATAGACCTCTGTGCTTTTAAGCACTGAGAAGAACAATGACCTGTCTAAAGTGATTGATCTCCCTGAACTGGCAGCTAGACGACATATTTCCATTTCTTCCTCCTCCTCCAGCTGAATGTGCAGGGAGACTTGTGAAGGTCAGGGAGGCAGACATCATTCACAAGTGAGTGCAGGAGTATCCGACACTTTTTTGCTCTTACTGACATATGGACATTCTGCTACTCACAATGTAAAGCTTTAGGCTGACTCAAGACTGAGATTATCTCTTCTTTGTCATCATGCCTTCTTTCTTAGAGAGTTTGCATAAAGGCCAATGAACACTGCAATTTCATTTTCCGCCAAAGCAGATTTGCTGCTCTTAGCGAACTGGGAGAAAGCCATGAGAATTTTGGATGTCGGCTTTTAAAATTGAAATTAAGCCATTCATCACTTGCAAGTTGTTTGGAATATAATAATGATTCATTTTAACAGCACAAATGTATTCCTGAGATTTTCTAATTTTTGATGTTATTACAATGAAAACTATGCGGGTCAAGAGCAAATCCTCTGTTGTCTGCATTGTTGAAAATGTTAGAAACAATTTTAAGAAATAGTTTGTATTGGTGACACCTAAAATTATAACGTGAATCAGAATCATCACTCTGTTTCTTGTGCTCACGCATCATATGCGACCATTGGGTAGGACTGATGAGACCTTCAACGCTGCCCATTAGATTGTAGGTTTTTCTGAATATATATATATATATATATATATATATATATATATATATATAAATAAATAAGAGGCCTTTAAATTAAAAGGAAAGTCATCTGTTTTTTCATGAGACAATTGATTTAGGTGCCAGTTTAGCTCTCTGGGTTGAGCAGGTGACCCATTTGCTGTAAGGTAATGCAAAGGCCAGTTGAGTCTGCCCAGAGGCTGTTTACTGCATGTCTTCCTCGTGGTTTCTCTCCCAGCCTTCCTGTCTGTACTCCACTGTCTTATCACATAAAAACTCAAAAAGCCCCAAGATATATTTTAAAAAGGGAATATTTGAGTTTAATTGCATTCAAGTGAAAAAGATTGTTTTGTTTATTAGACGGAGAGAAATAATTGGAAAATACACCGATTTCTGTTCAGTAGAGACGAGTCACTGCCGTCAAAGGTTCTGTGATTAAAGTTAGCAATAATCTCATAGTAAATTAAAAAAGGCCAACTGATCGTAGCAGCCCTGGGAGTTTGGATGAATTAGCCAACCGTGTCCACATGACACCATTTTGCTATGTGAGATGGATTGCAATTTGTCTGTGTTAGCAGGTATGCTAGTATTAGCTTAGGTTAGCCAGAAGAAACACAGCTAGGGTCAGAATTCATCCCCCAAAACAAATAGTCCCTCCATCTGTTCCTTTTCCATCAAAATAGCTGCCTTTATCGTCTTTGTGTATAGTTTGTGTTGGAGTCGAGGCTAGGAGCAGGACAGACAAAGAAAAAGAAACTTCCAAAAGATCAATCAATAGATATTATATAATTTAGCATCCAGACATAATAATGCCACAAATTATGTCCAATTCCTCTAACAAACAGCTTTAATGTGTACATGATGTTGCTACACATGGTGTTGACTCGCAGCCTGGCATGAACCGATTATTATCGAGTTATACAGGAAATGCTTTTTGCAAATGAGGACATTTAGTTTCATCACGGGTGCTTTCATTGTCATTTCTCTGAGCAACACATAGCCCAAATCAGAGCACACCTTTTCCGGTAATTGAGACTCCCTTATTAAATGATGTCCCTGCCAAAACGCATAAAGAAGAAAAAGCTTTTTTCTGCAGCGTAATATGCCCCGAGGCTTCATTTGCTGTTTGTCGTTGGCTGGCTACTCATTAGGCCTGTGGATAACACCCACCTGCCCACATTTGGCTTAAAAGTCTGTGTTCGTAAATCGTTTCCTGTATGCATATCGAGTGATGGAATTAAAGGCTTACGCTCCAGGTAAATCATTTAGCACACAGACAGTTCAGAAACAATCATCAGGCTTCGGAGGAGAAAACTTTTGATTTTCTTCTGTCAGAAATGTGCCGCCGCTGCCTGCGGACCTCTGAACCTCTCTTAGAGGAAAGCAGCATTGATGCATGATCACTACTCTGTGTGAATGATTGATACCACACGTTGGAAGGACTAAATTGCCACAATTTGTTTAGATCCTTGGCAGAGAATATTTTGCATTAATAAAACATTATCAATCATTAGCATGAAACTCTGCGTGAGCCTGGCTGCAAATTACTCTCCAAATTTAGCCAGAGATGTGCTTCTCATAAAAACAAAAACACATATGTCATGTCACCCACAATCCGCCCAAGTCTAGAGATTTGAATAAGTCAAATAAAACATATCGGCGTGTTCGCGTCTCAGGGTTTCTCACGTTTCTGGGAGCGGTGCTGAAAGCATGACTGAGAAACAACAACACTTTTTACCCATTTTTCCTGGGAGCACACAAAATGTCCTCATTGGTTATAATATTAACAAAACTTAGTGGCACCGCTAAGCGATGCAACCTCTGTGTGAACGTAGTGACAAGACGCAAAAAGAAAAGTGACGTAAACCTTTAGCTTGTCTGCTTCTGTGCATACATCCAAACCCTCTCTGTTCCTCTAAAAACAGATGACAGCATGAGGAGTCTTAAATAAACCTCAGGCAACTTACCAAAAGAGAGAGAGAGAGAAAAAAAACAAAGTCGATCTGGATGGGAAACGAAAGTGAAATACAAAGGACTAGGAATGGGTAAAACTTCAGAAAATAATTAGTCTCTGTAGGGATGAGAATAAAAAAGAGGGATGTAAACCACGAGGAGGACAGGGATGAAGAGCGAGGCAGCGTTTCATTGTAAGTGCTGGGCCTGTTATGTGCTGAGCCTTTTTTCTTCATTCCCAGAGAACACGGCCATCCGTTTGTTTCTCCTACCTGTGATACTCAGATCTGTTTGCTCTGATTCTAGTGGTTGTAATTATTACAGCTTTGTGTGTATCTGTGCTGAAGCTAAGGCGGCGGCGGCAGGGGGAGGGGGTCTATTCTCTGTCCTCTAAGATCTTTTCTGGGCCAAACAATTTTCGTTAAACATGAGTGACAGATGTGAAGCAAATAACACCCACATGAGTTTTAAATGCTGAGTATGAAGCCTTCGCCAACATTGTTTAAGATGACATTTAAGATTCTCGCGACTGTAGAGGAGAAATAAGTGCAGCTGTGTGAGACACCTGCAAAGAAATCCTCCTTGCACTTGGATCTAGAGGGTCCCAGAGTCGCAAAACGTACACGGAATTATAATCGGTACCATCACGACTCAACTTTCGCATATCTGCCTTCATCCGGCCGGCTGGCTGTATTTTGAGGGTTTGCATTCTCC
This sequence comes from Rhamphochromis longiceps, assembly GCF_057381845.1. Taxonomy (NCBI): domain Eukaryota; kingdom Metazoa; phylum Chordata; class Actinopteri; order Cichliformes; family Cichlidae; genus Rhamphochromis; species Rhamphochromis longiceps. The sequence continues at coordinate 44,107,385 of NC_140562.1, forward strand.
CCCCGTCACCAATAAGCAGAAGGTTGCTGTCTGCGACTTGGCAGTCTCTTTGGTCCTGATGCTTCACACATGCAAATTAAATAGACAGTATGACATTTAAGTAAGTGCCATATCTGCGCCTTTGACTTCGCTCTCCTCTAGTCGTTCATGCTGTCTTGTCCTGGGCATGGATGCAGGCAATCGTCGACAAGAAAGCTTTGGCAGAGGAACACATGGAACATGTATCCTTCACTTATGCCGGGACACCAGATTGGCAAAATAGTCCGCAATCTGGCTCAGCGTGGAAACGAGGCTGTGCTGTCTTTTAGGCTACGTTCACACTGCAGGTCTTAATGCTCAATTCCGATTTTTTGATCAAATCCGATTTTTTGTCTGCTCGTTCACACTACAAATAAAATGCGACAGCAAACGCGCTCTAGTGTGAACGCTCAAAGCGGCCCGCATGCGCAAAAGAAGATGTCACACACAACGCGCTCTGTTTAGACCAAGAACAAACAGTTTGACTGATGGCCGTTAATATAAAGACTTCGGACTTTACGTTTCCCAATTTTTGCTTTAAGTTATTTTGTTATTTACATAATAATGTAAATAACCTAATAATGATCCTTATTGCTGTTTAAGAGAGGAGCGGTGCTTCAAAGGATAGCTGCAGATTTCTGTCAGAATCTGCAGATTATACAGTACAAATAAAATGTTTACGTTGTCTTCCCAACAGTTTCACTGACATCTACACTGGATGGCTAGGAAGTGTTCGCGATGTCTTCTCGGGCGCTGATAATTGGCTTCAGTCTTGTGTCGGTGACGTAAAAGGCGGATTTAATGCGACTTGACCGTTCAAACAGCAGTCGCTTTCTAAAACATCGGATATGTATCGGATTCAGTACCACATACGAAAGTGACCCAGATCGGATTTGAAAATATCGGATTTGCGCCGTTCACACTGTCATAGCATGATCGGATATGGGTCGCATAGGGTCAAAAAAATCGGATTTGATGCGCTTTCGCCTGCAGTGTGAACGTAGCCTTAGAAAGCACTTCCTGTGGCAAATCACAAGGCCTCCTGCTGCCACATTGAGTCCTTGAGGCTTTTAGAGGGATCCTACTGAGCTCTTTACAACTTGTTGTCAGGCAGAGCGTTCTCACTCCCGAGGCGTAACATGTCGACGTTTTGTCACGTCCCGCGGCGTTCCTGAGGAACGCGAAAGGAGACCTTCGGCGTTCTTATGGTACGCGGCGGGTTATGGCTGGAATCCAGTGCAATGACGCTCCCGCGGTAGTAGACGTTCCAGCCCTGTATTCCAGCCCTAAACCTAACCTTATCCCTAGCCCTGACCATAACCTTATTCCTGACCTTAACCAGGACTTTAATGATGTTAAATAGCGTGTTTCTAAGCGATTTGAAGAAAAAGAGCGAACATGTGTAGGTTCAGTCCAGACGGTTCTCATATTTCCTCTTTTTCCGAGGTCGTCATTTAGGAACGTGGTGGGTAGCCGAAAACGTAATATGGTGACGATTTGTCACCTAGCGTAAAATGTTACGCTTTGGGAGTGAGAACGGGTTGTGTCAGGGCACAGAGGACGAAGAAAATCGATGGAAGATGGATGACATCTTTTGTTACACCTCAAATGAGAAATGTGTTAACTTTTCCGAGTTTTGTTTGAGTCCAAGAAGTCCCAGAAACAAAGGAGAGGCCAGCAGCCTGCACTCTTTTCTGTCATTTCTTGAGGCATCGTTCCATATTTATGGTATGTAAGTGTCGTTTTTTTGAAGGCAGTGTATCAGCAGCATATGAAAAATATACAAGCTCCAACTATGTAATACAGCCTCGTGTTGTGTTGAGTGTGGAGCTACCCACAGTCCCATCAACCCAAGAGAGGCCCCTGTCGCATTACCGACAGCTTCCAGCTGACTGGTGCCTCTATCCGCTGCAAGGTGTTTAAGATAAGACCCTGGTGGTGAAGATGGAGAGCGAGATAAGGAGGGGAGGGAGGCCATTTTCTTTTGTTATCAATCACTCCTTCGGCTCTATGGGATTTCCCGTGAGGTCCAAAGCACAAACAGACCTTCTGGGGAACCGAGTGAACAACCCTTTGCAGAACCAATAGGGCAGCGGTGTTGATATCATGGGACTTTAAACAGAAACCCGAGTGGATAGCGCTAGCCAATCAGCCCCTCAGAGAGCTTAAATCAATCAACACGTGCTGTGCAGCTGCAGCTTCTTACCGTGCTGTGTTACACGGAGAACGTGGGGATTTTATTTACACGTTCTAGCCCTTTAGACCTCATTGTTGTTTCAATCAAATCATCCCAAAGAACTTAACCCCCAGTTATGTTCAGGTTTATATACTGATGAATTTAATGATGCTTCATTGTTCCAAATTGGATCACAGTTTTCAGTATTTCATTGTGTTCCCACAAGTCTTTGGCGTACTGGAGACTTAAGATACAGTTTACACTTTGTCAGCAGTAAAGGATTCCTTCTAATCTATTCAGTCTCATTAGAATGCTCTGTGGTGTTCATTCACCCTACAGCTGTCAGTCTTCATAATGTATTTAAAGCACGTTTCTATATATGCTAGATTTCAGATGAAGAGATCAATAATTAAGGTACAGGAAGAAGATCCAACATTTATTCTTCTCTGATGGAGGTATACTTCTTGTGTTTTCATTGATGGATTTGGTGGAAGGACCAGTACGATATACATTTGAAAATTTGCCATAACGATATAACTGACGATATAACTGACACTAGACAAAACATTTTACAACTCCACAACTTTATTAGTGCAAAAAAAAAATATACATCAATGTATTTTCACTTAAACAAGCAGCTGTTTTTTTATGTGCATTAAAGTTATATAAAAATGTAACAGTGCAAATGCAAATTCCTCACTGACAGTTTAACCAAAAGGCATTTCCAGTGGAAACTGGCCGACATATCCTCAGCATAACCATGTATAACATCCACAAAACTTAAAAAGAGGTTATATACACACACAATACGGTAACATTATGTTGAAGCACAGTACGTATCACTCCGTGAGGCTCCTGCCTACGATAGCCGTAATGCACCGACAATCCATCAAGCGGTGCGGCTTCGTAGCTTAGCAAAGCCGTACTAAAACATTTGACAGATTTTCGAGCGCCGTGCACATAAAATAGTTTCGAGGTCAGTAAACACAACCAGAGTTCATACATAAGGCACACGGGATTATAAGGGGCTCTGTCGACTTTCAGAAAAATCAAAGGATTGATTTTAAGTGTGCCGTATTTTCCAAACAACACGGTAATAACGACAGCCCGCTAGCATGCGCTACCAAAAATAGTGCTTTGTTGTGTATCTGACGGACGAAAGCTAAACCAGTTCCACACCACTGAAGTTGCAGCATTTTTACAAACCAGTTCTGGTTCATGTTTCATTCAACGATCCGCTTTCACCCTTCTCATTCTCCGTTGCCGCCATGATTTTTTCACAAAGGCACTGCGCATGCGTGTTTTACCCATATTCTATCGCGATATTTCATTTTCTTATCATTGCCCAACATTATACCGGTATTACCGTGAACGGTATGATATGGCCCAGCCCTAATCATGTATTCTGTTTTCAGGGCATCAACCACATTGTCAGAAACCAGTGATCAAGACACATCTTGTCTTTTGTTATGTTTATCCACCAAAACCACAGGGGTTTCCTACATGTGGTCAGTTTTCGTTCATCCTGGTAACCCAATGTCAGATCATCCTGGTAACACTGATTCAGTTTACTCACAATCAAATTTGGGGAAAAATACTGATAGAAGAAAATAAGGATGTGATTTTTCTGCGCTCACGTTCGCTTTTTCTAAAGCCACAATGTTTATTTGTTTATTTATAAGGAACCCCATTAGCTTCCACAACAGTGGTTGCTAGTTTTCCTGGGGCCCAAACCATCAAATACCACCAAATAAAATGTTACACAATGAGTTGGATGCAAAACTCATTGTGTAACATTCTCTGACAAAAGTTTCAGTTTGATGGCTCTGAGTCATTTTAACAGTAATCATCTGCATGTATGTATTTCCTAAAAAAAGGCTGGCACTGTCATAATTAAAATGAGAACATCAGCTCATACATGTAGGTACTGTAGCAGGCTAAAATCTAGTACAGCAGTGGCCAATGCATCAAGGGCAAAGAAGACTTTGTGTGTGTCTTTGAGACACCAGCTGCTTTAAAACGGCACCAGTGTTTGGTGCTCGAGGAATGAGAATGGGTTGGTCCCAAACACATCTGTTATATAAGATGGATGTGGCCACTGTGAAGTCTCATTTTGAGGAGTCAAACTGATCTTTTCCTTGGCAAACTGAATGTGGTGAGGCGGGCGAGTCTGCTTGAAAAACTGAGGACACTGCACAGGATGGCAACTGCTGCTTTATCACCTATTTTTGTAAAATGGAGACCATATTTTACATAATGAACATTACTTCTGTATTAAATAAGACTTGAAATGTGTAAAAAGACCATAAATCCACCAGGGAATTGTTGACCGAGGTCACAGATCAAGTAAGCAGCGCTGTTGTTTTCTCATAGATTACGTCTAACAGACTTCAGTCTACGCTGTGCTGACACCGACTGATAGAATAATGAAAGTAATGCACTTCATATGCAGCTTTACGACTGCCCGAGTGAAAACCCTGGGTATGTGGAGTGTCTTTAAGAGGGGATTCTATTAAGAGTCCTTCAGGTAAGTTGCAGAGACAGCAGCTTGGTGCCAATGGGGAGAGAATGACTTTGATGTCTGGCAGAAAGTCCCCGGCCCCCCAGTGGGACGCGGAGGACAGAATTTACATAACTAACATCTTGATTTGCTGTAAAGTGAAATTAGGGCCTTCGCTATGTTCAATTAACTCCACGAATCTTCCTGTAATTAAAACTCAGCAGCCCCCCACTGTTCAATAACTCTGCGCCAGGAAACGGAGAGAGATTGAAAGGTGATGGTAGGTGGTGGGGGGGCTTAGAGAGAGGTAGATGGAGCCAGAGAGGGAAGGAAAGAGAGGAAAAAGCAGAAAGATAAACTGCTGCTTCATCATGTTTTCATCAGATATGACCTTGGCAGTCATAATGGCGGGGCAGAAGATATCGCTGGAGAAGAGCCACAGTATCCATAAGTTGAAAGTTAATGGGAGAAGCATCAGCCACGGTGGCCCCTTTATGGCGCCCTTGCCAGCTGTTGTATGGAGATCAGCGGCTGCGTCGCAGGTCCCTAATGAGATGTTTCTGCTTAAATTGATTACATAGGGTAGGTTTTATGTCCCGGAGTATAACTCTGAGTACCGTCCTTTAGGTGTTAGGTTAACTCTGAGCTATATCGCTTCCGCTTTGTTAATTGTTGTAATTCTGACGTCTATGAGTTTTTATCCTCCCACAAAGATTCCACTCAAGCTGTGTAATTTCAATCCTTGATAACGTTTTTGATTTCGTTTTTAGTTGTTGGGGAGTTACAGTGAGGCGTTACCAGAGATTGCTGCAGTGCAGATCGCTGTTTGTCATAGGCGGTCGAAATGCTTGTGTCGTTATGATATGCTGCCATTCTAAAACTGCAGTTTAGCTCCCGAGCTTTTGTTTTATGCAGGCCATTAATCTTTATTAGACATTTACCTGAAAATTGCAAAGTGACAGGAAGGCAGCGTCTGTAGTCTCTGCTTTTACCACACAATGCATCTAAAGTGGCTGTTTTATGGCATCAGTTAGAGAATTTTAACTAAGCCATAATCCCTATATTGATGAAATTGCCCTCAGATCTATTGTAATGTTTAATTCATGAGCAATAATAATATACACAAGCAATAAATCTGAAAACAAGAGAAAAGCGTCCACAGCTTCTGCAACGTTCTGCTTTCACAATCTTGTTTCGGTTGTTTCTTATTTTCACGTCTCGTTAATGAGACAAAATGTCAGCTGTGTGACCTCTATTACAAACAACACATCACGTTACTAAGAAAGGCCTAAAAGATCAAAAGAAAACTTGCATATCATCCATTTAAAATGCATTCATTGAATTTCTCTTATTCTATTTTAGCTGATGGACTTGAATTAGCAGGAAGCTGAAGACCAGCTTGGCTGCCGTAATTTCTTTGCATCTTCTGCTTATATGTGCAATTTCTGGTCCAAGCTATCAGCTAATATTCCCCAGCTTACTATAAAATGGGCTGCATACATTATGTTATTAACTGCTTCAGCTCTTCCCCCCGCTATGTGATCGCTAAACTCTATTTATAAAAAGCAAACACAGCTGCCTGCTGCGAGCACTTTGGGAAATAGTGATTTTTTTTAAAGTCCATCTGCAGCCTACAGTTGATCGTGCACGTGTTCACAGACATAATTAGATCAATGATCACTGTGTGTAAACGAGTAACAGCCTTTAACATCATGGGGCATATCCTTTAAAAAAGCTCTGGCTAGAACGTTGGCGTCGTCTGTCCACTCAGGACGGTCAGAGAGAAGCACGGCTCGTGGATATCATAGATTTACTGACAGTAACGAGGGCCGTGGGCGGTGGGAGCGAGAGGAAAGATGCTGCCTAATGGCCACACTGTGGTCTCCATTGAAAGAGGGGTTTTAATCACAAGAAAAGTTAATCCTCAATCAATGAAAATGTAAAGCAGTGGCTTTCCGTTGTATTTGTGCTGATAGCAGCTTAAAGGATCATTTTTGAGGGGCTCAGACCTCATTTGCGAGTGCCTGGCACGGCTCCTAGTCACGTCTCGTATGGCGCATGCGCTGAGGGGACACAGACTTGCTATTTTTATTTTTGGATGCCCCTGAAATTTATCTATTACTGTCCCAAATTTCCCTCAAATGCCAACATTTAAAGACCTTTACAGGTCATTTCCATGAAGAACTCACAGTGTTCAATGCAGTGAGAAATTTAGATTCTGGAGAGTTTATCGATGAGGAAAGATACACGTATATAATGTGCGGCGGCCTTGTCTTCTCCTTTTCTCCTCTAATGTCTGTAGGTCTCGTTTGTGCGTGTTGTCAGAAACATATTTTGTTTAGCTGACACCAACAATTCTGCCAAGTCATGAAACTGCACTGCAGCTTGTTATGGTAATACTTTGTCAGCTGGTGTGTCTGACTCTGATAGGAGAAGTCGGGACGTTATTCACCCCTGAGTCTTTATGGCTCTCACTAAGCAGCTCCTTTAAGGAAGGCGGGATCAAAGGGAATCGGGTTGTAGTGTAACAGGCAACATTAAAGATGCATTATGCAATTGTCAGTGAGCCACGACAATAAACTGCAGCTTGTGTATATATGTTTGAGAGACATATTTTAAGTATTTTTGAACCCTTTTTTGGCGTCCAAATCTATTTTAGAGCAAAAGCTAAACCTTGGCTCGTATATGCTAAACTGTCCCAAAATTACACCGTGTCCTCGCCTACAGGATAGCAGTGCAGTCTCCTGATGTTGCACAGGGGATTCATTTGTATCGTGTGAACGCTCCTCACTCTGTCCACAATAAATCATATCTGCTGCACCTCGGAGAATGGCTGCGAGCTAATACAGATTCCCTACACCTTGACATAGTTGTAATCAGATTCGCCACCTGTTTGTCTTGCTGCTGGGATGTTTTTCACCCCGGAGACTCACAGTTATGCATCATCTGATGTTCTTTGTGTGATAAAGTTATGGGATTGTTGGAACAGCTTCCACATTAGATTTGCGTGAGGGGGTGACCATGTGCGCTTGTTCATCATTTTCTTTTCTGCTCAGAGTATAATTCACTTCATTTAGATCAAATTGACAGTGATATTATTGTGTTAGAACATAGTCTTTTTTTTGGAAATGGCATACCTCCAGAAATTTAGTGACCGAAAAGTCCCTCTTGGCATTCGTCCCATAGAGAATCTAATTTTAGCCACGCTGGGGGCACTGTTGCTCTGTGCACCGCAGTGTGTCATCGTTAACCCACAGCTGTGCTTGTGGTTTTTTCAACATTGTGAAAGGTTGTAATTTTTGCAAAACTAATAGCTCCTCCCCCATAGATCAGTGAAAGCCGATAATAATCTGAACTAATCTTTGATAATAACCATTTTTAGCAAAGTGAAGGTCCTTACTTCGTGGGTGTTTTGTTTCATAAGCAAAATAGTTTCAAAATGCCTTTTTCCAAACATCTATTTTTATTTCCTAATGGGAATTTCCTCCTTATTTTCATTTCATTATACTTTTAATTTCATATCACATATCTGCCTGTTGTGTTAAGCCAACACGCTTATCATCTGCTGCAGATGCGTCCAGCAACTCTGTCTTTAAAATTTCATTTTTTCATTTCATTTCATTTCATTTATTTATTCATTTTCAGGCACAACAAATACCTATATTGAACATAAAATACACAAAACAAAAAACAAAAATTGCCTGAAAAAGGAGTGGGACGAAGAAAACTTATTAAATCCCACCCCTATACTCACTCATCAACAAAAAAAACAATAAACTTCCCGCAGCTACGCCCATCATTGCATACAGACCCATCAACAGCTCCGGGCACATACAAGCATCTAAGCGGCAGCTCGCAACCAACAATTAGAGCCTTCATAACTGAATACAGAATATATAAATTATAAATTGCATTACCACAGGTAACAGGTAGTAATAACTACAAGTAACAAACACACATACATATACATACATATATATCTACACACACAAGTACATATATGTACATACATACGCACACTTTATTTTTATTTATTTTTTTTATTTTGGAATCCATACCAGCAATGGTAAGAGGACAGACATTACAGAGCACACTAAAACCCATCATTGAGTATACTGTGACCAGACCAACTGTTTGTAGAGAAATTTAAATCTATGAATATTTTTGCATTGTTTCAATTGTAAACTCAGACTGTTCCAGATTTTCACACCACATACAGACACACAAAAGCCTTTACGGGTTGTTCGAGTTCTGGGTAATTTGAATTCTCCAAAGCCTCTCACATTATAAACCTTTTCTCGAATTTCAAATCTAGTTTGTAAATTTGCCGGTAAAAGTTTAGTAAAAGCTTTATACAAAATTATGGATGTATTGTAATTAACCAGATCCTGGAATTTAAGTAACTTTGCCTGAAGAAAGAGTTTGTGAGTATGATCTAGATAACCAGCCTTGTGAATAATACGCAGTGCTCGTTTCTGTACTGTGACTAATGGATTAGTTGTATTTTTATATGTATTTCCCCACACTTCCACACAATATGTAAGATATGGAAGAACCAGGGTACAGTACAGAGTACGAAGTGCATCTTTATCAAGGAATTGTTTCACTTTGTTCAAAACTGCGAGGCTTCTAGAAATTTTGGTTTTTATGTGTCTGACGTGGGGTTTCCATGAAATTTTGTTATCAATTATAACTCCCAAAAATTTGTTTTCACTCACATTATCAATTGGTACACCTTCAATGATAATTGGTAATTCTATATTATATTTTAAATTACCAAAAAACATTGCTTTAGTTTTATTTATATTTAATGATAATTTATTTATGTCCATCCATTTTTTTTATTAATTTTAGCTCCCTGTTTACGGTCATTACAAGATCAGTATAATCATCGCTACTGAAAAATATGTTGGTGTCATCTGCGAACAGTATGAGTTTAAGTACTTGAGAAACATCAAAAATATCATTTATGTATACATTGAAAAGTTTTGGTCCCAACACTGACCCTTGGGGAACACCACATGTAATACCAAGTTTCTCTGAGTGGTAATGCCCTATGCTAACATATTGTTCCCGACCCGTTAGGTAACTTTTTAACCAGTTACCAGCTTTCCCTCGAATACCATATCTTTCCAATTTATCCAGTAAAATTGAGTGATTGATTGTGTCGAAGGCCTTTTTGAGATCAACAAAAATACCAACTGCATATTTATTTTTATCCAGTGTATCAGTAATTTCTTCTACTGCCTCAATTATCGCCATTGAAGTGGTTCTTTGCGTTCTGAAACCATACTGACCAACATTTATTATTTGATGTTTTTCAAGGAATTTTTCTAATCTTGAATTAAAAAGTTTTTCTAGAATTTTTGAGAATTGAGGCAGTAGAGAAATAGGCCTATAATTGGTAAAACTGTGTTTGTCATTACTTTTATATAGTGGTATTACTTTCGCAATTTTCATTTTTTTTGGAAAACAACCGGACTGAAATGATAAATTACAGATATATGTTAAGGGACTAGCAATATTCAGAATAACCTGTTTAACTACAGACATATTTATGTCATGATAATCCATTGAAGACTTACTTTTACATTTTAATGTGATATTTATTACTTCTTGCTCATTTGTAGCTGAGAGGAACAGTGAAAAGGGATTTGATTTTATATTACTGATATTTTCATTTTTATGACACGGGATGTCCGCTGCTAGTTCAGGGCCAACATTTATGAAGAATTTATTGAACCCATCGACAATATTACTCATGTTGTGATTTTCACCATTTGCATCAGTAAAATATTCAGGATATGATGTTCCAGAAGATCCTTGTTTAATTAAGTTGTTTAACACATCCCAAGTTCCTTTTATATTGTTTTTATTTTCATATAATCTTCTTCTATAATAAAGTTGTTTGCTCGTTCTTATAATATCAGTCAATTTATTTCTATATGCTTTATATCTTTGTTCCACTTCTTTTGTTTTTACTTTGATAAACTGTTTATACAGATTGTTTTTCTTTTTGCAAGCATTAATAATTCCTTTTGTGAGCCAAGGACTTTTTATCTTTTTTTTTCTTTGTCATGTGTTCGTTTACAGGACAATGTTTATTGTACCACATAGTAAAAATATCTAGAAAATTATCATAAGCCTTGTCCACATCTGACTCTTCATACACCGAACTCCAATCTTGTTGTGCTAAATCGAAATTGAAGGCATGAATTGCTGCTTCATTTATTGTTCGCTTTGCTATCGTGATCTTGGTATCTATTTTTTTTAAATCACAGTCACACAAAGTAAAAACTGGTAAGTGGTCAGTTATATCACAGACAAGCAGGCCACTATTAATTTGGAAATCCATGACATTAGTAAAAAATATTGTCAATAATAGTGGCACTATGTGATGTTATTCTGCTTGGCTTTGTTATTGTTGGATATAGTGATAAGCTGTACATTGTGTCAGTAAAGTCATCAATGGCTTTTAACCTTGTTGGATTTAGCAAATCAATATTAAAATCACCACAGATAAATAGTAATTTTTGGTTCACCGAAGCAAACGTTTTTTCTATCCATTCATTAAAAGTGTCAATACTTGAACTGGGTGTCCGATATATGCAACTTATTATAACATTTCTCTTTTTTTCATTCATAATCTCAATAGTCAAACATTCCAAAATTCCATCAATAGCCATAGACATAGTTGTTACAACATTATATTTTATAGAGTTATGAACATATATAGCAACCCCGCCGCCCGCCTTATTTAATCTATTCATGTATTTTAAATCATATCCATTCAAACAAAAATCTATTCCTTTATCGACATTGAACCAAGTTTCAGTGATGGCTATAACACTAAAGGGGCGAGAAAATTGTTGCAAATAGTCCTTAATGAAATCAAAATTAGAGTACATACTTCTGCTGTTAAAGTGAATTAATGAGAGCTTCCCGTCTAGGTTAATTTCTTTTTCATATTGTTCCTGAGTGAAATAATTACAATTTTTAACAAAAGAAGAGAGAAAGTTACTTTCAGAATCTATTTCTGGATCTATTATATTATGCTCCTTATATTCACAATCTAGATCAATTACTTTCTGTTGAAGAACTAATTTCAACGTGTCCATGTCATTTCCTGGTGTAATTGATACATTGGTGTCAGTTATACTTGTCCAGATCCTCCATGTTCCTCACTATCAGTACTTTTGCCTCTTCTGGTGTCCCGTTTAGCTTAATGAAAATCTTACAGTTTGTTACCCATGTATGTTGTATTTTACCGTTCTTCTTCAGTTGCCAAAATTAAAAAAGGAAATGAGTCATTATGAAAAAAGCAACAGTAATGATTTGAGTTTTAATGTTTTCAATTATGAATAAATTGTTAAATTATAAATGGGACACAATTGGCTGAAGATTTGTAGAATAAATAAAAATGAAATTCTTTTAGTTTTATTTAACTGTAATAGCCTTGAATTATGTATTTTCTGCCAACAACGAGAACAAAGAGGAAACAGTTGGGATTTTTGTCTGATTCATGTTAGAATTAGTTACATATGATCATGTGAAATAGAAAGCATAGAAAGTACAGCTGCTATAGGGATTTAGAGAGTAAAGGGTCCTTCAGATGGAACATGACAACAGCACCGCTGCGCTCTGACTCACATTCTTTTTGAGGACTTCCACTTTGCCGTAACAGTTTCCCGTTGATTTGAGCAAAGTGCAGTGCAAGCGTGACGTACACGTGCATGAGGAATCGAAATGCAAAATGGGAGAGAACATGGACATATCTTATTCTTCTTTCAGCTGTTTCCTTTAGGGGTCACTAAAGTTGATCATCTGCCCCATCCACCTCCTTTGTATGTCCTCCCTCACTACATCCATGAATCTTCTCTTCTGTTCCTGCCTAGCAGCTCTGTATTCAACATCTTTTGCAGAGTTTATCCACTATCTGTCTTCTGCACATGTCCAGACCATCTTAGCTTTGCCTTTCTAACTTTGTCTCCAAATCGCTCAAGCTGAGCTGTCCCTCTGATGTACTCATTTGTAATCTCGTGCATGCTGGTCACTTTCAATAAAATCTCAGCATCTTCAGCTCTTCCACCTCTAGCTCAGCCTCCTGTCTTTGTTTTAGTGCCACTCCATTTCTCAGGCATCCTCTCACTCTCCAAGAGCATGTTAAACAGTATGGTTCAAAAGTCCACTGCTCTCTCTCCCAAACATTGCCATACCTCCACAGATATGTCATCTGCACCAACTGTCTATCCACTCCCTCCTCTTCATAGCTCCGCTCCCTTCCTCCTGACTCATCATCTGGACTTACTGATTAACAAACTCTCCTCCATCCATCCTCTCTCTCTGTTGCTAATTTTCTTCAGTCATCAGCTCCTCAAAGTCCATCTTCATCATCCCATCTCTTTCCAGCTTGACCTCTCTGACTAGCCAATCAATACAAGTCCTTTAGTCCTACCTTACTGTCCAGCCTCATGTACATCTCACTGTAAGACTTTTGTTCTGGCCCCTCTCTCTCAGCTAGCCTCCAAGTACTTCATCCTACTTTCTTCATCTCACTGACCATCCAACTTTTCTTTGCTAACCTCTTCCTTTGAATAGTTTTCTGTACTTCGTCATTGCACCACCAAGTCTCATTGTCCACTTTTCATTGTCCAAAGGATACACCAAAAAACTTTCCTAGTTATCATTTGCAACTCCTCCCTCCACCTAGAGCCTGTCTCAACTTTTCCCCACAACATTTTTTCTTTTTCAAGTACCATGATTTAACTCTTTCCCCTGGTTCATTGACCTACAGACTACCATCCAGTGCTACCAAGCTACATTCTGCTCTGACACCACCTTATACTCTCCTATCACTTTCAGATTTCACCTTCTACATCAGACGTAGTCCACCTGTGTGCACCTTCCTAACTTCCACTAACATCTGGCATTCTGCCTTTCTTTCCTTCCCACCATGCCTGCCCAACAATCCTTCACTAACTCTGCTCCCTTCATCTCCACGTCCACTGAAGTCTGCTCCAATCACCGCGCTCTAAAACTTTCTCTTCTGACATCCAACTTGTGGGGCACACACACTGATAACATTCAACATCACCTCTTCGATTTCCAGTTTGAAATTCATGATCCTCTCTTCACCTCCACAACACACTGACACATGCTTCCTTCTATCATGGTAAAGCAGCTTGTATCCGCCTCTAATGCTCCTTTCTTTGCTTCCCTTCTACCTGGTCTTATGCACAATATATCTACCTTCCTTCTTTCCATCATATATCCACCTCTCTGTCTTCACCAATCCTAGTCCCTAGACTTACAGTCTCTACCCTCACCTCAACATGCTTGCATTTCCTTCTCTTTCACTTCCTCCAACCACTGCTTCCCCAGGTACACACAAAGATCACTGGTGACCACAAAATTATGTAGCACAGGCAGAGAGGAGTGACCGGTGCAATTCATATTATGGGTTGTTCATATGAAGGGGTCGTAAATAGTGACTACACGTTGCTAATAAATTATGTGATCAGCAACGTCGATGACCTCTAGAAAAGCAGAGATTTGGACATGTTGCTGGAGCTTATATTCAAACATCCCAGCAAAACTGGAAAAAATCAATTCATTACTTTCGTCTTTTTTTTTATTTAGTATTTTTATAATGCGTGATGTGTTTGATATTTAATTTAAAAAGTTTATTGTTGTAAGTCATTTTCCAGCTGCTGTTCACATGCATCAAGTCAATATTTCATTCAGTTTTTCAAAACATTATATTAAACTCGGCTATAACAGATTTTCATTTACATGGAGTAAATTAAAATCTGTTATAGCAGAGTTTAGTATCATCTGTACGTTTGTTGATATGCCACTACTACAAATATCAAATTAAACGAAACCTTCAGGCAGTATTCATATTAGAATCATCAGATATGATATGGAAATAAATGAAGTCAAAGTGAATAACTCACATCAGTGGAGAATGTAGGAGTTTCTCGTTGTGCCAACCTTTGATTTCCAAATATTTTTAGCTTAGATGTTGGCGTTTACAGTTTTCCTCATGAAACGGGAACAAGAAACGCTTAACAGGTCAGTTTCTCAGATGTAGAAAGTGTTCAGAGTGTGTCAGTGAGCGCGTGCCAAAAGAGAAAAGAAAAGAAAGCTATAAATTGTTTTGGAAAAAACAGCCTGTGGGATGCTTTGTCTCCTGCCAGAGCTCGGTGAAAATTGAAGTAGAGTGAATGCGTCTGAACATAGACAGATGAGATATCAAATTGGCGGGCAGGAGTGTGATAATCAGGGAATTGGAGAGGGAAAATTGCATCAGAATGGAATCATAAGCCTGGCCAGAAGTGAGGATTTGCTGATCCCTGACCTTCTGTTTCAGAGCTGAGGATTTTAAGTAATGAGATCTATGCAGTGAAACAACTCCACTATCAGACTGCCAGTCTTCAGCGTTCTGGGAGGAGAGCGTGGCTGCTGCTTCAGAAAGCATAGTCGAGGGATTTCACGCATATTTAGAAATGTGCTATGGCAGCACTCTAAGCCACGAAGGGTTAAGAAGGCAGAATGAGTAAAGGAATGACATTTTGCTGCAGTAAATAGACCTCGTGTGAAAGTACAATGTGCTGAGAAGCTTCTGCGCTGTTGAATACCTGATCTAATGGCCTTCAGTTGCAGGAAGAAACTACATGCAAAAAAATATTTTTATTGCTTTCTGACAATAAGAAACTTGAATGAAACTAAAGATGCAGTAACTGTTGCAAGTTTCTTGACCTTTTCAGTATATTATCATCTGATAATCTAATCGAAGGTTTCCTGTGAAACTGAAAGTCTTCCTATTATCGATTATCTCTTTTTGAGGACATTGAGAGCGGTTTAGTAATAATTGAGACAGTGTATAACACCCCTGCTGAACACGAGTCCTTTCTTTTGTAGCTGAATGCTAATTGCTCCTTACATGTTTTTGGGTCTGGAATGATCCCGGGTTTAAAAGCAGCCAGGCAGCACTGATAATCCTCTCATTAATTCTGCTTTTATCACTGGGATGATTAGATCATGTTTGGAGAAAGCCAAACAGCTTGAGAAGTGGAATTACACATTTTTCACAGTGTTGAGAAACCTTTTCTGTGTTTCCATTTCCATTCAGTTAATTTGTCTCAATAATTAACATAATTGGATTAATTTGGTTCATTATCTTCTTCCAGTTTGTTTGTGGCTGGGCAGTACATGTCTCCATGCCTAATTTAGGTTCTCAAAGACATCACAGCTGTTACAACAACTTTAATTCCAACCATAAAATAAAAGTATTTGTTGTGATCATAAATGTGTATGACAAATAGACTTTTGTTTAACTAAATGCAATCTTGCCCACATCTAAATATAATAACTTGAAGTTGTAACTGTCATTTCATGGTTTGAAACAACAGCTTAAATCCATTTGAACCAATCTGATCTCAAGTTGGTAAAACCAGTAAAACAGTTTCTTTCTTTTAGTTGGTTTAACAGGTTTATGAGGCTCACATATTACAGTGCACACTCAAAAAAATAAAACATTAGATTTACTTAAAAAAGTTATGTCAAGTGGTTCCACACAACTGCTTTAAGTAACTTTTAAGAAATGTTGTTACTTAGTTTGAACTCAATACTGTTAAGTTAGATTTACGTAAGTGTATTGGCTAAATGTAACTTAATTGCAATGCTTAGCTGATACTTATCTTTGTTGCTTTAAGCATACATAACTTGTTTAGGCAATATCTTTGTAATACTGTTACTTAGCTGGTACATAACTTTTCTGCTTTAGAAGGACATAACCTGGTTAGGTAATATCTTTGTAAAACTGTTATGTAGCTGCTACATAACTTTGTTGCTTTTGAATTACATAAAAATGTTAAGTAATTTCTATTCAATACAATTACAAATAAATCATTTACACTGGTTACTTCCATACAAAATAGCAAAGTTTCTTAAAAGTTACTTAAAGCAGTTATGTGGAACCACTTGACATAACATTTTTAAGTAAATCTTAGGGAGATCTTTTAGGAAGAAATGAAGACAGCACCCAAATTATCAAACACAATCCTGCCTTTAATAAGCACATTCAGTGCATATAAAATACTTTTTTCCAAGCACAACAGCTTAACACAAAGTGCAATCAATGCAACTTGTTACAAATTCCAAGTGAATATTTTGTGCAGAAAATGTAGATCAGTATAAAGTGCTAACCAACTTGTCGTCAAACTAAAATGATTTAAAAAATGATCCAACAAAGTCCTGTCTTTACTAAGCACATTCAGTGCATATTAAATACTTGTTGACAGACCGAAAAGACTGTAGAGCCGTAGCTTAACACAAAGTGCAATCAATGCAGACAACTTGTTACAACTTTAACTAAATACTTTGTGCATAAAACAATATTTTACTTCAAAGATCAGTGAAGTGCTAACCAACTTGTCTTCTTTGATCAAGCTGTTCGGATCTTCATTGAGGTAGACTGCAAGTCCTTTCAGCGTACACACTCTTCTCATTGCAACTGTGTCGTTCTGTAAAACATAAAAGCAAATTTGACTTAGCTAAACTTTAAAGACATTTTCAGTTAACTTTCAGTTAATTTTTTTAGTGGTATTCAGAATTTTGCAGCACAATTTTTTTTCTAGTATTTTTACAAGGCTTGAAACATATCCGAGTAGATTTAAGTTCTGGTCCAACTATTTTTAAGAACCAAACTTTGAGAAGAACTGCTATACAGCACAAAAATTAAATCGGCAACATGGACATTAAAATTACCTGAACAGTGTATGTATCTCTTTAATGTAACCATGCGAGAAGCTCCGACTTGGTAGTCACAAAGTGGATAACAATCCACCAGATCCTCATGTGCAACAAGAGAAATTTCCTTTGGAGATGGGTCAATTTTGAAGGATCCATAGTGTTCAGTGTACCACGAGCTCAGTTTTTTTTACTATAAACACCAACAAATCTGCCAAAATACACATCTGCAGGATTTCAGCAAACTCTGGCAGACCCCCCAGTGATCCATGTACTATTAACATGCCCTTCCTGTAGTAGATGCCCGCAACAGACACACTCTGGGCAAGGCTAACTACAGCTGTGTCAGGGTACTTTTCAGCAAGACAATGTGCAATTTCACGTTTGAGAAGTTCTACTGGGACTGCCGAGACTCGTGAAACCTCAAAAGTGGCTTTGCTACAGCCTGATGAATGCATGTAATGGCCAATCATGAGCTGGTGTTTGGTTGACAAAGACAGGGTTATGTTTTTGAAGCAGTTTGTGTGTCTAGCAACTTTTTTAAAAAATGTGTGCTTTGCCTCGAATCTGATTGTCCATAATAAGGCAAGTGGACCAAAATGGCGAATTATTGAGGGATAATGAGCCAGAAAGTGATGTTTTGGCAATGGTCTTCTATCTGGGCATACTTCTTTGTACCTTTGATGGTGGTCTAAAATCTTACTCTCCAGGTATGCAACTGAGTCACTGTTATGAACAGGACACACAACAAGCTCAACAATATCCTTCAAATCTAGTAGAAGTCCCCAAGCTGGTTCGTTTTCAGGTATGTGTTGTCCAATAATAAGTGGCAGAAGTCTTAGTAAACACCAATTTTCATGTGCATTGCCACCAACAGTTTTTTTACTAAGAAAATTGTGAGGCAATTTCTGAGGGCGATTAGTCTGATCCCCTCCTTTGTAGGGAAATGACTGAACAAGTCTATTTAGATTTTCAAAAGTGATGTACTTCTTGCCTATTAGTATTCGAAGGCACTCAGCTATCTCAAAAGGCACAATACCTTCAAAAAGGTCATGTGCAAGATCAGGGGGGAATCCTGCAGTGACCTTGAAGAAAGACAGACTGTCTGCCAAGACACACGAGCTTTTCACACCACAACAAGCTACCCCTGTCTCACGTGCAGTTGCTATGTACACGATGGAGCTCCTCAGTTCTCAGAGAAAAGTCACTATTTGTAGCTTTTGATTCAATCTCTGAGCGTGTAGCAGTACAAAACCTGCAAAAGTAATCTCCAGAAAAACTTTCCACAAAACCGGCCAATCCATGAGCTCCGAGGCTGTCTGCCACTACATATTGGACAGTGCCTTTAAAGTTGACCCCTAAATTGTCAATGAACACTCCCTGCTGCTCTAAAATGACAAGGTCTTGCAAAAGTGGCTCAAATATTTTTGGATAGCCAAAGGTCCTAAGGTCCTCACTTTTGCACAAGAGAGCCAAATAAATAGAAGAGAGGGATGAATGACTACCTGGTGGCAAGTTACCTAAAATCCAGTAAACTGAGCAAAGTTTATGCTTTTTCCGTGATGTCCCCAATGGATTGCAAATTTCGAAATCATCAACATAAAGACAAATAGAGATTCTTAGTTCACCGCCTGAGAAAAACTCATTATTTGGAAAATGTAGACCATCTTTATATGGTGTATACTTTTCCTTATTTACAAAAGGATTCTGATTGTGGCTAGTGACAAATTTGTTCAGTATGTTTTCTTGTTTAAATATCTGCTGTAATGATTTTAGAATAGGAATATACTGAAAGGTCCTCTTGCTTTGGGAGTCGAGAATGTATTCAATTGGATCAATTACTTCAAAATGTTTTCTGTAATACTGTCTGCGTTTGAAGGCAGTGGCAAGTGTGCCGTCCTTTTCTATGGCTTTTAACAAAGGGTTAAAAGAAACTGCCTTTGTCAGTTCTTCAATAACAGGCTGGTCTAGACAAAGGTTATGATTCTTGAGTATGTCTACAATTACTTGATTTGTCAAAGGCACTGATGCACAGCTTATCAGGTAGTGCAATTCTGAAAGCAACTCGTCAATTGCTATGCTGGGAACATGAAAATAGTTTTCCAACTTAAGTAAAAGAGATGCAAAATTAAGTTCTATTACATTTGCCAAATCTTCAGTCTCACTTGTAGTTGTATCGTGATCAATATTTGCACTTATGTCCTCTTCTACAATAGTGTCTGTACTGTCATCAGCTGATGTTTGGCCTACAATAGTGTTAGCAATACCGATTTTAAAGTCTTTTAAGGTATAAGGATTGTGTTTCCTATTTCGATGAGACTTGAATGTACCATAGATATTTGTTTTGAAAGAACAACCCTCAAACATGCAATGCACAGTCTCGTTACATTTTAGATGGTTGTTAATGTGAGAAAAATACTCCTGCTCTGAAGCTATGTTGCAGCAGGAACACAAATGGCAGTTAAATGTTGCCAAACTCACAGACTTGTCTAGAGTTCTTTGGGTATGTGATCTGCTTAAGTGGCTATGTAGAGCATTCCATGTTTTGAAAACACAGACACAATCAGAATAGGCACATGGATACTGCTGTCTACTATGAACTAACCTGTAGTGTTTTAATAACAGAGCTCGTGATGACACCACTTTTTTGCACAATTTGCACTGCCACATCAACGTATCTGGGGGAGAAGCACAAAAGACATTTTCATTACACTGTCCCTGAAAAAACTAAATAATTTGCACATTGTTAATGTTTCATATTAATCAGTTTTATTTTTAATATTGTATGCTACAACAATGAATTTATTGATCTACATCATCACCACTACATATTGTGTAAATGTGTGTGTAATCTGACATTAAAAGTCGAGTGAGAAATCCCATGGACATTGTACAACATTAATGCAGTTCATCTTACACCAGCTTACTAAATGCTTTCTGCAAGCTACATCAAAACGTAAGCTGAAATATTAGACAGAAAATACACCCTAACCTGTCTGCTAGCAAGGAGCGCTTCTCCACTGTTGTTGGCTAAAGTGCAACGCAGTCAGGCGTCCGAGTATAAACTCGGCGCGAAAGTGCGTGCCGGACCGAATGCGCTGCCTGTACCGACGCATACCGACGCTAGCGCTACACTACATTTGGGCTGAAAACAGAGCTTTGCTATTGCAATGGAGTCCCCTCCAAAATCATTTGGAAACTCACGTGCAGCAAGTCCACGTTAGCAAACCTTTACCGGGCAAAACCCTGCCTGTACTCTTTTCTTAGTAGCACTTGCGACATTAACTGACGTGTGAACATATATATGTAGACGGGCTTTACAAGAAAAATGACTTCTTACCTGATTTTTGGACAAAAATGCGGCTGAACCAGTCCACATGGCGAAGAAAAAGCAAGCTTGAGAAAGAGGGTGGTGCGCATGCGCATTGGCCCTTACTTAGGCGGGCTCTGCACGCAGCAGTATGTGCAGAGGGACAAACCTGTGAATTTACTCAACAATGTTACGTTGACACAGTTCAATGACTTTGTGTAACAACAAAAAGTAACAACATTTCATTAAATTTGCACAAACACTTTAAGAATTTTTGCAAAATCGAGTTTATTAAGAACAAACAACAAAATCTACTTTAGTAAAAGCAGAGATAGGCTGAGTTCATTTTTTTGAGTGCAGTTCACCAAAGTCCTCCTGCAAAATTAAGTGAAAATGCCAAAAAAAAGCCCTCAAACTCAGTTGTTCACTAAAGCCTCATCAGAAATGTTCTCAATAGAACGGTGGCTGTTATCAAGAGACCTGGGGAGAAAATCTGTATGGACTAATGAATGTAGACACTCATAACAGTGGCTGCCTATATCCATCTTTAAAACACGTTGGAGACTCTGCCGTGGTCTGGGGCTGCATTTCAGCAAGTGGTGTTGGGAATCTTTTTTGAAGACAAATGTAGCACACCTATTTCCCATTTAACCAATAAAATATAAAGAACTGAAAGGGGTCAAGACTTTTGCAGGAGACAGTAGATATTCAACTTAATACAAGAAATGGTGTCGGGTACTAGAGATAGATTGCTTCTGTCCCTGCTTTTTCATTTTTATTATTATTATTATTATTATTATTATTATTATTATTATTATTATTATTATTATTATTAGCAGTAGTAGTAGTATCATTATTATTATTGCATTATGCTTACATTTAGAGGCGGGGCTATTTTCACTGTAAGCTGTAGTCGGGGGCAGGGAAACAGGCTGTACACATAACAGTGATATACTATCGGAATATAAAATGTTGGTAATATGTTATGTTATATTAGAAAGCTAACTAACTATATTTGTGTATTTAAGGAGATTCATTTTACTGGAGTTATTTTTCTCCTCCTGTGAATATAAATCCACATCTCTCTTTTTTTAAAACTCAGTACTTCTTTACAAATCTTACAGTGTGGCTTTCACGAGTCTACGTTAAAATAAATTGGAGTAGACCTTCTGCTTCTTTATGAGAGTAAAGGCTGACACATTCGAGGAAATCAAGATTCAGCTGAAGGACTAAACATTGCTCAAATAACCCCGAGCCACCGTTCCCAAGCTCAAATTTATTTAAAAAGCACAGAATGGATAGAAACAAAAAAGGGAGATAAATAAGAAATAAGTAAAATGCAGGCTAGTAGGTGGTTAGCATATACAGTCATGGAGGTGCAGGAGACACCAGACAAAACAGACAGACTCAAATGCCAGTGAATAAAAAGAAGTTTAAAGTCTAGTTTTAAAAGACTCAACGGAGTGAGTGAAAGAAATGCAGTAGAAAGAGCAAGCAGTAAAAGGAACATGGATATCTCGGGGCCCCTCATTTGAACCCGCTGTACGTAGCCACCGCAGAGACCAGCGCTACAGGTCCTTAGAACAATCACTCTACGCAATGTTGACGGGCTGTGCTCAGCTTGCTCCGGTGAGCGCTCGCCGCCAGCTCACCACAGAAGTCTGCCTAATTCCAAACATCAGCCTGTGCTGTCACTGAATCCCCGCTTAAAGAGATGGGGATGATGGGATGGTGAAAGGGGCTGGAGAGAAGCTGTCTCAACAACAAGAAGGAAAGGTGCTACCTCAAATGAGATTGGATGGGGGTGGTGTGAGGTGGGGAGAGGGTGTGCAATACCAAGTCTAGATTGCAGAGCAGAATGGCAACACGGAGCACTACGAACACTAAAAAAGAAAAGAGAAAATAGAGACTTCCTGTCCATCTTCTTCCACCTACACACCACAGTCTCCCCTGAGCTGCTCCTGACTATCCAGACATGAACTCAAGCTAAACTCTTGGACCAGATAAGTCAAGACTGCCAACCTTCGGCAAAAACAAGTCTACACAAAATGAAAGCATCAGGACATTAAAAGTCTTTCGACTGACCTCACCTGGAAACAAAGTTGTTCCTATCATGTTACTTTAAGAGCTGCTTTTTACAGCGTGCCACCTGCTGCCCATCCACTTCTGTACCTCTGAGAGATGGACTGCGGCTGGAGCGTTAACATGCTATGAGCACTAATCTGCAGCCTTTTTTTCTTCTTAGGAAACGGCAAACCCTGCATGAATTTTGAGCTTGGTACCATAGAAAATGTCAGCTACTACTGTTTGTTTGTGCTGTGTTTGGCTCTTTTAGCTTCGTCCCTGACGTAGAAGGCAGATGCCACGCT
Source organism: Rhamphochromis longiceps (assembly GCF_057381845.1). Taxonomy (NCBI): domain Eukaryota; kingdom Metazoa; phylum Chordata; class Actinopteri; order Cichliformes; family Cichlidae; genus Rhamphochromis; species Rhamphochromis longiceps. The sequence continues at coordinate 44,130,511 of NC_140562.1, forward strand.
ATACAGATAACTGTTAAAGTTGTCTACTTCTTTTCCACGCTTTGTGTGTTTTCTGCTCTTCTCAGTGAACTCTGAAAAGATGGTCTAACAGCCATCAGTGAGCTCTGAACCTACGCACAGCACAGCGTACCTGAGTGAAGTGTTGTTGGCGTTTTGAAGGACTGCCACAGAATTTTGAAATATTCAAGAATTTCCCTTTCATGGGCTTCGGGGTTCACGGAGGGTGCTCGCTAGATAGGTACCAGTTTTCATCATGGTTTGGATAGACATCAAACCTTACATTAGTTTCATGTTTTAGATTTTTTTTTCACAGTTTTGTACTGTGGTGGAATATCCTTCTGTTAGCACTGGAAACATCACAAAACCCTGAGACACTTTACAGAATCTGTCATTTTTACTTGAGCTGTGAAATGAAGAGCAGCAGCCTGAGAGCGTCACCATGAAACAACACAACCAGCTTCATCTCTTAAACACATAAAACCTCGTGCAAATTTCTTTCAAATAACTATGCTTTAAACTTCCAGTTATCTCAAGTGTGATTGGGATTGAGGCAGAATACATTACCGTGTAAGTGTTATTTAATTTCAATTCAGATTTCATTCACTGATTACTATTTGGTGAGCCCTGCTGGCTGAATTGCAGCCTGTTTCTGTACAACGGGAATAACAGGAAGTGGAATGGCGCCCCTCAAAAGTCGCACAAATGGACACCAAGTTACCATAAATCTAGCTTTAGCAAAATTTGCCTTAGGCATCAAAAAAAAAACAAACCTTTACCATGTAGAGTCATACTGCTCTGGATGTACAGGATCAGTACAGTTGATGTCACCCACAGATGTCACTAACCCATGAATGACATGACAGCTCCCAGACATAAAACCAAAATATCTTGACATACATTTCAAAGGCTTACCAGGTGACTGAATGATTTATTCCTCCGGCAGTCATTGTGTTCCTGTGGACTGGTTTCTGCTGGGGCGGGTCATGTTCAGTCTGCACCAGTTTGCTGATAGCAGTTAATGTTTTTGACATTGATTTAAAAGCTATTTCTGTAACCTGGCTTGAAGGTATCCGTTTGCATGATCCTCTGGCCCCATGGGTGTTTTTGAATGCAACTTTAAAGGTCTGGCACAGGAAGCTGATGTACCAATTCCTGAGCCTGCGAAGCAGCAGCCAATTAGCACAACGCCAGACCTCTTTGAATCTCTGCAAAGCTTTGAGATGTTGGCATTTCAGTATGGACCCAAGCTCAGGTTGAGGCTGAGGCATTAGAACTGACCAGTTGTCCACGAGTAGCATATTTACAAGAGATGTGGGCTGCTGTCTGTGTATCTCGTGACAATTTTAGTGCTTCTTCTACCTGACACTCAAAGGCATTCCTGCCTATTGTCTCTGAAACCATCAGAAAATGAATTTTGTGTATATATTTATTTATATTTAGATTTCTTCATACATTCTTATATAGTTCTATATTGTGTATTTTGTTGTACAGTTATTTTATTTTTCAACTTTAATTTATATATTTATCTTTATCTTATTCTTCCCAGTTAAATTTACCCTTCATTCTAATTTGTGTTGTACAGTTATTTCATTTTTAACCTTAATTTATATTTTATTCCTTCCTAGTTAAATTTACCCTTTTTAATTTTTCATATTTATTTCCTATCTTATTCATAGCCTTTTCCTTTTTTTGTTCTCTTTAGGTCACGAGCAGTTGTCCAAGCATTTCACTACATATCGTACTGTGTATGACTGTGTACGTGACAAATAAAATTTGAATTTGAATTTGAATTCCAAATGCTCTTTTATACACGTCCTCATTTATGGTGCAGCCTTACGCATGACTAGCAATTACCTCCTCCAGCACTGAACCAATTTTTAATTATAGAAGGTAAATATGCAGGCAGTGAAACTGATCAGGCAAATTACATGTAAGTGCTGATAAGGCAAATATGATGAGAAGAGTAAAAGAATTGTAATGCTGAGCTGGGCTCTTGCTCCTTTAGGCGCTTTTACATCCTTTCCTAATCACAATATCTCCTGGATACACAACAGTAATTACATTTCACTGAATACGCCATTGTGAAGTGCAATAAAGCTCCTCCATTTGCATTTCTCCAACCACAGTGAAGATCTGAAAATGTCATTTACTGCGAGGAAAACGTGCAGATTTTACAGCGACTGTCAAAGCCCACAAATCAATCTGCTTATAACCGTTTGACAAATTAGACTGTGACCTTTCACAGATTCACTTTGTGGTTTGATCTTAGTCGGGATAAGTTTCATTTTAAGTCTGAATTGAAATTGACAGCTCAACTGCTGCAAATATTAGTCAGGTAGAAGGTTTGCTGTCTTATTCAGAGCTTCCAGTCATTTCACTGATGAGTCATTTAGGTGTTGTGGAAAACATCCACGCCGAAACTCATCTGTTCAGGCCTTTATTTTGTTACTAAAAATTAAATGACTGTTACAGGGTCAGTTCCCTTTGTTATGGATCTCGTTCTTCGTCAATAAATCATTATTGATAAAAACTTAAAGCTACTTATACACCTGCCAGTTGGTAATTCGTCTCTTCTCAATCTACTGCCGGCTTCCCTGAGGACTCCCTCCCTCTGCTGGTTTTAGCTGACCACAGAGAATCCTGCTGGTTCAATCTACTCTTTTATAATAAGCAGAAGTGAGCTGAGCCTTTGTTTTGTGGCTATAGGAAGCCACAGTAAGCAATAAATATACTTGCAGATAACAGATGGGAAAGTTATGGTTTACCACCAACTCTGCAGTGTATTTCTCTCTATGGCAGAGCTGTATTTTAGAGTTCACTCCTCAATCCTCAGCAATAGACTCCACGGCCCCTTCCCACAGCCCCTTATTAATTTATGCATTAACTTGGAAAAGGTCCAGTATGAAATTTCCAACAGCATCCAGGCGTCAGTGCAACCCAAATGATACCATGGTAAGTAATTGGATGGTGTTAGGAATGCCATTAAATCCTATAGAGAGGCTGGCAGAAGCAGGTCAACCATCGATCACTCCTGCATCTTGACTCATTTCATTTGCTTAGACCTACATTTTAATAGGAATTTGCCTTGTTTGCGTCCAGCCTGTTGTAAGTACATGCTGTGTTTGACCCACCCAATGATGGCATCTGTGTCACAACTTTGCAATAAAGGCTAGGGCTGCTCGATTATGGCAAACATGATAATCACGATTATTTTCACTGAAATTGAGATCACGATTATTTGACGATATTTATTTCGTCCGCCAGAGCTTATATTATTTTTTTTTACATGCTGTAGTGCCATTTGTGGGAGCATTTCAAGTTGCTAGACATCAATACAACTGTTATAGCCCATATTTTAAAAATGTGTATGCATTAAGTCCATAGTAACTACATTAATTGCAAAAAAGTGCAATAAACTACAAAAAAATTGAAAATCGTTTTTGTTTTTACATATATTTCTACTTGGAGAAATTTAAGAGGTTTATCTCTCAAAACTTTAAATACAAAAAAGTTGCAAAAAATAGTTTACAACAACAGGAAATTTTTTTTGAGTGTCTTCATAGTTTTATTTTTGGAGATACAGCAATTTTTATATACTGCAGGAAAAACAAAAAAAACAATCCTATGATGCAAATTTGCAAAGAATGTGCATGTGCATCAAAATAAACAATTTCCAGCAGTGCAATTCGAGTTCTAAGGCCTACAAGTAAAAAACTACATTTTCCGCAAAAATGACGTCACTTGCGATAGTTCACGTTGACGTCTTTTTCAATGTGGGAAGTGTTAAGAACAGCTGATCGGATCGGCAAAGCGTGTTTCTGGAATATTATGTTTTTGTTCCTGCAAGCTCTTTTTATGCAATTTTTGCAAAGCTATATGTGGAAGGAAACCGTCACCGAGGACAAGCTGATGGCATAAGATGTAAGTACAACTCCTCTGGTTTCATATGGAAAAAAATTTATTGTGCTAGCTTAGCGTTCAGGTTCTACAGGGATTTAAAAATAGTTACACAAAACGAGCATGCTGCTCTGACCGGCTTTAAAGGTTTAACAATAACAATGTATTGAATAATGACTTTAAAAAATAATATAAAATAGTGTGCAAATACTGATAACAGTGCAAATGTTTGCAATATAAGAAATAAATGAAAAATGTGAACTTTGCAGTGTTGCTCTGTGGTGCAGCTACGACACCATAGCAAAGTTTACACACTGTGTCTACTTGATCCACGTCTGACTCCGCGAAGCCATAATGTTTCCACACCAGTTAAGTTTTTTTTTTTACCTCTCTTTTCAACCAACGGCAGTCCACTCCTCTCCAAATAACTTCTGCTTAGCTTTCCGAGCTTCCCTCGGGTCCTCTTAATTGTTGTGACGCGTGTTCGAAATGCAGAGCAGTGCGCTTGATTTGCCACATGGAGCAGCGCGAGAGTAAAGCATGAGGGAGGGGCTAATAATCGGCTCAGTCATTTTTAATGATCGTTGAAAGCCCAGATCGTAATCGTGATTAAAATTCGATTAATTGAGCAGCCCTAATAAAGGCATCACAGCAATATCTGGCTATTTGGGTTTGTGTTTGTGTTCAAGTTTTTGTCTTTTTCTAAAATCAGAAATTCCAAACCCTCCCTGCTGTGACGCCTGGCATCGCTCTCTCTCAGCAGTGACTTTGTCTTTAGATTTAGCCACTTTTTATATCCCCTTACAGATATTTCTCTTTCAAAAAGGCCTAAAAAAAAACTTTCCCGACTGTAGGCCCATCTTACTGCTTCATAAAATCATCTCGCTCGCTTGGCAAAAGCCGTTTCTCCCCCTCTCTGCTGTTTCATTGGGTGAGTGTGCACTGAGGCTTCAGAGAGTGACAGAGAGCGGCGATTCACAGTGTGAGAGGAAAAAAAATAAGAAACTTTTTCTTTCAGAGAGATTATTTGAGATGCAAGTATAGCACAGCTATCATTTTTACTTATTTGATGACTGATGTGCAGACTGTCGTGCTTTTGGTTTCTAGTAAGTTTCCTGTTTTTATTTGGTAATTAGTTACTTACACTGCTGTCAGTCTTACTTTGTTCCTTTGGTAGTTATTTGTCCCTGAGAACTGTATGTCCCACCTGATCTGTCTCACTTGTGCTGGATTTGCCACTTCTCAGTGTTATTGTGAAACTTTAGCTGGTTGCTGTTTTCATGGACCTTTCACCTGGTTCCATTTATTTATTTTTTTATTTTATTTTATTTTCATTTTTTTCAGATTTCAGAAATGTTATTTCGTCTCTGTGTCCTGTGCTTGGTCCTTTTCCTCTGAGAGTGATAACAAACATTTGTCATAAAAAACCTTGTACAGTATGTGTGCTATAAAAAAAAAAAAAAAACTTGAATTGTCACAGTCTGGCGAGGGCAGACTGTAGGGGTTGACAAAAGGACCCAAAACGCAGACTCCAAGGAACAGGGAACAGAACTTGAAATATTAACAAAAAGCGAGCCGTTTAATATGGCTGGTCAAAAAGGTACAAACAAAGGGCAAGGCAAACTGAAGCAAAATTAACACAAACCTAAACTGGGAAATCTAAATAAACAATAAGAAAAACCTAGACAAGAAACTTGGAAGCATGACATGGCATAGGAAACATGGCGTGGACAACAGACGACCTGACAATCACACACTGAAAACAGAGGACTTAAATACACAGGAGGTGATCAGGGGAAGTGGGAACACATGGAGGAACAGCTGACTGACATGAGCCTAATGACAGGACAAAGGAAGTGAAACTAAATACAATGAACAAAGAACACACGACTCCTTCAAAATAAAACAGGAAACATGAGACAGACATGATAATACAAACTTGATAACATAAGACACGCAGCATGAAACACAAAGGGTGAGGGAAACTAATAGGAGTCTAATAACCAAATGAACTTCGCTAATCTAATGAACTTAAACATAAACAACATCCAAATAAACTAAAACTTAAAACGCTGGGTCAGCAGACCCAGGAACCTGACATGAATAGTTTATGAAATGTTGTTTATTTCATAAAAACTGTCTTGGAATAAGTGTTTCACCTGTCCTGTAGTTCTTATTTTATTTTAGTGTAGTTGACCTTCTCCATTAAACTCATGTTAGTTGAAGGCCATTGAATAACGAATGTGAACACACACACACACACACACACACACACACACACACACACACACACAGTAGAAGAAAAAACAGCCTTTTTTGCCTGTGGAGGATAAAACTCCAGGTTAATAAAAAGGTTTCTTTCTTTTAATCAGCGGCAAGTTGGGAGGTCTTTTATGGGAATTTTAGTTGTAATGTCATAATTGAGGTCATTCTGTGCATAACTGTGATATATGCTCATACAGTCTAAAGAAATTTAATTTAACAGATGTCCTTAACAAATAAGTTTTTCTAACTTGACTAAATATGCGGACGGTCTTTATCCTTCAAGCTCGGGTCGTCTATCAGAGGGAGCTCGAGGGTTCTGTGCAGTATCTTTGCTGTTGTCTCCTCTGGACAGAGATCTTGGATGTCATTCCTAGAATCTGCAGGAGCTACTCGCCCAGTTTGGGAGTCACAGCTCTGAGTGCCTCAATTATCACAGGAACCACTGTTGCCTTCACCCTCCACAGCTTCTCCAGCTCCAGCTCAGCGCTTTATATTTCTGGAGCTTCTCATTTTCATTCTTCTTGACTTTGTCATCACTTGGTATAGCTACATCGATCACTATGGCCGTCTGTCTGAGGTCCTTTTCTTATCCCACTGAGCATACTGAGGAGGTGGTTTATAGTGGTTTTGGTGGGTATGACTGTCAAGACAAGAAATTTCACATTTTATGCCGAAATATACCCGAATGACTATGACATTAGAAATATAGTTTTATATATTTTATTTCTGTGTAAGACAAAATTAGAGGGGGATCGGGTGTCATGTGGACACCTTGGAATAGAGATACACTTGCAACACCACCAATGAGTTCAGAGTGCCTCTACCCTTATTTAAAAGGATTCTACTTTACAATAAATGTGTGCATTTGATGACGGTTGTCCTCCAGCACACATCCTGTATGTGCGTACAGCGTTTCCTGTTAGTCCAGCGTGCACCAGAACACATCTTGAATCCAAAAGATAAAATGCAGTTTGATGTAACGAATATATCCTAAGGATTCTAATTTTAGGAGCTATTTATCTCAGCAGTGTAAGAAGCAGTCGTATCGAGCTGAGGATACAGTGTAGGCCCATCATTGACACCAAGCAGACAGGCCACAGCAGATAGACATTGATCATGTTTACTCTTGTCCTCTACATTAACCTGCAGGTAATGACACCTATTCAGATCAATAGTTCTCGTTGCATCGTCTGCAAATGGATTCTGTGGTTAGATGCCACTGAGCATCTACAGCTGATACTTAGTGAGAGAAATGACTCAATTCCTCTGATTCGCCTGCTTTGCTCTCACTTTCAGCCCTGCCAAACTTGCTCATTTGTCCTTGGATTTATTCCTGCATTAGGGGAGCCAGCATGGGTTCTGCCTCAGCTTGTACACGCACACTGGAGCCAAGGCCCCGGCTGGCTCGACTGCCTGGCCTTGAATGACTTCCTGTGTGGGCTAGGTTGAATTCTTGGTCAGGAATGGTATCACGAGGAGACGGATCAAATGCCAAAAGTATCTTGGCCCGAGTGAAGTCTGAATATTTGCTTTTGACCTTCCTGGCGTCTCTTGAAAGCAGCGACCGCAGCGCACACGTCACGTCATTTGATGTTCTGCTGCAGCAAAGCAATCTGTAGATTACTTTGCGTGCTGCATGATTCGATGCTTCTATTAATTGCGTGGGCAGTGATACAACTGTCAATTAACATGTGGGAAAAGGCGTCCAGACTCCCAGGGGACGATGCTTGATCATCTCATTACGGCAGCGTTGAGACAAGGTCACCAGTGTGATTAATTTACATCCCTTTACGATGTATTCCTCTTAACAGACGTGTCAATTTCCTCCCTGAAAAGCCTTATCGTCTTTTGTCTTATCATCGTCTAATTTTCCATCTTCACTTTAAATACTGTCAGTGTCTCTTTAAAGAAATGCATCACGAAATGAATTAAATGTAAAATGTCAACATTTGCAAGAGCAATTTATGCGGTGCTTTGATGATACAGGAGAAGAAGGCCTACAACAAAAGAGGGTCAATGTCAGCTCTACATTGATGTCCATGTTGATTAAGCTGCAGCGGAGGTAAAAGGAGCCACTGAAGTGTTTTTCTCTTTTTTTATCACAGCTTATCTAATCATCTTTAATCAAATGCAAATGATGAGAACAGGGAATCTTTAATTCTGAATTATGTGAACAAAGGGAGAAAACATAAGAGCTTGTTAGTTACCACCATCGGTTTGCTCTCCAGGCAGGTCCTAAGGGAGCTTCTTTTAATCTAGCATTGCCTTGGGCATCAGCTACCCAGCCCTAAAGCATCCAAACGGGATGAAATTACACAAAATCAGTGAGCCTAATTCCCTTTGACAAAGTTGACGAGTTCTTTTTTCTCGCCGCTGCCACCGTGTCTTGTCTGGGGATGAAGTTGTTATAAATTTCTTTATAAGCATATTAAACAATTAGCCAAACAGCGGTGCTTCTAACAGCACCAATTTAAATAATTAATCACGTTCAGCAGTAAAGTTCCTCTCGTGTGATGTTTATAGTCCATCTACTGTACATATGATAACAGATTTCAAAGAGATGACATGACAGATTTCCACGACTGTGTTTTCCAGGCTCCAGCTGCCTCTTCACAGCATGACCTCTGCCTTTGTTGTATTAAAACTCCTGACTGTACTTTATTAATACCGCTTGGGGACAAATGCATCTGTCTCTGGGCAAGGCACCGCTTGCAGCGCTTCTCATAAACTTCCCAAAAGTCGATAGTCTTTCGTGCATTACATGAATCAAGTCATTTTTTTTATTACTTCATATAAAAAATATCCCAGGGCAACACAAGAAGTGATACTTGTGATTAAAATTCATATATTCACTCTGTTTGTTTAAATGACCTGCATAGGAAGATGACGTTTCTCTCAACTGAGGCAAGGTTGTTGTTCGGCTCTCCATTCAGCACAGTGAGCCTGTTATGTGCGTGGAGTGATGCGCCGTCTGTTATCAGCAGGACGAATATCCGTGCATTTCTTTTCAGTAATTGTGTCAGGCGTTATCTCCTCTTTATGACAAAGTGCTAAACAGTGATTTATTGACTAAATGCGCATTCTTCACAGGAACATCAGCAGTAACACAATTCTTGTGCAAGTACACAAATTCAACACTGAGCAGGTTTTGTTCCATGCTTTCACACACACACACAGATATATATCATATGAGATGTGTGCCATTTAGCAATAAGATTATGATATATATGTAAGATTGCTAAGAAGAAAACAGTTCAGTCAAAACTGTTATCATCAAAAGAATATTTTCACTTACAATCGTTTATATTTGGTGATATGGTTCTGTCTCTTCTATGTACATACAGGAAAAGCCAGGGGAAGGGAGACAACACAAACCCCAGAAACAGCATGTAAATAAAACCTGTGGTGGAGGTGGGTTGTAAAGCAGCTTGCAGATGAGCAGCAGCTGCTGGCAGCTTAAACATTTGCATTTGGCAAAGTGCTCACACATTCTTTGGAGCAAGAGGCCACTTGTATTTGCGATCCTATTCTTTTGGTCACTACCAGGAGTTTTGCCTGAACCTTCCTGTCGTGTTCGGATCAAATCTGCCCAGCTCTCTCTTTGCCATAGCAGACTAGTATAAAATCCCCATGACGTGAAAAACGGCACTCCTCCACACTACCATTACATTTGAAAAAGACCCCAAGATACTTGAAATCATCCACTTGGGGAATTCCCAGCTTGAAGTGGTCAATCCATTCTTGTCTGGTCGTGAACTATGACCTCAGACGTGGAGGCGTTAATTCGTCCCAGCTCCTTCGAATGTCGCTTCAAATTGTCCCGGTGTGAGCTGAAGCAATTTGTGGAGCACATTGTTCCCCCCAAAAAAGCCGTGATCCTGAGGTCACTGAAGAGTGAACCTTGGCTGCACTAAAAGTTATGAACAGATTTGGTAACAAAGGGCAGCCTCAGCCAAGTCCAGCATCCACTGGCAGCTTACCAGCAATCCCAGCTAAGCTCTCTATAGGTCATCATCATCATCATTTCAAATAAAATAAAATAAAAAAGCACTTGGCCAAATCTGCGTTTCCTGGTTTAGGAGAAGATTTCTTGTTTCAAATGGGAGTGATGAGAAAAGCAGCTGTGTAGATGCAAATACGCTGAATATGTGACGTGAGAAGGTAAGGGTATTGTGGCTTTGCATGATAAATCATCGCTCACACGTTAGTGCAGCATTATTTCGCCTCTTACTTCACAGCAAAATGTGACAGTTTAAAACACTGCAATGCTCATTACCAGCAAGTATCCTGTTAATATCTTTCTGAAGCCTTTCATGTCTTCAAATGCGTTAACAGCTCCACACTTGAAAGATTGGCTACTTAATTGCGATAATTTTCATACACAACATCCATCAGATGTGCTGAAAGAAAATGTGCAAGTTGCAAAGAAGGGTAACAACCAATTAGAGGCTGCAAAAAGCCACGTTTCAGGGAAAACACTAGTGGTTAACCCTGAGACTGCATCATCGTCTTCACAAAAGAAACAACGAAACAAAGCTGACAGGTCTGCGGGGATCAAAGAGGCGACAAATGAAACAGCAGGCTGCAGACTTCCTCAGTATTCCATAAACATCTCTGCAAACATCACAAGCACACACAAAATAATCTGCTCCAATGGAAGTGAAAATAGAAAATGCACGTTTTCTGATACCTTAAAAAAAAAAAAAAAAAAAGAGGAGGAGGAAATATGAATTTAATGGTGCAACTTTCCTACAGCTTCTAGGTGTCATGGTGGAGAGAAATCAGGTCAAATGAGACCACAGAAGACTGATTATTTACTGATAAGCACCCCCCGATTGGTGAACATTAGCATGCAGTGGTGTGTGTGTATATGCATATATCCTCCCCGGGAACTGCTGCCAGACAGGCCTTGATAAATTCTGATCTTGATGAAGCTGCATTATTTTTAGATTTGTGACAAGTAGCTGAAAACTATGTTTCCCAGGCATGTTTTACTTTTATATTAGCAATAGGCACAAGTGGTGCATTTTCCAAAGGAAGATGTGACAGGCTAATCCACAGAGAGGCGCGTTCCTGACTCAATGATTCCCCATGAGCCTGACAGTTTGAGGCATCTCCAAATGTCAGCAGGTAAAACTTGTTTACATCTTTCCGTGTGTGTATTGCGCTGTTTTTCCTCCCCGAGTCTTCATTGCAGAATTAATTTGTAGATTAAAAGGAAACTTAAATGCATCTCTGTGGCAACAAACTTTTGTTTGTATGTTTTCTGCTCGAATCTTCTTTTTTCGCAGTAATGAAATGGTGCACAAAGCCCTGTCCCCTGGAGAAATCTGGTCTCACGTGATTACAAAACTGAGATGAGAAAAACAAATAGTTCATAATGCCCTGCAGAACATGAACGCAGCACATTTCCTTCTTTTGGAAGCTTCAGAATATGTGCTAATGCTCTGCATTTCATATTTGTTTATTCTGCCTTCTCACGCCCCAGGAAACGGTAATTGTTGTTTGTATATGCATGTTTGGGAATTCTGATCCATGATGATATTTTCTCTCCTCTATCCAAGGACAATTACCAAACAGTATAGGAGATAACAGTGTTTGCTAGCAGCAAAGGCATAAATTTGATTAAAAAGAAATAATAGGGAGATATTTTAAATACCTAAAGCTTTGCACAGACACAGTTGTTACTGATCCTTACCTCCAGCTACGGCTTCCCTTTGCATGACTAATATTGTTGGACTTTTTCTTTGTACGTCTGAAGGCCTTCTTGAACAACTGTGAGAGACAAACTCGTTTCTTTCTTTGAACTTTGTCCTTCAGTGGAAGCTTGTCGAGTTTATCGCAATTTTGGGACTTGAGCAAAGGATGAATTAAATTTTGATGGTTTGATTGTGGCCAAAGAAACAAAGAAACGAGTTATTTTGTTTTCGTTCAGCCCTGAGCTGAAGTAAAAGTGTAACCTCTTGGAAACTGCAGTGATGCCGTTTGAAAACAGACACATCTGTTTGCTTAGTCTGATCCCCTTTGTGCTATATGATATCTAATGCTGATGAAACAAAAGAGGAAATATATGCAAACCTACACAGTTTCTACAGTTCTAATGAGAAGTCAGTATTTGGTACGAACACCTTTATTGTTCAACACCAAATTGTTATTGTTATTTCTTTAAAAGTCTTCAGTTTTCCAGGACTCTTGAAGGAGCTTCAGAGCTCTTTGTTTTACAAATAGCTGCAGACACTCTCTGCTGACCTCCTACATACATACTCACAACAATTTTGAAGCTGCATATTTGGATTTTCTTCCCTGTTTCTTAAGGATATGGCTTTCAGATACTGTTCCCTGGGTATAGGTTTATTTTTGGTCCACACAGGACGCACTGCACACTGTACTGAGATGTGCCAGTTTTTAGGCTAATAGCACTCTGGGAATCACCTTCTTGGTGCAAAAACACTATTTTGTGCCTGTCAAACTGTTGCATTTCCTTGGCATAGATTCAACAAAAGAAATGAGAACAAATGAGGTGCTGCAAAATCGGCTCTTTGCTAAGTGGTCTGTTACATGTAGACACAACACTGGTTCATCCCTTGATGAACCAGGTGCTTGTTAATGCTTGACAGGTTCATAGGTCAGTGTTAAGTGGCCTAACGAACAAAACACCTCTGCTCAGTCAACAGCAACAAGCTGAGCAGCGTCATGCCCGTGACATTAGCTTAGCTGTTGTTCTTGTTTTAGTTTCAGTGAGCAAAAGTTACAGCTTGCTGCTTTAGCTTTAGCGCCCACCATAACAATGCCGTTTCTGTTTGTCTTGTTATCTCGAGTCGGGCAGGCAGGGACGGCTGGTGATCCTGAAGCCACATTATTGTATATTCTTGACATATGGCAGCAACTGTTTCATCAGTGGACATCATTCCAGTCGTTGTATGGGACACATACTGTACATTTGTGACACCGCCGCCTGTCCAAACGAATATACACCGACATTGTAAGAGATACGATACAGTATTTTGCACAGGCGTGAGCGTGAGCCTGCATGAAGCTTGTTTTAAAGCTTTTTCCTAATCATTGATTCCTGCTGTAACACCAGCTATGTCCCATCTCCTTCTGATGCCTTCATGCTCTCCTGCACTTCTCCAAACTGTCAGAAGTTAGTGCGTGTCTGTGCAGAGGTGGTTTCTTCTGGCCTTGATGGAGAAGAGACTTGCCTCATCGTAGTATTTACAGTAGGAGAAGCCCACAGGCCTAATTGGCACAGGCAGTGATGGAGCATATGCACTTTCCAGTAGGAGCCCATCTGACAGGGCCGCTCGCTGATGGCAGCCCACACAGTCTCCATATGTGGCAGACAGAAGGGCCTGTACGCACGCTGCCCTTCAACTAATGCAGCCAAGTCATCGGGCTACTACTCCATCCAGAGTTCAGAGCTCTACCTTTCACAGCATGTACACACACAAATATGCATGCGCAAACATGTACACAAGTCACAAGGGACGACTTAGGGATGTAAAAGCTTAACTGCTTCACCTCCCCCAGAAACCAGGCGCGTACACAAACACGCAGCAAAGTGGCTCAGAGATGTTAAAAACATAATTGCATCATTACCCTCACCTTCACCTCCCCCCTTCTCTCCCTCTCCTACACAGAAACAGTGTTGGGAAGTGAAGACGAAAGGAAATAAAGAGAGCGAGTAGAGAGAAAGAAGGAAACTGTGTGGCGCGGCTGTGAATTCAGCCTCCAGCTGGGCAGCTAAATGGACTTGGTCAGTCATTAGCATGCAAAGGTCTAGTCCGGACATTTAAGGTTATTCATTCCCCGGGCCAATTCTCCCCACACTGAAAACAGCCAGCCACTTCCTGAACCGCTCTTAATCAATGCCTTTTTACTAGTTGTTGTCCTGACGGTTATTTTCCACAACACATCCTCGACACCGAAACCCCGCCAGCTGCAGGTCGGCCAAGTGCACCGCACGTTTCGAGTGTTTCAGGGGCTGCAGATGTTAGCGCATACTTAATAAGCCTGATCACAGGAGCCCCAACCTTGCGATGTAATTCTGCTACCCAAGGTGCATCTGTTCTGCTTGTACTCACAGGAACCCCATGCTGGTGGAGCTGTTTCACAAAGTCACACAAGTCATTCGGCGGTTCAGCTGCTGCCTCCGTAACAGGCAGTGCGGAGGTATCAAAGGCAGTCAGGCCGAGGGGAATCAGCTGGATATTGGTCTAGCACAGTGTGGTACGTCTTAAAGGCAACAAGTATAAACTACACAGATTTAAGTTCTTTATGTTAGCGTGTGCAGTGGGAAGCAACACATATCCCTGACAGCAAAGTCAGAGATAAGGATGAACCAGGCCGTCGCAAACAATGCACTACGTGAATAGATATTTAGATATACACAACCGGTAGAGTCGCCCACCTCATATAACTAGACTGCTGCGCCCTGTTACCCACAATGCATAGGGGTTATCTGATAATGGAAAGGTCACGGCAAAATACACAGCTTTATCAAAAGGAAACGGCATGGAAAAGGAAGGACTCAGCACAACTGTTAGAAAACAGAGTATATTAAAGTGAAACCGCGGCGCTCCCTGAGAACATTTTCCTGCCTCTTCTGAGTTTTATCCATTTCAAATATACCTCCAGTCACAAAGTAAACAGAGGCAGAAACATCACATTTTGCTCAAAGGGTAAAAGAAGTAAAGCAGCACGGAAACTCACAATCTGTTTTCCCCCCCAGACTTTAGCTGACCCACTTTTCTTCATTGCTGGCACCTTCGGGGTCTGAGCGGAATAAGGAATATTTATGGCGTTTAGAATCAGCCTTATGCGATTAAGTAATGACTTTGAAACAATTAGATACGATCATGCTAAGCAACTGCAGCGTGTGCAGAAGAAGCTGCTCACACATATGGGTGGTGTTGAAATTAAATTACATTTAAATGTACGCTTCCAACGCCGACACCCCGTGTTTCACAAATCGTCCATGATGGGACAAATAACGTGCTGGAGTTTGTTGTATGCACTTGGAGGCCACGTCTCTTGGGGTGTGCTGTGCTCTGAGGGCTGCTCAGGGAGTCAGACTCTTGCGCACACTTGCTGTTGGATTTCACCAGGGCTGCCCTTTGTTCCCAGTTCTGTTCATAAAGAAATACAGGAAACACGAGACGTCTGCAGAGCTCATGAAGCAGACTGAGGACACGCTAGAGAAATGTAATTTAGTTATGGTTGGCTTCACTGTTTGTGATGGCTAGGATGAGGTTTGCAGACAAGTCACAACTTTGGCTCGGTGATGAGTGACTGCGTCAGGTGAAGGAGATCAGGTGTCTTGTGGTTATTCCACAAAGAGAATGAACATTTGTAGTGATGCTGATATTTTAGCTGCCTGCTGTGGGAAAAACAAAGCTATGCATGAACACAGAGCTTTTAATTTACTTATGATTCAACCTTTACCAGCTGCTAGTGACTGAACAAAGACGATCAGGGTCATAAGTGACAGAAATTGTAAAGCGCTTTGAGGGTCTCGAAAAGCGCTATATAAATGCAATCCATTATTATTATAAATTAGTGTCCTCTTAAGGGGGTCGGGGCTCAGGCTGGCTTGCAAGGGGCCAGTTAAGGTAGTCAGGGCAAAAAAAGGCGGTGAGGTGTTTCGGAAAAGTTCTGCTAAAAGCAGACCTCATGAGGCAGGCTGAGGACACACTGGAGAGATTATGTCTCTCTGCTGACTTGAGAATGCGTCAGTATCTCACGAGAGCTGGAGGAGGTGGTGGAGATTAGACTGCTGCTCCTCTGACCCAAACCTGGATAAATGGCAGAAAATGGATGGATGGATTTAATTTTGGAAATGCTCTGATAAAGTGATTTAGTGATAGCAGTTAATCATACTATTGGCTGGAGTAGTTTAGATAGCATGGGCTCTGTGGAGAGACTCCCTGCTTTCCTCTTCTAATTTAAACCGATTTCAAGCCACATCTGCGGGAGACAAATGGCACAACAGGAAGTGAGTGAGAAAAGATCGCAATCACAATCTCCTGAGCACACCGTCCAACCTATAAAGTCAAACTGCTAACCAGCACAACATGCAAAAGCTGTGTTTGGCTGTACATGTGTTGCCGGTAGTCCCAAAATCCCATTTGAATAAATATAGAAGCAGGTATGGAAATCAGTAGCGCTGTTTGCAAAACATCCTGGTCAGATTGAGTATTTGCTTTTAGCCACTATGTGAAAAGAAACGGATTCATGTGTATTTTCTGAAAAGCTGCAGAGAGCTTGCATTCACTTCCCAGAAAAGTTTCTTTTTTTTCACTGCTCGCTCTCCTGAACCTCTTGAGCAGAAGTGGAGACTCCCACCTTTTCCTGCTCTTTAGGAAAGCAAACACCAGAAGAGTGAGCTGTCCTCAAATGATGTCACTGTAGTCTGAACTGAGCTAACTAACGCTCATCAGCTCGAGTCCACATTAGCATCTGCTAGCATAACGCACCCAAAACTCAAGGCAGGCTGCACAGCAGGTAAACTTGGTTTTGAAGGCAGAGAAAGAACACACCAGGACTTTTTCTGTGTCAGGTCTATGTTATACAGTCACAACAAAAACCTGTGTTTCAGTATACATAAAAATTAGTGTCTGAGGCTGACTTGGTGGAGGGGGTATGACTTATGGCTTCTGCCAAACTGTATTCTTCCTCAAAGCGTTGGTGTCACGCTGCTGCCGTTTGACACGCCACCACTCACTGGATTAATAAGTCTGCATAGGCCACTAATTGCAACGCTTTTTTTTTGTTTTGTAGGTGATTCTGATGCTGACCAAACTATTTGACTTCAACCTCAACAGCGTGACCGAGAGTTCATTATGGAGGTAAGCTTATCACACTACATGAGCTCATGACATTTTCAGAAAAGCCTCAAGCAGAGCAGAGCCTGACACAACAAATTGGTCAAAGGGGACCGAACGCGGTTCTATATACTTCTGATGTTTTTAATACGGGGGTTTGAGCTGCTCCCAGCTCTGTTCGCAGGAATAAGTGAAACCAATTTTCACAAAGTTCTCATAATGTGAATTAATGAAACATTCACAGCCTGAAAAAAAAAGGAAAGGGAAAGAAAGATCTGTTAATTGGCGAGCCTTAACAGCAATGTCCTCGGTTGGTTTTAATGTCTGTGGGCATCAAAAATCCCTCACATGAAAGTCACTAATTACTGCCAGTGGAGCTGGTGGTCTTATCCGGCAAATTACCTCGACCAGCCTTGTTACAAGTGTAGCCTAACTTAAATCACTAGCCTCATTTCAGACTGTAGTCTGATGTAATATTTGCAGATGCCTTTTAGGAAATGGGGTGTATGTAATGTCTGAAAAAGAGTCTCAACAGTCAACTTAAAAATTCAGAAGCTGGGACAGAAGCACATCTTTGTTTGGAGAGAATTTTGACGGTTAATAGCATGAAAACAAAAATGAAGAATCTCTTAATTTTCTGTAATTGAGCCAAGTCTCAGACTAGATGGAAACCAATTTTCTGAAGTTTGCAGAAAACTGAATGTAATTGCTCACCATAACTCGTGCTGCACAAACAAGAATAATCATCAGAGGTTTTCAGTGCATGGCATCTCTTCTTTTGATTTTTTACTTTATTTAAAAGGAAAAAGATTGTAAAGCTTCTGTGTGAATAATTGTGTAAGATCCCTGAAACTGAACTGCAAAAATTAAATGGCGACAAAGCTTCAAAGTGAAATGGTAACAAAAGCTTCAATTTAAATCACACACAGAAAAAAGCCTCATTTTACAGTTTCACCTGTGTGCAAAGATCCAACAGTAGCTTGACGGTTACTGTGCTGGATTCCCAGCTCTGCTGTTGAGCTTTATTCCAAACCACAGAACTGATTTGAAATTCCAGTGGCGATAAGAGAGACTGCGTGTCAGACAGAATTACGAGGGAGACGTGCACAAAACATCCAGAGTATTTCCATTTGATGTAGTGTTGCAGCCATAAAAATATAGCAGCGTGAGTTTGAATGTTTAACTTCATGTAGCTTCAGCAAAGTGTTCAAACAAGCTGATCCTTGTCTTGCGATGATACCGAGTGTCAGCAAGTGTCAGACACAGATTCTTTCTCTGTGATATGTTAAAGAAACAATCAAGTATTTTGTATGTTAGTTCCACTAAATACTGTGAATTTATACTATATTCACTGTAACAATGTAAAGCATCGAGAGCTTGTTCACTGCGTGTGATGACAGGAAACGCCACCCTGCACCTTTCACTTTCCTGATGGACTCAGTTCTTTAAAGAATATCAAACTTTAAAACTCTCAGAGAAGTGCGCCTGTATACCGAGTCATGAAGGTTGGGCTGATTCGAGATGGTACATCTAAATTTGATTTTGTGGGTCTGTTCATTAAATTTCACACGTCCAAGGTTATTTAAAAATCAAACAAACAAAAACCCTGAACAGACTTTGGTATGTTGGTACATTTTTTACCTTCTGTGCTTTCAAAACCTCACTTTGAGTCATCTACATAAAGTCAGGTAAACACAAGAACTGACTAATACTCATTTTTCCTGATACACCACAGACCAGCTTGCGCAGTAAATTAAAGCAATTGGATTACTATAGTTTGTCTAGAGTATATAAATCAGCAGCACGCACTTTAAAAATGCCCACCTGGTTAAACTGTAGTGATTTCCAAATTTGTCATGCAGATTTCGATCTACAGAGCAATACCAGCTGGAAAGCATCTGATATGCTTTCAAGTTTTCAGCATGGCAGTGATCCCAAACACACACAATGTGCCTTGGTGGTATGTTTTGGGTCATTGTCATGCTGGAAGACCCATCCATGACCCATTTTCAGGGTTCTGACTGAGGGAAGCAAGTTTTCATCCAAGAGTTTAAGGAAGGCCAATGGTCAAATCCATTGGCCTTCCTGTGTGGTGAAGCCATTATGTGCCCTTAACAGAAAAACAGCCTAAAGTTTGCACCTCTGTGCTTGACTGTTGCGATGGTGTTCTTTGGGTCATACTACAAATCTTGTCCCAGATGTCCTTGGACAGCTCTCTGGTCTTCCCAGAGTTGGTGGACAGGTTGCAATGGAAGAAACTGATAATTGATTCTGTGGACAGGTGTGTTTTATAAACGTAATGAGTTGAGTGATTGACTGTATGTGTGAGTCACATGGAATTCTGTGATTTCGCTGTATTTCCATGGTTATAGTTATCAAATGATGACATTCCAGTGAATAAACAGAACATTTTGGCATTTGGTTAGAATAAACAATAGTCCTAAAGTAAGACTTGATCGTATTTTGCTCTCCACTTTAGCTTCCACAGTGGCAGAGGCATGGTCATAACCTGAACCATCAAGACACTTCAGGATTCCAGTGGGCCAACGATCCACTTGTACCTCAGTTTCTATAATTCGGTTACATCATAGTAGAGTTGTTCTTCTACATGTGAGTGCAAGGCCAACATTACTGTGCACCAGTCTGCCACAGTTAGTATGCACCTGCTGATCTGCTGTAAGTCAAAATTAAGGAAATCTGGCTTCAGGATTCAAGCCTGTCTGTGTCTTCAGCATCTGCACTGTCATTATCGTCAATTTCACCAAAGTTTGTGGGTTATTTGCTCTGCTCTCCTGCCTCTATGTTGAAGTTATGAACTTTCAAACAGGTATTAGAATATTTCAAGCCTTTTTGAAGTTGAGTGTTGGAGAGTACCAGCTAGCCTGAAAACAGAGGTGAGATTAGTTTTGTTTTCAGCAAATATGTGCGACCAATCATTTGTGTTTGTGTTTCTGTGTGAAAACTTTACAAGTGGACCCCAGAGTGTCGCTTTTGCTGTTTTTTTACCAATGGAAATGTGAAGGATGGAAATTAACTCTGATTCTAAAATGCTTAAATGATTTTTTCGACTGTCTGTCTTTACTCGTGCCGTTTGTGGAGTAAAAAGCCATCTGGTTTGCAGAATAACAACACAGTTTTCCACAGAGACAGCCTTGAGGCTTAAGCTCTTATGCACGGCTATAGCAAATGTACCATTATATGACTGCACGTACCTCATAGAGGATCAAGTGAGGCTGTAGCTTTGTGTCTCAGATCCCGCTACCGCATTACCCTGGTAATGGTGCATCTGCTACTGACGCTTCACTGACATCGTTATAAATCTGATACGTTGGGAAAACAGAGCCTCTTGTAATGGACACATGATTAAAGGTGCATGTGGATAAGCCAGACAGATTGACAGAAAGACAAATGAGTGAACAGATGATGCACATTTTGTGTAGAACATTAGTGGACAATTTACAGTCAGTGAGATAGAGCGTAGAGCAAAGCCACATATACTACATTTAAGATAGCCCGCTGCTCTGCCGGCAATCCAGAAGATCTTACAGAGTCTGAAGCATCTCTGCCTGCTGCGGCCCCAAATAGCAGCATGAGGTAACAGCTTGAAACTTCATCATGCCGTATATCTGTCATGTGATGTGATGGGTGCTTGTCAACCTGTTATAGCAATAACAGACAAATAAAGTAAAAGCCTCACACTGATGTGCCTTGATATAACTAGATGTTTTTCTATGTTTGTTTTCACTTCATTTATTGATACAGAAGGCTTGAAGGGAGTCTTAAAGACCCAAATGCCTGGTCCCAAATAAGGACTTGGAATTTTTTTCTTCCTTTTGTCCAGTACTGTCTGTTATGGTCAGTGATGGGAATAATGGCGTTACAAGTAACGGTGTTACTTTTTTCAGTAACGAGTAATCTAACTAATTACTATTTCTATCGTTACAACGCCGTTACAGTTACTAACAAGAAAATGCGGTGCAGTCGCGTTACTATTTTTCAACAAACAGACTTCAGTTTACAGCATTTTATATCAGTTGCACAGAAGTAGCTGTCTATGTAAGTAATCTGGGCGCTACAGCTTTAAGCAGCTGCGCGCGCTCCTGCGGGCGGCGATCACTTTTTGGCACAAACACCTGGCGCAAAGGGGGTAAAACAATCGCATGAGTGCTGCTGTTTGACTGAGGAAGAACAAAGTAGTCGTGGCAAGCCAATCACATGACCACTTTAAGATGACAAAGCAACAAGGTGATATATACCAGTTTATAAATTGTGTTGATAGGCCACTAAAACCAGAGTCATGATAAACAATATATACGTGGCGTTTTTTCCTCAATAGTTTTGCCACGTTTAACGTCTAAGGACAGCGCTAGCAAGCCCTCTCTGCACCATGTCAACCAATCAAAAATGATATGGCAACATGACATTTGGTTGTTTAGGAAGAGGGGGAAGTTTTAAGAGTGAGAGAGAGAGAGAGAGAGAGAGAGCAGAAAAAGAGACCTGTCAGAGCTGCAGGTATCAGGCTGTGATGTTCTCCTTTATAGTCAACAGAAATTTTTGGAGTGGCACAAATAATTTGTGTGGCATCTTATTGAATGTGGAACAGCTGATTGTTATGTAAATAGTTTGAAATGGTTATTTTAAAAAAAAGGGCAAAAGGTAAATGGCTGCAAATAACTTTGTTTGCAAAACTTGTGCGTATGAATTTAAAATTGACAATTTATATTTGCATTTAAAGTTATGAAATATGATTCAATAAACATTTTGTGGTTGTTACAGTAAAAAATATAACTTTTTTACTATGATTTTATGTTTTTTGTCTGCTTTTAGATCAATTGTGTTAATACATTTGTTATGGCAAATGCAGATGGACCCAGGGAGCAGAACGCACAGAGGCAGAGTTGCGGTGAAGACAGTTTATTTACAGTGAGGGGGGAGGTATTTACAAGGACAAAGTATATACAACAGTGTATGAATGGGGACGCGGAGCCAGGACGTGCAGGTGATGGAAACACACACAGGTAGTGCGCTCGATCTAAAAAAGGAGAGGGACGAGAATTAGGAGGGTTTTGCCCGATAACCGAGAAAAGCTTAAAGTAAACTTTACAGAGAGTTGGAGCGCTTACTTGGTACTGTTTAATGCCAAAACCTCCAGACGGAAAACAAACCAGTCGAGGCAAAAATCCTAGGGAGGAACCAAAACTCCTTACAGTCACCAGAAATAATCCAACGGCTCCAGCAGGCAGGGGCAGAATTTCAGACTCTCCAAAAACGCCAATACTCCGACACTAGTCTTCTGTCAGGTAGCTCCTAAAGAACACTTCTGAAGAATGCAGCTGATGAGTAACAGGTGTGCCAGGTTCAGTGACTCACTGCCCCGCCTACAAAAAGGGAGGCACCAAAAAAGACATACAGACAAAAAACACCACATAACCAGAACCCAACTCCTAACACCAGTATGTCAAAATGAAAACATAACTGTAAATTCAGACACGTGAGGTTGTGCTGAAAAGGATGATACCAAACAAGGCAAAGGAAATAGTTTTTAAGGGTGAAATATAGAGGTACAATTCAAAAGTAGTTAAAAATGGCCAATTATACCCTGGACTCCAGAGGGTTAAACATTTTTTTAAAGTAATGAAATAGTTACTTTTCAAGTAATTAATTACTTTTAGAATCTTGTAACTCAGTTACTAACTCAGCTACTTTTTTGAAGAAGTAACTAGTAACTATAATTAATTACTTTTTCAAAGTAACAACACCCAACACTGGTGATGGTCATTAACAAGTGGTGATTATTCAGCTGAGGGGGGCAACATGCACCACTTCTGTTTACATATTAACACTGTTGCTACAAATGTTTAACATCTATGAGCTTTGGTACAAAATACTGGAAATCAGCAGACACAATCAGCTGGTCTTGAGTTTCCATAGCTGTGGGCGTCATCTACAAGAAACAAACAAAAAATCTGGATGGAAATTGTAATGTAATTTTCTTTTTGAACAACCAGTGTATTGTTGTGTTTACAGATCTATGGTTTTATTATTATTCTTCAGTCACCCTTCCCACTCACTATGTGTTAATAGACCTCTCTGCACTGAATCATACTTGTTAATATTCCACAGCATGTCTTTATCCTGTCTTCCTTCTCTCACCTCAACCGGTCACAGCAGATGGCCCCGCCCCTCCCTGAGCCTGGTTCTGCTGGAGGTTTCTTCCTGTTCAAAGGGAGTTTTTCCTTCCCAATGTCGCCAAAGTGCTCATAAGAGGTCATGTGATTGTTGGATTTTTCTTTGTATGTATTATTGTAGGATCTACTGTACAATATAAAGAACCTTGAGGTTACTGTTGTTGTGATTTGGCGCTTTATAAATAAAATTGAATTCAACTGAAAAAACTGAATTGCCAAACACTGATCTGGACCTTTGAATTTTGTTCGCACAAAGACAAGTAGCAGTGGCCTTCATAGTTTTAGAGCCTCTGTTGCAAAGTAGATCTAAAATGATTTTTTTACCACAAAAAAAAATCTTAAAAGTTTTTTTTTTTTTCAGGTCTATCATTTCATAAAATACAGCAAAAACATGTTAAAGTATCAAATATAAAACAAAGTATCAAATATTCATGGCACACAACAGAGTTTAATTATTTTCATCGATTAATAATGTTGATAATAGACTGTCTCAGCTTTATTATGATTTTCAAATATGGTTTGCAGTTCTATTTTTCTTGGTTAATGATTACCCAAAAATGTCTGTTTTGATAATTAAGGTTTCTGACCCCCGACCAAGCAGACAATCCTCTAAAGCGAAGGCTGGACTGCCAACAAAGCTGAACTCAAACTTAAACACATTAAGTCTGTGACAGTTTCACAATTACAAGTCCTCAATTAATGAGGTCGGAGTCTATCCAAAGAGATACTTGTGAGAATTATTAATAGCGCATGTTCCACATCATCACACCAGAGAGGAATTAGAAACTAATCAGCAACATTACAACAAACAGCCAATAAACACTGATAATAATCCTTCAGAAATCCTCAACTTATCCAATTAAAGATTGAGCATAAGGCCCAAACACCATATAGTAACTTTAGCTTGTATTTAAAATGTAGACACCCTCAAGACGGCTTCAAGTGGCCACTACAGGAACTGCACTTTCTGGGACTTTCAGTTTGGTGTTTCAGCCCTGATGCTGCCGCCTGGTAAAAACAGTTTTTTGTTTTTAGTTACAATTCCAGGTTCATTGACCTTCTCCGATGGTGAGTGTCGGTGTTCCAGGAATTATGTACTCCTCTGTGTTGTTTCCAGTGTCTAGTCATCTGAGCCTTGAAATGTGGCTTCACACCATTGTGTCATCTTTCAAAGGATCATAAAGTCGGCACATTTACACACTCAGAATTCAGAAGCCCAAATAAAAGAGCAGAGATTTAATATAATGCTCTCTAAAGTAATAATTTCTTGCCACTGTAACTCAGCTGGATTACTATTCTGACGATATGCAGTGGTAACATTTTGCCTGTGAATTTCAAACAGATTTATGGATGTTTTCCTCTGCAGAGCTTAAGTTTCTGGCACAACTTTACCTACTTCAGACGTCTGCCAACATACAGAGTATGTGGAGTTCAAAGCTTCAGTGATACTTGTAGTATATAGAACAGCTTTATTGTTTAGCTAATACATTTCTGCTTGTGGATTTCACCAGGGTCATCAAACGCACCAGGGTGCTTTTTGTACAGTCCATATCACGCAGAAAGCCATATTATTTCTCAAATAATTCCATTAAAATGCTCCAAAAGGCATTGAAATCACAAACATGGTTGAGATGTCCAGTCCAGTGACCCAGGTTAGCAGAGGTGAAGTCTAGCTAGCAGCTGCAGCTGCCTGTCAGGACACCTGTCAGTCCCACAGCTTAAAGATGAGGGCAGAAGCCATCCAGGGAGTCCAACATGTTTTGTTTGTGTGCTATAAAACTGCAAAGTTGGACATTTGAAGATGAGAAGTAGGGATGACTCACTTTTGCAGCCAGTCTCAGGTGGGCAGATAAATGAGCGTCTTTAGTTCAGGCTCAGAAAACATCTTTAGGTTTCAAAAACGAGCATCAGCAACTCAGCGAATCACTCTCTGTCATTGCTATTTACTGTGTTTAAATCACACCAAGGGTCCGTTGCAAGTTTTGAGTGAAAACTACATTCTGTGTAAATTAAAGAAAATAAAGCCCTGCTTTTGTTCATCTGTACAACTGAAATTAGAAACATCCTTTTCAGAGTGATTCTGGAGAAAGTGCAGTTATTATTTCTGGGCTGGACTATTGAAGTTCATTATTTGCAGGTTTCTCTAAAAACTCCCCGAAAAGCCTTCAGTTAATTTAAAAAGCTGCTGCTACAGTTCTCACAGAGACTAGAAATTACATTTCTCCCATATTGGCTTCTCCTCCTTGTTAAATCCAGAATTTAATTTAAAATCTTTCTCCCCACAAACAGTGTTTCAAATAATCAGGCCCATCATATCTTAAATGATCTCACAGATCATATTCTCCCAACAGAGCTCTTCACTCTCAGACTGTTGGCTTACTGGTGGTTCAGAGGATCTCTAAACATAAAGTGGGAGGCAAAGCCTCCAGCTATCAGATCCAGATTCCAGTCTGGATTTGGGAGACAGACCTTCTCTCTCTTTTTAAGATTGCATTCACAACTTTCCTTTTTGATAAAGCATATAGTCAGGGCTGGATTGGGTGACCCCAGATCATCGGATAGTTATTCTGCTATTGGCTTAAGCTGCTGGAGGCTTCCCATGATGCACTGAGCTCTTCTTCTCCACTCCCCTTTTTCACTCTCCACGTGTTGACTGCTGCAAACCATCATTAGTAATTACTGAACTGGCTAACTCCCCTCGCCTCACCCCCAACCAGTCACAGCAGATGGCTCTCCCTCACTAAGGTTTCTTCCTGTTAAACGGGAGTTTTGTCCTCAGACTGTTCTTGCTCATAGGGGATGATCTGATTATTGGATTTTCACTCTAATATTGTAAAGCCTTTACCTTGTAACATAAATAGCCTTAAGATGACTTTAGATGAACCGGCGCTATATAAATAAAACCTTGTGATTGTGACATGCCAGCAGCTTTGAAGAACAGGAGATGTGGACACCCTGGGAACGAGAACAGGCTGCTCTGTCCTTATTCAGTGGGTTCCAGCAGCATGAATATATTCTCAAGGTGGAATCAGTTTAATGTGATCCTTTCTTAAGGGGGTGTGCATGTTGGTATAAACAAAAGGTTTAACTGAAAAGTAACTTTTCTGTCCAGAGCGTCAGACTGTTCTTTTCTTGCCCTAAAAAACACCAATCCTGCCTGGTGCAGCTTTAAGTGTGGAAGTTTGCCACCAGCCCTGATGGGCAGTAACATGATGGAAAGGGACTGCAGATATAGAGCGAGGGAGGAAAGGCTATGATTCAGTCTGCTACTCAAAAGATATACTGTGCGAGCGCGCTGAAGGTTTCATAAATTCATCTTGGATCGTTCAGCTCAGCTGCCATTTGTCCAGTGTTTCAAAGGGTGCCGCAGAGTTTAAGCGCGCTAATGCAGCGAGTGACCTCACGTTAACTATCCCGGGACGCCTGCAGTTCTCCATCCTCTGAACCGCTATTAATCAAAATCCCCACGGAGGATGTAAATGTCTAGTGGCTGCGTATCAACTTATACTATACTCTGAAAATTGTAATTGAAACTCCATCTAATAAGTCTGTTAATATGCAGCTGTAGACATAATTTTAATCTGTTTTAGAGAGAAAGTTAAAAAAAGAACCGTTGACTAAAGGAGGTTTGAGGCTTTTAATCGAGCGTCTGTGTGTAAGAGTGTGTTTCAAGATTTAATGGGGAGGAGTTCAGTCATCCTCCCAGCATATCCCGAATCCATTTTCCTCACTGAGCCATATCGCCGTAATAGGACTGATATCATTCTGGTGTCCTCGCACGGCGTTTCATTAATTCCCCCTTTGTTTAACCCAGCGTGTGGACGGTGTGGAGCTGCTCACCTGCAGCCCCTGAGGAGCTAACGTCCTCACAGCACAGAGCGGTCAGAGCTGCTCTTTACATACACGCAAAACCAGCCAACAGCATCTGAGAAGTCCCCACCGAGACAGTTTCGCTCAGAATTATCGTCCTTCAGAAACTATCATTTTTCATTTAACGCAGCTTCCATCTTCCTGGGATCTGCTGGGGCTGCGCCATTTTATTGCTTCATGTTCAGATTCACCGGGCCCTAAATCAAGTGATTCTGTGACAGGAGCCGATCAATAGACCGATGATGTCATTGTCCAGCGGTCTTAGGTGTTGATGGTTTCTGATAAATGACGGAAATGACTCCCTCCAGAAGAGCTCATCGGATGGGAAAGCATTTGCTCACCATGGAAACTAGCCCCAAGAAAATCTCAAAGGGTTACCGAGTGAGACAAAATTGCCAATTTCCCATGAATATTTCTATATTTTCACGGCTGGTTGTAAACTTCAAGTGTCGCTCTCTCAGAAATCGCCAAACCCTTTAAACAAGGACTTCAGTGTGGATTTAACGGCGCCACAGAAAACACGCCGGTCAGAAAAACTCCCACATCAGTCGATGTAAGTGATTGCTTTATTTGAAGTCACTCAAGACATTCTCCGGTGTCTTTGCTGCCTTTGAAAGATTTGTATGCTTTTGGGCTTTTTCTCTATCTTCATGTGGAATTAGAATAGCTCCTTGATTGAGCCCCAGGCCTCTCAAAATAAATTAGAGCTGACAGCTCAGATAAGTCGCTCAAACTTTCAGAGATAGTCTGAAATGCAAAAATACGACAGAAGACAAATTTCGCATTAGCACTTTGACCAACATTTGAATATTTTAGCCGTCATTTGAAGATTTAACGGGTTTATAACTCTCTTCTATGTAAATGAGGTTTAAGAAATGATGAAGTGTCTCTGCTTGCCAGTCATGTCAGACAAGATATCTGTTTTTTACTGAATGCAGTTCAGAGGGTGGCGTGAAATACGCTGGAATAAAGGGAACTGAAGTCAGGATAGGCTGGCTCTTACTAGCTTCTTTGAGTGAACGCATCGATCGCTCAGCGAGAAAATAAATCAGCAAGTTCCTCAGTTTTCCTTTCATATTTGAGGACAATCTGGCTTCAGTTGACTTAAGAATTTAAACATGTATAATTGACCTGGGGAAAATACAGCTCCATTTTATTTTATTCATAATTTCTGCAGAACTCAGATTTCTGTGTTTGGCTCAGCCATGCCACACAGACACGTGTGAGCCACTTCTGACCCTTCAGTTCACTCGTGGGCTTGAATCCTATGTCAAACTGTGACATTTAGCCCACAGTCATGTGAGAAAATGTAAAGTGGAAGTTTTGAGTCTTTCATCTTTGTCATTATGGCTTCAAAATGATAAAAAAGATGAACTGATGGTTGTAGCATCCAGAGCATGCACAGGTAAGTGAAATTCAGACAGACATTTGAAATAATGATTTAGTGGATAGCTGATGGTGCTGACATGATTTTGTGGTTTTTATTTATTTTCTGTGTTTGTTTATAGCGTTTAGTTCTTTGACAAATTTGCAAATTTGATGCCGCTGTTCACAGTAAATAGCATCCTTTTTGCTGATATGTTGGCATCGACCAGTCTGATCTTTGTCCAAGATCATTTTAGAAATTGTTTTCTGGAGGCTGAATCCTGTTTTAGCTATTAATGGCTCCTTTTTCTGAACCAACAGCCTTAAAAATCGAATTATTAACCTAAAGGTTTTGAAGCATTTCAATCTGTTCCCAGCGCATACACACAGCTGTAAGCAGCAGTGTAAGCTTTGAGCTTAGCATATTTTGTGAGCCACAAATTAACAATATTCCTTTGATATACTGATAAGCATACCTGCATTACTTTGTAACTGATAAAATCTTATAACCTGATGATTCTCAATCAAGTTTGGGAGCCTTCCTGTTCCTGTTCTTGCCCCATTAGCCTGCACGTAGTGAAACAGTGTGAGAGTTCTCAGCATTATCTCATCCTCATTTCTGCTACTTTCAGATCTTATAATAAGAAAACTTTGGCTTCTAAATTATGCCTAATAAGTCACACAGTATTTATACATAAGGTTGTGCAGCAGGTTTGCGTTTGCTTCATACCACTGAATTCTGTTCCAAGACTGTATTTTTAGTTCTTACCATAGTTACAAGTATTAGTGGGAATTTGAACATCTTGATATTTTTTTACAAGCTGGAAGTTGCAGTTTCTCGTCATCTCTCGAGAGAATTCTGAGCAATAGTCATGTGAACATCAGTGAGATGTTTTCTGACTTTTCTGTGCTGGGATAGTAAAGGCATGAGGCAAAACGTGACGTGGTAGTGGCAATGTAATAATGATGTGTAATCCTCACACCGTTGCGTGTTTGTGTGTTTACAGCTTAATTAGATGTTACTGCTTCCGTGGTAACTGAAGTGCAAATGAGGTTGAAAACATAGTTTGTCAGCCGTTGTGCTACCCAGTTACTATATGCAGAATAAGGAGTGACTGTTTCCAGTGTCTGTCACACACAGCTGCTGTTAATCTTTAAGATAACTTCACCTTTAGCTGATTAAATATGGAGAGAAATTTGCTCAAAAGTGTTATGAATGCATATAATATGATCCACAAGCATATAAACAAAGATTCACAAATATGTGCAGTGATTTGTGTGTAACTCACAGAGTCTATACAAAAATACAAAGCAATGTGATCAAATGCGTTCATAAATAGTGATTATTTACACGTAATTATTTAAGTCCAGCTTCACGAATCAGATATTTTCTCCTTCAAAAACTCTTCTGTGCATAAAAATGTCTAAAACTACACGTAACATCCCTCTCTGGAGTGTTTCAGGATCAGCTAACGTCAATGTTAGCCTGCTCTTAACAGGGACCAGTAAGATTAACATCACAGTGTTGTTATCTACAGTGTAGCTTATTTCTATATTCAGAATATACAGAGGTTGGTTAGCGTATACTCCCTCCAGAAGGACTCACAAGTAGAGCAGGGCGCCAAAAATATTTATCATGATATACATTTGAAAATTTGCGATAACGATATAACTGACGATATAATTGACACTAGACAAAATACTTCACAACTCCACAACTTTATTAGTGCAAAAAACCCATCAGTGTATTTTCACTTAAACAAGCAGCTGTTTTATGTGCATTAAAGTTATATAAAAATGTAACAGTGCAAATGCAAATTTCTTGCTGACAGTTTAACCAAAAGGCATTTCCAGTGGAAACTGGCCGACACATCCTCAGGATAACCATGTAGAATATCCACAAAACTTAAAAAGAGGTTATACACACACAATACGGTAATATTATGTTGAAGCACAGTACGTATCACTCCACGAGGCTCCGCCTACGATAGCCGTAATGCTCCGACAATCCATCAAGCGGTGCGGCTTCGTAGCTTAGCAAAGCCGTACTGAAACATTTGACAGATTTTCGAGCGCCGTGCACATAAAATCGTTTCGAGGTCAGTAAACACAACCAGAGTTCATACATAAGGCACACGGGATTATAAGGGGCTCTGTCGACTTTCAGAAAAATCAAAGGATTGATTTTAAGTGTGCCGTATTTTCCAAACAACACGGTAATAACGACGGCCCGCTAGCATGCGCTACCAAAAATAGTGCTTTGTTGTGTATCTGACGGACGAAAGCTAAACCAGTTCCACACCACTGAAGTTGCAGCATTTTTACAAACCAGTTCTGGTTCATGTTTCATTCAACGATCCGCTTTCGCCCTCCTCATTCTCCGTCGCCGCCGTGCCTTTTTCCGCCATGTGCGTATGAAAACAAAGGCACGCGCGTTTTACCCATAATCTATCGCGATATTTCATTTTCTCATCATTGGCCAACATTATACCGGTATTACTGTGAACGGTATGATATGGCCCAGCCCCACTCACAAGCACACGGTCCAAGGATGACCCACAGAGATGTACAGCCATGGTGTTCCCTCATCTGCAGCCGTGCACTGACTCCCTCTTCCTAGCAGGTTATTGTGTAGTATTTATAATTGGTAAAATTGTGTTTTCTACACTCAAAAAAAGGAAATTGGGTGGTTGTTACATTTACAAAAATCACACGACATCTTAAACCACAGGAAATTCACTGGAGTTCTAAGAGGCAACCCACCACACACACCACGCGTATGCTATCGCTATTTATTGTGGTTTAACCCCTCAAGGACAAAAATGTAAAGAAAATTCTGTATTGAGCCTTGTAATCATAGCTTTCCTACTTTTGTGAAGCCTGTATTGAAAGCTCGGTGGCACATCGGTCAGCACTGTTGGCTCACAGCAAAAAGGGCCTGGGTTCAAATCTGCAAGCTGTCTAGTTTGCACTGGGTACTCTGGTTTCCTCCCACGGTTAAAAGTTGTGCAGTTATTATTAAAAATGGTTGTTTGCCTCTCTGTGACAGACTGGCGACCTGTCCAGCGTGTACCATGCCTCTTACCTTTTCACACCTGGGATAGGCCCCACCCCCCTGCAACCCTGATAAAGATAAAAGAATGGATAGAGGGAATGTTGTTGTAAATCCATTAAACATTTATGTTAAACAGACTCTAGACATTGTTGAACACGTGACCAAGTAGCATTGGGGTAAAAGTTATAGAACAGTGTTGGGATAAAGTGAGAAAATTGTGAAGGATTAAAATATTCCAAGAGCTCGACTTACTTCATCTAAACATGTTTCAATCACATTTTATCAGTAACAAATGCACAGGTTTATTGCA
Organism: Rhamphochromis longiceps; assembly: GCF_057381845.1. Lineage (NCBI taxonomy): Eukaryota > Metazoa > Chordata > Actinopteri > Cichliformes > Cichlidae > Rhamphochromis > Rhamphochromis longiceps. The sequence continues at coordinate 44,162,284 of NC_140562.1, forward strand.
TATGAATGAGTTCTGTTGATTTAAGTTGTCTAAGTTTCTGCCAAAGCAAAACACAAGTGCGTAACCAACGTCCTCGACTGAACTGAGTAAATCCAACGTGTTCTTTTTTCCAGTGGAGTGATGAGCTGTTCTGTTTATTTAGAAAAAACAATGTCTGTTTTATTAAACTGAGGAACTGTGTAAATATGTGTGCTGAGCTTTGACAGTGATAACACACACCGACACAAGGTATATGTCAGCTTTTTATAAACATTGTCTGTATATTTTGTCTTTGTTGTTTTCCTTTTAATGATACGGGCTAATTTTGTCTGAAATTAAACAATAATAATAAACAACAAAAAGATAAGAAAAAGAAAAACAGTGCAAGAAGAGAGGAAGCCCAGATGTCCCAGTTTTACACTGGGATTTCAAAGCAGCTTACATTTGTTGATCTGTACGAAGCTCACAGCGGGAAAATTTGTGTCAAAATCCTGCGTGGACATGCGACGTCGTCTCTGCGTATCAGGCGATTGGTGCACACACACCTGGCGTGTAGTTTTAGACTTTTGTATGCACAGAAGAGCTTTTGAGGGAGAAAAATATCCGATTCGTGAAGCTGGACTTAAATAATTAAACGTAAATAATCACTATTTATGATTTTTAATTGATAAAGTCATTTGTAAAATACGTGTGATCAAAGTGCTTCGTTTGTGGGTTGGAGCATGAGCCTGTGAATCCTCAAAAGTTACACACAAATCACTGCACATATATGTGAATCTTAGTTTATGCTTGTGGATTGTATCATATACATTCGTGTTACCTTATCGTAGCAACAGTACAGCAACACAACAAAGACTCAAATCAAATTTAAAAAGTTTAAGCGTGATCTTGTATCAAAATGTAAAATAGTCAGAAAAATGTGTTCTATTTTTGTGGACGTCTACACAAATGCACCTTTTTTGACATCACAACTTTGAAACTGCTCACTGGAATTATGTTTTGTACGTGCAGCATTTATGCTCTTGACTTATTATTGGTTTCCCTGGAAACCAAGAACAATGAAAGTTTATTGTAACACAAACCATGATCATTTTGTAACCCCAAGCAAGTAATATATTTCTTAAACCTAGTTGATTAGTTTTTATTTGGTAATTTGAATGTTTATAACCAAATACTTCTAGTATTGCATCGCTCCAAACATCTAATTCTAAATGTATAAATGTAATCGAGTAGATGTTTTTTGTGTTAATCTAACTATAGTTTAACAAAAAACAAATTAAAACATAATTGAAGTGCAGAGAATATAAAGAAATGAAAAACACAAAAGAGAGTTTTAGAAAAAAGGTATAAAAATGCGTTCTGTGTTGGGCCTCGCTGATTCACACCCTCCTGTTTCCAAACGTGAACATCTCTGCCATCATCTTTTTCCTGATTAAAACAGGAATCAGGTTCACAAGTCTATAGATTAAATGTACTGAGTATGAACTATTCCACAAACTGATGAAAGAATACAGGGAAATTGGAAAAATGTTTCATATCTCTACCAACCAACCTGCAACCAAGAAAATGCAACATCAGTGCAAATTTATACCAAAGAAACTGGAAAAAGGTTGGGTTTGAAAAGGAAACCTCTAAACCTCCAGATGCTAGGTTTTGAAAGAACTTCAGGATACATCAACAGAAATTAGAACGGGAGGATACAAATCAATGAAAAACTGGTGTTAGGGTTTGTGCCCCGGATTCTGAATTAATAACCAATTAAACGCTCAAAACTGTAGTGTGACTGTCTTACACACATCCAAAATTTGCAATTTATTTCAAATTATTACCCAGGTAAAATAAGCATTGAACGTGTCGCCAGTTTTCAAAGTAAATATATTTCTAAAGGTGCTCTTGACATTAAATTCCCATCAGATATCAGCAACGACCCAGCCAATCCACACGTGCAAAGAGATGTCCATAAATTAAGCTACATGTAATAATGCGAAACAAAAACCCTTCTATGGACTCTGAGTTTTGGTCCTTTCTAGATTTTCGGATGGATTCAGGTCATGTGATTGGCCGGACCGAGTGTCAGGATTGCTTTCTAATTACTGATAGATTTCACTCATGTCATGACTTTCCGGGCTTTTTTGCACTTCCCTTTCCTCTTGAATAAAGCACTCCTGGGCCAGCAGGTTTGTCTGTACTTCATTAGAGATGCACTGCACTGAAGTGTTGTATACTTATACAGTATACTACACGGTGCAGAGTGACAGAAAGAGCCAAGTCGCAGTGAGTTCTAAAGCCATCTTCCTGGTATGACTCTCAGAGCGCAGTGGTAAAAAAAACATCTAAGGGCGAAGTGCAGTCGATGGCTGTTGGATATAAATATTATCGTCAAGTACGCGGATAATTGCAGACTGAAGCTCATGCATGAGAGAAAACAACTTCTATGCGTCTGCATCGTGGCGTGTATGTTTTTCTTCTGAGTTTTCATTTGCTACTGTAGCAGTAATCTTGGGAGGCCAAGGTGTGAAACAGGGTGTGGGTCCCAATGAGCTCACCCGAAACTCTGGCTGATTGGGACCCACACCCGGTTTCACACCTTGGGTCAGGCGATTAGAGGATCATCAGGGGGTCCTTTTGTCTCTCTGTGGGGGGAAACTCCCACTAGGTTTAAATCTGGGACTCTCCACCATTTGACCTTAGAACTGAAGAAGCTTCTCGGATGAGAGGTGAAACGTCTTTGCAAGCTCCTATAACAGTGTGTGTTTATGATTTTTTTAGTATATAATGGAATTTTTTTGGAAGTGTGATGCCGAAAGTAAAAGGACGTAAGCAGGGCTAAAGTTTGAAGTGTAGTGCGGCCTCGTCTGTTGTACGGTATATGTAATACATCCATGGAAGTAGTTAAAAGAGAATAAAATATATTTAAACTGCATAGAAAACATTCCATAAAGGCTTTATGAAGACACTCTCTAGCCTTTAGCAAAGCATTGTTTTACATTCTCGCTTTCTGATGCACAAATTTTAAAAATGTAGCTTTTATCTTGATCCAGTCTTTTTAAAATTTCTCCAGTCTTTCAGTTTTCCTGCTCATTGTCATGTTCCCTTTGTTGCTTTTGTCTTCAGCTGGCTGCTTTATAGCTTTCAGATCCCCATGCACAGTTGTATATACATTGTTTACATTTCTACATGAATATCATAAAAAAAACTCCCTGTACTGTGTCTTTTTGCAGTATGGCAGGCAAAGATATTGTGTATTACAGTCATGATCAGTAAAGTTTAAAAGTGAAAAACTGTATATTTAAATGATATTCATAGATTCATGAAAGAACATTTACAGTGTGTCTGTTTGTTTTTCCGATGTCGGATTTTTGTATAATGTTGCTGCAGCCATCTAAGAATATTCATAACAGGTTTCTGTGTGAAGCAGAGCTCACCTTCTGCATATTTATGTAATCGTGACATTTTTAAATACTTAAAACTTTAAAACACATTTTGTGAAAGACATCAAGAATGTCAGTGAACAGTTTCAGTATGCATTTACTCACACTGTTTCATTGCACCACTTCATTACACAGGTCTAGAGACTGGTCAGCAATACCTTGGTCAACCGACCATCAGTAGGGAAAAGTGTGTATTCTCTGACTAGCTGGCGAGTGGATGCGCTTAGATGGATGTGTGAAATCAATAACATGGACAGTGCTGCACCATAAACCTCCTTGTAATTACTTTGGTTGCTTGCAGACTGCTGATGTAAACTGTAGTTTGCATGGAAGATGGCGACTTGTCAGCAAACACTTGCTAACTCGTGTGAAACTTGTGTGATGGAAACCGGAAATGTTGAATGTTGCAGAGTGAAAGTTTGGCCTTACAGCTGAAACCAACATGTTTCAAAAGACACAACTTTTGCTTTGAAGGTGAACACTTCCGCTCCCTTAAGGCCAAAACAGAGAGAATGAGGAGGAGCTTCTTCCCCCAGGCTATTCGGGCCCTGAACCAGGTGTAGGACTGGAGTCTCCCACACACGCCACTATAAGACTGGACTCTCACACACGTCACCACACGCATCACCACACATTTCCTATAATCCTATAATTTATAATCTTTATAATCTCTTATGCTATTTGCACATTCTTTACTGTAAATTCCCAAGTTAATTTGTAAATTTTTGTAGTAACCTGTAAATTGTAAATATTGTAAAACTTTTTTTCTGTCATTTAATGGTCGGGCATTGTACAGCTACAAGCATTTCACCTCCATGTCATACTGTGTATGGTTGTGTGTGACAAATAAAATTTGAATTTGATTTTGAACTGTATCTGTGTTCAGTTTGTGTCACACTCCTCATGGTTTAACTTAGTAAGTAGTTGGCAGAAATGACACCATCTTCAAACAAAGTACGGGAAACTGCATCAACTACAGCAATCTGCAGGCCACCAGTGCATTCGTAAGACGGTTATTGGTGAAGCACTGTATACCTCTTTGCAACCAGTTTCACCTACCAACAAGAAGAAACTACTTCCAACAACTACTGGTCAGGAAATGGTCTCATTCTTTCTTAGTGACCAGTGGTTATCACTGACCAGTCTCTAGGCATAGTGATTTCCAGCAGCTACCTGCAACCTGCTGAAAAATACTTGTTTGTCCTAGTGATCCGTGGTTGCTGACTGGTCTGCAGGCATGTGGTTCTGGGTTTTATGGGGTTTGATAGGTGGATATATTATATTGACCCTTGACAAATGATTTAAATAAAAATGTGCATATTTTGCTTTAATTATTGAAAAAGACAGTTAAAAATAATCCAGTTCATTTTTCTATCTTCAAAATGACCAGGAGCAGTGGTCAGCTCTTGGGTGGTACAGTATGAGTTCACTGATAACATGTGTCTGCATTTACTCAAGTATGTCTACATCAGGTTATTAATGCTGCAATCCATGCCTGGATTATAAATACAGCAGCAGTGACCGTAATAGTCCTGCTGGGGTTCATGTTGCCATGAGCACAAAAGGGACTTAATCAAGTCTGTGCTCTTTCCCCTCCAACACTGAATTCTCAAGAGGAGTCTTTTAATTGCAGCAAGTAATTCACCAAGTGTTCATCAGACCTTTCTGATTAAATTTCAGGTCAACAGACTACGGAGCAACGTACCAGAAGCTGAATGACAAAGTAGGAGCAAAGACAATACTCAGTTATTTGTACGTGAGCCCCAACAACAAGAGAAAGGTAATGGTCCTCTTTTGTCATTTCTTCTGTATCCTATTTTAAAAATTGTCTTGACTGTATGAGTTACTTTTGTTTGCTCCTCACGGTTGGCATGCCAGTCACACAGTATGCAGTATTGAATGCATGCAGACATATTGATGTGGTCTGACTCACTGGTCTCGGTTTGATGTCTCTTCTCTGTCGCTGCCTACAGTCTCAGTAAGAAGCACTGAACTCACTCATTTATTAACAAGTTCAAACCAAAATGACAGTTAGCTGACAGAAAGGAACAATCTCTCCCAGTTCTACATGGATATAAATCAATTAGAAGTCAGACAACCCCTTCAATCAGTGCCCCTGCCCTTCCTTTGGTTTGGGTCATTTGATGGTATTAACCACCTGTCTGTGTTCACAGTCGCTTTACATGACTCCCTTTACACAACTCTAATCACAAAGTTTTTCAGTTAATTACCATCTAATTATGAAAAGGGAATGCAGCCCCAATTCATTTCAGATGCTGGCCATATGATATAGGTTGTTGGGCAGTGACTGTTACGCCCCTGAGGTCTGTTAAAGGTGCTGAACCAGATGATGAGATGATGAACCTGAACACGGAGAGAGACATCCAGGACTCAGCAGAAAGGCTTGAATGTCCTTCTGTTATCGTCAGCAAAACATTAAGAGACTTTCTCTGACCGTGGGATTTTCTACAGCATAATTTAGTGAGAAATTTTTGAGGAAATGGTAAATGGTAAATGGCCTGCATTTGTATAGCGCTTAGGAAAACAACTACAGATCAGTCTGTCTTTGTTAACACACAAACCTGGGGAGTCTGGAGACAATCTGCAGGATATGACCCCTGCTCCACCAGACAAGATCTCTTTATACTGTATATGAAAACTCCTTCACCAGAATTACCACTGGTGAGGATATTCTCCTGTTTTGGACACTCAAATAAAACCCTTACAACATAAATACTCCGAATCCCCCAAAAATAATTCAGCATCTAGTTTCTGAGAACATGTTGCAAAAAGCAACCTCAATACTAACCCTAGACGCCTCACCATTGACCTGGCACATGTTAGCATGTAAAAAGCCCAACCTTTCATTCTAAAATCCACTGTCATCTACAGGTTGGTCTACAGTGGCAACAAAAGAACCGAAAATCTTAGAAATCAGAGTCTGAGAATTGCAGCTTATGACTTTTATCAAAATATCTTCAGGCTATGACTTCCTGTTGATCTAGTGATGCTCCAGAAAAACAAGTTTATGATATTCTGTCCTAAGATCCCTACATCCCACAGTCCGTATCTCGACTTGTCTTCGTGTTATATAGGTCAATATGAGAAATGACAGCATTTACAGACAGTTTTTGCAACCTTACACTTTTAAACGATCGGTGTAGAAACTCATCATCGTAGAGTAAATGTGATAATTGGCTTTCCCATTTTTCTTTCTGCTTCAGAGATGCTGGAAATTTCCAATGATACCGTTTGACTAGATGTCATCTGTCTACCCCTCTATATCTGCAAAATTCAATCAATACTGATAATCACAGCAAAACAGGAAATTCTTACTGACCACAATACTTAATCAATGAAAGACACAAAAACAGGAAAAAGAAAATGTGGTCCAGGAATAAGGAGAAATTTTAGCTTTCATCTGATGACAAAATACATGATGGGAAGTTATCAATCAGGCATAAGCAGTATATAGTACCTCAAATTAAAAGCCCTTTGCCAGAACTGTTGCATTGCCTTCTGGCAAAAGCAAATTATTTGTCCTTGCAGCCCTATGCGTTTTAATAGTTTTTTTCAATAAAGTCAACCAAGTCAAATACATTGGATGGGCCTAGTTTTTCCTATAAAGAGCTGAGTTGCTTTATCCCTTTAAACGTAGATGATGAACTGAAGCTGAACGTGGATGTTTTCAGCCTAATCATTGGGAGCTGCTTGGATATAAATCATAGGTTTTCTCAGCTGGTTTAGGGTTGGATGGGGTTGCTGAGGCAAGCTCTCTATACAGGCTTAAAATACATTAGAGGCAGCACATCAGCAAATGGTCAGAGTTAACCACTTTTCTGTGCTCAGGTCCATTTGGGTCAATTTTGCCAGGTTCCATTATGGCTTTGGTCCATTAGGGTTCTGGGCATCTCTGATTGTGTGTTTGTGTATTTCTATGTTTTAAATTTTGTTTTGTCCATGGCTATTTTGGGTTTATGAAACACCATAATTAATCCACACATTTTTGCCAGACCCTAAATATCCATTTTTTTCCTCTCGTCTTTATTTGTCACATCCATCTAAATGTTAGTGTAACAACAACACTAGACTAGTGATTACCGTTTTAAGTTCCCCATTCTAAGGATGTCTGTTTGGGACTTGGTTTAAGTAAGCTGTAAAATCTCTTCTTCTTGCATGTTTGTATTATTCATGCTTTTACGATACATATTTGGCCAACTATGGAGTCTTTATGACATGCCTCTTATTTGCATCAAAATGAGTGGCAGACTGGGGTAGAAATGTTCGTATTAGCAAGGCTATCTTCTGTTTTATTGCTTGTAGAGTGATGGGATCTGGGCAAACCCAAAGAAGATGTCTCTAATGATGCAGAGAGACAGAGAGACATCACAGAAACATTTCAGTCCACAGAAACCAGCAATCATCAGTTTAACAGAGCAGAAAACAGATGAAGGCCAGCAAATAACTTGACATGTTGCTAATGTCACACACGCATTGCGACACACTTTCTACCACATAGCCAAAATGTCAGTCAGCCATACAAACCATCACGTGCCAGATATACACAAACATGAGCCTAAATAAGCTCTTTCACACAAAGTTACGCATTCATATATTCTTTGTCTCACACTTACGCTTTTTTCTCTCACACATCCATAGTATCACTATATTGCCAAAATATGACATGTAAAATAAAAATGCTACTGAAAGCGTCCTTGTCAGTCTATAGAGAGTTTATTACATGCAAAACATACTAGTAATGTTGAGCAGAGGAAAAATGACTTGGTAAACTAGGCTTTGTGTCATCTGCAAGATGTAAAGTAGAATTTGAGAGCAGTATGCTCATTGCGCTCATTGATAATGTTAGGCAAGCTGAGGCTAGCAAAACACATCAAATTCACTTTTTATCTGTCAATAATGTAACATAGAATTCATAAGTGAATGGCTTAAGACTACAGATTTTATAGATTCAGATTGCATAGACACTCTTTAGCCCAAGCAATGGGTGTTGGACATCACTGGGTGCTTTATTCTCCTTGAAATAAGGAGACTACATTACACATTTATAGAGCATATCTATAAGTTTTTAATCAGGAAATGAAGATTTTCCAACATAATTGTTAATCGGGAACAAAGAAGAAGGAGAGTTTTACACTGCATTTCTGTGGGAACAATCAGTGATTCAAACTGGATTCCACATAAACTGTTTGTTCTGCTGTGTGTTTGCTCACTTATCCAACTGAGGGTCATGGGGGGATTGGAACTTGTCCTAGCTACTGTAGGCAGGACAGGTCACTGACTTGATGCAGGGATAACACAGAGAGACAAACTACTATTCAAAAACATACACATGTATGTACAATTAAGAACTAGATGTCTTTGGACTGTTGAAGGAAGCTGGAGTACCCAGAGAGAACCCACTTGCACATGTGGAGAAAATGTAATCTCCACGCAGAAAGGCCCCGGTGGATTCGAACCCAAAAAATATTCTTTCCAAGAAAATCATAATCTAGTGGGTTATTAAAAGTTTCTTATATCACACATGGTGGCCAGCACGGTTCGCAACTGAGACTTCTGTTGATAAATCCCAAAGTGCTTGAGTACTTGCTTATGCTATGCTATGCAAATGTGCAGATGGTAACTGATCTCAGAGCAGTGAAAGCAGAGCCAGTAGCAACTTTTCTAGCATGTTAATTTCCTGTTAGTTTCTCATAACACTGGAGGTTTATCCACAATGCACAGAGTACCAGGAAAAAGACCTGCTGGCCTCTAAGTTAGCCCAGCTCAAACTTTTGTTAAATGGGCCACAGACACACCAATGAAATGAACACATACTTAAGTGGAATTGGACTGAGAGTCAAACCTCCTTCATGCAAACTGGGACCACAGTTGGCACTGATAGACGATGAGAAAAACTTACTGGACTGAACACTGTTTGAGACGTAAGGAGAGAGATTTGGTCTTAATTTATGTTTTAAGATGAAACTGGGCAAGCACTAACTGCCTTGCTCGCCCCGGGGCAATGCTACTGATTTGAGATATCCTGAAATACAGTTAATGTGTAAGATGTAATTGATGTGGGGCGAGTAGTCAGTCACTTTTGCAGCACATTAGCAACATGAATGGTAGGTTTCCTTTTGTCAGTCAAATCTACAAGTCTGCATTTAGAATTGGCTTGTAGGATGCTCACTTGAGGCTTTGGATCCAGCCTCAAGTGGACAGCAGAGGAACTGCAGCTTTGGCAGTTTCTTTCATTTCTCACATCAGATCCTGGACATCACTGTCCTGGATACCATTTTCATTTTATTCAGATAAGACACAAGACAGTATTCATGATGTCATTGTGAAATAGGGCAATTATCCTGTCATGAGCTGATACAAGAGAGCATTTATCTTGCTTAGATAATATGTCTGAACCAAATCTAATTGCAGTCGATTCAATATTTGTTGTAATACTTCATCCTGATGGTAGCATTAGGCTGACATATAGCAGGATAGACTGACATTGTTATCTACTGCTAGCGTCGCTAACATTAAATAAAAAAAAGAGTGGAACCAGAGAAGAAGCAACTTTCTCTATAAAGCACTCCAGACTCAAACTGTTTTTTCCTCCATTGTTGCTGTTTCCACATACTTGGAAAGTAGGGAAGCAGTAGAGACTGCAGGTTCGTCAGTCACCCCGGGCACAGCACCATGTGACTACTTCTGGTGGCAGACAAAAGCCCCTCTCTTCATCAAGTAGTGGAAGTAAATCAGGCCTGTGTGGCTGTGGGGGATAGTGGGAGTAAAGCAGTGGAGAGGGACAGAGAGAAACTGCACAGGGAGCGAAGGAAAGAAAGGGAGCAGGGGGGAAAGAGACAGCACATAAACTGACAGGGAGCAAGTGAGCATGGAAGAGTGGCGATGGGAGTACAGGGAAAAAACATGACAGAGCAAAAAAATAAATAAACAGAGGCATGGCCCGGGGGTCACTTATGGAGAAAACAGACTGACAACACAGCAATTACATCAATTTTCATATTGTGGCTTCATACTGAGGCTGTACATGAAAGAACAGAGCTCGAGTACACATTAGGGGAAGTAATTTGGGGTTTTAGCCGGAGATTTTGTGTGAGAGCACATTATTACAGTAAATGGCTGGGATGGTGAGTGCTGGTTAACAAAAAAAAAAAAAGCACACAGATTGCAGTCATACAAATGGCTATTGCCTCTAATGGTTTGAAAACAAAAGGGATTTTTCCAGGGGAAGCATTTGAGTGACAGCAGAGTCAGTCTGAGCTGCTTTCCTCTCAGGCTCAGCCTTCTCTTTAAGGAATACATAATGACTCTTTTTCATCAATGTACCGAGTAAAAGAAAAGTCACAGGGCTCAAATGTTCTCTCGTGACAAAGGCCTTGAATGCTCACCCATTTGTGGGAGTGCATGCCTGTGTTTGTATGTGCAGTATTCCAAACAAGTATGGCCATTGTGGAGCTGTGAAGGCAACAATAGGCAGGTGGGTGGAATATGAATTCACCTCAGAAGAGACCTCTCTCCCACAGTCAGGCTTCAAAGACTTCTGTTCATTGTCTCGCTTTTCTGTATAAGTTCAAGGCTTAAAAGTGAACTTAAATATTTCATGTCCTCGAAGTGTCCTCAAAATAACAATGGCAACAATAACAAAAAGAGAAATGTTTCACAGGAAGACAAACAGAATCCACACGAAAAATGTCCCGAGACTTGCATCATCATGCAAACGCTTTCATACATGAATACTTAGCATTTTATGACATTGATGCATTTCTGTGCAGCAGCAGTGAGGAAGGAAAAGTAAAAAAAACATTTTTTCACTCCTTTACCATCGTTAGTGAAATACCCAAACGCACATCATCAGCTTACAGATTTTATAGCTGGAATAGAAATGTGTAGGGCGGCTTCTGTCAGCCACGTAGTTCAATGATGGGATTAAGTTCCTGGAGGAATAACAAATGTTTAATGTGTCACTTTTGTTGAATGGAGTGTTGAAATGCGCGCAGTGTGTCACGAGACCAGGATTTTTACAGAAGTCATAAGTGGAATGCACAAAATGAAGAGAAGCATGTTAGCAAAGAATTGCATGAATTTAATTTTTTAAGGAGATTTCTGGTTTCATCAAATCAAGTCAAATAATAAAAGTAGAGAATGTTTGAAAAAGCACCCAAATGAGACAAAATAAGAAAAATAACGAGTAAAAGTCAAGTTTGTTTTATTTTGCTTTTCCTTTGTTCTGAGCTGAAGCTGTTTTCTTGGCATTGGATGCTACAAGACAGCCTTTTTCATGGCTCTCTGATTCTGGACGTGCTGAATAAGTGGGGCACGGCTACTTTCTAAATCAAGCTGTGAAGCACAGATGCGGAGCAGTCTATTCCAGGGTTGCGGTGGCTTCAGGTGCTGTTGCAGAAGAGAGTCTGGAAACAGTCAGGCTGTCAGACTGTGTTAAAAAAAAAACCTGAAGTTTGCAGAAGTTGTGAGAACAAATTTTAATAGCATCGGGGTTAGATTGATTGCCATTGATGACTTTAACCTCACAGGGTCGACATCCTGACTTCCATCAGCAGGTCGATTGATGTGTCACTTTCCTGACACATTAAATTAACAGTTAACTTTAATTTGTAGCTTTTTTGTAGTTATATTGCAGTAATAAGGAAACCAGGACTTGGTGCTTTATTTTCCAAGTGTTACAGCTAAGTGTATTTAATGTTAAAGTCAAATATTAAAGATGATTTGATGATGAGAAAAGTGGTTTTGTTGGTGCATTTTTGATGAGAGGTGTGCATTGTCTCCCGTTATGTCTTCACAATAGCAGCCAGCTTGTGTTTTGCCAGTTGAGTGCTTTTAATGTGAAGCAGCAGGAGCAGAAAAGTTGATTTTGCATTAGCAATAACTTCTTCCAGCTCTGTCAGTGAGCATTGACACTATTTAATAAGATATAATTACACTGGAACATGCGTGCATCATTGCCTCTGAATCACTCGTGAAATACAAGAATTTTTTTACTCTGTGTTGAACATTAAAAGGATGCGGCAGGAAAACAATCCTGAGCAGACTCAAAGACTGTTATATGTTAAGGTTAAATAGGGTTAACTGAAGCTAAAAGCTCTGCTCTTCCCAGTTTGTCTTGTATTCTCTTACAGTCACGCTCAGAACGGCGAAATAGGACAACAATGTTGCATCATGTGTTTTTTCTTCAAATAAAATATCTGCTTTAAGTTAAATAAATGCTGCTTTTTTTTTAAACATGCCGCTCTCAGAGACAGAAACGCTGAAGGAGAGAGATCAAAATGTGAGTGCTGTGTACTCGCTGATGTTGACAGGTTTGTTCAGCTCCACAGATTTACAGACAAATGCTTTTATTACCCGAGTTATTTTATTCATTTGTAATTCCTGTACATACTTTTAACTTCAGATGGTAACAAACAATCATACTTAATGAAGTGTTTCCCAGAATAAATGGATTTAAAATAAGAATAAACTGAGCTGTTTGAAAATGCAGCACTTAAAGCTCTCGGTGGGAAACACTTGTGTATGAAGCCTTGATTGTGTCTTTGCAATGTAGGTTAAAGCTTGATGGCCTCATGCTGCTCATAAATATGATTTATGTGGAGGCCTTTAAAGATATATGAATAGAATTTGTCTTTCATGCAGCAGCTTCAGTCCAGGACAAACATCCGTCGTTGAAACAGAGACATGAAAAGCTCTAAACGTGTTATTATTAGTGACGCAATGAAAAATCATTGTCACATTTCAAGATTCTGAATCTTTCCAAACTTGCTTTGGTCTTTTTGTTATGCAAAGAAAGACAGACTGTTATTTGAGGACAGTGCTAAAGTGAAAAGATGCAATTTTCCCCTCAAGACTAAAAACATCAAGATGAGAATGACTATTTATGGAGAATGCATATTCAAATAGCTTTTATTACATATTTTCAGCAGAAAACGTTGCATAAACTAGCCAAGAGCTAAATTAGTGCTAGAATAAAATTGCGACGTCACTTCTAATTAAACAGGTCAATTCATTGCAACACATGCTTACTTACACCAGACAAACCTGGAGCAATACCACCTGGTGCATGTTCAGTGTACCGACAACAGCACGTAGAGCTGCGTGTTGCATGGAGATAAGAAAAAGAAAAAGAGAGGTAAAGTGTCGTCTGGTCCACCAGCTTTTTAAGGACATGGTGCATGCCAAAATAATCGCAGCGAATCAGCCATGCTCCCATGGCCCGCACAGCAGTGGTTTCGTTTGAGGTGACGATGGTGATGGAGGTTCTGGTTGCTCAGAGGGGACGCAACATCTGTCAGGCCTAAGGCACAATCTCCAAATGGCTGCGGTGAGCGGAGAGACGAGCGCCCCGGAGCCCGTGGAGAGGCGCGGTGACAGAGGGGGGAGACAGACTCTGAGACGCAAATCCAGACGGACAGAGAGATGGAGGGAGATGGAGACGGGGCTGACAGAGTGTGAGGAAGAGGTGAGATGGAAGAGGGAGAGAAGGGGAGTTGTAAAGAAGATAGGATGGGTAAATCTAGGTGAGCCGGGGATATTCCATCAATATTCTTTTACGTGCCTTCACGGGTCATTGCCCACTTTCTCAGCAGGGGATTGAAAGCTATACAAGTCAGTGTGTGCTGCTGTCAGAGTAAGAGAGCCGAGCTCCCCTTGAAAAGCATGCTAATGCAAAATGTTGTGGAAAAGGCCTCTCCAAATGACATATGTTGTTGTGTTATTTATTGATGATCGCTGTGAAGAATTCATTATTTCAGTAACTCGAGACAGATGAAGATGTCTGAAGTGGGATTGCTGCTGGTTAATTATCTAAATGGATCTTGTTTGTCTTGTCTCTGTTCATTCATAATGAACGTGTAGCTCTGTGTTTTCACACGCAGCTTGTGAGCTTCCAACTTATGTACTGCCATAAGGGGCAGCTAGCTGAGCCAAGATAGAAAACCCAATTATTGTGAGAGGCAGAAACTGACATGTTTGTCAGGTCTGGCAGGAGTCTAGGTGAGCTAAAATGTCAGGCGGCATTCAATTAGCATCGGGCTTAAATGTCTCCGATCAACAGACGGGAGTTTCGTTTAATAGGACGGATCTAACAGTTGAAGGCACCTGGTCGATGTGGAGGACGAGGCGGCGAGCGAGCACAGAAGTGATGATTATGAATATGTGCGTCAACTCTTCTTTGCTTTCATGGCCTGCACTTAGACGTAGCACAGTGGAGTGTGATGGCTTGAATATTCATCGGGAAAAAGTAGTGACAGGGATTTGACTTGTCTATGCAGACACTTAGCTAAGTTAACACGTGGATACACAGTAGCTCGTCTTGTGCTTGAGGACTACAGTTAAAACATTATTAATTTCACCAGTCTCTCCTCATATCTGTTAGCATTAGCTTTGTGGCCATTAAGCTGATAGAGGATGGTGTGTTTGTGCTGTTAACACTGATACAAGGGTCATGTAAATCACATGATCTGTTTTGGGGTAATTTAAAAACTAAGTCAGACTACTTCGGCTGTAAATGCTTTCTCATGTCAAAGAGCAAAAACACATGAAATATTTTTATTTTGAGCTACCAGAAACCACCATTACACCAGGTTGACAGTGTACTCTGAGTCAGTGGGGTAAACTGGTAGCACTCTGGAGCTATTGTTGCAAAAGAAGTGGAGTTTGGATCCAAACATGCCACACTGGTTGTGAGTTCCAGTCAAAAGGAAACAAGAAAGTGGTATTAGTCTGTGCAGCTTTCCTTTCAACACGAAGATGAGAAAATGCTTTCAAGAGACCAGGAGCTGTGCTCTCTGAACATTTCCTCTGATGCATTTAGTATATTTTTTAAACTGTGTTGTGTTTAGACTAAAACTAAACACAATGTCTACAGTTTCTGCCCAGAAGCAGTCAGAGTGCCCCAGCGTAACAAGTGGAAATCGAGACGGGAAATTTGGGCTCTCTCCTGCTCTTTCCCAACCCCAATCACAGAGGAAGACGACAATCTGCCCTTTCAGTCAGCTCAGCCGTCCATCTGTGAAAACATGTTCCTGCAGGACTGTCAACGTAAGATCAGTTCGACTGCTCAGAAACATATAGACATGCTGGATGCTGCCGTACCGTCGCCAGCGTATGTGGAGCTGAACAAAACTGATGTTCATCTCACTGCGACTGTTTCAGCTATTAGCTAAAAATCACCAGACTGCATTATTTCATAAATAAGTGAATTAAAACAAAGACATTTATAGTGTTTGTGAATTTTAAATGCTGATGATAATAAGCAAGTGTAAACAAAAACTGTTGACTGAATATATATTTAGAAAAACATCCACATATATATGCATGCAAATGTCTGCATGGATGTGGTTATAAATAAAGTCAGAACTTTAACATGCTGTTGCTGGAAAATAGAACTATGCTTTTTGAATGTTGCGTTATCATACAGCACAATGTGAAAGCAGCCAAATTAAGACAAATTGAAAAGCATCAAATTTGCAGTCCACGTTAAAAATATTGCCGAGTATGACTTCAGCAGATGTGATCCTAATTGCAGAGTTATTAAATGTACATCCAAGACAACCTCAGTGGAGTAAATTAATATATTTTTTAATATACACGGACAGGGAAAGACGAGCTCGTGTATCAGTTCTTCAACCGCAAAGAAAATGTCACTGTGAAAGAGCTGCGTCATGGGCCACAGAAGTTTATGAGAGACTACGAGTTAAAATCCATCAACTCTTTGTAAACCTTTAAGACTTGGAAGCTATAAAGTCGAAGTGAAATCAGTGCAGAAGTGCCTGAAGATCTAAGATTAGAAATTTTGGATCTGTGAACACTTTTAACGACCAGCACAGAGAAGCTCATGTGGTTGTACAGATGCTTAGGGGAAAACGGCCCTTGGCTTCTTGGCTCTCTTGACCTCGGTAAGTATTTTACTGATGAGTTTATGGTCTCAACTATTGGTTTCAAGCCTTACTGGATACAGCATTATCAGTTTTTAAATTATGGTCCTGACATTACTTTGAAAAAGGAAGTTTAAGCTTTAGTGCGGGGCTTTCCTGTTACTGCAAATTTATGAGACACAAAATCTCAAGAATTCTCAATTTTTTTTTCTTTACAATCAGAACGACTGACATATTGCAGTTAAAGGTGATGCCTGTATGACGTACGTAATGAGTTTCATAAACAAAGGTGCCAGCCATATTTAAACCTAAACCATAAATATTTTCTAATCATAACTGAGTAGTTTTGGAATCCACACCTAACCACCAAGTGTCTGAAAACACTAAAGGCCATTACACACTGAGCGCGTTGTGAAAAAAACAACACATTTACAACCCTAACCCTAACTCAGAAAACGCACAATGAGGCCAAAAGACTGAATCAGGTGTGTGAAAACATCCATGAGAACATGTTCCTGGATGGACAAGCTAATCTTTTATGGCTTCTTCCTGCCTTGCATTTTTGGTTAAAGGTGCTGGCAGTGACAACAGGAGGTGCCGGGACCTTTAGCCTGTCCAGCACATGTTTACCGCTGACATTTTAACAACCTCTTGAGAATGCTTCACTCTCTCCTGGCTGAAGCTGCTCCACCTTTACTGCCCTTTGGCTTCACTTATGAGACTCAGTTCCTCTGGCTTAAGTAGCACCTGAAGCTGACTTCTGCTTCCCTTCAGCCTGTGCTGAAATAATCCAGAGTTCATTCTTTGGCTTTGAGCAACATTTGTAAAAAAAACAAACAAGATAATCCCAATCACTTCAGGACAAAGTGAACAGACAAACACTAGAAGTGATTTAGCAAAGTGATCTTCTTGTCAATAACTGTCTTTCTGTTGCTGCAATAAAGTCATAGTAAATAATAAGTATGAAGTAAGCAATACAAATAAATGTTTACAGCTGAAAAACTGTTGAACATGAAGACATTGTTGCACCTATTAAAATGAAGCGCCCCAGGACTTATTCACAATGCTGGTTAAGCGACTCTGTTCGCGCTCTACGACGTGTGTGTCGGCAGGATGAGAGGAGGTGGAGGAAAGATAAACTCCAGGCATCTTACGACATCCTACGTATTAGCCGCATGAAGTTTCAAACTGCTGCCAAAATGGCTAAAGCAGCTTTCCTTTCAAAAATTATCTCTACCAATGGTAACAATCCTCGAATTTTATTTAAAATTTTTAACTCTGTGGTCAACCCCTGCCCCACTATGCCGCTGCTGTGCTCCCCGGTTCTTTGCGAACAATTTTTAAATTATTTTTTAGATAAAGTTTCATCTCTCAAATCTGCTCTTCCTTTAATGACAGGCCCTGTGTTTACCCCTGACTGTTCCTCTACCTTCCATCAGTTTGAACCCGTTTCACTCCCTACTCTTAAGCGTCTAGTTGAACAGCTGAACAATACTAATCTCGTATATGATGTTCTTCCATCTCGTATAGTCAAGGACTGTTTCAGTGCAATTGGACCTAGTATATTGTCCCTTTTGAACTCTTCTTTGCTTTCCGGCTGCGTACCATCAGCCTTTAAACATGCTATAATTCAGCCTGTTCTTAAAAAAAGGAACCTCGATTATCCGGTTGTTCAGTCTGACGTCACTAGCCGTGTCTGGGTCTAAACTCCGCTGCAGGTCCATATATCAAACGATCACTGTGGCATTACTGAGAGTTGAAAAACTGTCTAAAGTCTTTCATCTTTAATAAAATGATCAGCGTTCTGCTCTACCAGGTGTAACAATTGAGTTTAACATCCAGGCATCCATGAAAACGGAATTTATGACATTTAACGGAGTTAGAAGTTAGCAGGCAGTTAGCTCGCTAGCTTCTATCTAAATACAATATAGCATGTCCTGACTGCGGGGTTTTGGAAACAAATTAAAACATACAGCTTTCTTATCACTTCCAGCATAAATGAAGACAGAAAACTAAACAGCAGTGACGTTTGTAGGGTTACTGAAGTTTGGCTAGCTGGTATATAATGATGTGCTACGTGACCGCTAGCGACATAGCTATGTTAGCATAATATAAACAAGCTAACTTTTTTTCCACTCGATAAAAGTTAACGTGAGTTTTCTCGGTGGTCAGAAACAAATGTAATCGCATGGCAGGATGCTGTAAAAGGACCAAACTTCAGCCAGGAGAACAACTGAGATAATTCATCTACAATACAAAGTTAGTCATTCATATACTGCTGCATGGGCTGGGCTGTAGTTACATCCTAAGGTTTTAAAAACTGAGCTTAAATAAATGATTAGCGGTAATAAAAGCCGAGGGAGGTCAACAGGGATCACTGACTGTTTTAGGAGCTTTTTGAGATCAAATAGAAGAAAATACAAAACATTAAACATGTTAACAACATAAAAGCCATATTAAACGCAGACTACTTTAGACCCGGAAGTAGGATTCGTCGCGTCATCACTGAACAACCGGATAATGATTATGCGAACTATAGGCCGATTTCAAAGCTTCCGTTCTTGGCCAAAATTCTTGAGAAGATAGTTTTGCTTCAACTCCAGGCTTACCTGGATGAGAATAGCATAAATGATAAATTCCAATCGGCCTTCAAACCACATCATAGCACTGAGTCAGCGCTGCTTCGAGTTTTTAATGACCTTCTACTAATGGCTGATAATGGACGCTCCTCGGTCCTAGTGCTACTGGATTTATCGTCGGCATTCGATATGGTTGATCATAACATCCTATTGGCGAGACTTGAGCACACTGTAGGCATCAAGGGTGCTGCTCTGGATTGGTTTAAATCATACCTCTCCAATCGGCTCTCCTCGGTTCATTTGGCCAATTCCTCTTCCTCCGCTGTACCTGTTTGCTGTGGTGTCCCTCAGGGATCTGTGTTAGGCCCTACTCTGTTCTCATTGTACATGCTTCCTTTAAGCGCTATCTTTGAGAAATATCACATCGCTTTTCATTATTATGCTGATGACATTCAGATCTACTTTGAGTTAAATGATGACCTAGCTTCGTCCTTGAATTGTTTTCGAGAGTGCATGTGTGAGGTCAAGCAATGGCTCGTGGCAAATACTCTTATCCTCAATGATAAGAAAACTGAAATTGTGGTCTTTGGCAGTAACGTTCTCCGTGCCAAACTTCGTGATGCTTTTGGTTTTCTCACTAGTTCTTTCTCTGACACTGTTAGGAATCTGGGTGTCTTATTTGACAGCTCATTTAAACTTGATAAACAAGTGTCTGCTGTTGTTAGATCCAGTTTTTACCAACTCCGCCTTATCTCTAAGGCCAGGCAGTATATCCTGCATAAAGACCTGGAAAAGCTCATCCATGCCTTTGTAACTTCGAGGCTGGATTACTGCAATTCACTCTATTTTGGTCTCCACTCTGCCCTCCTTCACAGATTACAGACAGTCCAAAATGCTGCTGCACGCATTCTAACCAAAACTAGGAAGTTTGCCCACATTACTCCCGTCCTGGCTGATTTGCACTGGTTGCCTGTGAAATACCGTATCCAATTTAAAATTCTGCTGTTTACTTTTAAAATCACTAATAACACAGCACCGAGCTATCTTAAGGAACTCTTAAGCTCATATGTTCCTGCTAGGGCTTTAAGATCATCCTCACAGTTACTGCTGGTGCAGCCTAGATCTCGGTTGAAATCTAGAGGTGATCGAGCGTTTGCTCTGGCTGCACCAGAGTTGTGGAACAACCTTCCGATTGGCATCCGGGCGTCTGACTCTATTCAATCTTTTAAATCACGGCTTAAAACGTGTTTGTTTAATCTTGCTTTTTCTACCGGCTAAATGCTGGCCTTGTCTGCAGAGATTTATTTATTCTTTTAATTTTCCTATTATGCTTTTATTTCCGCTGTGTGTGTCTTGTCGCCATTGTGTTTTGATGGCATAGTTATATTGTGCTATAGTTATGTGCTATAGTTATATTTTTTCTATTGGTGGCTTTTCCTGTGAACATAATTTTACACTTCTATTTTTTTATGACTCTGTTTATACTTGTGTTAATTTGTTTTATGTTAAGCACTTTGGCATGCCATTGGTTTTTAAATGTGCTCTATAAATAAAGATTGTTGTTGTTGTTGTTGAAAGTGCTCAAGTCTGTGGAAAGTTTGAACTGTCCTTGACCCCCAACGTAACTGTGTCCAAAAATGCCACACTGGTTGTGATTTCCAGTCAAAAGGAAACAAGAAAGTGGTATTAGTCTGTGCAGCTTTCCTGTGTCTGATTACAAATACAAGATCGTTGCTGGCTCCTGGGCTCCTGCTGGCTCCGTCAATCCCAGTTCAAACTGTAACCTCAGGTGGATTTAGGTATTTAGGTGTTCGCCTTCTCTGTCTTTTTTTATTATTATTTCTGCTCTGCAATCAAAAAGGATGAAGCAAGTCTAGCAACTTCTATTAAATCATCCCCAAAGGGGGCTTCCGGTGACGCCTTGATCTAATCAAGCAGCATAAGGAACGAGCTCCGTCCAGATTAATACATTACTCCTAACTACAATTTTTAAAACTCGGCAATTTCCATTTCAACCAGCATGGCATTGTCCCTGAGAGGCAAAGGATCCAGCAAACAGGATCAAAATAAAGATAAAGGCGAGCATTTGAAGCAACTAACTTTGTCCTCGAATGCAGATGCTAATGCTACTGCTAGCACTCGTGATGCAGAAACGAGGATATTAGCAGAACTGGAGAAGATAAGAAAAGATAACAAAGACGGGCATATGGAAACACAGCAAGCTCTGACGAGACCGGAGGCGTCTTTCAAGATTCTGAGAGAAGATATGACAAAGCTGGAAAACAGAACAATGGAGATGGAGGAGCAGATCGGCGACAACGAAGACTCCACCAGGCGTCATGAATGAGCCCTCCGGTACTTGTTAAATAGAGAAATGGATCTCACAGCATGATGCGAGGACATGCAAAATAGACTAAGGCGAAACAACCTGAGGATCTATCGTGTCCCAGAAGGGAGTGAGGGGAGAGATGTTAAGCTGTTTGTACTAGAGCTGTGTGAATCAACTCTTCAACTTCCCGCTGATCTTAACATTGGAATAGAGCGAGCACACAGAGTCCTCGCTGCTAAACCCAAGAACCCCGATGCAGCACCGCGCTCACTGGTGGTCAGATTCTGGGACTTCTCTGTGAAAGAGACCATTCTATGACAAGCCTGGGACCAGAAGCGTGTCTTATATAAGGGCACGCAGATATATTTTGACCATGATTTTTCCCCGGAACTGCAAAAGAGGAGGGCACTGGTACGAGATGCGGTAAAGCAATTAAAGCTGAAAAACATCAGAGCCAAGTGTGTGTTTCCAGCAAAACTGAGACTGTTCAAGGATGGTGGTGAGAAGACGTTCTCAAGTTTGATGGAAGCCCTGCCGACGCTGCAAGAGCTGGGGATACAAGTGCGAGTCGACCAGAGGGAGCGCATGGAAACGGAGCAATCCCGGTGCCGACGGTCCGCTGGGGGAACTGGGGCAGGTATGACCCTCTCCCTTGCCGAAATAAAAACTTTCCTTATGGAGGACTGAGATGTCACTCCTGCCGAGTTAATTTTAGTTTTTCTTGGACATAAATGTTAGGAAGAGATAAAAAATTTTTTTTGCTTGTACAATGGATGGAAAGTGCGCACACAAGTGGATACCCCCCCCACATACTTATATAGTCGCAATGAGCCGCTCTGCGAGCGGGCAACAGCGACGAAATAACACATTGTGTTTTTCCCCCACGGAGGACTTGTCACCACGCTCCGCCCAGGATACACCGCGGACTGGTTTGCTCAGGTTGTTATTAATCCAGTCGGGTACGTGGAAGCTACTGTTCTTAATGTTCTTTGTTTGTTTAGTTCTAAATGGTTTTGTTTATCTTGGCCTGAGACCAATTGTGGACCATTATCTCATTGAGTATAATAATTTAGTTTTGTCTGTATAGGATATGAGTCTAAGATATGAAAGATCTAATTTGTCTTTTGTATAACGTAAAGGGTTTGAATAGTCCAATTAAAAGGAAAAAGGTACTGAACCAAATGAAAAACTTTAGGTGCTCCATAGCAATGCTCCAGGAGACTCACCTCTCTGAAAGGGAACACAGGAAGTTGGGGAGAGAGTGGGTTGAACAACAATATAGCTCTACTTATCAGGATGGGAGAAAAAGAGGAGTTGCAATTCTTGTTAGCAGGTCAACATATTTCCACCATGAAAATACATTTGCAGATAGGGAAGGGCGCTATGTGATGGTGATTAGCTCTGTAGGGAGGTCTAAAATTACTTTACTAAATTTATATGCACCAAACGAGGACTGTCCAAATTTCTTCAAGAATATTGCATCATTAAGAGCAGAAAAATCTGAAGGAATGATCTTGGTGGGAGGTGATTTCAATTGTACTTTGAAAGCAGCTGTCGACAGACTCCCGGCACACAATGGCCCCAAATCCAAAAAATCTTGTAGTTTAAATACAATGATTAAAGAATTGGGCCTAGTGGATGTGTGGCGCCAGTTCCACCCCAAGAAAAAGATTTTACAGAGCAGATATTATGCAAAGTTTATAATTATGCATTATTTAAAGGTGATCCCCCCCCAGTCATGGTCTGAAGCTATTATTAGTGTCATCCATAAAGAAAGCAAGGACCCGACTTTACTCAGCTTGCTTTGTGTTGATTTAAAAATTCTTACAGCCATTATTGCAAATAGAATTCAAAAACACTAGTGAAACCTGACCAAACAGGTTTTATTTTCCATAGGCAAGGTTCAGATAATGTTAGAAGGGCCCTCAATCTTCAGATTATGGCACAGGAAAGGGACACCTCTTCAATGTTCTTGAGCCTGGATGCAGAAAAGGCCTTTGACCGGGTAGATTGGGACTTCCTGCAACAGACTCTCAGGCATATGGGCTTTAATGAGACTTTTATCTCATGGGTCCAAACACTATATAAAAATCCCAGGTCTCGGGTAAGGGTTAATGGTCACTGCTCCGACTTCTTCTCTCTAGGCGGTGGCACTAGACAGGGTGAAGTGTTATCGCCGTCCTTATTTGCTCTTAGTATTGAACCGTTAGCTGAACTGATCAGATCCAACCCTCTCATACAAGGAATTAGAGATGAAACCAATACACAACATAAGCTGTCACTTTTCGCAGATGATATTCTGCTATTTTTAGAGAATCCGGTCACCTCTGTCCCAGCTCTTCTGAGCAACCTTAAAGATTATGGTACAGTGTCAGGTTATAAAATAAATACAAATAAATCTGAGGCGTTAATGATTGTTGGCAACTGGCCCACACAGCTAGATCATCTTGTATCTTTTAGACGCTCCAAACAGGGCTTCAGATACTTGGGGGTAATTATTACTCCTAAAACCAATCAGCTACTTGCACTCAATTATGATCGGTTGTTCAAGGAGATTAGGAGGGACTTGGACAGATGGAACCTACTCCCACTCACTTTTATGGGGAGGATTGAATGTATAAGGATGAATATTCTTCCACACCTATTATTCCTATTTCAGCACCTACCCATTTTGATCCCACAGTCTGCATTCAAATTATTAGAACGCATTACATCTAAATTTATCTGACAGAATAAACGACCAAGGGTCAGACTCAAAATGTTAATGTCTGGAAAGGAAAAAGGGGGCCTCAAATTGCCTAACTTCAGAATGTATTATTGGGCAGCTCAATTAAAATCAATGGCTGCCTGGATTATTCGTGATTCAGAAATGCAGTGGGTATCTATGGAAGAGTATTCATTACCAGGTATCTCCCTTCGGAGTCTCCCATTTCTCAACCCACAATCACGGAAAAAGATTAAAATAACTAACCCATGGGTCAAGCATACCGTAAAGATTTGGAACCAAGTGTTAAAAATGTTAAAAGGGAATTTGACCATGTCTCGATCAGTTCCCATAAATGGAAATGTTGAGGTGGGCGGAGAAAGGATTGATTACAGTCAATCAGCTGTTTGAAAAGAATACTCTTAAACGTTTTGCCCAGCTAAGGGCGAAATATGTTTTATCCCCAGGGGACCATTATAGATACTTACAGTTAAGGGACTACATTACAAAGCATAAAGACTGGGACAATATTAGAAGAGAACCAATCGGGTTGGAAAACCATTTTATAAAACTGCTTGAAAAGTCGGGTACATTGAAAAACCAAGTGTCTTTGATCTACCAGAAACTGCTGGTTGACATGTCTGATAATACCTATCATATAAAACAACAATGGGAAATGGAGCTCAATATAATGTTGGATGATGTCACATGGGAGAGTGTCTGTTGTGGCTGCCATAGAGGGGTGGGGAGTCAAATGTGGAAGGAATTTGACTGGAAGGTTAAATTAAGATTTTTTTAGAACTCCACTGAAAACCTTTCTATCCAAAAGTAGCGTCAGTGATAAATGTTGGAGAGGGTGTGGGTTTGTGAATGTAAATGTTTGTGTATGTAAACTGTGTTTACATACAACAGTACTGGATGGATGTCAAGAACATTATACAAAACATATTGTCAGTCAACCTCCCAATGGATCCTCTGATCTTTTTGTTGGATATCTTTCCTGATGGTTTCTTCTATGAGCAGCACTTTCTCCTGCATCACTGGCTCAAACCAGAAACACCCACAGTTGCCCAGTGGCTTCTGAAAACTAGACATGTCTATACGATGGAACCGATAACAGCTCAACTACAATATGTCTGTGAAGGTTCTCAGTCATCCAGGTCATCGTAGTCAAAGGAGCTTGCAAAGAAAAGCGTCTGGACTTCTTTAAGTTACTTGAAGACATTTCACCTCTCATCCGAGAAGCTTCTTCAGTTCTAAGGTCAAATGGTGGAGAGTCCCAGATATAAACCTAGTGGGAGTATCCCCCCACAGAGGGACAAAAGGACCCCCTGATGATCCTCTAATCACCTGAGCCAAGGTGTGAAACTGGGTGTGGGTCCCAATCAGGCAGAGTTTCGGGTGAGTTCATTGTGAAACCTGGCCCCACCTTATCATGCGAATTCCTGAGGTCAGATGGCCCAGGATGTGAGTGGGCGTTAAGGCGTCTGGGAAGGGATCTCAAAACTGGATTATAGATGGCAGAGAGTTGGTGTCGTAAACCACCGCCTCTGTTCAAAGATGGTCGCTCACAGTGGACATAGATGCTTCTTTCACTCCTCTTTCAAACCATCTGTCCTCTCTGTCCAAAATGTGAACATTGGCATCCTCGAAAGAGTGTCCTTTATCCTTAAGATGCAGATGGACTGCTGAGTCTTGTCCTGTGGAGGTGGCTCTTCTGTGTTGTGCCATGCGCTTGTGAAGTGGCTGTTTGGTCTCTCCGATGTAGAGGTCTGGGCATTCCTCGCTGCACTGTACAGCATACACCACATTGTTAAGTTTGTGTTTTGGCGCTTTGTCTTTCGGGTGAACCAGTTTGTGTCTGAGCGTGTTGCTTGGTCTGAAATACACCGGGATGTCATGCTTGGAGAAAACTCTCCTGAGTTTTTCTGATACACCGGCTACATAGGGGATGACAATGTTGTTGCGTCTGTCCTTCTTATCCTCCCTCGCTGGTGTCTGATCTTCTTTTCTGTGCCTCTTTGCTGACTTTAAGAACGCCCATTTAGGATAGCCGCACGTTTTGAGTGCTTCCTTTACATGTGTGTGTTCCTGCTTTTTCCCTTCAGGCTTAGAGGGAACATGTTCTGCCCGGTGGTGTAGGGTCCTAATTACTCCAAGTTTGTGTTCCAGAGGGTGATGGGAGTCGAACAGGAGGTACTGGTCCGTGTGTGTCTGGAGTGTCTGGACTTCTTTAAGTTGCTTGAAGCACAGCACAACACAGAAGAGCCACCTCCACAGGACAAGACTCAGCAGTCCATCTGCATCTAAAGGTCAAAGGTCACTCTTTCGAGGATGCCAATGTTCACATTTTGGACAGAGAGGACAGATGGTTTGAAAGAGGAGTGAAAAGAAGCATCTTTGTCCACTGTGAGCGACCATCTTTGAACAGAGGCGTTGGTTTACGACACCAACTCTCTGCCATCTATAATCCAGTTTTGAGATCCCTTCCCAGACGCCTTAACGCCCACTCACATCCTGGGCCATCTGACCTCAGGAATTCGCATGATAAGGTGGGGCCAGGTTTCACAATGAGCTCACCCCAAACCCTGGCTGATTGGGACCCACACCCAGTTTCACACCTTGGCTCATGTGATTAGAGGATCATCAGGGGGTCCTTTTGTCCCTCTGTGGGGGGAAACTCCCACTAGGTTTATATCTGGGACTCTCCACCATTTGACCTTAGAACTGAAGAAGCTTCTCGGATGAGAGGTGAAACGTCTTCAAGCAACTTAAAGAAGTCCAGACGCTTTTCTTTGCAAGCTCCTTTGACAGCTCAACTACAACTAAAAGTGCCAACCTTTGAGAAAAAATGGAGACTAATTATAGAATATCTTGAAAGGACACTCAAGCCGGCAGCACGGTGGTTAGCACTGTTGCCGCACAGCAAGAAGGTCCTGAGTTCAATTCCAACATCAGGCCGGGGTCTTTCTGTGTGGAGTTTGCATGTTCTCCGCGTGTTTGCGTGGGTTCCCTCCGGGTACTCCGGCTTCCTCCCACCGTCCAAAGACATGCACTTAGTGGGGATAGGTTAATTGGATAACCCAAATTGTCACTAGGTGTGAATGTGCGAATGAAAGTGAGTGCGAATGGTTGTCTGTCCCTGTATGTTAGCCCTGCGACAGACTGGCGACCTGTCCAGGGTGTACCCTGCCTCTCGCCCTATGACAGCTGGGATAGGCTCCAGCGCCCCCCGCGACCCTGAAAAAGGATAAGCGGAAGCGAATGGATGGATGGATGGACACTCAAGCCTTAACATTGTTACATCTGTGCTTAGGTATTGGTATGTATGTATGTATGTATGCATGTATATGTGTATATATGTTTTTTTCTTTTAAATTAAGTTTTTGAATAAGCCTCACCATTATATGCTGCAGATTTGGTCTCAGGTCATGTTGTTGATGTGAATTGCCTTGTTATTTTTGGCAATAAAAGTTAAAAAAAAAATCATCCCCAAAGCTCGAAAATTGAGTTTCCCCAGAGAAAGAATAAATCTCAGGTTGTTTCTTTTGTTCCTCTGCTTTCCCGATCTGGACCTGCTTAAAGTCTCAGCAACGAACACTATTTATTGCTGAGTATTGCAAGAAATTAGTCATAGATTTATTGAGAGGAGTTGGTATCCAATTACAGGCTGAATATATGAAATGGAAAATATGAAGCTAATTTTATTAATATTCTCTTACAGAGTATTTATGCTGCTGCAGTGGTGGATTACACTCCTTACACATAAATGTCCTCCAGCAGTCACAAACATGCTTCATTAACCTTTGTCATATTCAACCTTTTTGGCCTCATATATATATACACACACACACACACACACACACACACACACACACACACACACACACACACACACACAGAGTGTGAGTGCTGATAAGAAAAGTTTTAGGGCAAAGTTCCTAAGCATTGTGACCAGACTGTTCAGTGCTCAGAAGGGCACTACATGTTAATCTGTGACTTTGAATTTGATTACTGTGGGTTCATTACTGCACCATTATTAAAGTTCTGTTTATATTACTGATTACAAATGTGACGCCACAGATCTGTTTGAAAGTAATACCCCGAGTTTGACTGTTGTTTTCTGCAGTAGGAGTATTAAACACGACAGCTGAATAGCACTTCAACACTCAGCAGTGAGCTGAGACATAAAAAAGAAAATCTAAAAATCTTCAGTCTTTTTCATGGATGGATATTCACTGTCCTTTGAAACTGCAATCATTTTGTTAAAACACCATTTCAGTGATGAAGAATACATTTTTAAGTGCCAAGCTGGGACAATTGTGGGGTTTCTGCTGACATTGAGACGCTTTTTTGTAAAGCCACAAAATTTAGCTAAGCTTTAAGCAAACTGTGCTTCTTTCCAGCCTGTTTGCTTCTGTCTTCTCAACTGTACTTAAACAACCTTTAGAATCACTTTCCAATGCATACATTTAAATGTGATGCCAACAGCATATATACAACTGCAAAAAAAAACGAGGAAATGAAGGTAATCAGCTGGTGGAAATCAAATTAGGCAAGTGAAAGCCAAGGAAAGAAAATCCAAGATATGAAACTACCAAATCCGGACATGAACCGTGTCTCATGGCTGAAAAACCTAAGAACCTCTAAGCACTTAGAGATCCAGCAATGTGGCATATGGGACTCTATGAATTCAATTCAGTTTTATTTATACAGCGCCAAATCACAACAACAGTCGCCTCAAGGCGCTTCATATTGTAAGGTCGACCCTACAATAATACACACAGAGAAAACCCAACAACCATATGACCCCCTATGAGCAGCGCTTTGGCGACAGTGGGAAGGAAAAACTCCCTTTTAACAGGAAGAAACCTCCAGCAGAACCAGGCTCAGGGAGGGGCGGCCATCTGCTGCGACCGGTTGGGGAGAGAGGAGGAAGACAGGATATGAGCAGCAGTATTTGATGCACTGGGATCAGAATGTGTTGAACTGTCATGCCGTCATGGATGGATGGTTGGGTTTGTTAACAGGAGAAAAAAAACCCAAAAAAACACCTAGATATAGTTGAATTTAATTGAATATTTGAAATGGAATATTTAGACCTCACTGATTACAATTATCATTTTTGACACAGACATTAAGTAAAAAGACAAGATATACTTAAGCTATCCCAAAGTTGAGAAAGATTCAGATTCAGTCTTCTTTCCATCTGAGGACTGCAAGTAAAATCTTCACCCTCCTCCATACTCAGCACTAATCTTTTGTCCGTGCACCAGATAAATTTAGATTTCTTAAAAATTTTGTACAAAAATTTTGTACAAAACAGCAGCTTCTTGCAGCTAAAGGCAAAGTTAGGTTTAAGCAAACAGTACCCGAGTCCCTCTAAAAACCAAGCCCCTCAGCAAAAAGAGGCTAAAAGCCACATTAGGTGCATTTACAGGTTTGTCTCTGAATCATGTCAGCCATTGCTTTTATTAAAAATATTCATTAGTGGAGCTTACTCATTATAATGAGTGAGAATGAGAAAAGGCCACAGCCTACACCTGAAATGCGTTCGAAAAGGATGCAACATTTTCTCATCTGACAAGTTTCTTTGCTCTTTGTCTAAAATGTAACATTTATTAGCTGCATTGTCTCTGCCATTTCTTCTTTGTATAAGAGTGTGGAATCCAGTATCTGTATTCAGTCCGTTCATGCATGTGTTAGCTTTCTGCGCTGGGAGGAGCCCACACAAAATGAATTCATGAGAGCTCGTGTGAACCTCTACATGCAGAAGTTTTATGTCGAGCCTCTTTTGCATGCTGGGATGCTGCACGTGGAGCGAGTGAGGCGAGAGACTGAATGCAAACAAGGCAAAACCAAGCTATTTTCACACCCTCACTTTGTGGAGCTAAACAACATTACGCTACAAGAATCTTTTTTTTTCATGTTGTGGTGTCTGTCTGACAGCATCATCCATTATTTGTCCGTGTCTGAAAAGGTTAATGAAGTGGTCTTTTTTTTAATACAAGAGAGCAAAGCGGGGGGAACCCCCCCCCAAAACAGAGCCATGCATCATAGCTGTAGTAATTACCATATTGTATTTACACATTGTAACAGGCTGTATTGATCTCCATATTTTGATGTATACAAGTGGATTACACATTTCTGCAAGCATGCCAACAGTGTTTAATGTTCCTGTAATCCTCCACTCACCACAAACACAACAGCAATTATAAAGTTGTCTGTTATTGGACCTGCGTCGCTGTTCCAGGGAATGAGAAAACCCTTAATTGGGGTTTGTAGTTCAGACAGCATTTGAGTGCGTTTGATTGGATTGGTTAGCATGTGGCTCACGTATGTAACATTATATCTGCCTTCTGTGATTGATGAACTGGTGTTAGTGGGCCTGCCTACCACGGCTGCTGTTGTCCGAGCAAGTGCTGACAAATGACTCATCGGCATGAGTGAACAGAAACACTCGACCGCACGCTGCCACACCGAGACGGATATTGACTGTGAGAGCAGTGTGTCCTCTCATTCTCTCGGCTGTCTGGTGACATAATGGCCACACGGAGATTGTCATGCTAAAGGCCATCTTTAAACCTAATGTAAGACACGGGGACTTTTCTTTATACAACTTTACACGACTGCTTTTATCGACACGTTGGCATCAGAAACGTTGCGAGAGCTTTGGCACTTTTAACAGCCTGTAATTGAGAAAAAACAGAGCTAGGCTTTCACAGTTATGAAACTCGACAAATAAGATTGGGCTGACAAAAGGAGTCAAACTCTGCCTTATATACTACCTTATATATTCTTAGTCACCAAAAAGACTCAGACCATAGAGAGGATGGATAAAAGCTTATAAACACAAGGCAACCATTAGGATAGGACAGTAGAAATATATGACACTGTTAACGATAGAACTTAAACTCCAAAACATTCAGTAATAATGCTCTAATATTGAAGGTAAAATGATCATCATGCACATAAGTGAACTTTCAGTTTTCCCATTGGACTGTTTTAGGTTCTTAGTTTGGAAACCTGTCATTAATAACACTGACCAACAGAAACAGCACTGAGCAAAATAGCAACGCGACAAACATTCTAGTCTTACAGTACCTATACTTATATATCTATAGGTACCTGAAAGAGTGTCTGTGAACTGTGATCACATTAAACACACTTATCTTTTTCTTCTTCGAGAACTTTCAGCAGCTCAGCATTTTCTGTCTTATCCTGCAAACTTTTTTCATATACTTCCCAGATATTGCTGTATTTGTATTCTGCCAGGAACACTGTGCTTTACTGTCTCCTAATGTTCGATCCCAAAACTTTTAGATTAATATTTTCAGCTAATAAAACTATATTCGTCACTTTTTCAGCCAGTACAGCCTGTATGTAGTGTAAAATTTACCAGGGCTCTTGGAGCTCCTCTGCAAGCCTATTGCCTGTGGTACACAGTAACACATTTGTAACAAATCCCTTTCCCTCCAGCCTTGACAGGACAGTAGGAGAACAGTGGGGATGTTTTTCTCATGTCCTGTGGAAATTAAACCCTTTCCAGAAATGGATGCTGAAGCAGTGCTTCCTCTAAAACATTTACAGCACATTTTGCCCCTTAAGTCGGTGTTTGCGTTCTTTAACATCTTAAAATCCGTGAAGCTGTCGGCCAACTGGTTAGGGATAGGTTTAGGTTCACATCTACCCCTTTATATGGAATTGTCACCTAATTGACATCCAAATGTAAATTTGCAAGTCCAGAATGTGATATTCATACCATGCTTAGTGGAACTGTAATAATGAGTTCCCCCACCCTGACTATCATAGCTGAGCGTTGTAGATATTGTGAGAAGACAAATTCAGGAGTAGCTCAGAGTGGAGTCACTTTTTTGAGCATGTCCAACTGGGAGGAGACGTAGATCTCACTGAGGGCAGGGAGCTATGGGCGTCTCAGCATAGACTGCTAACCCAACACATCACCTGACCAGGATAAGTGATGGATGGACTGATGGGT
Source organism: Rhamphochromis longiceps (assembly GCF_057381845.1). Lineage (NCBI taxonomy): Eukaryota > Metazoa > Chordata > Actinopteri > Cichliformes > Cichlidae > Rhamphochromis > Rhamphochromis longiceps. The sequence continues at coordinate 44,194,207 of NC_140562.1, forward strand.
GGATTGATTATCGTGGTCAGAACTGTCCTGACGTTTAAACCAGAGTTCTGATGGTTGTTTTTTGCTTGTGTTTTACTCACAAACACCTTCTAGTGTCTGACCTCAGCAAACTGCTACTTTACTGCTACTCCTGATGCTGACAGTACTTATGGCGGTTGAGGTCCACCGATTCAATTATATTTGCATCTGATAATAAGCAGGAATTTTGGACGGTGTTTTTTTGTCCTTTTTCTGGGGGCTGTGCCAGAATTCGGCAAAAGAAAAGTTGGACCTCTAAGAAGAGAAAGAAGCTCATGGGAAATCAAAGCTCTTAAGGCCTGACTGAGCATAGGCAGTGAGCATGAAGACAGAGACAAACAGCGGGTGCACGCTGCTGCTGTTACACACACCCATTTGCTGCAAGATGTATCATACTGATTATATCATCAAACCTAACAGATACAAATTATTTTTCGCGATATGGTATCATCAGTGGAAAACTGACTGTGGATGACAAGTTTTTATATGCTAATCTGCAGCCTCACTGGTAATAATATGCTTTATATCTCAGATATGGTAATCAGTTCTGATTGACTTGTCTCTGTGTATTTGTCTTTTACAAGTGGGTGAATTGGAAGAAAAGCGACAAATAATTCAGCACAATCAAAGAAGAAAACTCACACGCTTGCATTTTGATGCACAAATGTTTCACTGTAGGCTATCCTCCGCTGGCCTGTCTTTCTGCTCTGTTTGGGCTAACTGTAACTGCTGCTGTTTTGTGAGCTGTTTTCTCAGCCTGCTTGCAGTGTCCCTAATCTTTCATCTTTGTGACATTTTCAGATCATGCTGCTAACCGATCCGGAGATAGAGAGTAGCCTTCTGATCAGCTCTGATGAAGGAGCCACCTACCAGAAGTACCGGCTGAATTTCTACATCCTCAGCCTTCTCTTCCACCCTGAGCAGGAGGACTGGATTCTCGCCTACAGCCATGACCAGAAGGTAAGAGAACGGCTGAGGCGAGTTCAGTGGCCAGTTGTTCAAAAGGAATCAAAAGAGCGTTAAGTAAGATAAGCAACAATGAGGGCAGGATTACAGTGGCCAGGAGCAAGACGGATAAACCTGTTACACAAGAGTTTAGCTCAAGCACGGGTCAGAGTTCACGAGTTTCACTTGAGAGGGAAGAGGATAAGTGAGGATAGTAATATTAAAACTGGCGTGGAAGCCCGTTTCACCAGGAGAACAGGAGAAAGATGGGAATTATGATGCTTTTAGTCAGACGTGTATGCTGAAGTTCACTTTGAAAAAATCTGGCTCATCTTCTGACTTTACCTCTGCAGGCAAGGGCCAGTGTCACAAAGACATCAAGATAGCAAATAACATGGTATCAGCTTCGAGCCTTCTTGTTTTGTGTGACCAGTCATTGTTTGCAAATGTGGAGAAATTCAAAATGGCATATAATATAGTCCTCTGTTTTTAACAGGGACAGTACTTTAGCCTTGAGAAATGCCAAGTTATTCTGAAAAAGACTGACAGCACTCACTAGACAACCAACACTAAGACAACAAACAAGCCCTCTATGGAAGGCCCAGTCCTTAAATTAATTTCCTTTTGCTATATTCAACCCAGAGAATCCTTTTTTCTTCCTCTTGGTGGAAGTGGGCTTCCATACACTGCAGCTGTGTGCTGTTTAAAGAACCATGTTCACGGATAAGTGATTCAGAAGTTAAAATGCACCAACCCAATAATCCAGAACCCACACAGCTCAGCTCACGCGGGCCTGCAGCTACGTAACGAGCGGTTTTAGGTTGAGAAATTCCTTTAAATCTCTTAAGCATCTTAGCTGTTAACAAGTCACCTGGTTTGAATGCACTGCATTTCAAAATGATGCCACCACATATGAAGCCAGACTTTATAATACACCTCCAGCATGGCTAAAACGAGGCTTCTCATGAGGAGAATGAGCCACTTTAAAACTTCAGTGGGCGCAGTCTCACTGTTAGTGATATTAATTCATAGAAAATGTATTTTGAAAACCTCATAAACATGTTGCATTTATAAAACAAGGTGGAGTCTGTTGATTTGCCATTTCTGTTTTTATAAACAAACAAACACCTGTTCATCCTCAACCCGTTTATTTATTCAGCACATTTGCTGAACCTAAATAATTCACAGGTGGTATTAGCTCTATATATGGAGGATTTCTTTAGTTGTTTATCTCTTTGTAGGTTGTTTAGCTTATTGGGTTCTTTTAAGCCACAGACAACATACTGAGAGTCTCACGGCGTTTGAATTTTGAGATAAGTAAACTGAACTTGGTTTAAAACGTACAGATATGAAGTTCCAACCAACTGGTGACCCAGATGTTCAAAGAGTCTTTTTTCTTTTTACATTTTCTCAGTATGTATGATTTGTTCTTCAGTCAAGCTCTGAAAGTGCACCTGAAACCATTTTTGTATTGGTAATAAAATAAAATAAATAAATCATTTCCAGGGAATTTGTGCGTGTGGTAGAAGCTGAACTCGTGACCTCTGACCTCTATCATGCTTATGACTGTTTCTGTTCTTTTGAAATGAAACAGCTTTGACTTAATCTGAGCTGTATTAAAGCACACGGTAGCTTTGTTCAGACTCTGAACTTACTAACGATCCGTCGGGGGGAGCCAAGGTTTTTGTGTTTTATTGACCCAATTTGACGAGCGGAGTGAACTCTCTGCTGTGAATTCATTCAGCTCCTCATTTCCGTCTAAAGTTCTCGAGTTTCTAAAGAACTGTCAAAAAAAGAGAAAGCTACACTGAAATAACTATGAACTAAGCCTCAGTATTGACACTGACTTTTTTTCTCAGTCATCATTTTATTAGCACACAAACTGAAAATTAGAGATTGGAGAAAACACTGACTCATCTAATGTAGGAAGCAGTGTGGGGAGAAAGTAGCTGTATGTCTGAGGCAGAAACAAAAAGAGGTGGAATTTATAGACATTTTAAAATGACCGTCTGCATTAATAAAAATGCTTTTCTTGCAGCTCAGCCCATTTGGGTCTAATATTTCAGCTATGATGAATAATGAAGGGATCCTCCTTTGTTGTGGACGCGTGGATATGTGGATGTACAGAGTGTGGGTGAACTTGCCTGTCTCTTTTACAATGAAAGTAAATCACGCTCTTACTGATGCTTCCACACACACACACACACACACACACACACACACACACACACACACACACACACACACACACACACACACACACACACGCAGTTAGCCTATCAGTTGTAGGGACAGATTTACTAAATAGGGTGTGAGTGCAAATCCCATGTGCTGCTGATAGGTGTGGGTAGGTTTATGGATGATTGACCAAACCACCTTTTCTGTTTTTCTAAACAGGTCAGTTCATTTCAACATGACACACCTCGTCTGCCAAGAGCTGTGCAATTTAGCACAAGGTTGCAAACTAACAGATATTCAGCTGCAGATCAACAGGACAGGCACCGCTTGTTAATTGGAATCAGGAAAGCATATAACTATAGACATATAGGCCATACACATGTAGAGTTATTATGAAGGAAACGGTTGTCAGGTTCAAATGTAGTACTGCAAGCCATACGACAGTTTTCTATTGTCACGTTCTGTGGCACTGTTGTACTAAGAAAGCTTACAGTACTTAAAGGGATAAAACCAACTGGAAATGTATATGTCACATAGTGTCAGCGTGCACACAGCTGAATTTGTCCACCACAAAAAAACACAGTCATGTGTGCTCTCCGTGGTCCTGAAATGATAAAAAGGATCTACTGGATTCATGCCGTAATGGGTCGGGGCTGTTTAGCAGCAAAGGAGGAACCGACACAGTCTATCTCTGCATGTGGTATTGCTGCCGCACAACAGCAAAGAGCACACTCTGCGGATCTGTGATTCTTTGTTATTAAACATCATCATTTTTCAGCATTTTTGGTTTTGGTTTTAATTTTCAGATTTTAGTCCCATTTTATGAGGCTTGGGTTCAAGAAGAGCCCGTGTTTGTGGTTAAAACCCGTCCTTTCATAAAGGTAATTATGTGTCGAAAGCAAAGCCGGGGCGCGGTCACTGATGGTGGTGGAGCGACACATGATGTCACAGGAACAGCACCAACGCGGCGCTGTCAGGTGATGTCCTACCTTGCATCACCCAGCAGATGATGTAGTAAACAGTATATTAAAACTTCATGCTCTGCTTCTGTACCATTTCTTTGCTCGCTGTATGTCAGGTGTCAGGACTTGCTCAACCCCCCCCTTTCTTGCACTTACACTCGCTGCCTCCCCCACCCAGCTGTGCTCCCACCCACATGCATTATCTCCACCCTAAAGTGCTTCTCTTTCAATCTGCTCACCTCCTTTTTGGCAGTGCTGTTGAATTTCTTGACTAAGAGACCTTTTGGAGGTTGTAAAGACTGCGTCAACCCCCTGCACCCAACTTAACAGTTGCTGTCACTTGCTTGGCTACATACTAACTTGCTGTAGGAGGGTAATTAGTCAGAGTGATTTCCTGCCCCCTCCCACTTCCTTTCTCTGGCATCTGCTTAGCACAGCGTTGCATAGATGTCATGGAAATCTTATCAGCCGTGCTGTTTGCCATTTGTCTCGTCGCTGTTCGACACGCGAATGCGCACGAACCAGATGCGATAGTGAATATATAGTTTGCATATACTTAGGATGAGGCAGGTAAGCTTCGTGTCTCAGAAGCCCCACTGCTTTCTACAGTCACCATCATGCTGAGTGTTTAGCTGTTTTTTTTTTATTTAAAGATATTGAGCAATATAGTCATATAATTAAGGCTTTTAAAGTGAAATGCTATTAGAGAGTAATTAGTAAAACTTTTTTTAAAAAACAGAATACAATCATTGATTTGACATCAGTAATAATCTATCAAGACACGGTCTCAGGGATGTTTTTTGAATGCAGGCCTCCATGCTACCCTTCAGCACAGAGTAAATATATGCAATTAGAAAATAAATGAATATAAACAAACAGAGTCACATTTCTGTTATCCACTAATAAATGATTGTTTACACATTCTGCATGGCTGGCCATGCTTAAAATGGAAAAAGGTCCAGCCTGAAACACTGAAATAAGTTTCATGGCTCATTAAATTCCAGCTGTAAGCTACAGAGTAAACGGATTTGTCAGAGAATGCAGTTGTTTGGGGACAAAAAGACTGTCAAGGTTGTTGATATACTGAGCAAGCAGCACGCAGATGCCTGCATAATCATCAAACAAACAAAAAATGGATTGATGTGATTTTTTACATTTGATTTCAAATAGCACATAAAGAGTCAGAGTAGGATTAAAATGATTAAAAAAATCATAGTTTTCATGGTACAGTAAGAAGCACAGGTCTGCAGATATTTGACTGTGACTTTTCTGCTTCCACTTCATAAAATATTAAATAGATTTTAAAAGCCTTTATGAAATATTTAATGAAATAATATTTTGTGCCTATTTTAAAAAGGAATTCAACTCATTATCATATTACAAACTGTTATATTTAAACATTTTATTTGATGTTTTTGAACTTTCAATTTAGTATTTTTTGTGATAACAAACAAACACAATGTTAACATTCTCTGATAAAGGACCACAGAAGAGAGAAAAACAGACCAAGATCAATAAAATAAAATATCATGAGGGGAGTTTATAACCTTATAGTGCAACATTCAGGATTCTTGTTCATTCACCAGGTTTCTGGTCACACAGTTTCATCTCTGGTGGACGCTCACTGTCATTCACTCCGTTGTGTGAACTCTTTTCAGTCTCTGTTTCCGTTGTGTTATGAATGGTGGGCTTGGTTGTTTCCATTTCACAGTTATCATTTTCTTAGCTATCAATAGGAGTATCTGTAGATTCTTTTTTTTTGTCTGGGCTATATGCCTCTCTAGGTATAACTCCTAAAAGAAATAAGGTTGAATTTAATGGAGGATTAACTTGTAGGATTTTCTGTTTCTTCTTTGATTCTTTTCCAGAATCCTCGAATTATTGGACAATCCCCACAAATATGTGAATAATCTGCTGTTTCCCCACATTTTCTCCAAGGGCATAGTTCTTTATTAGGTATATAAGATACCTTGTGACAGCTTTTGCTTCCCATATATTATCAGTGATTATAGCATTTAATTCTAATTACCAGTTCTCCTTAATATAAACCGTATTTTGGCACGACTCATTTATTTTGTAAATATGAGAAACATGTTTCTTAGTTGGGAGATGTTTTTCCATAATATTAATATTTAAGCATTTTATATCCAGTTATCCTACATAATACATTACATTATACATAATTCTAAAGAATATAGATTTAAAAGACTGTATTACAAAAAAAGCATGTCTAATATAAATTTCGCCCTAAACGTGAGCACCTCCTTGATGAGTTATGCAGTCCCACCGTTTTCCATCACTTCCCTCGTCTCAAACTCGTCATCCAGACAACATTACTGTCATGAAAAAGCTTATAAAAACATCATTGTGAAATATGAAACTGAATATGAAAAAAACAAGAAACAAATTAAAAACAGTCAAATTAACAATTAGAACTTTAATAACTTCCTTTTGCAAATAGATTCTTGATTAACACAGCGGTATGGTACAATAAAATCCCATTATTGATGTTTGTGGTAGCATGTGTGTGTGCGCCTGTCATCTTTCTGTCTGTAAACTAGTGATGTGTCGGTTGCGAACGAAACGGCTCTTAGGGCCGGGTCTTTGAGGTGAACTCCTTATTTGGAGCCATAGGGTTTTTTTCTCTCACCCTCTCTCTCGCACTTTTTTCCCGCTTCACTCCGCACGCGAGCCTTGTGCTTTGCGCTGGGCAGAGGGGGGAGGGGCGGAAGTTACAGTCAGTAGCACAGGAACAGAGCGGGAGGGAGAGAGAGAGAGAGCCAGGGACAACAACGTCACATTAGAAAGGTAGTAATCATCCACAACTATTTTCAGGTGCAGATGATAAAGGATTCAGAAAGCTTATTCATGCAGGTCCATATGACAGAGAATATGCATCTTCTTTTTGTTTTCATATTATAATTTATATTTAATTGTGTTGTGGTTTGCAGTGTTTTGTGTTGTTTCACTTTAAATTTGTTTAAAAGGAAAAAGCTGAACATTTAAATAGTTAAAAGTTGAAATGTAAATAGTTGGTTTTTGTATTATATGATTTATTTATTACATTTTATGTGGAGTGAATAAATAAAAGTATATTTACGGTGGCCCCGAGAGACAAAGCACGTACAAACCCCGAAGCACGTACAAAACACAACAGAAGTGCTCCAGGATGCTAGGTGCAGTGTTGAGCTTTAGTGGCTACATAAGTGTGATGTGTGGTAGCAACAGGTAAATGAACTTTTTTTTTAAATTATTTGAATATATATGAGTGCTGGTGTATAAATACACAAACAATACACATGTGCTTTCAATTAATTTAAGTGATCTTAGGTAGCTCTGTTTTGGAGTTTGTACGTGTTTTGTCTCTAGGAGCCACCACATATATTTATATATAAACATAAAGGTTTTGAACGTATTCTGCTGGTAAAGACCGCCCACATGGCGAGTGGGGATTTGTAAAGAAAAATACAAACACACACTGATACCACTGTTATTATTACTGCTGTTATTCCTGAAGAACAGATCATTAACTTTATGAACAAAATCTAGAATATCAGTGTGCCGAGATCACAAATTCAGTGTAATACGTTGTATCTTGAAGACAGATAATTAGTCAGTTAGTCTTTCAGTAATTCCATAATTGCTTGAAGAACACAACTTGAATAAGCTGAAGTCTCTCAGTTCTCAGTGGATGTGAGTCTGGAATGAACGGAGACACTCGGGGGCTCCTTTGTGGACATCTGGATGCATTACACACAGATTTTCACATGTATTCTCTGCTTACTGTGTAAACGATAAAATCTCAGCTTCCAGCGATTTACCCACCAGTGAATAACGTCTGTATGGAGACCACCCACTACGCTTTGGCTCCTCATACCTCATATGTCGCTGCAGTTTGCAGGCTTGTTACAGCGAGGCACATTTCTGTAGCGTATGAAAAGCTGCACCCTACACATTTCATTCTTATCGTGTTTTTCATTGTGTTAATGGCTTCATGGCAAAATATTCTCTGTAAGAGTTCTCTAGTAACGCACAGCCGTGTGGGAAGACAGACAGTGATTACACTGCTAGATGTTTTTAAGCCATGTTATTCATTTGCAGTGTTTGAATATTATGTAAATTTTAATCTAATTTAATACCTTTGACTCGAGCCAAATATGTGTGTGAGATATTGTGAGAAAGCTCGTCTCCCACTCCTCGTTACGCTGCTGCTGTTAAATTGACGAATAAATCAAGGTGTGAAAACAAACCCACAGTAAAGAGTAAACACAGCTCGTGATCTGAAAAAGGCCAGTGTTATATAAAACGGTCAATTTCAGCAAGTGTTAAGATGCATGTGACGAAATACTCATGTCTGGTTGTCTTTCTGCAGCTCTACAGCTCGGTGGAGTTTGGACGGAGGTGGCAGCTGGTGCACGAGCGAGTGGCTCCCAATCGTTTCTACTGGTACGTACGGTGCGCTCGATAGTGTAGGATAGTTCCTAAATCAGCCATGATGCAGAACGGTTTTTGTTCTTTACAAATTACAGCATTGGCTTGCACAACGCATCCAACCGAGCCCGAATATTTCTTTATTTATAGTGTTTGTAAATTTTTAAAAATATATTATTTTTTTCAAACCAGCCAGCTGATAACATTTTTCATATTCTAGGAGAAAAACATGCAGCTCATCCATATTTAGCAATTGTTTAATGTCTGTGAAATTGTGACAATCCTTCTCTCCCCCACCAACCATATAATTGCTGTCCAACTGTGCTCAAGCATGTTGTCTGCCCTCTGTGTTACGGTGACACACCATCATCTGAAAAGGAACGTTTTTTGCAGTCCTATTGCACTACATGACTCCTGTAGAATCAGCTGTAGCTGGAATAACTTGTAGTGTTCATTTTCTGTGTGACTTTCTAAGTCTCTCACATCATTTCAGCCAAACGTCTCCACTTTGGTCTTGTCTGAAGATTTGTGGTTTGCCCACAGGCAGTTTTGCATGTCTGAGCAGAGTCAGAGATGTAGTTTTTGTGAATTTGCAGGGATGCATACAACCTTAAAAAAAAACCTTTTTTACATGACTGTACATGATTTAAAGGTTTTTTTGTTTTTTTTTAAATCGTCACGTGAGAAAAAGTCAACTTTCAAGTAACGTAGTCGAGGCATTTTGAGAAAAATAGAATTAATCCAAAGCTACAATAGTCCTTGAGGCCTTGTGATGTGGTGCTATATAAACAGTGTTGGGTAAGTTACTTAGTAATTAGTAACTTAGTTACATTGCTAGTTACTTCTATCAAAAGTAACTCAGTTACTCGTTACTTTCAAAGTAACTAGTTACTAGGGAAAGTAACTTTGGTTTTACTCAGAATGCTCTTATTAATGTGTTGCTTCCCTGACTGAATGTGCATAATTCCACGAGAGAAATCCCACGCCTGGACCGTCGTCGACTGCTGCCAGGATTCTAGCCTACGTCACAGTGTCACGTGCGCTTTTTATGTCCAACACAGAAACTGCAGTCGTGGTGCTTTTAATTGTACTTGGATCTCGGAAATTCTGCCTTCCGAGTAGGAAGATGTAGGTAACTCCAGACTGCAGATAAGCTGCATATGTGTTTAGTAGTCATTTGTTTTTGTAGAGGGCTAGCAACACCAACCGTTTTCAAGGGCATCGCCATATTGGAATCCAGCATTCTCTGATGAGGCTAACCAGAACGCCGTTTATTCGAGTGTGACATTATTCCCAGGTCCGTGTTCCGATTTCTGAAATAAGTCGAACGCAACACATGAAGTAACGAATAACGAGCCTATCTAAATCCCAGTAACGATAAACGTGTTCCTGATGTTGGCATAATAACTATTTACCTTCTTGTTACCCCAATAATAACATAGTTAATGTTACTTAATATGAGCCAGAGAGGTTTTTAAGATTTCCTTTATTCATGTGTCTGACGTGCCTGATCGTCGAGTTCAATCATGAAAAAAGGCTTCAGAACCAGTTTGGAGTGAATCTGAAAGTTTTCTCGTCCACTGAGATGAAATCAACTGAAATAATCGACTAATTTCTTTCAGCGGGCCTTAACCAGCAACACAAGTTGTCATCTTAACGTTGCTGCATTGCTTCATCTTCTCATAATTGTTACAATGTTCCCTGGCCTTCCCTCACTGCCTCACTGCCACCGCCCCACAGTTGCTGTCCAACTCGGTGTTATCTAGCACGTCTGCCCTCTGTGCTGTAACTAACACGTAACAAAAAGCTTTCACCTCGACTAACTGCAGAGGAACCGTCGGGTAGTAACGAGCTGGGCAGCCAGGAGTGAAGGGAGCCTGAAGGGCTGATGCTGCAGAAGCTGTCAGAGTTCTATTTTGGGACGCTCGCTGTGCAGTAGGTGTGGTGGTAGTCGTGGTAATGAGGCTGCAGAGCGAGCTTATATCTGTAATATACATAGCCACCAAGAGTGTAATCTCATTTCGTGTTTTGGTAAACCTGAGCAGCACTTGGCCACACGCCGTTCTAACTTTGGCCACATTTAATAAGTTTGTGAGCTTAACGTGTGCAATTTGCCTGTGACATTACAAATGTGAAAAGCGTGCAGAGCTGCCTGTATGCGATATACTTTTGCAAGGCGACGGCTGCATCTCGTTTTTATGCATGCCTGTTCTGAGTCGCTTCAGAGGCCACACAGCTGTTCAGACGAGTGTCATACACACAGACGCCCCGCTGTAGGTGTGCCATCACTGAAAATACACAAGTTTAAACAAACCGTCCACTTCTTCTGTGCCCGTCTCACACTGCTCCTGGGTACCTGAATGGATTATTCAGTGAAAATGGAAATGTGGCTCAGATAACTAGGCCATGCTATTCACAGCTGCGTTTCATCTGGGAAATTACCAATACTACCAATAAGTATAATAATGATTAAACGATATAGTGGTCTCTGCCTCTCATTGTGTCTGCTTCACACAGACTCCCCTTTATTTCCCTCCTCGTTTGTGTGTGCGCTCTACCTGTCGACACAGCCTCTTTCCCAGCTTCTCTCCCCCATCTCGCCCCACCTCCCCCGTTCTCTCCCCTCTGTGTGTGCTGCCTTTGCTTCTCCTCTGATCCCCCAGTCTTTTTAATACATATTTAATGCCGTAATGATTATATGCTATTCCATCTGCGGGCATCCCTACTGTAGTGCGAAAAATCAATGGCTTTTCCTCTCCTAATGATGCCAGGAAACATCTTCCTCCATTTTTCTGGGCAAAAAAGGACCTTGTGGGGACTCTGAACATTTAGATCGCACAGTAAACCCGAGGCCCTCTTTTTCCCTTTACAAGTTAAGCTGCCTTTCACAGTGAAGACAAAGACGAGGTAATTCCTGCAGCCAGCTCCTGCTGATGTTAAGCACGACTGTCATAGTGCTTGACTTAACCTATCCGTCGTCATAAATTTGTCTGACTTTGCAACACGCAATCTCTCGTGTTAGACAGCAGCTGCCATAGGTGACATCTGCCCGAAGGCAAAAGACCAATAGTGATGTTCCTGAAACACATTTGTCTGCCTTTCAGGTCGAAAATGGGTTTGGACAAAGAGCCGGGCTTAATTCACCTGGAAACCAGCATCACTGAAGGACGTGAGTAATTGAATTCTGAGTCCGGTGCTCCATTTTCTGCCGTCTTTGTACTGTATCGTGAACATTGTGCTAAAGTAGAGAAGAATTGGGAGTTGTGTGGACAATTCCATTGAAGGGTAATACGAAGGGACAGCGGAAATGGCCGAGTCGGGGGACACACAATGACAACGGACGGAAAAGTAATGCATATATTAGAATATTTTTAAAGCAAGTGATTTAGCTCAGGGGGGCTCTTTTAAGTAGAAAGAAACACTCTTCGTCCTGAATGACAATGAACACTGGGATATTTGGGGTTCATTTTCACTTTTCTGGGAGCGACTCCTTGTTCTTATATTTTTAATATTTTTCCCTAAATTTCGGCAATTTTCAGCAGCGACCCAAAATGCCAATAAAAATAAATATAGAAAAGGATTGAATTAAATGCAAAGAGCACAAATTACTGATAAACAAAAGTATGGACAGAAACTTACAGCATCTACTCTTTTAAACAGCACGTTCTAAAACAAAAGTACATTTGAATAGTTTTAAAACCCCTGCAGATATAATCTAAGTACATAAGATTTTAGGGCTCAGTGCTGAACCCCAAAGGTAACTCAGTAAATCAGATATGACTTGATTTATTTTTATCTGTTGTTGAGATAACTATCATTGTGATAGCTTTCTGAAAATTTTCTTGCTATTTTTTTCCACAGAGGACGATCTGTGGTTGGTATTAATAAATCACCACTCCCACAGACTCCTCCCTTCTTTCTCAAAATTGCATCACTGCAATCGACGCGGATCTATTTGAGTTTAAACCAAACAAACAAAAAAGTACAAATAAAAAACAACTTTTTTGAAAGTGAGATAGATTGGCCTTTTATTTCCTACTCTTATAAACCGAAACAACGTTTGTTCTTTTCCTGTTTCGTGTAAAAATACGTGTTTGGGTGGACTGTCATTGGTTTTTCATTTTCAGTCCAAAGTGGAAAAATGGGGGAAAAGTTTGTACAAAAACTAGTAAGAGCCTGTTCTTATTCCACAATCTGTATTTGCTGGAGCTATTTTTCTTTAATCTTTTTTTCTGCAAGAAAAATATTTCATGGATAAAATTCAGTTTTAACCTCCTAAGACCCGAACTCTTCCACGGCATGCATTTTTAATTTCTCTTTGATATTTGGGCTGATTGGGACCTGATGAAAGTAAAAACAAAGAATTGGCAGATTTTTTTTTTTTTTTTACCTAATCTTTGTTTCTAAGAAAAATGAGAGCCATATGTGAGGATATTCATATAAAACTTCGATAGAACAGTGGCAGTATAATGTCCTCACAAGTGGATATCAGGCCCTTGTAGAGCAAAATTGAGTATTTTGGTCTAAATAACCCAAAATGTGATGTCCACATATGTGGACGCAGGTCCTAGGAGGTCAAAGAAGTTAAAAAACACGATCTAGCTTTATTGGTGTTACTAAGAACTTAAAGTCAGGATATATCGGCCTTTGCCACTTCAGTTTTAACCACGTTTCAGTCTCTCTTTAACACTTAAATGATTGTAGTTAGTTTTTTCAATCTCACAGAGTTTGTATGGCACCTCTCTGAGGCCAATACAGTAAGGGAAAGCCAATCATCCAAACATGCATAGCAGACATCAATCGTGTCAGATGTTACAGTCGCACAGCCAGAGACTATCACTATTGATCATGCGCGCGTGGGGGGAGCCGGCACATATTTGGCAGAGGCTAACGTGTGGGGACAGGCGCTTTCCCAGCGCTGCGATTGAAGGCAAAGAAAGCAATTGGCTTCTGTGGTCATCTGTCTTCCCCTCCACCCAGCTCCTCCCTTACTGGGACCACTTTATTGACACGAGTAATGTAGGGGCCAAAAGAGGCTGCTTGGCTCTGGGTGAAGGCTGCCTTTCTTCATTGGCTAATACCATTGCTGATGCCAGGGCTTGACGTGTGTGTGTGTGTGTGTGTGTGTGTGTGTGTGTGTGTGTGTGTGTGTGTGTGTGTGTGTGTGTGTGTGTGTCGGAGCAGAGGCGCTGTATGTCACCTGCAAGCTGCAGAACTGCACCGACGCCAATAAGGGCAAACCATTCCCCGGCTACATTGACCCCAATTCTCTGGTGGTGCAAGATGAGTATGTGTTTGTCCAGGTAGGTAATTGTCCAGTTTGCTCAGTAAGAAATATTACAGAAAAGTGTGTGGAGGAGAAAAGATGTTGGGTTTTCTGGGGAATTTGTCAAGGTCATTCTTACAGAGAGATGCTATTAGTTGAGCTATACGTGTGAAAATCCTTTATCTGCTTTATTAATGTCTACAAACTTTTTTGGCTCACCTTAAGGTGTCAACTGGGGGGAGGCCAATCTACTACGTGTCAGCTAAAAGAGATGTCTTCACCCCTATGAAGCTGCCCAAGTATACGCTGCCCAAGGTAAGAAATATACCTCGTTGGCTTCTTTCTTTTTTCTCATTTCTAAAGGGGAAAAAAATAGGCTTTAAACTTTGTTCAATATGAAGGCGAAACTTTCAATAACGCTCCAGATCGTGCCGGCTCCGTGTGGTGCCCTCTCTGTTATTTATGGGCGAATCAAGGGCAAAAGTAGCTCTCGCAGTGTTTCCAGAATTGTTATTCCATGCTGCTCCATGTGCGCGTGGCCTCGCTTGTCACGTCCCCGTTGACAATTAAACATGTTTTATTCAATCAAGCTCTGGGCGCCCAGGTTGCTGCCAGCTCACTGCAAGGTGTTGCTGGCACAGTCAGAGGTAGATGAAGCACACAACTAAACAGCATGGCCTCAGCTGCATAACTCTGCCCAATAAGCCCGACGTAGTCTTAATGATTGCTGTATCCTCTTAGTGGAAATACATGAATACTAAACGTGAAGCGATTCTGATTAATAAATATGATTAAGCCCAGCAGGAGGGTAAGAACAATATGTATACACTAAAAAATTACATTTCTATTAGCATAGAAGAGATCATGTTGCCTAAAAAAAACAAATTAAAGCCTTTACAAATTTCCATTACAAATGACAGTAAATGGATGTTCTTTTAAAGTGTAATTTCAAGCTGATGATGATATTAAGAGCACGCATAAAGAGGGGATGTTGACTTTTATTGGATAAAAGCAATGAACAAAAATATCAATATGCAAAATGCACAGAGGAGTCGGGAGCACACTGAACAGAAGCTTACTGTTGACACGGTGAATACAAACTGTTTGTTGTCTCTGTCAAGATATTAACGAACATTTAAACTGCTTTTTAAAGAGAGGGAGTTTTAATCATTATGATGTTACTATTAAAGATTGTACTTTGCTATTAAAACAACCATTTGTAAGTCTGTATGCATCACTATAAGATCATGGCTGTTTCCCATTGTAATTATATAGTAGAACTGACACAGGGCAATGTGGTACTGCGCCAACAAATTCACCAAATTCACACATTGCTTATAACACCACATAAATAAAGGTGTCGCGGATGAATACAACAAAATAAAATGATACGACCGAGACAGAACCTTTGGTATTTTCTTAATATAATAATAAACCCGAAATTACTGTGTAATTGTGTAACTTTATTAGCAGCATCCTCCTGAAAATGCACCAACAACATTAAGAGTAACATCCTCCTCTCTGCTCCTTAATGCTTTCTGGTCACTATGGTAACTCGGAGATATTTCTTGCAAAATAAGACGGCGAGTTAACGATACAAACCCTGAAAACCATAAATTTCACAGCCGAGCGTGAACTCAACGACTCGTGGACCGGTACCGGGGACCGCTGCATTACATGGGCAAAAGTCCTGAGCTCTACCTTTTAATCTTTGAATCCAGGTCTGTGCGTTCCCATTGCTACAGGTGTATAAAGTCCAGCATTGACCCACGCAGTCTTCATGCATCGTTCTAAAGATCTCACTGAATTTCAGTGTGAGACTGTAATGGGATGAAATTGTTGCTGCAGGTCGGTTTGTGACATTTCTTCGCTTGTAGATTTCCCGCCATCAGCTGTAGGTGCTATTGCTGCAAAGTGCAGCTGTTTACATCCATGAAGTGCCAGACCTTGTAGGATATAGAGCAGACTCTGTGTGCTGAGCAGTGCTGGTCAAGTTACTTGAAAAAGGTCATTAGTAACAAATTACTGATTACTTCTCCAAAAACATAATCCTGATTACTTATTTTCAAAAGTACTTAGTTACTTGACACACAGCCTGAATACGTAATAAAACAACAGACCTTTCAGCCCAGTTCTATTTTTTCTGCATCCATCATATAAAATGTAATCAAATGAAAAAGTCTCTTTTTAAAACTTGTTTTATTAGTTTTAATCTTTTAACTTTATGCACCTTGCATCAAGCAAAAATTTAAATGTATGTAACTGTCTGTGGTTTGAAGAAATTTATTTGCTATTTAAACCTATTTCCTGCATAATCCATCATATAAAATAAAATCATGATTTGTGTTTGCACTCACTCTTTCAAATAGATGCAAGTAAAACACAGCAAAAATTAAATAAAATCAAAGGTTCAGCAGCACTGAGTCCTGTCGCTCTTAAATCTATTGTCCCCTGTTTAGCAGGGGTGAGGCGGGTGGAGGTTTGCCAACAGTGGTCATGTCAGCGGGGGGATCCGGGGGTTTCTCTGTGAATGTCACATTCCCGTGGCAGCTCGCTCAGATATGAAGTTTCATTTTTCACTGTAGAAAGAAGTTTTCTTCCCACACAGAGTGAACAGCTGATGCTAATGTTTTTGTCCCTTTTTAGGGAGTCAGTACTTCCACGCTTTAAACCCTGCATGGTTGTACTCTCTCCTGTACTCCGTATTATCCATTGTTGATCTGCACACGTCTGTTACCATGAACGCTTAAGTCACTGTCATGAGACACTCGCACAAGCAAAATCACGGTTTAGTAATGCTTACAGGAAAGCAACAGTAACCTAATTGCTTTTTTTGCAAAGTAATACCTTACTTTACTCGTTACTTTAAAAACGTAATCAGATTACAGGAATGCATTACTTGTAACGAAGTTGCAAACGCTCAGTGACTGCAGCGATCCAAACCTCGTCTGGTATTTATATCGGCACAAAAACAGTGTGCCAGCAGCTTCATGCATGGGTTCCCATGTCTGAGGTGTAATGTGTTTCGTCCACATGGTGTATATGTCAATTTGTTATTATTGTCAAGACTTTTTATTGTATGATACAGAACAGCACAAACATAAGTTGTAAAGATAAAAACGCTGGGGTAACAAGGGTCTGTGATATCATTTTACTCCTACCAGGATCTGCATGTGATCAGTACGGATGAAAACCGTGTCGTCGCGGCTGTGAGGGAGTGGAACCAGAATGAAACCTACAACCTGTATGTGTCAGACACTTCAGGGGTCTACTACACTCTGGCTCTGGAGAATGTGGTCAGCAGCATGGGCCCCGAGGGAAACGTCATGGTCGACCTCTACGAGGTAAAAAAAACATTCAATTTCAATTCAATTCAATTCAATTTTATTTATACAGCGCCAAATCACAACAGCAGTCGCCTCAAGGCGCTTCATATTGTACAGTAGATCATACAACAATAGATACAGAGAAAAACCCAACAATCACATGACCCCCTATGAGCAATCACTTTGGCGACAGTGGGAAGGAAAAACTCCCTTTTAACAGGAAGAAACCTCTGACAGAACCAGGCTCAGGGAGGGGCGGGGCCATCTGCTGTGATTGGTTGGGGTGAGAGAAGGAAGACAGGATAAAGACATGCTGTGGAAGAGGGAAAGAGATTAATAACAGATATGATTCATGCAGAGAGGTCTGTTAATACATAGTGAGTGAGAAAGGTGAGTGAAGAAGAAAAACTCAATGCATCATGGGAATCCCCGGCAACCTACGTCTATTGCAGCATAACTAAGGGGGAGGATTCAGGGTCACCTGGTCCAGCCCTAACTATATGCTTTAGCAAACAGGAAAGTTTGAAGCCTAATCTTGAAAGTAGAGATAGTGTCTGTCTCCTGAATCCAAACTGGAAGCTGGTTCCACAGAAGAGGGGCCTGAAAACTGAAGGCTCTGCCTCCCATTCTACTTTTAAATACTCTACGAACAACAAGTAGGCCTGCAGAGCGAGAGCAAAGTGCTCTAATAGGGTGATATGGTACTACAAGGTCATTAAGATAAGATGGGGCCTGATTATTTAAGACCTTGTATGTGAAGAGCACTGAGGAGGACCACTGATGCTGTATCCACAGGAAAATAAACTCTGTGTCTGAAGCAGGAACATCGCACAAATGCAGAAACCTCAGCTTTAGTTTTGGAGCCTGCAGTATTCATTTTAGACAATTCTCTGTTTTTAAACAGCAGGCCTGCTCGATGAGCATGCGGCCTGCAGGTTTATTACGAACGCTGATCAATACTTTGGAGCTAGCAGGCAGACGTGATGAAATGTACTTACTTTGTCATTTTGCAAAGGAACCCTGCTGCTGTAGGCCTACAATCTTCAGAGCACGTTGTGTGAATATGAAACAGCTTCAAAGTGCTGACATCAACAAAGGCAAAGGGGCATTGTGCCAGCCATATAGATTTTTAGGAGCCTGAGATTATTTCTTCCTTTGATTAATAACTGCAGATCACTTTGCACAACACACCAAATCCAAAAACAGAAGGTGTGCTATGAGCTGGTGTTGAGGCTCTGTGGAACTCACGATGCTTTTAAGTTTAACGTAGAATAGAACTATATCTGTGAATCTAATAATTAAGCCCTTGGTGATGCCGCTCATGTCTGCTGTGGCCTGAGCAATAGAATCGAATCTACTGTCTTGATTGGGGTCGCCACCCGAAACGCATGATGTGCTAAATCTCTCCTCCAAGCGAGATTGAAGTATCTGTCAATTACTAAAGTGGAGTTTCATTGCCTGATGCCACTGTCACAGACTCAATTCAGTATCCCTGAGTCGTCCTGCAGGTCTCCAACAGGGAGTCAGATTCATTTAAGACACACATCGATTATTCACAAGTCTCCAGACAGTCGATCATTTCCCACTCAGGGTTTGTGACTGTGTTTGGTTTTTGTTGGGAATGCAGAAGTAGGCTGCGTTTCCTTGAAGTGTCTGATTTGCTTTTGCAATGCGTTGCGATCGTTTTCGGCACAGTGACTTGAAAATAGGAAAGCAATCATATTTATTGGTCAAATAAAGTAAAATTTCACATAAAGCCGTGAACCGTTCTGATTCTCCAGGTAGCGGGAATAAAAGGAATGTTCCTCGCCAACAAAAGGACGGACAACCAAGTGAAGACGTACATCACCTACAACAGAGGCAGAGACTGGAAGTTACTGCAGGCACCGAGCAAAGACCTGAGAGGCAACAGCATTCACTGTGTGCTGGTGAGTTTCTTTGCATCTGCCAGCGAGATGCGTTCATACATGTTTTTATATGTGTGCACTTCCATCAAAGAGAGGCCTTGACAGGAGTTGACTGATCCCAGCAGCAACGAGAGCCCGAGCTCGGAAAGAGCAGCGCCCATCAAAGCTGAGTGCTCTGAGGCTGCTCAGCTAAAAGGTCAGCCATTTTGATTCAGTCCAATAAGCTGACCTCCCATTTAAAGAAACACAGAGAGAAAGACTTGTCAGACAGAAAGGCTTTTCTGTATTTTATCTGCCTTCCTTCCTGAGAGCCTCTAGAAAGTTGGAGGCTTCTCATACTCTAGTGGAGTTTTCACTCACTAGTAAAGTTCAGAATTACAAGTAAACAACCTACCCTTGAAAATGGAAACCGCTTATTTCTTGTAGCACATTTTTCTTTTCAATACCTTACCTCTTTGTGTATTTCTCTGTTAAATGAAATGTTGCAAAACCAGTGACTCAAAGAGAAAACCTAGGTAAAGAAAGCACAAAAGTCCTGAGCATTTGTAGAGTTATGTCAATACTCCAGCAACCTTAGACGCTAGAACCACTTCTGCAAGAATCATAGCAAAGCAAGACATTTATACAGAGGCCAAGGATGAAGTCAGTCAGTGGATGGAGTACAGATTGTGTATTCGGTTTTTAAATGATGACATATGAACCCTGCTTTCGGGTCCAAACTACTCTTTGTTTTTAACATGTTTTAATGCTTTGTATCTTGTTCTATTTAATCTGAACAAGAACCTAAAGAAAATCTCAGTTTTTAAACCCTTACGAACTATAACTACAGCCCAGCCCTTGCAGCAGTATATTAATGACTAACCTCATATTGTGGATGGATTATCTCAGTCGTTCTCCTCACTGAAGTTTGGTCCCTTTTACAGCATCCTGCCATGTGATTGCATTTGTCCCTAACCATCGGGAACCCTCCCGTTAACTTTTATCGAGTGGAAAAATTAGCTTTCATCCTCCAGCTTCACTGTGCTAATGTGTTTATGTCATGCTAACAAAGCTGTGTAGTTAGCCACCACGTAGCACATCATTATATACCAGCTAGCCCAACTTCAGAAACCCTACAAATGTCACTGCTGTTTAGTTTTCTGTCTTCATTTATGTCAGAAGTGATAGCAGAGCTGTACGTTTTAATTGATCAGAAATCCCTCAGTCAGAACATGTTTCCATCTAAAGATTACATACCTAGCGAGCTAACTTCAAACATTGTTAAACTTCATAAATCCTGTTTTCATGGATGCCTGGATGTTAAACTTTATTGTTACACCTGGTAGAGCAGCAGCGCTGATCATTTTATTAAAGATGGAAGACAGTTTGTAACTCTCAGTGATGCCGCAGTGTTCGTTTGACTTTGGGACCTAAAGCGGAGTTTGGACCCGGAAACGGCTAATGACGTCAAACGTAAAGACCAGATAGGTGCTAAGAAATGCCAAAAGATGTGCCTTGCAGACAACAATGGGGGTGATCAGTTAAGGAGAGGGATATTCGAAAAGCACAAGACTGTGCACAAGTTTGCTCACATTGTTATTTTAACAACATTGTGTTAATTAAGAAGCAACCAAGTGGCAACCTCCAGGGCTGGATGATGCTGGCAGGTCTCATCACTGATAACTGGAGCTGATCACCACTGCACCATGTTTGCGGTTTTGATTGCTTTTAGAAGATTATTAAAATCAAGTGACCTGAGAAAAGTATGACCTACTGTGTGGTACACACCAAATTGTGCTTTAGTTCTGTTGGTGAAATTCTAGTTTTTTATTAGTCTACACTCATTTCCAGCAGCTATCTGTGCCCCTCCAGTGCAGCTGGTCAGTGCAGCATGGTAATCAGACTGCTAAGACTAGCAGATAACTCAATCCTTGGACCAGATCTGATGGTTTCTGGCTCTAAAAGAACCTACGTGGCAGCCGTTGAAATGCTAATTGTGAGGTTTAACAAATGCTTCGTTTAGATGCCATAGGTGCGTCATGGTGAGGAGGAGCTACAGCCATCTGTTATCGTGTCTGTGGCAGCAACAAAATATACAAGTGTCAAAGAACAAGGGTTAGACGCTTCATCAGTACAAGTTTCGGATGAGCACGGCTCACTTTAATCACCTTTTACTAATACATGTCGCTAGATGACAAGAGTTTGACAGTTGGTGTCACTGTAGCACACCTTCACATATGTCCTCTTGAAATGACTGTATGTACAGAAATAATCACCTTTTTTGATAAACCAATTAGCGATTCAGTGGCATGCCTCGCCTTCCACCCATATTATACAGTCATTTGTCAGGAAATGTCAGAGTTTTAATAAACCTCTAAACAGCCCGTCACAACATGGCCTGCACCAGTGGCATTTTGCTGGGTCGTAATGAGAATTGTGCCTGTAAAGGTTAACCCAATCAAAATTAATGGTGAGGCCAGTCAATGGGGAAATGGTATTTGTGATAAAACATAAGACTTGGGAGGGTTGCCGATCCACATTGAGGCAATAGCAGTTTTGCGCAGAAGCATCTTTTGGAGGTTTTTTTTAATAACTGAGTTTTTGATTTCTCTCTGTAGCCGTACTGTTCACTACATCTCCATCTTCACGTGTCTGCAAATCCCTACACATCTGGAAACATAGCCAGCAGGGACTCGGCGCCGGGGATCATTGTCGCATCAGGTGGGTGAGAGGGAATATGTTTCGAGTGGCACGTCGTCTACATTCTCCGTGTCTTCTTGGACTTCTGAGGAGTTTTCTTTAAGACAAAGCTCATGTTTTTATCTGTCGTTAAATTATTTAATAAAAGAAGGACTTTTAGCCCTTGACTGAAAGGTTAAAACATCTAACCAGTGCTCACTGTTGTTGATTTGCCAGGGTTGTAGAAGGAAAGTCGAACAATATGTGCATTATTCAGTTAATAAAGTAAGGTATTCTATGGTTTGCTTAGATTTTAGTATACAGCAAAGGTAACATGAAAGAGCCTCCAAACTGCAGAGACATTAGTGATTAAAAATGCTTCTCCTTTACTGTTTTTCTTCTTTCTTCTGTGTTAACTTTAAGATATCTGTCTGTTTCTCTTAGTTATTAATCATTTCTGTCCATTTTCCATGACTTGTTCTTCTTTGCAGTTGCACTGTAGTGTTTGTTGCATTTAGCATTGGTATATCACTCCCGCAAGCATGTGACATGCTGGCATCAGCTCACCTTAAAACGCAAACAGATACAGTGGGGCAAAAAAGTATTTAGTCAGCCACCGACTGTGCAAGTTCCCCCACCTAAAATGATGACAGAGGTCAGTAATTTGCACCAGAGGTACACTTCAACTGTGAGAGACAGAATGTGAAAAAAAAATCCATGAATCCACATGGTAGGATTTGTAAAGAATTTATTCGTAAATCAGGGTGGAAAATAAGTATTTGGTCAATAACAAAAATACAACTCAATACTTTGTAACATAACCTTTGTTGGCAATAACAGAGGTCAAACGTTTACTATAGGTCTTTACCAGGTTTGCACACACAGTAGCTGGTATTTTGGCCCATTCCTCCATGCAGATCTTCTCGAGAGCAGTGATGTTTTGGGGCTGTCGCCGAGCAACACGGACTTTCAACTCCCGCCACAGATTTTCTATGGGGTTGAGGTCTGGAGACTGGCTAGGCCACTCCAGGACTTTCAAATGCTTCTTACGGAGCCACTCCTTTGTTGCCCGGGCGGTGTGTTTTGGATCATTGTCATGTTGGAAGACCCAGCCTCGTTTCATCTTCAAAGTTCTCACTGATGGAAGGAGGTTTTGGCTCAAAATCTCACGATACATGGCCCCATTCATTCTGTCCTTAACACGGATCAGTCCTCCTGTCCCCTTGGCAGAAAAACAGCCCCATAGCATGATGTTTCCACCCCCATGCTTCACAGTAGGTATGGTGTTCTTGGGATGCAACTCAGTATTCTTCTTCCTCCAAACACGACGAGTTGAGTTTATACCAAAAAGTTCTACTTTGGTTTCATCTGACCACATGACATTCTCCCAATCCTCTGCTGTATCATCCATGTGCTCTCTGGCAAACTTCAGACGGGCCTGGACATGCACTGGCTTCAGCAGCGGAACACGTCTGGCACTGCGGGATTTGATTCCCTGCCGTTGTAGTGTGTTACTGATGGTGACCTTTGTTACTTTGGTCCCAGCTCTCTGCAGGTCATTCACCAGGTCCCCCCGTGTGGTTCTGGGATCTTTGCTCACCGTTCTCATGATCATTTTGACCCCACGGGATGAGATCTTGCGTGGAGCCCCAGATCGAGGGAGATTGTCAGTGGTCTTGTATGTCTTCCATTTTCTGATGGTTGCTCCCACAGTTGATTTTTTTCACACCAAGCTGCTTGCCTATTGTAGATTCACTCTTTCCAGTCTGGTGCAGGTCTACAATACTTTTCCTGGTGTCCTTCGAAAGCTCTTTGGTCTTGGCCATGGCGGAGTTTGGAGTCTGACTGTTTGAGGCTGTGGACAGGTGTCTTTTATACAGATGATGAGTTCAAACAGGTGCCATTCATACAGGTAACGAGTGGGGGACAGAAAAGCTTCTTACAGAAGACGTTACAGGTCTGTGAGAGCCAGAGATTTTCCTTGTTTGAGGTGACCAAATACTTATTTTCCACCCTGATTTACCAATAAATTCTTTACAAATCCTACCATGTGAATTCATGGATTTTGTTTTCACATTCTGTCTCTCACAGTTGAAGTGTACCTCTGGTGCAAATTACTGACCTCTGTCATCATTTTAAGTGGGGGAACTTGCACAATTGGTGGCTGACTAAATACTTTTTTGCCCCACTGTAACTTGACAACAGAAAAACCCCTCAGAGCAGCATTGTTCCTGAGAACACGTGAAAAATAGGCAAGGACTCTAATTGATTCACCGTGAAGACAAAAATAAGGTAATGTGACATCAGCAGCCCCCAGGTGGATTCACATCTGTGATATTTACTCCCGTGTGGACCGGCTCTGTCAATAACATGCAGGCACCGGCCTTGGGTGTCTGGAGAAGGCCAAGTTTACCCTACCAGCATGAATGCCATGACCTTTATGAACCACTGTGGGATAAGTCGGTTTCACTGATTTGGGAGTAAAACAATTAACTTATTTATTTCAGTCTATGTCATTATTTCAGCTACAGAATGGTGAAAATGAATGAGAATGATTACTTATTTCTTCTTTTCTGTCCCAGACCATCATTTGGAAGTTATTTGGGGATTAAAAATATTGGGAAATAGTCCTAAAACAGTAAAACTTATTCAAAGTCCTGGGTTCTGAATGATTATCTCAGTTTTACTTTTTTCTGCCTTAGTAAAAAAGGTGGCAGATGACATGGGAGACATCGCGGCATTGTGTAAAAATCCCATTTTACAGAGTTATGAGGAAAGGTTAGCTTTAAGGTAGGGTCATCAAGTCCATGAGCTGAAAGACACATTAAAAGCTAAAATGATCTATTGATACTGAGTCTATTCATACACTTGTGATTAATTAATGTTATGTTATGAACATTAGCCCATTCACAATGTGACATGGGATGGGCTTTTAAACATTCCAATAGTTTTGTGGTCTTGTTCATCCGTGGGGGAAGAGAGGAGCGGGAGGTTGACAGATGGATTAGTACTGATGCGATCAATCACTGGTCCAGTCTCTGTGGTTAAAAGCATAAAGGCAAAGCTGTCGATTTATTGGTCAGCTCCTATCCTCGTGTTTGACCACAAGCTGTGGGTCATGACTGATTGAGGATAGTATCAACAGGACAGCTTCCTCTGTAGGGGGCCCAGACTCAACCATAAAGAGGGTGAAGAGCTCATACGGGAGGGGAGCAGGGGAAAGCCACTACCATAGGTTTAGGTCAGATTTTCTGTCTGGTAGGAAACTCCAAAGGCAGAACCAGGACATGCTGATGAGATTTTGACATGCTTGGGAATGTCTCTGAGCTGAAAGCTGGGATGAGACTGGATATTTCTGCTCAAATATCCAGTCTCATAAATATACTCTCTAAGTGTATGTATATACACTTAGACAGTATTATAGCAAAATAGCCTTTATAGTAGTGAGACCGAACACTGAGCTCACTGTAGGATAAGGGATCAACATTTAATCGGCCTTTATTTAGCTGAGATTGCTATTACAAGTTCATTTATTGGTCAGTAGCAGGAAACTGGACTATAATCCACATGGTCACTGTTGTTTGGAGTCCTGTGGAATTTGTAGGCAGTAGTCTACAGTACTTTCGCAAGACTCTATGCTCATAAGTTGTGCAATGTGAGGGCTAGGAGATCTAGTAGATCTTTATTTTCTATGTCTGGGTGACAGTGCAGTTTGTGACACATTAAAACAGAACTGTTAGGTAGAAAAAATGAGACCTTTATAATAATATCATCCCAAGATTTCATCTCAACTCTAAATTGTTCATTGCAGCATTTGTTGCTTGTCTTTTGAAGTCAAAATGAAAGTAAATCTGTTATTTCGACCGCCCGTAGTGCCATATGGGACCCCAAACTGGAGACTTTATAACTTTCAAAGACAGGAAGCAGAACAGTGATGAAAGCAAACGTGTATTTTAGAATATTAATTGGTTACCAACGACGTCTTTCAGACATCTGCTGAGTTCTCCCTAATCTTATGTTTTTAATTAAACCCAACCCTGAACCACTGTCAAGGTGGAAGACTCAAGGAAATCATTATCAATCACTCAAAGAAGAAAGAATCATGAAGCACAAGACGAAATGAGGCTAGAGGAGATGCTAAACATTAGCACGTATACAATTATAGTTCTGTGAATTATAAGTGTATTACACTGTTAGTGCATGATACAGATGCACTGTATCCACAGCACACCTGTACATCACACCAGCATGGTGACAACATCAACTGGAGCTCAGCAGAAATCTAAACATTCAGCACTCGTGTAGCTTGTATGTTATGATGAGTGTGAAGCCTATTGTTTTTCAAGAGGCATTCAGAGTAGGGGACAACTGGAAAAACCGCCACCTGGCACCAATTACGGGCTAAATTAAAGCAATTACAGCCGTCTGCACAGAATTAGGGAAGCTTGTCTTAATGTGGTCAGAACTGCTGAATGAGGGATACAGTAATCTGGATTTATTGGTTAATTTAGGGGTATGGGCAAATGTTGCACTGCACAATAGATCTTTCAGAGGACTGTAATTACAGCAACTGTCTGCAGCTGCAAGCTGGTGCCTCCTGCTGTAGAACCACCTCTTGTCTGAACACAATGTGTAAAAGTCGTGTTGTATTTTGTCAGAAATTAATTTCCTTTTTGTGCATCAAACTGTCTCTCCACCTCAAAGCACTTGATCAAGTTTGTTTTCTATCCTTTCTGTGAACTGGCCTCACGTCCAGGCTCCATTGGGGCAGAACTGACCACGAGCAATGTCAGTGTGTTCATCACCTCGGACGCAGGAAACACGTGGAGACAGGTGAGGCAACTTTGTTTTTGGACCGTTGTGATGTCTCGCTGGTAAACTAATTCTGCATATGTGTCACATTTGAGGAAAAAGTATCTAAGCTCTAAGTCTTCACATGGCAACAGCTGACTGACATTTAACAGTTGGTACGAACCACGCTGTCAACTTCTGCAGTCTCCTACTGACTGAGAACATTACTTTCTTTTCCAGCTGATCACAAGTGACCAGACTGTTAAACAGAACGAGTCCTCTCACGCTTTAGCTCCGTGTTTTAGTTTAACACCACTTTATATAAAGTTTAGAGATAGTTTGGTTGTATGGAATATTCAAGTTTTTAATCTTGTTATTCCATCATTGCAGACTAGAGGATAACCATCCCTCTGAAAAAAGGAGTAAAGGAGTTCATAAAAATATTCATAAATTCATTAAAATTATTTTAAATGTTTTTCTGTTAGCATATACTTTTATATAAAAGATGTATGAAAGTCGAGCCAACGTGTCCTTCACTAGTTTTGGAATCTCAGAGACACAAATATCTGATAATTAGTGTCAGGTAACAACAAAAAGAATATTCCAATGTTCACTTCTTGGATGCACTGCGCCATGTTATTTGTCAAGAACACAAACACAGTGGAGAGGCCCAGCTCAGTGACTTGAGTGTTGGGTACTTCTGCATTGGCTTTATTTCCCCCCCAGAGGTGGTTGCATGTCGGTGGATAAATACAGAAATATAGAGGACAGTTGCAGGCTGATCCACTTACCATACACTGTGTGTGTGTGTGGTTCACCAACCCACTGGAGAGCTGACTGTTTGGTCTTTGTATTTTTCTCTTGGGTGATTTCTGGGAAGGTGAAAACAATGTGTAGGAAAGCAGCTCACAGTGTATATGAAAGTATTTCCAGAGCTGACTTTCATTCACTAACATGGATTTTAAGCTTGGCTTCAAAAAACGTCAAGGCAAAGTGAGCAGTTGGGACCTGAGCATTGAACGTTGTGTATCGCATTAGAACATCCGCCTGTCTTCCTCTGTTTGATTTCGCTTGTCTGTGGACTCCAGTTCCAGTAAACATGGCTGGCTGTCAGTCTGAAATGACCTGCAGCCCTGATCATAATCATCCATGTGGTTATCCACCATCCCATTTAGCTTCTGAGTTTCATTTAAAAAAAAAGCCTCACACATGTAAACAAACCAATGTGCAGTGATGAGTATGAGGTGATTAGGTCAGACATTACCCCTCAGATGGAGATCCAGGATGCAATTAGCAAAATGACTGTTACAAAAATAATTTGGGATTTGTTTTATGGAAAAGTTAACATTGGTGGTGGAGAGTGCAAAGTTAGAGTAACTCTATAAGCATCATTAGTAAAATAAAAAATCTGAAACGAATGCATTCATCCACCAAGGCTGAACATTAATCCAACCCTAAGCATGAATTGACTCCTGAGCTCATATTTTATACCCATACTGAACCCAAGAACATCAAGACAATGATGCAGATTATGAAGAAACGAAACAAAACAGTAAAAAGTCCTTTAAAAATGTCAAAATCTTGAAATTGACTTTAAAAGTTTATCAAACAAATAATCAAATACCTCATCAGAAAAGGTAAGAGCCAGGAAACCCCTTAAATTTTCATCCACATATAAATAAGACCAATTAAAAAATCAACATCATTGTTCAGAAACAAACTCATCCCTACGGCTTCTATTCGGGCGCCACAACGTTCTAATCACATCAGTTGTTCTTGTTTCCAAGCACAAACAAATTTTAATTTAAGAGTCACAAAGTTTGCCAAGTCACTGCTGTTGGCGAAGATCAACTTCCTGCAATTACACAATCATGCAGTGCAGCAAATATGTTATATTTATTAATATTACAGCCTCATGTCTGATAATTAATTTTTCCAACGATGTGCCCCGTTAAATCTTGAACAAACAGCCGCTCGCCATATGGAGCACAATGAACCGACTGACCTCCTGTCCTCTCGCTGAAAACATCCTCCTCCTCGCTCGTTGCCTATCCTCAAGTTTAGAATATAAGTCCTCAGACAACAGCCAGATTTTTTTAAGGTCACCAATCATATTACTTCTAAAGACCGGCTGAATTCATTGGCTGCATAAACCGCACATTAGACGCCCTCTACATCACTAGATTCACTTCAGTTTATGAGGCTTGTTTCTAATTAAACACAGCAATGAAAAATAATTATTTGGAAGGTAATGTAGCAAAGCAGGGCCATGATTTGCATGTATGAGTGTGTCTGTTGTGAAAAATGACAGGGTGGGTGTGTGCAAATGTGTATACAAGTAAGAGTACATCAAGCGTTTTTGTCCCAGCAGATTTTTGATGAGGAGTATGCAGTGCTGTATCTTGACCAAGGAGGGGCTTTGGTGGCAATAAGACACACTCCGCTTCCCATCCGACACCTGTGGTGAGTCATTATGACAGAGACGCCATTTGTCACAGCATGACTAATTTTCTCTGAGGAAACTGCAAGTCCTAAGTTAGTCAAGTAAAGGCAAACGAGTTTGTCTTGGAACGAAGGGAGGGTACGACTCTGTTTAGAAAACCTTGGATGATTGTCATTCGGCTTTCTGGGTTTGAGACTGTAATGACTTTTGCTCTCACTGATCAGCGTTCTCCGAGCGGAGAACCTTCAGCCCTGCGCGGAATATAAAATAAAGTCGTTAGACAACTCTCAGGGTCATTAGTGTGCGCACACAGTTGAGGGATTAGCAGCGGCCCCTTGTGAAGCAGCTGTTTGTGTTCCCAGGTTGAGCTTCGACGAAGGACAGCAGTGGAACAAATACAGCTTCACCAACACGCCCTTGTTTGTGGACGGGGTGCTCGGAGAGCCCGGAGAGGAGACTCTCATCATGACGTGAGTAGAAAAAAAACAGAGGAACAGCAAATTGCTGGTGTCTTTAAATGCGCGCTCTCTCGCGTCGTGACCCGAGCCTGTGCCGCTTCCATCTATAGCTCTGCTCTATTCAGGATTCCTGACTGTGCGTTTTCCTTTTCATGAATAAAAAGGTTTCTGTCAAGGTCTAGCCAACATCAAAACTGGCTGTCTGCTGATTATGATCACAGGAGATCAATGCTTCAGCGACAACCTGACTGCCCATTTGAAGAGCATGAAGAAGAGTGATCAAAATGATCAAAAAATGCCTGAGAAAACAGACGAGAAACTTTATTTCTTTATAAAGTTTTAACTGCATTAGAAAGTGGAGAGAGGCATGGGGATGATTTAGCGTGCCCTCAGAAATCAGATTTATGAAGATTCCTTCTGTGTTCTTTCAAATGTATTATTAGAACAGCCCAGAGCAGAAGTGCGTGCATATGCTATGACGCAGCACTGCTCCCTTATTGGAGCAGAGATTTAGGACTTTGGGACGTGTTACCACAGCCATTACATCAATGTTTCATGATACCTGCCATAAATGACAGACTGACAGCTGGCTGTGGAGTCGGCCTTACAGGAGAGTGATAGGGCACAGCTGGAGAGAGAAAAAGGAAAATGCAGCTCTTCTTTTGGTGGGACTCGAGGGTGGGGAGCTAAAGGCGATGCTGGTAGAATAAGTTCTCGAATGCAGAGCCTCTGAGCTGGCAGACACACCATTAGTTTTCATAAGACCATCATGCAGTGTTTTCTTATCAATTTGTACTCATTTTTACAGTAAGTGCCTGTCATGGCTGGGTGCCTCAGAAGCTAATTGACAGATTGATTGTGATAAATATGCTGTGGTATGAATGGTGAGGAGGGGTCAGTGCAAAGACACGCAGCCACTCAATTTAGCTAGAGATGGAATATTTATCCACTTAGTCTCATAACCTTGGATTGTGTTTTGTTCCTGACCAGTACATAAAAAAAATATGGCTTTTCGTTCTGATTAAGTTAAACTTTAAAAGAAAAGGTTTTTAGTAACAGCATAACGCTGGAAATTATATACTGTGGATTTCGTTTTTAGATTGGGAACATTTCAAGTGTTAGTCACTGTTAACGGATCGCATGTAAAGACTAAAGCCTTCCAGCAGAACAATTTATTGCACAATATGTCTTATTTTCCATGTTTCATTTCAGTCTGTGCTGACACCATAAAATAAAACCAACAAACCCTTTATTGGATAGGGAAGCTGTGTGGAGGTGACAAAGTAAGCTGAGGTTGAACTTTCTGTTGGCTCTCTGTAGTCGCTGCACAACTATTTCTGTCACGTGTGCTTTGAATGAAAAGTTGGATGCCTTCTCGAGTCTAATGTGTTTTCCAATTTCCCAGCTCCCTACTAGAATCCAGCAACTGGTGGTCACTTGCTGCAAGACAGAGCCATGCAACAGCGACTCTTTTTGTTTTAACTTCCATGTCTCTGGCAGTATGTCTAGGGTTAGGGTTGTGAGTGTAGGCCGGGTTTGGGTTTGGTTAATGTGCTCTCCTTTACATAGATTTTTCACCTCTTTGCACTACTTACATCGAAACACTTTTAACAGTAAAACTGTACCTACAAAATGAATGAGAGTTCACTTGAAATCCAGCATTTAGTCCCTGAAATCTTTTTAGCATGTTGCGAAAGCCTAAGCCCTAAGCCTAGACAAATCACTGGTGACTGGATGGATTTCAAGAGTGACTTGAGTCATGCTATCAAGTGATCAAGTAAATAATAAGCAGTTGTGCTTTACAAGATACCGAGCTGAATTCTGGCTCAAACCTCCTGTAGCCTCTCTTTCTGGTGCTCTGCTTTCCTTCCACAGTCCAAAGATATGCTCTCATCTGTGATGGATGAGGAGCCAGCCCAGGGTGTACCCTACGTTTCGCCCTACACCTGCGGGGATAGGCTCCAGCATCCCGATGATGCTTACTTGGATAAGTGGTTAACAAAGTGGATCATTGGATGGATGAATAAGGTTTCAAAGAGGCAGACTGCTAGATTAGTAAATTAAAAATACAATGGAGGATAAAAAGTGCCTTTCTGTTACCTGTTGGTTCTTCCAATGATGGAACGCAGGCGGCAGATCTTGTGTGTTTTAAGTGAGGAGCCAAATGCACACAACGCAGGCGGGACTGATCTTAACAAAAGTGCAGATTTATTCGGACTAATGGCAAAACAGACAAAACAAAAGGCAAAAGGCAAAGTCAGAGTTGAGATAAACTGAACTGGGAGAGCTAACCTAAACACTAAACTTGGACACAGGGAACGTGGATGGTGACACGAGGAACCTAGACATGGAGACCTGGAACATGATAAGAACAGACAACCCGGCAATGACCACATATTATAAACACACGAGGGTGACGAGGGAAGTGGAAACGCTGGGGAACACAGCTGGGACGAATAGACATAATGACACAGGAGGAAGGAAAACTGAACACAGAATGCAAGACTGTCAAAATAAAACAGGAAACAGACTAAGATGCACAGCTCAACACTGGGCCCGGGGAGAGAAACAGACTTAGAAATAGAAACGGGAGACCAAACACAAAGACATGACGAGGACTTGGGGAATTAGAGAGAGAGAGACACAGAGAGGAGAGAGGGAGGGACGAGGGAGACATGGCAGGGTGGGGAACATGAGAGCAGAAAAGGGAGAAGAGACATAACAACAAGGCTAAGACCCAGAGATCCCAAGAGAGAGGGACACAAGGACACAAAGAGAACCTAATAGACAACTATAGACTTCAAAGACAAGAAAAACTCAAAACATAGAAAGAACTAAACTGAAGGCTAAACTGTAAACATTGAACTTAAACCCTCTTTATAATGTGAGAGTCACAAACACACTATAATCTCAAAAGAGCCAGTTCCCTGACACAAACCTGTAAATCTTATATATCCATGCTTGCAGCAGTTTTCTTGCACGGATCATCTGTTGAAGCATTTGTCTCTTTCACTCACAGTCTTTATCAGCTGTTTAGTATTTCACTTTTAAAGGCTCTCTGTAATTTCCTAAAACAGCTG
The DNA here is from genome assembly GCF_057381845.1 of Rhamphochromis longiceps. Lineage (NCBI taxonomy): Eukaryota > Metazoa > Chordata > Actinopteri > Cichliformes > Cichlidae > Rhamphochromis > Rhamphochromis longiceps. Next base: position 44,226,670 of record NC_140562.1, read on the forward strand.
TCCACTGCTGGTAGTATCAAATGCTAGCTAATGAAGTTGTTTATTTCTGGTTGCATTTTCAGTTTGATACTCTGAAGTGTATTTGGGGCATCCAAAAGCTGAACGCGCAGGATCAGTGTTAATAGACCTCCGTGCTTCCTTTCACGATAACGATGGCTCACGACATTCAGCGCAACAATGAGCCTCACAGATGTGTTTTTAATCATGTGTGGTCAAAAAAACATCAGCTCTGTGGCCTAGATGATAAGATTCATCAGACAGTGCTTATTAGCAGGATGAATTCACTCCCGGCTTTGATCTTCGTGTGGGATTTGCTCACCAGACTTTTCCTTTAACATCGTTTTAGTTCGATCATTATCCAAATCGTGTTTTGTATTTAACGAGTGCAGCGTGTGTGTCTGCTTTCTTTTTTCAGGATATTTGGACATGTCAGTCATCGATCGGAGTGGCAACTGGTGAAAATAGACTTCAGGTCCATTTTCAACAGGAGGTGTATAGAGGCAGATTATCAGACATGGCACCTGCACAACCAGGTACAGCATTTAATCAGATCAGGATAGAGTTTTGATTCTTTTTACACCCTGTACAAAATGTTTTAGAGCCTTTAATTATATTTCAAAACTATTTTTAATTAAATAACATTTCAAAGAGGCAGACTATTAAAATGATTTTTAATTTAAAAAGTATACTAATGAGCTGCTTCAGTAAAACACATCATTATGAAACCAGGTCTAAGTACCCTAGCTATACGAACCCCAAGTGCAATGTTTAGCAGAAAAACTGAATAACTTTGAATTATAGACAGTTTCCCCTTTGACTGCATGTCTTGAAAAGCCAAAATTCCAATATTCTGAAATGTTAGGGTTAGAGCTTTCAAATTAGGATTAGGAATCATGGAATAAAATGGTAGTGAGTAAAAGGCAGGACTTAAAGGAATTAAACTTGTTACTTAATGAACTATTATTTCCTAATGAGAAGTAAATTCATTGAAGGAATTCTGAAGTCTGTGGAGACCATCTCCTCCAAACACAAGTTCTTAAGTTTGGTTGATTCAGAGCCCCTCGCTGTACGCTTTCAGCTTTGCTGTGTTGTGAAGCTGGAGACCTCCCAGCGCAGAATCCTTACGATTCCTCCCTCATGCTTTAAGTGAACCTCCCAGCATACGTTAAACCTGCTCCGAAAGCTCCTCAGCCTGGTCGGGCCTGAAGCAGAGCCAGACGTTTAAAGCTTGCCTTTATTCATGGCCCACTTCTGTAATTGGTTTAGACACCCATATGCTCAAAGCAGGCTAATGATCAAAACATATAGCATGGAAGATGACAAGAGTCCAAGCCAATTACAGGGCTAAAATGCCCAAATGTCGTGTGGGTATAAAAAATAAACACCACCTGAAAACAGAGGTTTTGTGTTTAAGTTAGGGAAGGAGCTGGCAGTTGTATTTGTGGATGCTGGCAAGAATGTTTTTAGCCATCTCACTAGTGACACCTAATGCACAAAGACAGAATGTTGTGGTAATAAAAAGAGAGCAGCAGTGTAGGATGAAGGATGCAGTGGAAACAGGCTGCTGATATCTTCACATCTTTTTGTACTCGACTGATTTTATATTCACTTCCCACACATAGACACGTGGCTAAAAATGGATTAGGTTCTGGCAGCGTTTGCAGCTGAAACTCCTTCACAGTCGTTCATCTCAATATCACAAAAAAATCCCTTAAAGAAGAACTCAAGCAGCACATTCGACAGTGTGACGCTTGCAACGGAGGAACAGTTGCTGAGCAGAGCACGCCACACGCCACGAGCCCGTAAATATGCGCTGAACAAGAACGGTGTTCTTTGCACACATGGCTGATTGTATCCTGTAAGTTATTTATTGTGGATACGGAGTTACAAAATCACTTCAGTTTCAAACTCTGTTTCTTTCCGCTTGGCTTTGTTTTTGGACCCTGCAGGGTGAGCCGTGTCTGATGGGAGTCAAAAGAATCTACCGAAAGCTGAAGCCCACATCCAGGTGCGTTATGGGAAAGACATACTCAGTGACCATGACATCGGCACCATGCGACTGCACAGAGGCTGACTTTGAATGGTCAGTATTTAATTTTCATTCAGTCCACTTTGTATGTGCTAACACTTTACAATCCCCACTTTTAAACTGTGCATTAATAATTCATCAGATTTGAATAAGTATAATCTGGGACTACTGGGCTCTGGTGGCTCCCTGGGAGCTGGAGAACTGTGCCTGGGTCTCTGCCTCAGTTGGTGGCGGTGGGGGACTGGGGTTGGTGCTCTCTAACGGTCTTGGGGTGTGGGGCGCTTGTGGTGGCGGGTTGGCCTCTTCTGGGTGGGTCCGGCTACAGGGCCTGGGGCCCTGGTTCCCGGGGTCTCTGGCTAAGACCCTTCTTGCGTGGGGTTGGTCTGCGCCCCCTTGGGTGGGGTGGGCTTTCTCAGGTGAGGAAGCATACATTGCTGAGTGCAGCTTGTCCCAGACCCAGACCAGGGTGTCTTGTCCTTTTCCTGTGTGTGTCCCAAGACTCATCTGAACACTCCGGTCTACTGTCTTGGGTGGAGGCCCCGGACTGGGTGGTGTCATTGCAGACCCTACACCCCCCGTGGCTGGGTGTGGGAGATGGGGGTGCCTACTGAGCCAGTTATTTCCTGGCTCTCTCCTTACACACCCACACCCACACACACTCTCCCTCATACAGCACATGCATGCGTAGGGTCACAGTGGGTAGAGCCATTCACGTGGCTGTGTCGGTGCTACCTGTGAGTTTTTGAGTGTCTGTGTTCCAGGTGTTGTATGTTTGTTCTCTTACAGGTGCGGTAGTTGGCGATACATTGTGTATTTCTTTTTGTACTCTGTTCTTTTATTATGTCTTCCCCAATCCTCCATTTTTCTCTCCCTGTCCTGCCTTAGACATTGTCATACTGTATACCACATATAATAGAATAACTGAAATAACAGGAATATAAATGAAGATGTAAACAGAAACACCCTAAACAAGAGGAGCCTGTAGAGAATTTATAGAGCTGCTCTTGGAAAAGCAAAATGTGTTTGGCACACAGTGCATTCAGATCATAATTCTGATTGTAAAAGCTGCCAGAGAGATCAGGACTTGAACAAGAAAAAGAAAAACACAGCTGGAGTAAACACTCGACACCGTCAGAGTGTTTGGATTCTCTGTGTTTTTGCTGGGTTTTTTGTTTTTGCTAAGAAGTCTGACTCCTGTGAGCCCTTTTCGGTGTGTGTGTGTGTGTGTGTGTGTGTGTGTGTGTGTGTGTGTGTGTGTGTGTGTGTGTGCACTAGAAAGCCTGCAATATTAAACCAAAGTTGCTGGAACTCTTAACACTTTACCATCCACTTTGTTATTGCCTTTGACCTTGAACAATCCTGTAAATAAACCTGTTAAACCTTAAAAAAAAAAAAGACCTCAAAGCAAACTGTGCTTGTTGAGCATGTGGCCAAAATGTAGCCTAACCCGAACTGACATCTGGTGGATGTTAACAGGTTATGAATTTTACTGTGAACACACAATGATAATTCATTATTGTTAATAATCATTAGCAGTACCAGGATTCATCATATTCATTAGTTTATCTATTCTTAGATTGTATTTATGAATTTTACATTTTGTCATAGCTGATAAAACATGCTGATAGTATTTTAAAAATATTACATGTTATATGATTTACTGTGTATTTGGTAATGATGTTTTGTACCCAGTGCTTTAGATGTAGCTTTAAATATAATTTTAATGTTGCAGTGAGGTATTTTTAACCTAAACCATAATGTTCCTGTAACCACATCTAGCCTGTAGTGCAAAAAAATATTGCATTTAATCTTATTGAAGAATATGAATTCTTTACAAAAGACTTTCCAGTAATTATACTAAAGGTTTATTGGAGATTCTGAAAAACTAGTTCATGCATTTATTACTTCCAGGCTGGACGACTGTAATTCATTATTATCAGGCTGTTCTAGAAACTCCCTGAAAAGCCTTCAGTCCTGACAGGGACTAGAACGAGAGAGCAGATTTCTCCTGTATTGGCTTCCCTTCATTGGCTCCCTGTTAAATCCAGAATTGAATCCTCACATACAAGATCTTGAATAATCAGGCCCCATCTTATCTTAAAGACCTTATGGTTCATGTACAATATCACTCGTTGTTCCTAGAGTATTTAAAAGTAGAATGGGAGGCAGAGCCTTCAGTTTTCAGGCCCCTCTTCTGTGGAACCAGCTTCCAGTTTGGATTCAGGAGACAGACACTATCTCTACTTTCAAGATCAGGCTTCAAACTTTTCTTTTTGCTAAAGCATATAGTTACTCTGCAATATTGGGTTATATATAATAATATAATATTGGGTTAACATAGGCTGCTGCAAGCTTCCCAAGATGCATTGCATCTTTCTTGCTCACCTTTTCACTCACTATGTGTTTATACACCACGCTGCATTTAATTATTCGTTTTTATTGATCTCTGGCTCTTTTCTATACTGTGTTTTCTGTCTTCCTTCACTCACCCCCAACCAGCCACAGCAGATGTGTTGTCTAAATATTGCTGCTAAACGCAAACCTCACCAAAATATCTTATACTTGTTGTTAGGAATGTTTACATCACAGTTGCCTGGGCTTGGCAAACTTAACACAAAGCCACCGTAATTTCTGTAAGGTGGTACGGCAGAGCGGGTCTAAGGAGCTCGGAGAGAAAAGCGTCTGGACTTCTTTAAGTTTCCTTGAAGACGTTTCATCCGAGAAGCTTCTTCAGTTCTAGGGTTTTAAGGCCTATGGGAGCGTCCCCCAAGAGGGTTGTGGACCCCTTATTGATCCTCTGCTTAATCACACGAGCCAAGGTGTGAAAACAGGTGTGGGTCAAAATCAAGGTTTCGGGTGGAACCACTGTGACACCTGGCCACACCCTATCATGTGATTTACTGAGGTCAAATGGCCCAGGATATGAGTGGGTGTTAAGGTGTCTGGGAAGGATTCTAGATGACAGACAGTTGGTGTGGTAAGCCCCGCCCTCTGTTCAAAGATGGCTGTTCACATGTAACATGAAGTGTTTGTAATGCCTGTCATTACAGGGACCTTTGAAGTACATTAAAATATATGACCCCTGTCAAGGTCAATTACTGAGTGACCCAGCAATACAATTTACCAGCAAATGGTAGAATAATCTACTTTATTACAGTTATTGGATTTCAGCCATTCACCTTCCATTGGTTGGGGGTGATGGGAAAGAGAAGAGAGCAGACAGAGCCACAGTTTGATAAATGTAAAACTGAGTGTGTTTCATTTTTCTCTTATTGCTTCTTCCCTCCACAGATGGAAGTAAAAACTAGCCAGAGCTTTAAGTTCAGGAATGACACTGTGTCCCCCTCATAGTATTACACACTATTAGTGCACCCATCAGCCCCGTCCCATTTTTCATTGTATGGTGTTTCAGTTCAACTCAGCTTTATTTATAAAGCGCCAAATCACAACAACAGTCGCCTCAAGTAGGGCTGGGCCATATTATACCGTTCACGGTAATACCGGTATAATGTTAGGCAACGATAGGAAAATGAAATATCGCGATAGAATGGGAGTAAAACGCGCATGCGCAGTGCCTTTGTTTTCATACGCACATGGCCGATTGTTGAGTGAAACAGATGAACCAGAATTGGTTTGTAAAAATGGTGCAACTTCCGTGATGTGGAACTGGTTAGGTGTTTGTCCGTCAGATACACGACAAAGCACATTTTTTTGCAGAACATGCAAGCGGCCGTTGTTATTGTCATATTTGTCGGACTAAGATGCTCTTAAATCTGGGAGTAATCTGGGTCCTAAGCTCCGTATGCTTCAGGTCAAACAACACTGCAGCATCACTTAGAGTTAAAAACTGTCTAAATTCTTTCATCTTTAATAAAACGATCAGCATTGCTGCTTTACCAGGTGTAACTATGAAGTTTAACTTCCAGGCATCCATGAAAACAAAAGTTATTATATTTAACGGAGTTAGACGTTAGCAGGAAGCTAGCGGAAGTTAGCTCGCTAGTTTCGCTAGTTACCTAAGCATGATATAGCATGTTCTGACTGAGAGATTTCTGAAAAAAATCAAACGTACAGTTCTGCTATCACTTCCAACATAAATGAGGACAGGAAACTAAACAGCAGTGACGTTTGTAGGGTTACTGAAGTTGGGCTAGCTGGTATATAATGATGTGCTACGTGATCGCTAGCGATATAGCTATGTTAGCATAACATAAACAGTGAAGCTGGAGGACGAACACTAACACTTTTCCACTTATAAAAGTTAACGTGAAGGTTCTTCATGGTTAGAGACAAATGCAATCGCATGGCAGGATACTGTAAACGGACCAAACTTCAGTCAGGAGAACAACTGAGATAATCCATCCACAATATGAGGTTAGTCATTAATATACTGCAACAACATGGGAATAGAACAGCTGCCAGAGAATTCAACATTAATGAATCAATGGTACAGAAGTGGAGGAAGCAAGAAGAATGAGTTTAATAAAGTTTAATTTATCTGACTGCTTTGTTTCGCTTAATGTGCCTTATAATCCCGTGCACCTTATGGTGCAAAAAATATGTACTGCACACTGCAGTTTAATGTTGCAAAGCACCTCTTTTTAACTTCAGTGGATATTATACATGGTTATGCTCAGGATATGTCAGCCAATTTCTACTGGAAATGCCTTTTGGTTAAACTTTCAGCAAGGAATTTGCATTTGCACTGTTACATTTTTATAAAGCTTTAATGTACATAAAAACCAGCTTCTTGTTTAAGTGAAAATAAATGGAAGGTTGTCTTTTTGCGCTAGTAATGTTGTGGAGTTGTATTTTGTCTCGCATCAATTATATCGTCGGTTATATCGTTATCGCAAATTTTCAAATATATATCGTGATAAATATTTTTGGCCATATCGCCCTGCTCTAGCCTCAAGGCGCTTTATATTGTAAGGTAGATCCTACAATAATAGATACAGGAAAACCCAACAATCACATGACCCCCTATGAGCAAGCACTTTGGCGACAGTGGGAAGGAAAATCTCCCTTTTAACAGGAAGAAACCTCCAGCAGAACCAGGCTCAGGGAGGGGCGGGGATGTTTGTAGTGTCAGTATGATTCCCTCCAGTTAATACACAACACCACGGTTCTTCATTCACAGATGGATTTATTCTTCCGTCACACTTCTCCTCCAAACCACCATAAAATTCACCGTCAAACTGTCATTACATAAAAGTACAGAATGACCAAACATAAAAATTACAAATAAACATTAAACCCAAGTTAACAAATGCGCGATACACAAACACAGTTAACATACCTCGCTGGCTGCAAGTAACTGAGGGAATGAGTCCGCTTCAGGAACAAAAACTTAACGAAAATAATTCCCAATTTCTTCTTCTTTACAGCTTTCTTTTACTTTAAAACAGCTTATTTATTCCTTCTTGTGACTTAGTCAACTTACAGTTTAGCTTCTTTGCACATGCTTTCTAGACTGTACTTTGCGGCACTTAAAGGCGCCTGTGCACAACACAGAATGAAACTTAGTTCCTACCCCAAAAGGAACAACAATAAATAAAGGAAATAAATAACATATTGAAAACAAATTGACATAATTTATAATTATGGCAGTTAAAGTCATTCATGCTGGACTCCCAGACATCACTCTAACTGCCACTCTGGACCACTGCTGCCATCTGTTTGTTTGCTTTGCTGACATCCGTGCACAAGAAGCTTCTGTTTGTGGCACTTGGATCAGAGTCGTTTGGTTTCTCAGTAGCTTGTAACTCAAAGGAAAGCGTGGGCTCTGTTATGTGGGACACTCGCATACATCATCACCGAGGGTATGATGGCATCACCTGGAGGACAGAGAACAACACATAGCAGCGGCTAATTGTTACGCGAGGTATTTCCTTGTATTTGGCACAGAGCCCTGGTCTTATCAGATGTAGAGATGCATTTGCAATATGTCCCGGGGTTTAAGGAAACTGGGTTTAAGTGAGGGATTAAAAGATAAGAGATCACCGTGAAGGATAACATCCTCCAGATTATAATTGCAGAGCAGCTCTGGCACATTCTCCCGGTGGCTGCTGCTGCTAAATGGAAACCAGTTAGCTGCTCAAACATATAACTGTGTGTGTGTGTGTGTGTGTATGTGTGTGTGTGTGTGTAGTCATTCCCATAACTGTGTGTGTGTGTATGTGTGTGTGTGTGTAGTCATTCCCATAACTGTGTGGCATCGTCACCTCTTGAAAGGACAAAGTGTTCAGTGGAAAAAAAGATGATATTTCACACCTGCCTTTGTGCTGGTGACTCCTGATATCACAGCTGCAGTCACAGAGAATGTTTTTCTACATTAGACAAAAAATATTTTCTTTGAATTATCAGCAGTTTTAATGTTTGTTTTCCTGCGTATTTCTTTTTTCCTCACGTTGGTCCCATACCTGCAGGTCTCTCGAGGAGGACTGCTTTTGAAATAAGCTCTATCAAAACCATAAATCACTGAGCCTAATAGCTTTCATCAACAATCACAACACTTTTGCATCTGTGTGCATGTCGCGCTAATTGGGGCAATTTGTCCCTATCATTTTGGGGACACAGCGCTGCTCTGCCTTTTAATTTATGGCACAACTCGTGGGCTGTGTTTAAAGAGCACCGAAGAAGCAGCTGCTGCGGCTCCTTTGAAGTCGATACTTAGATGACATTAAGGTTCCATGTTGAATTTCAATCTGAAATGATCTTACAATATGGAGCCTCTTTCGGTTTCAGAATATTTTATTAACTTTTGATTGATTTCCCTGTGAGTATTATCAGCCATTTTATAAGCAGGTGTCACACTTGTAACAGCCTTTATCTAATTTTCAAATTGAATTTTCCAAACGCTGTCTCCTCCATGTCCCGATTTAATGACGGCGTCTGTTTTGTCGGATCGTTGCAGTGATTACGGCTTTGAGAGACGGACGGACGGCAAGTGCACCCCTGCCTTTTGGTTCCATCCATCATCGATGTCTAGGAGTTGCACCACGGGGATGACTTTCCTTAACAGCACCGGGTGAGGATGAGAGCTGACTAGAATCAGCATGCACAGTCTCAGCAGCGACTCGCAGGGATTGGATAAAATGAATGGTGCATTTGAGCCGAATAGCTCAGGGTGCTTTAATTAGTTTCTCAGGGACGACACGGCCGGGCCGAGGAAAATGTGGGCTGAATGATCAAACCTGCACTTTTAAAAAACAATCATGAACCAACAAGGATAAAGCACCGGTAATAAAAAGATCTTCTTTGGGTGAAAATTGTGTCAAGAATTTCAAAGAGGGATGAATGAAAAATTCAATGCCAAATCCAGTGTGAGGGTGTGTGAAGTGCCGTGGCTTTTTCCAAAAATAACTCAAGCGCCCAGGAAAAAAGTCTGATTTAACATTGATGATCACAGTGTGGATTAAAGCTCAGAGCTAAATGGTCCTCAGGAGAAATGCATTTAAAAAATGTCTTAAATGTTAACAATAATGGGACTAGTCCATTTTGTTCACTTAGGAAAACGTAAGCAGAGGTATTGTGAATAAAACTGATGGCGATAGATGTTCACCATCTTACCCAGAACACACGTAGGATTGTTGGGGATCAGATGTACGATGCTTGCATATTCTTCCTGTGCTAACGTGTGATTTTCATCCCACAGCCCAACAACCTATGCTTTAGTTTCATTTGTGCTTCTAAAGTGCCTGAAAGTGTGATTGGGAGCATGAATGAAAGCCGTTTCTCTGAGTTAGCCCTGCAATAACTCCTCTCTCGCTGTGACAGCTGGGGCAGTTTGTCATGCTGTGAATTCAGAAATGTGAAGAAGGCTTTATACAAATTTGAAAACTTGAATTATGCTAGCTTTAGCGTATTTGACGCCCAGAATAAGAACTGCTTCTGCTAAAAGTCTGCTTTGGAAAGAGTGGATTACTATAATTACTATAAGGTCATAACGGATTAATGATTATTTCTTTGACTAAAAGTTGTCACTCTGCGATCTCAGCTGCAGAAATCTACCATTTAGGTTCATTACTAGACTTTAAGATTACTATGTGTATCTTTTTTTTTTTTTTTTGCAGCGAGAAAATAATTTTAAAGCAAAAAGTATTCAAAGTCTACAGGAAACTATTCAGGGAACTGCCCTTCTGTATATAACTTTGGCAGCCTGGTGACATGTTAGCATTATCTGGTGTCGTTTTCACCAGACATAATTTTCTTTTTCTCAATATTTATTTATTTATTTTTTGACAGAACCTTTTAAGATAGAGAAAATGTCAGGAAAAATAATTAGATCACATCCCTGCAATCAGAAATAAATGTGATTGTAACAAGACGAAACATTTGTGTTGTCCTGATCGCATGGCCATGAAGCCGTGTTTGTGCAGCAGTGAGCTGCGGTGCTGTATCCATCCGACTTGGTTGTTTATGTCTTGCACTCCAGACACCAGACGGTGCATCCTGATGCTGTTTTTGTGTGTGATCTCTTTAGAATGGCACACGGGTGGTTTAGAGGTGTGGAGATTGAATTTTTTCCCAGTTCCTAACAGAAACTAGTGTTTTAGTTTAATTGATGATTCCAAATTGGTCAGAGGTGTGGATGAATAGTAATTGTTGTCTGTGTACCTCCCCTCTTGCCCAGTGTCAGCTAGGATAATCTATCACCTCCTGTTGCTCCAGCTAGATAAGTGGTTAAGAAGGTGAATTAATGGATGGATGGTAGGTTGTACACTCCAGCACAGTTGTGGAGGGTCAGGAGGGTGTAAGTTGGTCTCTCATCCAAAAAGAAACCGACTTTCATTTCTGAACACATGTAAATGTAAATATTTAATTCTTTGTAAAACAAGGCACTTTTTTAAAAAAATTGATAAAGATTTGAGTTGCAAAAAAAAAAAGATTGTAGGTGTACAATGACAATAAAGGGCTACTTTTTTCTATTCTATTCGAATGGATTAACTTTTATGAAAATAAGATTATTACTATTATATATAGCTTCTTTGGATGGTGTTTTATCCTTGAGCTTGAGGGTCCTGCACAGTATCTCAGCTGTTCCTAGGACTGCACTCTTCTGGACAGATATCTTGGGTGTTGTTCCCGGGATCTGCTGGAGCTGCTCGCTTAGCTTGGGGGTCACTGCACCGAGTGCTCCGATTACCTCTGGGACCAGTGTTACCTTCACCCTCCACATCTTCTTGAGTCCTTCTCTCAGTGGGCATGTGGCAAGAAATACCAAGGGCTGAGTTCCTGATGAAGGCTCTTAGGGTCCTGTTGATCTTGTACAGTTCTAGGTACTCGAGGATTCATGTGTGGGGGATCGAGTCATAGGCCTTCTTGTAGTCAATCCAGGCAGTGCACAGGTTGGTCAGTCTGGTCTTTCAATTTCGAGCAACTGCTCTGTCTGTCAGTAGCTGGTGTTGAGCTTCTCTGGTATTCCTGCCAATTCCTTTCTGTGTCGCACTCGTGGTTCATGTATTGAGCCACGTGCCTGTTCATCTTAGCTGCTATGATGCCTGACAGGAGCTTCCATGTGGTACTGAGGCAGGTTATTGGCTGGTAGTTGGATGGGAAGGTCGCTGCTGGGGATCATTAGGAGCCTTCAGTTACATATATATGTGGAAAGCCTAAGGGAGGCACGTCAGCAGCACTGTTAGTGACAGTCAACATGATATTAATTAGTCAGACGCAGCATGAAACAGGTGGGTTGCAGAGTGGCTTGCAGTTGTGCAACAGTTTCAACAGCGCTCCCTACAGGATGAGAAATTGGTGAGCAGTGTGTAACCTGCTGAGGCTGGCACTGAGATCAGCTGATGTGTTTTTCTTTTTGCTTATTTGTTTTTTAAAAAATTAAAGATCAGCAAGGTAGCAAAAGCTAACTCTAAGCTTTCTTACATAATTCACGTCCAGAGGGACTGTCATAAACCCTCCCTTTCTGTTTAAAGATACTTGGATAAAGAAAACATATAATTTTCTGACATGTAGTAAGGATTGTAAAATATCAAATGCTGTACTCTGAATATGTATAACAACCAACATGATTAAAGAAAACATGCAACACAATATCTCTGTGGCAAAAATGGCACATTCATTGTCACCAGAACATTAATCAGGGTAAGTGCTTTTTAAAATTTCTGAAGGAGCCTCAGCACGGCTCTTTGTTGCAGGAACATTGACATTCCCACCACATTTTAGAGTTTCTGTCAGCGTCTACGCCCCTCACTACACAAACAGCACTGCTGGCACTTCAAATTGAAAAGTTTTTTTTCCTTTTTTCTGTTAAGTTTTCTTGTGAATCTAAATGAGGGAAGTGCAGACAGATTAGGCTCTGCTGTTATTTTAAACATAAATATGGTTAGTTTATACGAAGAGAAGTTTATACGAACCTTATATGAAGTTTGTGTTTGTCTGATGGCACATCTAATCAGTTTCATTTGCTTTTCCACCTTCAGCTACAGAAAAGTGGTCTCCAATAACTGTACAGCTGGTGTGAGCGCAGAGTACACAGCCAGGAGGCAGCAGTGTCCTATCCAAGCACCCAAAGGTCTCCACCTGGTTACCAGTGAGGGTTCGCTGACAGCCGTGTTAGGCACCAATGTCACCTTTCTTGTTTTTCTGGAGGAGGTGAGCTGTATCCAATGTTTCCCATGAAGTCACACAGAGTCAGTGTCATTATATTTACAGTGTAAATAAGGGCAAAGTCAGAACTGTTAGCAAATATTAGTGAATTGTTTCAAATGTACAGTTAGATTGGAAATGGCTATCTGGGTTGTTTCTATAGCAACACCAGCATCCTCAGCTGTGACTGTGCTGTATCCTCTCATATTTTCCTGTGTTCACACTCTAAACTAAACGTACATGTTTAAAGGGAGAAAAATTCCCTTTCTACACCTTTTTTTTGCTTTTTATGACCAAAAGTACTCACATACTTTGACATAGTTACACATCAACACAATTAGTGATCCTAAGAGGTGTTATCGTATTAGTAGTGTTAGGCTTTAGGGTTCAAGTTACTTCTCATCATCATTGAAAACAAAGAAGATACTCAGACAGGGACTGCCAGCCTGAGGAGTCCTGAATGCAGTAGCACAGTTTCTTTTAGGTGGGACTTCCTTGTGATTATAGAGTCAGCTGTGCGGATTGTCTTTGTTTTTAAATGCAGATCGTAAAGCAAAGTAATTAATAATTAGTAATACAGATAGTAACTACTATCTGCTGCAGTGAAACTCTTATATCTGGAAATTATCCTTTGTCCTCTGAGAGGGTGACAGCGTCTGCATGTAAAGGCAGCAGATCGTGACCTGTGCTCCTGTTGGAAAAAAGTTGACAGTGTGCAAACTGTGAGTCACAGTGTCTTTTACAAGCATCCGTACATGATGAACTAGGACTGAGATCCATGTCACTATTGACACTGTTAACTTTGGAGTAAAGTCAGTGTCTGACAAAAGTATTACACGCCTTGGAAATGAGACTGAGCTGAGTGACCACGCTGACAATCGCAGCCCTTAGCAGGGAGTGTGATAAACATTACCTACATTATTGTGCCTAGAAGGAAAACCGTGCTCTGTGTTGGTCAAATGTAATAAAAGCCAGCTCAAACCAGAATGAATATTTCATAAAAGGCCATACCTGCAGATTTCCTGGAAGTGTTTGTCCTGTTCAGGGTGACGGGGCGAGGACGAGCATCACTCTGGACTTTGGAGATGGCCATGCTCTTACATATTCCAACGTGAGCTCCATCGAGGAGGGGATCAAACACATCTACAAAGCTGTGGGAATCTACCGAGTGACCGCTACCGGGGAGAACAGCTTGGGCTCAGAGACCGCCATGCTCTACCTGCATGTCACATGTGAGATACCGAGTTTTGTGAAAGATGTTTTTGTGCTCTTCGTTTCAGCTCTTTCCACTTTTTATCAGAGTCTATGGAATTGCTGTTTCCTGCTTGTACGACATTCTATCCTTTATCTCTTCACAGAACATGTTCCCCTCCCTTAGCCAAACAAACAAGTGAGACAGAATAAATCCCATTTCTCTTCTACTCAGTTCAGCTTATGCTTTGCAGCCACTCAGCCCGCAGAAGCCACGGCAACCTCATACGTAACAGGGCTGACCACCCCCCGTGTATTCAGGGGTGACAGATGTAACGGAGCTGACTTATTGATCAGGGAGCAATGTTGCCCCTACCAGTCTGTCAATCCTATGTGCCAACCGTACAAATAGAGCCACCGCAGGCTCCAGAGTGCCACGGATGAAAAATAGTACACAGATGGCAGCCGGCAGTCCCAGAGCAAGAGCGAATCTTGAACAAACTCACCCTCCTTACCCACCTATAAACCCCATCTCCTCCCTCTTTTTTCCCCTCATTTGAACCAACAAAGTTATTTCATTTATTTTTATCCTCTTTTCACATACTGTGGCGCAGAGCGTCGAGTTCACACTGTGATGTATATGTGTGCCTGAGTAGGTCAGCTGGAGTATATCCATCTCTCAGCTCCATTTGTGGCTGTGAGGAATAAGGAAGTGAACCTGACTGCTGTTCTGTGGCCCGGCCAAGTGGGAACGGTCACCTACATCTGGTGGATCGGAAATAACACAGAGGTACAGCGCACTCAAGAAATTCACCACTTCTCTCAGTACTTCTCTTCTTCTTTTGCCCATTTGCAATTAAGTAGGTTGCTGACTCTTCTGGTCCAAAATGTGAGAATCATTATTTTGTGGAGCTATTTTTGTGCATGCAGGTTGGAAAATGTGTAGCCTTGTTAATCAGCGTCAATAAAAATGGTGGAACGTGCTGACCTGTTCACATAGTACCTTAATTACTGATAACCAGTGAAGTGAAAGCATCTTAGTGTTAGTGTAAAAATCCTCCAATTCTAGGGCCTGCTGCAGTCAGGCAGAGCCGATCAATCACACAGAGTTAGAGGGTCAGAAAAGACATATTTTTCTGTTAATCCCTTTGCGGCATCTAGCCATGCGGATAGTTTCAGCTTGGGGGACACAGCTTTGGAGATATCGGCCTTTGAAGACAAAAGATCTGCATGGATTTTGTTCAGAATAGCGAAACGTGACAGTTTAAAAATGGAACAAAGACTTCTGGAAACACTGCAATTCAGAAGCAGTTTACAAAATAAAATTAATCAGCTTCCACCTTGCTGGTGGATTGAGTGACCATTATGTTTACATTTAACAGAGTATTTGCGTGATTATGCCAAAAGTACCTGTTCTGTCCTCACTAGATGTGGGCATGATTTAGCTTATCCAGTTTGACAGACAGTGAACAGAATGAGAAGAAGAGAATGCTTTGAACTGAGATTCTTCTTTACTTCGATCTGCATCTCCAGTTTACAGGCCATGTTACTGAGGCTTCTTATACATGGTATCCTTTATCCATTTTCATTACTCTCCTTTCTCTTTTCTTTTTGTAAAACTAAATAAACACAAAACAGATAATTACCTTCTCATTCACTGAACATACATAATGTACTAATTGAAACTTAGTTTTCATGACAACCAGCAAAAAACATAAATCTTAAGGTTGCCTAAATTAAACATAAACATCACCTTCAGTTAACTAGCATTATTGATCATAGCAAGTTAGCAAACACATGCTAATATACAGTCGCTAGCACACAAGTAGCTTTACAAATGAGTAATGACCACACAGCTGAAATAGTAACTCAGTATATGCACATTACACATGCATCACAAATCAGATAGTTAAGGTTATAGTATGTAATGAAAACTTACAGGCATGCGTGGGCAAAAGTTTCACCTCCACTGAGCACTTGTAGCAAACTAGCTGGGCATAACAACTTCCCAAGTACCAACTGTGGCCACAAGAGGGTGCCAAATCATACAAACAAAAGCATATTCCCACATTAAAGTTATACCAACACACTCCCCGCCTGGTATAAAGTATTTTATACCACTCCGTCTTTTACTTTACTTTTTAGTTTCCTGTATACCTCAGTCTTTCTTTATAGTTTCCTTGGGGAACAGAAGGATGAGCTGAGAAACTGGACGTAGGTAAATCCGTGGAGCACCTTGTTTCACAACCCTAACCTCCACCTTTCTGATTTTATTATCTTGACTAGGAATGTTCTTAACAATGAGACCAATAGGCCATTCATTTCGCTTGGTTTGGTCATCCTTCAGTAAGACAACGTCTCCGACTTGCATATCCCTTTTGTCATTGATCCACTTCTTTCTGGACTGCAGTGTTGTCAAATATTCTTGTCGCCATCGTTTCCAAAAGATGTCGGCTAGACATTGGACATGTCGCCACTGTTTCCTGTATAGGTCTTTCAAGTCAAACACCCCTTCGGGAGCAGACACAACGTTTGCTTTCTGAGTAAGAAGCATTGCTGGTGTCAAGACTGTCGGTGACTCTGGATCTGTACTCACCGGAACCAATGGCCGAGCATTCATAATTGCCATCACTTCTGCCATCAAGGTGACAAGGACTTCATGAGAAAGACGGGTAGGCCCAGACTGCAGCAGCATGGCTGCTGCAGTCTGGGCCGACGAGCAACACCAATCATTCTTTCCCATGAGCCTCCCATATGGGATGAGTGTGGTGCATTAAAGGTCCATGAGCAGCCTTCATTACTAAGGTAATTTCGGACCTCTGAGTCATCTGTAAAGATCCTTAACTCTCTACAGGCACCGACGAAGTTGGTTCCACGGTCAGACCTGAGAACCTTGGAAGGTCCTCGTATGGCAAAAAACCTTCTTAAGGCGTTAATAAAGCTTGAGGTGGACATGGATTCAATCACCTCTATATGCACTGCTCGTGTTCCTAGGCACGTAAACAACACTGCCCATCGCTTGTTTTCTGCTGTGCCTCCTCTTGTTCGTCGTGACACTACACTCCATGGTCCAAAGACATCTAGACCAACTCTGGTGAACGGGGGTTCTATGCAAAGCCTATCCTCAGGCAAGTCAGACATCTTTTGCTCTTGAGGCTTTCCTCTGAGTTTGCGGCATATGACACATCCATAGATCAAGCTAGAAACCAGCTTTCTTACGCCAATTATCCACAAACCGGCTGAGCGAAGTGCCCCCTCAGTTAAGTGGCGACCTTGGTGGGCAACTTCCTGGTGATGATGTCTCACTAACAAAGTTGTCACATGGTGTCTCTTTGGGAGTATGACTGGGTGTTTTTCATCATATGGAAGGTCAGCTGAAGAGAGCCGTCCACCTACTCTAAGCACTCCATCCTGATCGATAAAGGGGTTCAACCTCCACAGAGGACTTGCTTCGGAAATTTGTTTCCCTCTCTCCAATTGTCTCACTTCTTCCGTGAATACAAACTGTTGAACACTCCAGATCACTCTAAATTTTGCCTGTGTTTGTGGATTTTGAGGGACTTGTTTTGAAAGCCTGGACCTGCATCTTGCCACGCTGATGAGCTTCGCCATTCCATTTATCAGAGTTTTCCATGAGGAGAACCGTTCAAATCTCTGTGGACTGAGAGGTCTATCAGTAGCCTTAGTTGTCAGGGTGCTGACTTCTGGGCGAATCTCTGCATCGTGCTGTGGTTCAACAAGGTCAAACTTACTTAATGTCACTGATGGGGATACCTGTTGTTGGGCCTGCTTTAGGAACTGAGGACCAATGAACCAGCTTGTTTTGTGCAGGAGACTTGCTGCAATCGGCCTTGTTGCGATGTCAGCTGGGTTGTTTTCTGTTGCAACATAATTCCACTGTGTGCATGTAGTGGACTTCCTAATTCTGGAGACTCTGTTGGACACATAGATGTAAAATCTTCGCGAAGCATTATAGATGTAGCCTAGCACAATCTTGCTGTCTGTGTAATACCTTACGGCATGCAGCTCAAGGTCCATCTCCTGACAAATGAGCTCTGCCACCTCTACAGCAAGAACTGCAGCACACAGCTCCAATCGGGGGATGGTATGTGCAGGCTTGGGTGCTAGCTTGGATTTACCCATGACAAACCCGATGAAGCACTGTCCTTGTTTATCAATAGCTCGTATGTAGGCAACTGCTGCAATAGCCATTGACGAGGCATCTGAGAAGACACAAAGCTCTTGGTGCTGCATGGAGGACAGAGAAGACGGAATATAAGGCCTGGGTATGTGCAGAAGCTCTACCTCTGACAGGGAGTCTTTCCATGCATTCCATTGTCTTTCTTTGGCAGGTGGAAGAGGATCATCCCATTCACCTGGTTCTGTGGTAAGTTCTCTGATGAGGGCTTTGCCTTGGACAGTGATGGGAGCAATAAAACCTAACGGGTCATACAAGCTGTTGACTGTAGAGAGTATGCCTCGCTTAGTGAAGGGTCTTTCTTCCTTGGAAACTTGGAAGGTGAAAGAATCTGATTCAAGACTCCAGCTCAGTCCAAGGCTACGCTGAACAGGAAGAGGATCTGTCCCTAGGTCTAGGTTTTTCAGGTCCTTGGCCAGATCATCAGCTGGAAATGCATCCATTACCTTGCTACTGTTTGAGGCAATTTTGTGTAGCCGTAAATTGGACTCAGCTAACATCTTCTGTGTTCTTTGAAGAAGACTGATGGCTTCTGTTTCTGTAGGGAGTGAAGTCAGACCGTCGTCGACATAAAAGTTTCTGGTAACAAACTCCCTTGCATCTTTGCCGTGCTCTGCCTCGCCTGCTTGAGCTGCTTTTCTCAGCCCATAGATCGCCACAGCTGGTGAGGGGCTATTGCCAAACACATGCACTGTCATGCGGAACTCTGTCACCTCTTTTGTGAGGTCATTTTCTCGGTACCAGAGAAAACGTAGGTAGTTCCGGTGATCTTCCCTTACAGTAAAGCAGTAGAACATCTGTTCCACATCCGCAGTTATTGCTATAAGCTCTTTTCAAAACCGCAGTAGCACTCCAACCAAAGTGTTGTTCAAGTCTGGACCACTTAAAAGGACATCATTCAATGACACCCCCTCGTGTTTGGCGCTCGAGTCAAAAACTACCCGTATTTGTCCAGGCTTTTGTGGATGGTATACTCCAAACAATGGAAGATACCAGCACTCTTCCTCAGGCTTCAAAGCTGGTGCTAACTCTGCTTGCTGACTGTCAAACATCTTCTGCATGAACTTAACAAAGTGATCTCTCATGTCTGCCTTCCTGTCGAGACTCCGCTTGAGAGTATGCAGTCGTTTGAGAGCTTGCTGGCAGTTGTTTGGCAGTCGCTGCCTATGTGTTACAAAGGGCAGAGGCGCGACCCAACTATTAGAGTTGTCTTGGTACATCTCACTTTGCATGATCTTGAGGAAACGTTCATCTTCCAGTGAAGGTCCGGGTCTCTCATCGTCTTCGCTCTTGATGAACACTGTATCACCGAGGTTGTCTGTTTTGACCCCGTGATAAGTATCCATGTGGCTTTGAGTAGTGCATCTCTGCTGGACTGTTAACAGCTTTTCCTTTGCATTCATACTGTTGAAGCACGGGCTGAGATATGATGGTCTCCCATTGAGCAGCACGTTAGTTTTATAGGTTCTCACAGCAGAGCTCGGCTTATGCGTGCGCCCCAAACAGACATCTCCTATGACTACCCAGCCAAGGTCGAGCCGTTGAGCAAATGGAGCATCTGCTGGTCCATTGTGTTGTTCTCTCACTTTATGCAAATTCAACACATCCCTTCCTAGGAGCAGAAGGATTTGTGCGTCTGAATTGATGGGAGGGATTTTGTGTGCAATGTCTTTCAAGTGAGGAAAATGTTGTGCAACTTCAGGAGAGGGTATCTCAGACCGGTCCTCTGGAATCATATCACATTCCAGCAATGGAGGTAGAGGTACCTTGGTGTTGCCATCAATCGACTCTATGATGAAGTGTTTGGCTCGCTTTCCACTCATTTCCATTATGCCTGAGCATGTCTTGAGTGTGTATGTCTCTGTGTTCCCGTCCACCTCGAAGATGTCAAAAAACATGGATCGTGCGAGAGAGCGATTGCTCTGATCATCTAAGACTGCATATAGTTTGATTGCTTTCTCTCTCTTGCCAGAAGGATAAACCAGAGCTAGACAGATTTTGGCACAAGACTTGGGGCTATGCCAATCTCCACAGACTTCAGTGCACATGGCTTTAGCTGAGGTTGACACTGGCATGGCTTGAGGCTCCCCGCCATGCTTTCCTGTCTCTAGTGGCAGTCTGAAGTCGTGAGGGGGTGGGCCTGGATGCAAAGCCGAGATGTGCTTGTCGCTTTCACATTCCTTACAAGTAATTTTGGCTGTGCAGTTCTTTGCTAGATGCTTGGTGGATCCACAACATCTGAAGCATATGTTCTTCTCCTTTAGGTAAGCTTTTCTTTCTTCAAGAGACTTACTGCGAAAACTGCGACATTTCCTAAGAGGGTGTGGTTTCCTATGGAGAGGACACTGCTTGTCTGGGTCATCCCACTTATCCAATTCACTTACCCCCAGTTCACATGACACATCTGTCTTTCTTACTGATATCTGTGTTCTGTTGTACCTTATAGGTCGTTCAGCTTTCCCTACTCCTGTTGAGAGAAAAAAGAAGCTGGGATCATTCCTGATTCTCGCTTGTTCTCGTACAAACTGGGAAAAGACAGAGAATCAGAATCAGAATCAGAATACTTTATTGATCCCTGGGGGAAATTATTTTTTGTTACAGTGCTCCATTTTAAACCAACATTAAGACAAGACAGACAATACGCTAACTAAGAACAGTACAATATATACATATATATATACATACATACATACATAAGTCACTTATAAATAAATATTTGGAAAAGAAACATGTGTAGTTGTAGCAGCAAACAGTGTGTTAAGTGGATGCGTTGTACAGGGAGATGGCCACAGGCAGGAATGATTTCCTGTGTCGTTCAGTGGTGCTTTTCGGTAATCTCAGTCTCTCACTGAACGAGCTCCTGTGACTGACCAACATGTCATGGAGTGGGTGGGAGGTGTTATCCAACATTGTCTTTATCTTGGACAGCATCCGCCTCTCCGACACCACCTTGAGGGAGTCCAGCTCCATCCCCACAACATTGCTGGCCTTACGGATCAGTTTATTAAGTCTGTTGGCATCTGCGACCCTCAGCCTGCTCCCCCAGCATGCAACAGCATAGAGGATCGCACTGGCCACCACAGACTCATAGAAAATCCTCAGCATTTTCTGGCAGATGTTGAAGGACCTCAGTCGCCTCAAAAAATAGAGACGACTCTGGCCCTTCCTGTAAAGTGCTGTGGTGTTTTTAGCCCAGTCCAGTTTATTGTCAATGTGTACTCCAAGGTATTTATAGTCCTCCACAATGTCAACACTGACCCCCTGGATTGAAACAGGGGTCAAGTGTTTCCTGGTCTTCCTGAAGTCCACGATCAGTTCCTTGGTCTTTGCCACATTGAGCTGCAGATGATTCTGCTCACACCACGTGACAAAGGAGTCGACCACAGCCCGGTACTCTGTCTCATCATCCCTGCTGATGCATCCAACCACCGCAGAGTCATCAGAAAACTTCTGAAGATGGCAGGTCTCTGTGCAGTGGCTGAAGTCTGTGGTGTAGAGGGTGAAGAGGAAGGGGGAGAGGACAGTCCCCTGTGGTGCCCCTGTGTTGCTAATCACCTTGTCAGACACACACTGTGGGAGACGTACATATTGTGGTCTTCCTGTCAGGTAATCAACAATCCAGGACACCAGAGAAGCATCCACCTGCATCGCTGCTAACTTATCACCCAGGAGGGTCGGCCTGATGGTGTTGAAAGCACTGGAAAAGTCAAAAAACATGACCCTCACAGTGCTCGCCGGCTGGTCCAGATGGGTGTAGACACGATTGAGCAGGTAGATGATGGCGTCCTCTGTTCCGAGACGAGGCTGATAAGCGAACTGAAGGGGATCCAGATGTGGTCTTACTATGGGTCGCAGCTGGTCCAGGATGAGCCTTTCCAGGGTCTTCATGATGTGGGAGGTCAGTGCCACGGGCCTGTAATCCTGGGGGCCACTGGGACGAGGCGTCTTTGGTACAGGGACGAGGCATGATGTCTTCCACATCACCGGGACCCTCTGCAGACTCAGACTCAGCATAAACAGTTTATGAAAGACTCCACACAGCTGGGGGGCACAGGCCTTGAGGACAAGGGGACTCACTCCGTCTGGTCCAGCAGACTTGCCTGAGTGAAGTCTCCTCATTTGCATCTCAACCTGGTATTGAGTGAAGGTGATGGGTGGGGGAGGGGTGTCAGGAATCTCACAGGAGGCAACATGTGAAGAGAGAGGCTGGCACAGTGGTGTGGCTCTGGATTCCAGGCTGACTGCAGGTGAGGTTGTGGGGGTGGGAGCAGACACTGTGGTGTCGAATCTATTGAAAAACAGATTCAACTCGTCGGCTCTATTCTCACCTCCCTCAGCTCCCCTGCTGTTGGTTGGCCTGAATCCAGTGATGGTCTTCATGCCCCTCCACACCTCTCTCATGCTGTTCTGCTGGAGTTTCCACTCCAGCTTCCTCCTGTAATTGTCCTTAGCCTCTCTGATCTTGTCCTTTAGTAACACCTGGACCTTCCTCACCTCCTCTTTGTTGCCCCCTCTGAAAGCCCTCTTCTTGTTGTTGAGGAGGGCTTTGATGTCCTTAGTCACC
This sequence comes from Rhamphochromis longiceps, assembly GCF_057381845.1. Classification (NCBI taxonomy): domain Eukaryota; kingdom Metazoa; phylum Chordata; class Actinopteri; order Cichliformes; family Cichlidae; genus Rhamphochromis; species Rhamphochromis longiceps. The sequence continues at coordinate 44,249,257 of NC_140562.1, forward strand.
CACGGCTTGTTATTTGGGTAACAATGAACAGTCTGAGCTGGAACAATGGAGTCGGTGCAGAAAGTTATGTAGTCTGTGATACACTCAGTAAGCCCATTGATGTCCTCGGCGTGAGGCTCACAGAGTGTTTCCCAGTCGGTCACCTCGAAACAGCCCTGTAGTTCCGCTATTGCCTCCTCTGACCACCTCCTAACAGTCCTGGTGGTCACAGGTTCCCTCCTCACAATTGGCACATAGCGGGGGGTGAGGTGAATCAGGTTATGATCTGACCTACCAAGTGGGGGGAGGGAGGAGGAGCTGTATGCATCCTTGACGTTAGCATACAGTAAGTCTAAAGTTTTCTCTCCCCTGGTGGGACAGTCCACATATTGTTTGAATGTTGGTAGTGTATTGTCCAGTGATACATGGTTGAAGTCACCCGAGATCACAATAAAGGCACTCGGGTGCTGAGTCTGTAGCCGAGCTATGGCAGAGTGGATAGTGTCACATGCAGCTGTGGGGTTAGCAGAGGGGGGAACATAAACAGCCACCAAGATGACGTGAGAGAATTCCCTGGGTAAATAATACGGCCTGAGTCCAACAGCACACAGTTCAGTGTCCGGGCAACAAATCCTTTCTTTGATTGTTATGTTGGCAGGGTTACACCACCGGTTGTTAACTAAAACCGCAAGCCCACCTCCTTTACGCTTACCGCTAGCGATGCTGTCCCTGTCCGCCCGAACAGTGTGGAAGCCTTCCACGGAAGCATTCTCATCGGGAATGACCTGGTGCAGCCATGATTCGGTGAAACACATCAGGCTACACTCTCGGTATTCCCTCTGACTCCGTACCAGTGCTGAGAGCTCGTCGATTTTACTTGCCAACGATCGCACATTTCCCATCACGATAGAAAGGTGGGAAGGCAACGTTGTGGTTTGTTTTGAACTTGGATGCACATGAAATCCACTTCTCTTGCAATGTGTGTGGTAGTTTCTCTACAATAGGATTGACACCACGTGCTGTGTCGAGGAAAGCGAGCCCAGGTGAGTGCCCTTCTGCTTTGGCGAGTTCCAGTTCAAGTAAGAGGTCACCAAGTTCCCTCAGCCTGCTGTTGTCTTTGGCAGATATTTTTGCAAAGTCTTCCATTTTCTTAAAGAGGGCATGTTCAATCACCTCTGGAGCTCCATATGACTCCTCCAAGCGCTGCCAAACCATTTCAAGGCTTGCAGCAACATTATAAATTTGCGCAGCGCTGACTCTCCTTGCTTGCTCAGACGACTGTGGTCCTAACCATTTTATAAGGAGGTCAAGTTCCTCTCTAGGTGACAAAGACAAGTCCTTGATTACATTTAAGAAGGAGGATTTCCATGTCCGGTAGTTTTGGGGTTCGTCGTCAAATTTCTGTATAGTAGTTGACACAAGCTCTCGTCTCATTAAATATTTTGCCACATCTGTTATAGCAGATGAGTTATTGTGGGTAGGTGGTATTGGCGTGAGTGGTTCAAACTGATGTGCTGGACTTGTGTATGTCCCATGATCGTGGTGATCGCTGGGTGGATGTTGCGGTCTAAGCTCCTGATGTGTGAGGTCCTCCTCTTTCCACAAAGGTGCTTTGGGTAGAGCCACAGATGAGCTTGGATATCTTTTTTTAAGGTATGGTGATGACTGTGTGTCATCTTCAGCAGGAGTATTTTCTTGAATATTTTGCACATATGACTGTCTGTCAATGTAATCTTGAACTCTTTGCTTACAGTCTGCAGGGATGATTGGGAGTTGCCCGCTTTTCTGGGAATTTTGTTCCTCCAGCTGAACCGCTGCCTCTAAGACCTGTGCTTCAGCTGATGCAGCAGCAGCCATTTTCTTCACCTGGAGAATATGCAGCTGTGCTTGGATTTGGGCTTGTTGTTTCATAGCTTCCGCTTCTTGTTCCGCATAAGCCAACTGCGCTTGTGCAGCCTCTGCTTTGGCACGTGCCCTGAGCGCTGCAACGCTTGCTGTTGACCTGTTGGAAAGTTTTGAGCTGGAACAGTATGATCTTGTCTCCAGAGATCCAAGTGTCTCTACCTGCTGGGCTTGGTTAGCTGATGGCTCAGACATTGTGAATACAGTAGCCGCCTTGAATGGTGAAATCTGCTGAATTGTATGCCTTTTTACTGTTCTGTCCTCACTAGATGTGGGCGTGATTTAGCTTATCCAGTTTGACAGACAGTGAACAGAATGAGAAGAAGAGAATGCTTTGAACTGAGATTCTTCTTTACTTCGATCTGCATCTCCAGTTTACAGGCCATGTTACTGAGGCTTCTTATACATGGTATCCTTTATCCATTTTCATTACTCTCCTTTCTCTTTTCTTTTTGTAAAACTAAATAAACACAAAATAGATAATTACCTTCTCATTCACTGAACATACATAATGTACTAATTGAAACTTAGTTTTCATGACAACCAGCAAAAAACATAAATCTTAAGGTTGCCTAAATTAAACATAAACATCACCTTCAGTTAACTAGCATTATTGATCATAGCAAGTTAGCAAACACATGCTAATATACAGTCGCTAGCACACAAGTAGCTTTACAAATGAGTAATGACCACACAGCTGAAATAGTAACTCAGTATATGCACATTACACATGCATCACAAATCAGATAGTTAAGGTTATAGTATGTAATGAAAACTTACAGGCATGCGTGGGCAAAAGTTTCACCTCCACTGAGCACTTGTAGCAAACTAGCTGGGCATAACAACTTCCCAAGTACCAACTGTGGCCACAAGAGGGTGCCAAATCATACAAACAAAAGCATATTCCCACATTAAAGTTATACCAACACAGTACCAGTCCAACAACTGAGCATGGATAAACTTTTTGTCAAAAAAGGGCATTGGTCTTGGCAGAAGATATAAAACTTTTTTTTTTAAAAGTAAAATATATAATCCTCGCACGTTCTCACTGCCATGGTGCAGGTAAAATAAAAATTATAAATGCTACTGGTGATGGTGATGTGACCTATTAGGATAGTGCTGCCATGTGTATCACTGTCTGATCAAGTTGCTTTCAAAGTGCTTAAGTTGTCACGTATTGTGGAGATGTAAAGAGCTAGCTTAGCTCTTAGCACGGGGGATCCCTCATGATTCATGAGTGGGAGGTTAGCCAACTAAATGTAAATAAGACCACAAGGTTAACGTTGACTCCACAGCTACAACTCCTGATACAAGAAGAAAATCAGGTCTATGATGTTAATGCACCAAGTTAGCTTGCTATAGTTGCTTAGGGTTAGCTTTGCAACTCACCATTGGTCAGCTGGTTGCTAGTAAGTGATGTCAGCAGTGATGTCAGCAGTGATGTTCGTCATCATCAAACAAGAACTTTGGCTGTCAGACACTGACACTTCTCACCATACTACACACAGCAGTGCTGCTTTGACTTCCTAACAGTTAGCCATTATTCAAAGGTTTTACATGTAAAAGGCTAAACAGCATCTCATGCTACCGCAACCACAAAGTGGACAAACACAGCAAAGTTCTTCAATAGATAAATAAAGTTGGTGTATCTGCTCAAAGGCTGCAGGTGATTCCTGGAGTCATTTTCCCCCACTGTGGTATGAAGATGAGATGCAATAGCACCCTAAACTTGAAAATCACCCTGAAAATTTAAAACTGGTGTTGGGAGGAAAAGTTTGCTTAAATAAAGCATGAATTTGTCAGAGAAATCAGTTTTAAATTTTCACTCCGTCTAAGAGATACAGTGGGGCAAAAAAGTATTTAGTCAGCCACCGATTGTGCAAGTTCCCCCACTTAAAATGATGACAGAGGTCAGTAATTTGCATCAGAGGTACACTTCAACTGTGAGAGACAGAATGTGAAAAAAAAAAATCCATGAATCCACATGGTAGGATTTGTAAAGAATTTATTCGTAAATCAGGGTGGAAAATAAGTATTTGGTCAATAACAAAAATACAACTCAATACTTTGTAACATAACCTTTGTTGGCAATAACAGAGGTCAAATGTTTACTATAGGTCTTTACCAGGTTTGCACACACAGTAGCTGGTATTTTGGCCCATTCCTCCATGCAGATCTTCTCGAGAGCAGTGATGTTTTGGGGCTGTCGCCGAGCAACACGGACTTTCAACTCCCGCCACAGATTTTCTATGGGGTTGAGGTCTGGAGACTGGCTAGGCCACTCCAGGACTTTCAAATGCTTCTTACGGAGCCACTCCTTTGTTGCCCGGGCGGTGTGTTTTGGATCATTGTCATGTTGGAAGACCCAGCCTCGTTTCATCTTCAAAGTTCTCACTGATGGAAGGAGGTTTTGGCTCACAATCTCACGATACATGGCCCCATTCATTCTGTCCTTAACACGGATCAGTCGTCCTGTCCCCTTGGCAGAAAAACAGCCCCATAGCATGATGTTTCCACCCCCATGCTTCACAGTAGGTATGGTGTTCTTGGGATGCAACTCAGTATTCTTCTTCCTCCAAACACGACGAGTTGAGTTGATACCAAAAAGTTCTACTTTGGTTTCATCTGACCACATGACATTCTCCCAATCCTCTGCTGTATCATCCATGTGCTCTCTGGCAAACTTCAGACGGGCCTGGACATGCACTGGCTTCAGCAACGGAACACGTCTGGCACTGCGGGATTTGATTCCCTGCCGTTGTAGTGTGTTACTGATGGTGACCTTTGTTACGTTGGTCCCAGCTCTCTGCAGGTCATTCACCAGGTCCCCCCGTGTGGTTCTGGGATCTTTGCTCACCGTTCTCATGATCATTTTGACCCCACGGGATGAGATCTTGTGTGGAGCCCCAGATCGAGGGGGAGATTATCAGTGGTCGTGTATGTCTTCCATTTTCTGATGATTGCTCCCACAGTTGATTTTTTCACACCAAGCTGCTTGCCTATTGTAGATTCACTCTTCCCAGTCTGGTGCAGGTCTACAATACTTTTCCTGGTGTCCTTCGAAAGCTCTTTGGTCTTGGCCATGGCGGAGTTTGGAGTCTGACTGTTTGAGGCTGTGGACAGGTGTCTTTTATACAGATGATGAGTTCAAACAGGTGCCATTCATACAGGTAACGAGTGGGGGACAGAAAAGCTTCTTACAGAAGACGTTACAGGTCTGTGAGAGCCAGAGATTTTCCTTGTTTGAGGTGACCAAATACTTATTTTCCACCCTGATTTACGAATAAATTCTTTACAAATCCTACCATGTGAATTCATGGATTTTTTTTTCACATTCTGTCTCTCACAGTTGAAGTGTACCTCTGGTGCAAATTACTGACCTCTGTCATTATTTTAAGTGGGGGAACTTGCACAATCGGTGGCTGACTAAATACTTTTTTGCCCCACTGTATGCTCCTTATGCTGTTGGAAAAGTAGCTGTTAGGATTCTATTAGAACTTCCTGAAAAAGTAGAGTGTTGTTCCTCCAAATATAGCAACTGTCAGAGTGCAAACACGCTGACCCCGGCTTTACTAGCATCAACAGGATTAGCAACTAATGTAATCAATACACTAGATGTTAGAGAACCGTAACATTTAACATGACACATCAAAAAATGTATATTACAAGAGAGTAAAAAGAAACAATTCAAGCATTGTGGTCTGAGGATGCACTGCTATAGCTGTAGAAATGCTCCACTCCTCTCTGTCTGTGTAATTGTAGCTGGGTAAATGTGTTTGCTCAGCACTAACAGGGGCCTTTCCACGAGGACGAGCAGTTCTGTCACTTGGTAATAAACAGTGGCAGCATTAGCATCTTAAAGCTATCTGAAGAACAAATGGAGACGTGAGTAATGACAGTAAGGAGCTGCTGGTGTCACACAGGAAACTCCCTGTAGGCCTCTGTGCTGCATGCAGCACAGCACAGACTTTAGCAACGCTGTGTGTCATCGTGCGTGTGTGTCTGTGTGTGTTTTTGTCAGTCGGCCAACAGCCTGACACCTCTGTAGTGTAAATAACAGCAGTGTGAGATGTTAACCAGCCGTTGATAAGGGTCTCTCATGGGAGCACGTACAATCTGACTCCCCATCTCCCTCTCCCCTTCTTCCTTCTCCCTCTCTCTCTCGCTCCCCCAGCAGCCAGTAATCACCCTAGAGGGAAGTGTGGCGTACACATTCTCCCGGGAAGGCATCAATACAGTCACTGTGCAGGTGTCTGCAGGGAATACTATTCTGCAGGACAGAAAAACCATCGCTGTACACGGTGAGCCGAATTTCTCACTCAGTGTCCACTGGGAATCTGTTGCTCTGCAAACAGGCTGATAAGTTTGGTCTCCACAGTGGAATAATAATGCTGCTTCCCTTTGATGTTATACTTCTTAGATGTCATTCTTCTACTTAATGTTTTAAAAATAATCTGCCATTGTCCAGACTTAGAGGTCATTTTTAACCATATGCTAAAACTTTTCCTTTGCTAAGCTATAACAGAAATTGTATATAAATGACAGCTATAGCATTCCTTTTGTTCAAATAGGGCCGTCTGTGGCTCCAAAACGCAATAATGATGTCGTCCAAAATGTTAACATCAAAGCTTTAAAATCTCGAGTCCAAACATGAACGTCCACATGTTCATATTCGCCTTTAAATTTCTCTTTTGTTTCCTCTAACTCAACATGATGCATAACTGATGATGAATGTCTCTGAGACAACTTCCCGTTCTTTTTCCCAGTTATTCACCATTTAAGCTTTAATTGAAAAGATGGTTTTATTGGCTCAGTAAACACTACAAATCATTACGAACTGTGTTACAATATAAGTGATACGAGCTTGGAGGAGTTTAGAGCAGAGCTGCTGCTCCTTCACACTGAAGCTACCTGAGGTTTCTAATCAGGATGCCTTCTGGCTACATCCTCTTGGAGGTTTTCACCCAATTTGGAGGAGAGGCCCAGGAGTGTCTTAGGAGAGATTGCATGGCTCATCTTACATTGGAGTGCCTCAGGACCTGCTAGGAGGAACCTGAAAATGTGGCTTAGAAACTGATGTCTAGAATAACCTTCTGAGCTGCTGCCACTGATACTGGACTTTGATTGATTGGCAGAAAATTGATGCATACATTACCTTTGAACTCCCAAGATTCATTTTTCAAAGTTACTACACATGATTCATTAACATCCGGTGCATGCTAACTGTATTTATCAATCCTTTTTCTTAACAACTACAACACAAAGCATGATGAATAGTTTATTAAGAACATCAGCAGCTAAAAAAATGACTAAGCTGGTACAGAAGGACAGCGCTCTATCATCTATGTTCTCATACTGCAGCTTTTTCTCCCCTTGTAAGATCTGAATGGAGGCCGAACCTGAAAATAAACCCAGAATTTAGCAAAAAGAAAAAAAAGCACACGTACATGATCTGAATCTTAAAACCGAGCTTTGCATTTAATGACAGATGAAAGGCATAAGCTCCCCTCACACATTTACTTTTCTTCCTGCAGAATATTTCCGATCTCATCTGCTCGCCTTTTCATCAAACCTGGATGAGCACAACCCCGATATTGCAGAATGGAGACTGGATGTGAGCCGAGTCATTAAGAACTCTCTGATCCAGGTAAAGTTCTCTCTGGCTCTTTTGTGGCAACTGTCGCCTTCCTTTGGTAAATACTGTCAGCGCTCAGCTGGACCTCTGAGTGCTGCGTGACCTCCCCGAGGCTTGGAGACATGAATCTGACTTTTATGATGATAAATGACAAGGCAAGAGGGAGAAGAGGGGAAAAAGATAGTTCAAGAGCTGGCTGATTGCTGCTGCTCGCGGACCCTCAGAGTTCAGGGCCGTACAGTAACGAGGTTGTGTACAGAAGAATAAACGTCAGTGCGGGTCTAATGCGTGTTCTGCGCTGACCTGAAGGAGCGCTCGGAGACGAGTGCTTTGCAATCCGTCAAATGGACGACATGATTCAAACCCACACATGACATGTTAGGTACAGAGTTTGCCTCATTAACTTGCCGTTATTTCTTCCAGCATCCTCAGAGTGTCAATACGTTTTCTGAAGCAGAGGAGGAAGCAATCTGAGCTTTCCATCATATTTTCACACTTTTTGATCTTGCAAATCAAAACGGATGCTAAAAATATACAGCCTGTCTTCAGTCTTCACTGAACACGTCAGTTCGCTATTGACATCTTTTTTTTCCATGACATCCACAGCCCGGAGGCCAGAACGCATGCCGAAAAAACAACAACAACTTTCAGACAAAAACACGACGCACTGGTTAAAACCCAGCGCGTCGGGAGGAAAACCCAACAAGGGAAAGCTGGCAGCCTCAACTGGAATCAATAAGGCATCCAGAAATTCATGTTTTTTTTAATTACACCAGTCCTCCCAACCCAGCTCATCAGTTTGATTTTCTTTAAGCGGCGATCTGAAAGTGAGCTCCAAGTGAAGGGCTGCCATTGGTTGAAAACCACACCTGACCTTTAAGATTTCATTCATGCTCGAGATGAAAAACTTATCTCAAAGGTGAACCCTGACATCCCTCTTTCCAAATTACATACAAGATTCTGTACGAGCCAGCCGAAAAAGAAAAAAGAAAAGCCTAAAATGTAAAATCTGCGGCGGGGTTATATTCTCTTAACGCCGGGCCACGCTGTTTGCATCTTTCAAGACTGTCACATGAAAAAAACTGATATTTTGACAAAAAAATACTATCTATTTAGAAAAAATAATATTTTTGCTCTATCGTATTATAATTCAATTCAATCTTATTTATACAGCGCCAAATCACAACAGCAGCCGCCTCAAGGCGCTTTATATTGTAAGGTAGACCCTACAATAATACATGCAGAGAAAAACCCAACAATCATATGACCCCCTATCAGCAAGCACTTTGGCGACAGTGGGAAGGAAAAACTCCCTTTGAACAGGAAGAAACCTCTGACAGAACCAGGCTCAGGGAGGGGCGGGGCCATCTGCTGTGATTGGTTGGGGTGAGAGAAGGAAGACAGGATAAAGACAAGCAGTGGAAGAGAGACAGAGATTAATAACAAGTATGCTTAATATGTGCTTTTCAATAAAAATAACGTTCACTAGAACACGTCAATAACAATATCCTTTACTCTTGCCTTGCAATCCATCATGACAGCAAAAAAACACAAACTGCTTAATTTTTTAAACAAAGTATTTTCAAATATTGCATCAAAACTGTCTGTTTCCCACTGCGGTGAGTTTACTGCAGGATGGAATACAATCACGGACACGCGTCCAGTACCTTTGAATGAACACAGTAACAGTAAGGACATTTAAAGGAGACCTTATTAAATCATCTGTGATTCATTTATTTTAGCCCTGTTTTTATTTTAAAAAAACTAATAAAGCAAGTTTCTATAATTAATCAATTGCAATTACTTTGATACAGGAAATTAAAATTTCACCATGTAATCGTGGAATTGTAATTTTATGCTTTAATTTTTTGTAAACTTTCTTCTGCAAAGCTGCTCATCACTCAGAAACAGCACTTTGAAAATGATATTCAAAGCCAAGTTTTGGACTGCAATGCACATTTAATCCAGCAGATGGCGGCTGACGCAGCACTGTTCAAAGCAGGACTGAAGTTAAATGCAGCTTGGACTCCAGTCGGGTTCAGGAGTAGCAGACATCCTCTAATCAAATGTACTGTGTGACACATTTAAAATTATGATTAAAAATGGCATAATCACTTTTTTAAATCAGTTTGTTTCCTCCTGTGACCCTGAATTTGATAAGTGGAAGAAAATGGATCGATGGATGGAATTTGTTACCTTGAGGGACATTTGTGTTCATGTTTTGGAATAGTTTGATGTTTTGGAAACTTAGTTTCCTTTAGTCCTCCTTCCTTTGTTGTTTTCCCATTCTGTTCTTGCTGGAGACGTAACACTGATCTTACTGATCTTCTCATGTGAGTAAGTGAGAACATTTCTAAAACCTCAGACTGCAGTAAATGTTTAAGCTCGAATGATAAATGGTTGCAGCCTGAATCCAGCTAAATTCTGGTCGACGAAGGACCAAAAATATGTGGGCGAACGTTGACTGTCAGAGCTTTTTTGTACTTATTGTTAAGGTTTCATCTCTGTGAGCTGACTGCTGCAGTTCAGTCTGACCCTGTCCACTCTACTGTCCTCCTCTAGGCTACAGGCGTGAGAGAGGATCAGCTCCTGGTCACTGTCCTCCCAGGTTTACCCACAGCAGCAGAGTTTTTCCTCCTGCCTGACAAACAGATAACTGAGGGGAAACCAGAGAAGAGCTCAGCTCATTTAGATCAGGTGAGGCAACAACACCTGCTTTCTGACCTGATGCATGTCCTCCAGACTCGCTGCTTTTCCCCATCTCCACAGTGTAGGTGGATGGTTTCACCTTGTTATCCTCACTCGAACTATACCAAGTTTGAAGCATTGTTCCCCGTTTCTGCTTTATGACTCATAGGGGAATTTTTCTTCTCCTAGCAGCAGCAGCTTCTCCTGTAATTGCTCTTTCCTCCAGCAGATGTCAGTATTAACCTACTCAAGCATGTCCAGTTTTTTCTTCTCCAAAAGTCTAATTTTGGAATACGCCCGAGGAATATCTTTGCAATAGATTCATCAAAAAGCCTGACAAGTATTAACAGGTTATCGGGGGGAATGACTTTTAGACTTACTTAAGTCACATCCTGTGGGGTGCAGGGGGGAGCACTAGAGGGTGGCAGCATCTCGTAAGAGCCTAAAAGGTCACACAAGGAAAATTTTTGTGGTCCATCAGTCACTAAATCACCAGCATATCAACATGAGCTCAAATAGCCCTCAGCTTCACGTATTAGATAATGACTGATAATGTTGGCCGCGCTCTCTGTGGGAAGCACTCAACGGGCATGTGCAGAGAAGGAAGCTGGGAAGAGAATCAATTTGATTTTCCTCTTCCTTCCCCGCTCACACCTGGTTGATTGCCTGGAAAGTTCCTCTGCCCTACCAGCCGGTGATAAATCTTCATTCAAGGTTGGCATCTTTAAAGTGTAGCGCAAGCTCCGCTTATTAGAATGTATAATAGATTTTCTGACCCTGGTATACAGTGGGAAAAAGTAATTAGTCAAAGCATAGTCTAAATTTAAACAGCTAAGAAGTATAAAGGCGAAGATGAAGGACTACAGAAATTACTCATATCACAATTAATTTGGCAAATGAGGCAGATAAGATAGATGAAGCCTCTACAGAGGGAAAAGGCTGCTGCAGGGAGAAAATGGAGAATTTTGTTTAGTTTTGCTCTGCAGAGTAATGCAGCAGTATATATGCTGATCCCATAAATGAGGAAAAACAGATTAATGATAGTGAAATGTCATTTATAAAGAGGCTCATTTGACTGAGAATTGGAGCCCTGAGACAGAGATTCATGGAAATGAAAAGATCTGTGTGAGGAAAGTAAGATTTCCTCCCGCTCGCTATAGTTTACCTTTGGGTCATGATAATCTGCTCAATTTGTATCAGAGTCAGATGTTCTCAATGCAGAAGGTTACTCGCCTGTCTGGAAAGCAGAGATCAAGTGAGACTGCTTGGTATGCATTATGCATTACATTGGAAAGGTCCCACAGACAAAGGCTCTTACATAAACAGAAGAAAGCTCGGATGGGGTTGTCGGTGGAGGTAGCGAGGTTTCTTCGGGTCATGGGTGCTTACAAATAATTCAGCAGCCTTGCAAAAAGCATTACATTTAGAAAGTTTGGTATTCAAAGTATATTCAGTTTGGTGGTAATTTGCATGCAGTGATAGCCTACTTCAGGTCAGGTGCGCATGTAACCGCTTCCATTTGTCTTTCACAGGCAACCTAAAGTTGCATTAGTCAATATTTTTATGGTGGAAACAAATCAAACATCGATCACAAAGTGTCTCTCAAATGGACAAAACCACAGATAATTATCACCCAGCTGCTGAACTACACCACCTTTTTATTTCTGCCCCATAGATTTCACTCCATAGCACTTTTCTAGATACATCATGTGGCAAAAATCTCCAAAAATTAGCTCAGATAAACTCAGCGCAACACCTGCCCAGTATGCAACTGTTCTCATACCAGTGTATTAAACTGATAATAACTGTGTGTCACTGCTGTGTTTTTGCTAGTTTTAGTGGTTCTTATGCACAGACGACTTTTAGAGGATCGCAGGAGCCACGGTGACATCACCGACTTCACCCAATGGTTTATGAATCCTCCTGGCCATCTCTTGACTTTTTTGAGCCATGAAATTGTGTCATATTTGATCAGTGAGCTGCACCCGTGCATCATATAGACACAGATACAACAAATGCTCTAAACATACAATTACTGCACATAATCGTGCGAAATACTTCATGAGGCCTCCACACCACAAAGGTTATCCTATTCAGTGAATAAAGTTAGCCTCTTTAGTGTTCACCTGCTATATGTGTTATCTTATCCATTACGCCGTCGTGCATTTATTGCCATTTATTTTACAAAGGCTGCCAATGTCAATTCAATTTTATTTACACAGCGCCAAATCACAACAATAGTCACCTCAAGGCGCTTTATATTGTAAGGTAGACCCTACAATAATACATACACAGAGAAAAAAAACCCCACTGGCGACAGTGGGAAGGAAAAACTCCCTTTTAACAGGAAGAAACCTCTGGCAGAACCAGGCTCAGGGAGGGGCGGGGCCATCTGCTGCGACCGGTTGGGCGGAGAGAAGGAAGACAGGATATTTCTGCTTTTGAGTCGGGTATTTTGACATCAGAGTCTAGGGGACCGATTCGATTTCAGCGCCAGCCTCAAGTGGTCATTCGAGGAACTGCAGTCATGGGCTCTTCACTTTGGCTTCCTTTTTCAGCTGCGGAGGTTGCTGCTCGTGACAAATCATTTTAGGATTTTAAGTAAAACAAAACAAAAAATATATATATATATATATAATATATCTTGTCCTGACCCCCGTCAGTATATTAAGATAACTCGTCTTTCATAATTCACTTTGGCTGTTTTTTCCTATCATTTACAAACTCACTGAGCAGACTCTGAAACTTTTAGAAATGCTTTCAAAGGCAAGCGAGTTTTGGACTCAATTATTCAACCTGGCATCAAAGGACTGATCGTGACTTTGACCACATTTGCTCTTAAATGTCAAAACACAGATAATAAATGATGAGTCAATCGCAAAGACGGATGAGACTGTAGTGTGATGAGCTTGACTTTACCTTTTTTTTGACCTGTAACATTTTCCTTTTTTATTTATTAAAATTGCAACAAAGGGATCTGAAGCTCCCCTCTCTCCATCTTTGTCTCAACAGCTTTCCGAGCTTTTGCTCAGCGCGCTGAATCAAAATCTCGTCCAGTTCACGTTGCGGCCCGGGGTCCAAGTCACCGTGTATGCAGCGCACTTATCAGCAGGTAACAATCCCCCCTGCATGTGTGTGCATTCACAGCTGCCCAGAACGGCCTTTGTGCCTTGTGTAGCAAGCGGGACAAAACATAGAAACAGCAGTCAGTCAGGTGTATTTTATTACTTAACTAACAACCCCAACTCTGTGTCTGATTGGCTCCCACCATGTAGCTACACAGAGACATTCAGAGAGTGAACATCGTTACAAGTATGTGTGCCTCTTCCTATTGGGGATGCTGCTACTGTCCTAAAGGGGCTAATAAGATAAAGAGTAAGAGAAGTCCATACTACTGTATATTAAAATGATTCATCTTTGATTCACATAGGCTTCATGTGTGTAGACTGCTCATTGCATGATTCAGCTGGGTGGAAATACGGGTGGTGTCGTTGATGTGATATTTACGCTCTGGGGTTCCTGTCTCCCCTTTCTCTGCAGCGCCCCTAGTGGACACCAGCGAGAACCACAGTGGCTCTGCCATGCTAATGCTGCTATCAGTAGTGGTTGTGGGTTTAGCTGTATTTGTCATCTACAAATTCAAGAGGTAAAGTGTTCACGTCTATATAGTTGTCACATTGTGCGCGATAGGGAGTTGTCGAGCCATCCTGACAGCTCGGTAAACAAAAGCTGTCGCGGGGCTAAGAGAAGGTTGATAGGTGCCTGTCAAATGTCTACCCCGCCGTACCCAGTGCTCCTGGGTGGAGAATTGGCTTTTCCCCTCACTCACTCACACACACACACACACACACACACACACACACACACACACACACACACCTGCAGAAATTCTTTTATCAGGTCAGTCTTTACAAAAGAAATGTCAGTTAGTCTTCAGCTGCTATCAATATTAAGCCCTTTGAACACTGGCAGTTGACCTTTCTCAAATGTTAAATTATGTCTCTGCGCCAAGAAGCAGTTCCAAGGGAAAATGATATAAAGAGTCATGGTGAGGCAAGCAGAGACAGAATCAAACTTCACATTTACAGACCATATAATTTCTAATGCTCCTGCCGATTCGCACGCAAACATCGCCAGATGGCTCAAAATAAATAGAACTGCAGATGCGAATGATCAAAACAGCACTGCTGCAAACTGCTGCCACTGTTTTAGTTTAGGCCGTGCTCTTTATTCCTCTGCCTCACTGTAAATCTTTCCTCAAGGAAGATCCCAGGCCTCAACGTCTATGCGCAGATGCAGAACGAAAAAGAACAAGAAATGAGTCCAGCGAATCCAACGGTGGCCACGCCCAGCTCTCAGCAGGACTTGGTGCATTCTTTGGAGATTCTGGACACAGAGTTTAACTCGCGGCCCATCGGTAAACATCAGTTTCAGTATTTTTTTTCTTTTATGCCGTTGTTTATTTCACACCATCGTGTTCACGTGTTGTTTCATGACACTGTACTGTGCGTTTTGTTATGTGTTTCTCAGTGAAATGGTCCAGTCAGCAGGACAACTAAATGAAAATGAGTATGACAAACAGTGGAATTGCCTCTCAGTGGTACAATTAACACATTTTTCTCTCTTTTCATGTCCCTCTTTAATCACCTCAGAATATTGATGGGTGGCAAATGAAAGAAAAAAAACAAGTGGCTCGGGAACATCTATAACTGTTCCGCTCTACTTTACTTAAATAGCACCTTTAATTTTAAGATGCAGCTTGAAATTTATTACACTTGTCAAGAAAATGCATCGGCCCGGCCGAGTTTGGTGATATGAAGACTATAAGATGATTCATACCAATTTTTTAATTCATTATTCATTTCATGTCTCATTCATTCAGCTTTTCTTCCAGTTTGTCACCCATATGTACATCCTGAGTCAACATTTGCTTGTCTAACATGCTAACACATAACAAGCCTTTCTTTGGGGTGGGAGATGTAGTTTTTCGTTTTTGTGGATCCCTCTGAATGTTGGTGGTATATTTGAAGTTTAAAGTGTCCACATTTGACAAAATTAATAGCGAAATAGATCTGAATAAATTCATTGTTCCCAGAATTCCCGGCACTGGTGCGATGAGTTGTGTATGTCAGTTAGTGTTAGCGAGCTTCTGCTCTGTTGTTGTGTAGCTGCACGTCATCTCACTCACGCATTTAAAGCGCTTCTTGTCATTAATCATTATGTTGTAATTGTCACTTGTAGGCTCATTCATTGCTGTTTAAAAATCATATATTGTCTGACACCTCGTGATGTCTAACCGACACCTGGGCAGGTGAGATTGTCACGTAAAACGACTATAACGTGAAAGGCTTTGATTCCCCGCCTAAGGTCAATTAAACTTTGCATTTAAATGCATCTTTTGTCCCGTTTCCTTCCCCAACCGGTCGCAGCAGATGACTGGTTCTGCCAGAGCTTACTTCCTGTTAAAAGGGAGTTTTTCTTCCCCACTGATGCCAAGTGCCTGCTAAAACGGGGTCATCTAAACATTGGGGTTTTCTCTGTATTTTTAGGCTGTATTTTTTCCATCCATATCTGAAGTACCTGCACTGCTTTGGTAAAGGAGGCCTCAGGTGTTTGGTGGGGACCAATAAACAAGGGAAAGGAGCTCAAATGCAGGACTTTAATTCATGAAGTTTTCAAAATAAAACTTCAAACGAAGGCATGAGTCTCCTAGATGTCCAGACTGTTCCTAACACATATTTACAGTATTTAATGATCGATACTGTTGTTCGTGTAATCAGCTAGCACTGAATAAGCACTGACACATTTCTTTCTTTTCTCCACCAGGATGTATGAAACCTCATGTACATGTGAAATTTTCCACAGAACTCCCCACGTACATCGTCTAAACTCTGGACTGGATCACTGTTCCAGCTCTGTCATGGATATTTTTTACCATTTGGGACACAATGGTTTTGAGCTTTATACCTGTGCATGTTGGACCCCGCTGACACATACTGTGCTCTGTTCAAACCAGAAGAAACTGTGTACAGGTTTTCAATTTATTTTAACACGTCTCCGATAAATTTAATATTTAGAAAAAAAGTCCCGTTTATTTATACGAGTCGCATCCATAATGGAAGAAGGATCGGCGGCGTGAACCGAAGAGCAGAGAATGTGTAACGAGCAGCAGCGTTTTGGTTACATGTCTGAGATTGGTTTGCTGTTCTATGAAGTAACAGCAGTAGTGTATTATTTATTCATGAATATACATGAAGTATGTTATTGAAGTGAATTACACATTTATTTTGTAAATCATGAATGTCTATGTTAGAAATAATTTGTGTATTTTAATAACAAATGTCATACTAAAAAGAGATACTGTTATAAAATATGATTAGGGCACCTCAAAGCTTTTGGTCCATTGTCTCTCAGAAAGCTGATTTATGGCACAATACACATTTTCTACAAAAGTGTTAATTTTTTTTCCCAATTTTAATTTATTAACAACCGAACAACAACAGGGTGTGGATCTCTGGATTAATTTAAACCTTGCTGTTAATCTAATGCTTCTGGTACTATTTATGATACACGCCAGTTTGTAAAATGTTTTGTGCTTCAGAATATCACTTGATGGCTGAGGCGCCATCAATCTGCGGGTGACCTCCAAATATCACCGGACCTTTTAGACCTTACAAGATACAACGGATGACGACCTGGCAACGATCCCACAAAGAAAGATCATTCCTGGCCACAGTCTGGGAGGTACTACAAGATGCAGAGAACAACTTATCGCGGCTCAGATTTAAGGTGGCACTTAGGGATGCAGCTGCTTTGTGGGAGAATCTGAAGAGCATGGCAGTGAGAAAGAGAGAGACAGGTTGAGAGAGATTGAAGACGGCTTTTAGCGGACATGACGCATTAAGAGCGTTCTATTGGACAGAATAAGAAGAGGTTGGCTTCTTGAATACTTAATGTGGCCTGTCAAGCTCAAGGCTGGCTAAGGTTGGTTACACATTTAGGGTAATATCCCAACCTGCTCTCAAGTAGCACCCATCTTCATCCCAGCTCATTATTTCATGCTGTAGGATCAGGAGAAGTAGAGCGCAGATGCTACCAGGCTACATGGATGGTTAGCCTCAGAGGACTGTCAAGCCCTCTGGTGCTCTGTGTGTGTGAAATCTGACAGATGTAAATGCCTGATTGATGCCTTTCATATCTTCTGAGGCAACTTTTTAAGATGTTCTTTTCTCTTTTTTATTTCGGCGGGATGGAGAAATACAGCACAGAGGAAGTTGCTTCTGTTCTGTTGCATCATCTTTCCTGCAAATGTGCCAAAATTCACCGAGTTATGAGATGTAAACTGTGTAGCATCATTTGATTGACTGTAAATTGAGCGACTGGAGAAACTGATGAACAGCTAACGATTGGACGATTCCAATTTTGGTCCAAATCTCCACGCTGTTGACTGAGGCACTAATATTTTCCAAAAACAATTATATGCAGGTCGCCAATGGCTCCCCAGAGGGTGTGAGTGTTTCTTGTTCGGCCTCTGGGCAAAGATGGTCATCGCAGAGACTTTCCAAAAGTGGAATCAGCAGGAAAGCACTGATTTTTCTTAGTCACAGGGAGGGTGCCATCCTATTTTTACTCGAGTGTAAGTGAACCATTATCTAGTCGGGATAATTTGCCCTCGTTGTAATGAAAAGGTCTGACTGTTCAATACTCTGGGGTTCTTTGTGTAATGAGATGTTAAGGTTACACGTGCAAACAGATATGAATCAAGGGTTTTGTCACCAACTTGTGCAAATTGTAAAAGCAGCAGGTAGTTTTGCAGCACAGCTTGTTGATGTGCTCCGATACTGGAGCAAAATTGGTTAGTGGTGTTCAAGTGCTGATAGTTCTTTAGCAGAGAAAACTTGAAAGTAATTGGCTGTAATCATCAGCTTTCTCTATAGCTGTTGAATGGAAGAGTTAGAGACAGTGCTGTAATTCAAGCACACGGGGTTATGGCCAGGTTGTTGCTATCACATGTCTGAAGATCTGAATATTCTTCCCTTCTTTGCATTGCTGGGTGCCTCAGGATTTCCACATCACACTTATTGGCACCATATCGCACTTGAAGTGCTTGAGTCCATATACTTAACAGGGAAATGATGCATGCAGACATCGGGCCATGAGTGTGTTGGTATGCAGCCAGTGTGTCCTGCCCTTAAAACTGAAAAGTGCACAGACAAACACCAGTGATATTTTCAGTTGTCATAGGTCTGTTCAAGAGGAAGTGTTCATATTTCAGAGCTGCATGCAAACATGATTTGGGAAACAAATCAGCTTACATCTTCATCTGTCTTGTGGCTCGGTGTGTTCTGTCTGCTGGTGCAGGACAAAATTTGTACTCAGCCATGAGCTCGGTTTATGGAGTTGTGCACAGTGTACGTGGGTAATTTTACAAACTGGTGATTGGGGTTTTGTTGCAATATATTAAGACATTTTAAGGGGCCTTCTTTTTTGGTTTTTGCTTATTTCAGACATGGCCAAGGTTTCAAAGAACGAGGTCAGGGCATGTATAAGTAATCTTTGTTAGCTAAAAGCTCAGACTGCTCAGTTTCATACGATTTCTAATCTTGGCTCAGTGAGTGCAGATATCCCCATTATGGTCATTTCAGGTGCAAATCTATGGTTGTAAGTGCAGAAGACCCATCTCCCTGCCATTCAACTCTTTAGAATCAGAAGTTGTCTTAAAGACATGGTGCCAAAACAGCTTGTTTCAGATGGAAGGTAAACCCAGGGTCCAGTACAAACATGTTATTTAACACCAACTCATGCAAAGCTACTCTAGTAGAGTCCAAGATTAAAGCTATGGAGCTGAAAATGAGCATCATCGCCCCCCTGTAAGAGTATCTTACTAGTGTTTCAATGTAAAGAATGTACTGTAGGTGTGCTGGGATTACTTACGAATTACTTAGCTCGTATTTGAGAGCATTCATATCCATCTCTCTGTCTGTCTCTGGTTTTGCATAGCTTGAGGGAGATACTGTACAGCAGCCTGGAACCACAGGCCTGTGATCAGAAACAGCAGGGCTCTAATATGAACCTTAACTCCAGGGAACAGGAAATGACTCTGACCAGACAAGATCAGCAAGGCCATCATAATAACAGCACCTCCTCCTGCCTGTGAGTTTCACAGGGAGAAAGACAGGTCGAACAGCCTGGAAGCCATGTTAACAAGGTGGCTCTCTGGCCTCCTGGTTAGGGTGAGCTGTGATGTGACAGGACCCAAGGGTGCAGAAAATCAAGTTGTAGCCTAACTCCGAGCTACTCTCTCTCCTTCTCCCCATCTCCTCCGCCCTGCAGAATTAGCAAGATTATTATTTTTGTAGAGAAATAATAATAACAATTAAAAAAAAGAGTTTTACTACTGTACAGCTTTTGTATAAGAACAGACGGTAAGGTGTTCCAGTGTTTTTGTTCGACCTCAACTGTGCCGTGTGTAATTGTTTTATGCATTTACAATCATATTTATTAAATGGAAAGAAGTCTGTTAACTGTGTTCTCATTTTCTTACAATATTTGTAAAGAAATACTATGTATTTGCAAAAGTAATAATCAACCTATAAAGAAAACAAGACGAGCACGTGTTGGTTCTTTCTTCTGCACACATACCGTATACTCACCGGGTCCACGAGTCGGAGACATTTTGAATTTAATGGGTTTAAATCATTTATTCTAAATGAAATTATCAGCATGTGTGGATGCCACAAGCTTTTTCATAATTGATTGCCCAAGTTATCCCAGCATGGGATGATAGGACAATGTTCCAAAAAGTGTTGAGCTCATTACCCGACTCCAGTACGAAGCCTCCTCCATGAAGATAAAGAAGTGCTGCTTCTACTCAGTTAGGCTGGATTTGATCCAAGTGAGATTTCCAACTCCAGTGCAGCACACTTTAATATTTCCGATGTGTCTCACTGTCTCCTTACATTCAGGTTCATACTCATAACAGATTCCATCCACTTTGAAGTGTTTATATAGTTCAGTCCATAAGTACGTGGACAGTGAATTTTTTCTCTGCACCACTGCGCTGGATTTTGAATCCAATCTGCAGACTTTCAGCTTTAATTAAAGAGGTTTAACAAAAACATTTCATTCAACATTCCCCATATTCAGAGGCTCAAAAGTAATTGGAAAATTGACTGGAAAGTAGTTTCATGGCCAGGTGTGGCCTGTTGCTTCCTGTTCCTTATTCCATGACCAACTAAGAGGATAAAGACCTGCAGTTGATTCTGAGTAATGATCTTTAATTACTCATCTGCTTGCTTTTCTTCTTTACACCACTTTCAACACTGACATCATTATGATAGTCCGATAATTTTCTTCCCTGCCTTCGGTGAGCCAGTCAGCCTACATCCTGTGAGCTTTACATCTCACTGTACCTCTGTCATTCTGACTGTCAGTCTGTCTCTGCCTCACCCTGGTTACTCAGAACATATCTGAGCCTCCAACTTCACCACCACCAAAGTCTAGTCTCTGAGGGGTCCTGTCGTGAATTGACTACAGGGGTCTTGTTCTCCCATGATGACTTATTGGAGTCTAATCATGACATAGATCCCTCTGCATGTGGGCCAGGGTTTTAATAGTTTTGCAATTTTCATTAGTTTTTATTTTTATTTAGTTTTGACTTCAGATTTTCAATTTTATATCAGTTTTAATTCGTTTTTACCAATTGTTTGCTAGTTTAGTTTAGTTTTTATTTTTTTGAAAATCCTTAGTTTCAGTTTAGTTTTGATTAGTTTCAGTTATAGTTTTAGTCGTGTTTGCAAAAATTAAGTGCAACAAAATCCCAGTTTCATCATATCAGTCATGCTCTTCTGCTTATCCTTGGGTATGTTGCTATTCCAGCTACCATACCCTGCACCCTGCACAGGTCGCCTGTCTGTCGCAGGGCTAACAGCAGAGACAGACAACTCACATTCCCACCTATGGGTTCTTTAAATAAATAAATACATAAATAAATAAATAAATAAATAAAGGCAGATGAACAACCATTGATACCAGGCAACTATAAAATGTATATCTTGGCCCCAATGAGACTATAACTCTTGCAGCACCGGGTGTTCGTAATTTTGGTTCAAGTGAATTGATAAACTTTTTGAAGGCAATTGACTCACACAGTTATGTAGATGTCCCCGTCCTGTTGTCCCAGGATGCATCACGCTGCCTTGCCTGGGGTTAGCGTCTGTTTCTGGGGATGAGGGTTGAGTGTGGTCCCGTACCTTCTCAAGGTAAGATAGGTTAGCCTTCTGGTGTGAGCTTTTCAAGTGCACTTTAAGGTTTGTGGGATTTTTTCCCTTTAGAAATGTCCCTCATAATTTGTCTCTTCCCACTACGAGACACTTGCTTTATCCAAAACACAGTCATATTCAAAGTAATCCCAAATTGGACTCTGGCGCTTTCTCCCGACTTTTCCTGACATGATTCTGCGCGTGGGCGGAGCAGCAACACAGACGACTCGACTAACGTACTGCCACCTGCTGGCATAATGAGACAGCAAGAAAAATCTGGAAACTAAACTTCATTTTCACCCTCGACTATTGTAGGACACGCACACATCAGTGAAAACTAAACACATTTTTGCTATAAATTCAGTTAATTTTAGTTTTGTGAACACTCATTACAGTTTTAGTTAGTTTTCCTTTTTTTGTTTTTATTTTTATTTCCGTTAACGAAAATGTTTTTTCACTTCTAGTTTTCATTATTTCGTTAGTTTTCGTTAACGATAATAACCTTGATGTGGGCATTGTTAAAGAGAAGGATGCACTGACCAGATCAGCAACATCAAAAGGCCTGAAAGGTCACAGAAGACGACTCAAGTGGATGATTGCTGCATTGTTTCCGTGCTTAAGAAAAACAACTTCACAACATCTAAATGACTGAAGAATACACTTGACTTGGAGGTAGGAGGTGTATCAATGTATGTCAAAGTCTACAATAAAGAGACGCCTTCATGAAAGGAAGCATGATCAAATAAAAGTTTAGAACAAGGTGCAAACCACTGATTACATTCAAGAACAAGGGCAGATTAGCCTTCGTCAGCAAACCTTTAAAAGAGCTCCACACTTCTGATTGATATTTATTTATATAGTTTTTGTCAGATGAATTCAAGAACTCAACATTAATGTGTACAAGAATGATGGCAAGAAAAAAGCATTGAGAAGGAGATAAAGAGGTCGTGATCCAAAGCATGTCGCATCCGTTCATGAGTGTTTTTTACTTTTGGTAAATTCTGCAAAACTGAGAATGGATAAAGACCCAAAGCAAACTGCAAAAGCAACCCAACAGTTTCTCAACGCAAAGAAGTGGGATGTTGCACTAGGCAAGGCAAGTTTATTTGTGTAGCACAATTCAACTGCAAGGTGATTCAAAGTGCTGCAGAGACATTAAAACTACTCAGCTTCTTTATGGGTTTTGAAATACTTTGTAATTATTTCCAATTTAACACGACAGCAATGGTGGCATATTAGAAAAAAAGCCTTTAAGATGTAAAAAAATGCAACATGATGATATAATGAATTTTTAAAAATGACAGTGGGATTATTTTACCCTGTGGTAGGCTGGCGACCTGTTCAGGGCGTACCCCACCCGTCAGCTGCTAGGATGAGCTCCAGCACCTACAGCCCTGAACTGAAATAGTTAAAAATCCATAACTGTCAGTAATAACATTCACAAAACATAAAAATGTGAAAAAAGTAAAATAATAATTATGTTCTTATTAGCAACAAAACCCAGCGTAAGAAAATCTAAATAAGTCTGAATGTTCACTTTAAAGTCTCAGCCATCTTTAATAAGACGATTAGTATTTTCCATATTTATATACACAACTTACTTGAGAGAAACTTGACAGTAATTTGACTCTAAAAAAGTCGGGTGCTCCTCCTTCACTCCTCTGCTGAGGGTAATTTAGACCAGTTTGTCAAGCACAGGATACTCTCATAAATGAGGAAGAGAGTCATTAAAGATGAGGATGTTAATTTCAGCATGGATGTAACCTTAATGTTCCAGAGCAGAATATAATGATGCTGAAGTGAGCGATTGTGCATAAAGGATGGGAGTAATTATTACTGGCTCTCTTACGCTTATGTATGCCCTTCCCAAAATAGCTGTGGTTGGAGTGGTGCTGGCGATAATGATGGTGCAACAGCAAAAAGCAAAACTCACAAAGAATGATTGTTTGACTGTACCACAGCATTGCTGCCAGTACACAGTACTTATCAGGGCTGCAGGAGTCGAGGAGCATCTGTCATCTGAATAACAACGATGATGAGTGCGTTACTCATAGTTCACATGATGCACATATCCAAAGGCTTTTGTCATCCTTAACAAAAGAGAGACAGGCCACAGGAAAGTGTCATCACGCACGAGTCGAGGGGGGAGGTCCGGACAAAGTGGCTGGGAACGGAGGAGGAGGGAAGATGGTCGAGGCACTCTTTAATCGTTCTTTGCCAGAAGAGGCTGGAGTGCCCAGGGGAGAGAGAAGATTACCAAGAGATCAATTCCAGCACATGGCTGGCTCTGCTGACATCTCAAGGTAGTGCGCTGCAGTGCCCCCCTGGGACACAGCTGCCAATACAGGCTGGCATTACTGCAGATTTACTGTGAAGGGGACTTCGAGAAAGGCCAGGGGAGGCTTTTGGTGAGAGTTAATAGCTAGAGGATTACATAAAATGTTAAAGTGTAACGAGGGTGGAACTGCCTGACTACGCTAATTTAAAGCTGCAAAGAGAAAAAAAAAAGTTTTCAAACCGAAATAATCTTCAAGTCCACTTTAACAGCATTTCCTGGGTTTTTATCCTCATGTCTCACCGTTCATCAGTGAAGAAACACGTTGGTTCAGGTATGGCAGAGCCTTTGGCTTTTGTAAACACATGAAGTATGGAAAGAGAAGTCAACAACTCTGTGTGAGCCAGGACTACAAATTATTAATTGTTGCTATTCTCACCTGCAGTAATATACTGCAAAATTGGCTCCATGTTCTTTGCGCATACAGGGGAAGCAGGAAGGCCATAACATCAGGACATAACAGCAGGTATCAATGAAAACAGATGAGAGTGATTACGTCAGGCACAGCCTCATATTACAGTAAAATCAACAATTAATGTAAAAATATAATCTTTATAAAGTGGGATTAAAAGTTAAAAAAAACTCACAGCCACTGTTGAAGAAGCCAATTTTCATGTAATAACATCACATGAAAGCACAGGGTTGCTTAGGCAGCGTGTCCCATACTTCGTTTCTACATTCTTCAGCTCTGATCAAATGTTCTGATTTTATGTGGATCAGCTGCTTTGTTCTTAGTCCCCCTTTGAACCGTCCTTATTTAAAAGAATCCAGGAAATGCCTCTGATGTGTTGTTGTAAATGTGACAACCTACTCTCAGCGTGTGTGCAGTCTGCTTATGCTCCAAACCTATAATAAAGAGTGAACAGCCTCTGTTTAAGCAATGGAGCGTGCGCTGTGCATGGTCACATGACTCTCCAGAGGTAGGCGTCTTTCCTTGTAAAGCCATCAGCAGATTGCAGCTACACCAGCAGTCTCCCAGTTATTATTGTACACCGAAACATTTTAGTGGATCAGCGTTTAGTTCTAAATCCAGATTTATGATCATCACAAGAAGTAAATCTTGTAACATATGAGCCAAAACTAGTTGTTTAAAATAAATCCATAAACACTTTGATATCTTCTGCTCATATTCTCATATGTAAATCATCATTTCAAAACTGTTAGTAATATTGCACAAAGAGTTATCACTGCTAAACAAACAGACTCAGTTTGATAGAGTTTGATTTAATTTTTCATTTATGTAGCACCAGTGCCAACAACAGACCTCTTAAAGCTGTTTGCAATATGTTACAACATTAGAGGCAAAACTCCAACAATCAGATGACGACCAAGGTCATCTAATAAGGCCTGCATCGATTGGGTAGAGTTGCTGTTTCCTGATGAAATCCTCGCTGAATGCTGAGTGGTGCGTTTCTATGTTCTCTACATTTAAACTCAAATGTCTGAATAGATCAGAATGTTTGAGCACTGATATTCAAATCAACAGTGTGAACAGCTGTAACCAGGATGTTTCGCAGGTCGACTGGTAGATCCCTTCTGCTTACAATGAACACAGAGTCAGTTTAATGTCCTGAAATATTTCTCTGGACACACCTCATAGTGTCAGATTCAAAGGCCCGTGACGTCATACTCAATTAAAGACTGAACTTAATGACGAGGACCCGAGCACCGCAGCAAACAGACATAATGCTCCAAGAGGGAGAGTCTGAGAGGGAAGGGCAGGCAGAGGACAGCCTGTTACTTTAGCTCAGGGTTACATGAGCGCATGCATTGTGTGTGTGTGTGTGTGTGTGTGTGTGTGTGTGTGTGTGTGTGTGTGTGTGTGTGTGTGTGTGTGTGTGTGTATCCAAGAGTACACTTTGCTTTGCTGAAACAAACTGACAGCCTGTTACTGCAGCTTAGGAAAATATTTGTCTGTTCTTCTGTATCACCGACAAACTTTACTTTTCAAAAACAATTTTAAGTTGACTACAGAATAGCAGGTACAACTAGGGCTGTCCAGAGTGGCTGGACTGCAAGTGGCTGTTGTCTAATGCTTTGGTTACTTGAGCAATGATCGGTGTTTTGTGGCACAAAGCGAATATGCTGCGAAAACTTAAGTTGTAACTTTGGCCTGCTGAATGAAATTCAAGTTCATTAAGAAGAGTGAAACATTCATTAATGAATGTAGTTATAACAACTAACAACAGACAGATGAGGCCACCTACGGGTTATATGTGTGGGACAGATGAGGACCATTGAATGGGCTGATAAACAATCACCCAAGTGAAGTATTGCTTACGGTGACAAACCCACAGAAATCTGTCACAGGAGCCTGCAGTTCCCCTTTAACCAACATGTTAGTGGATGCATGAAGAACCTGAGCATCCATTTTTACTGTTGGGAGAAGTCACAGCAGCTGGAGAAATGCTATGCAGTCATATGCAGGAGTTTGCAGAGTTTCGTAAAGTTACCTGTATCTTACCATCTATGCATGTTACCTTGATAGTTTAGCTCCCACTGAGGTTCTGCTGCTGTTCTTTACATCCTGTCAGTACATTGGAATATGTGCATTTCCATCCAGGCATCTTAAACAGTAACTGAAATGAAAATACTGTGAAAATGAAATTCATTTACACTTCTGCCTTTCCTGTTCATATCTAATATGAACTATGAACTCAACAGACCTGGTGAGGACACACTGCAAAGGGACTATTAATGTTTAACAAAAGTACATAGAGGTGAATATAATGGTAACTGGATACTGGATGCACAGTTTTTTAATGGCCTGAATTTAAGGTCCAGTTAGTGCCAGGTTTTGTTGCATGAGTCCCATGAAGATTTTAGCAGTCGTTTTAGCAGTGAAGGGCGGCGTGGACAGCAGGGACCGTGCAGCTTCTATTTATGGTGAAAGCAAAGCTACAAAGAAGGCCACAGCTAACAAAGACAGCCTTCCACTTCCACTGTCCCCTGAGGACAGGGGGCACAGAGAGGACAGATAGAGCTGAAGCCTGGGAGTCCATCGAGGGAACGCTGTTCTCCTGGGCAATTTGCATGCTCTAATATTAATTGCTATTGGAAATGCTTGATTTGATTAAAGAGGGGGGAGTCCCAGCGGGAAAGCACGGCTCACTGCTGCTGAAGAGGAGGGAGTGGCATCTTTGTGCCTAACCTTGTTATGTTGAAAGGCGGCAGTCAATACTCCTCACGCACGCACACTCACACGCTCAGTCTCTGGAGTTTGTTTGCACATTTTTACACGTGTTTTGTTCCACAGATCACTGACACAATAGCTCCTGCACATGAAAGATTCATAGCAAAAGCGTTGTAGACGTATTCAGGAATACGCACGTAACTGCGCACAAACTGTGAACCGTACACGTGTTTAATAAATGATTTGCTTCCACTGAGCTCCCTTCACATTTTCATCAGATTAAACTATTGCAGATACGCACACAACAAATTTAGCATTCAGACAAGGTTAAAGAATTGATCATGTTGTTTGATATGGAAATGCAGCCTAAGCACACTGTATCAGCCGAACATTTGCATTCTGCTGATCACTCCTTAATTCATAGCTGAGGTTTTCTCTGCATCTTTTGTTTTGGCTCTGAAGGATCTTTTGTTTTGACTGCAAAGGGCATATTTGTCCCCTGGCCTTAGCACAAATAGGAGCTGACAATAAAATATAGCTTGCAGGAGAATTTGCAATTGGCTACGAATGCGAAGCAGCGCTGCTATTGTGTCACCACGGGCTGATTTGCATAAACGTGTGTGTGAGCACAAGTACACGTATGATGCACATGCATGAAGCGTCTTATGA
Organism: Rhamphochromis longiceps; assembly: GCF_057381845.1. Lineage (NCBI taxonomy): Eukaryota > Metazoa > Chordata > Actinopteri > Cichliformes > Cichlidae > Rhamphochromis > Rhamphochromis longiceps. The sequence goes on from NC_140562.1 coordinate 44,276,859, forward strand.
CACGGACACGCAGCACTCAGTGTGTAATCACATGTATGTGTAGGTTATACAGACCACGCTTAGTCTGTCTTAGGTTTTGACCTCCACCCAAGAACATTAGCATACAGTACCGAGGCTCGAAGCAGGCTTATCTTAATGGTCTTCAAATGAAACTCGGCGAGTTAAATCTGGAGCTCAACAGACTTACTCAGTAGATTACTGGACTGCACAGAACACCGACTGATGAACTTGGAATTCCTCAGAGGCTTCCGCCATTAATTCCTGTCACTGTTCCAGGACACACACACACACACACACACACACACACACACACACACACACACACACACACACACACACACACACACACACACACGCACACACACACGCACACACACACACACGCGCGTCTTTCATTTGAAGCACTTTATTCAGCCTGCTTTTGTTTCCCGTCGGGACGTGACTGGTGGTGTAAACAATGCAAACAGACAATGTTTCATTAAAATCCCCATCAGAGGTGCAGGCAGTCTGATTTGGGCTCGTGAATAGGCTGTAAATTTATACTTGTGAGAACATGCGCTGCAGAATCCACTGTTGCGTTTAATAGCAGCCACAAAATGTGATTGTTTTGTCACAATTTATGTTTTTCTTGCATTGTATAATTGCGATATACTATTTTTATTTTTTTTTTTGCCTTGTCTCAATTTAAATTTGACACTCTGAAAGTAAAGCAGCTCCGTGTCAGCTGACCAGAACCTACTTGCACAGGTTGAATGAGTTATTTCATGTGTCAAAACTGACAGGCCAAATCCCACTTTCCAACTTGTCACATCATGACACACGGTTGGCTTCACATTGCCACACACCAGGCCCCCCTTTAGTGTAATTTTTTAATTTGCATTGAAGTCCAAAAGAATTCAAAGTGAGTCCCTGGATGACAGAAACAGACACAATGAGACAGCAGGCAAGTGTTTTTGATATGTCCACGAGATGCTTATTGCATATGAGAAGAATCTGCAGGGCTAATTCTACTCCAACAATGATGGGCCTCAAACTCTTCTGCTCAAAGGTCACTTCATCTGATGCAAATGCAGAATTTCAAGCTGTCATTGTTCTTTACATAAGAAATAGATCCTAAAGGATTAACCAAATCCTATGGAAAATGAGCATTGGAGATACCCACTGTGTTCTTGGCAGGAACCTGTTGTTGGCTTAATCGGCTGCATATCTGATTTTTGCAGCACATTGAGTCTGTGGAAGTGCAGTGGAACTGGACCGTAGTGTCACCTTCAGTCATGTGCAGTGGTGCTTTGTATGTTAGCAGACGAGTCAGTCCATGATTCTCACAGCGTTCTATCTCCCTGCTGATCTCAATTTAAAATAGCCAAATACGCTGTTTCTATTCTAGTCTATCCATCAACGAGTAGACAACTCACCTGAGTGAATGAGTGTTTAATTAGGTAGCCCATATGAGAATATACACATGCGTTATTACATTATTGTAAATATCCTTGTCTAAACCACTTCTTTAAACAAGTAAATGCATTTCCATGAACTCTGTTTATACCCAATAAACACATGAGAGGAAAGCTAAATACCACAAATACTATTTCTTGTAATTCAGTATTTTTCCATCCCCACCTACTACAACCTCACTAATCAACAAAGTAAAAGCTCCTCTTTCAGCTAAGTGTAAATGAAACTTTATTTAAAGCACAATTGATGGCTGACATGTTGTATTTGATTGCATTCACCTAACTACGATGTCAGTAAGTGTGTGACTTATCTCACTGGGTTTGTTTCTGTGACCCAAACACAACAACCATCCAGCTCCACCTGCATCAGCCAAAGTGTGTGGCATCGCACACAGAGTTTTGACAAGCAGTATACTTTTCCCTCAACAGGGGGAGATGTGGTTCTGTCATGTCTGCCTCAGCCCCGCGTCAGTGAAACGTGCACCTTGTCGAGACACCTCGGCTCCCAGACAGTGATGAGTGCAGCCGTCCTGCCACACCACCCGCAGGCTGCTGATCTGGTTTGAACTTGCTGTTTTTATGTTATTTAATAGGCTTTTCGTAGCAATGTGTCACTCCCTGCAGTCTGTCACTTCCACTGACTGAGTGCTTACGGACCGGGAGTTCATCATGGTTGTCTAAACAGGGGAAAACTGAGTATGCGTGCCTTCAGCTTATGCTGCAGTTATAGGAAACTTAGAAAATATATGCCTTGGGTAGGCAGCGTTAGCTCCTAGGGTCCACTGGATATTATGAAACTGAGCGTGCACATCTCGTGACATGCTGGGTCACATGTCAAAAGACAGCAGCAAGGTTAATTGCTTCAGCTAAAGCCATGGCGTGTTAGCCGTTTGCAGTGCTCGCACAGAACACATGCTTCAATGAGCCCAGCATAGCAAATAACTGAAATGGACCATGACCTGAGGAAAATCTATGTCAACATCTCAGAGGGATATTTATATCTAAGAGCCTCTGTGGTCAAAGACGCAGTCATCAGTGAGCATTTGAGCTTCCGTCACTTCCTGTACAATTCTGCAAAGTCACTTATTTCATGTGATTTTATCTCAGTGGCCGTCTTCTCTCCCACCTGCCACGCACACTGCTTTTTTTCCTCATGTTCTCAGAACCACGGCTATGCTCAGATTTACCAGTGACCGTGATTATTAGTCTTTTATGTCTCATTTTACAAAAGCCACAGACAACACGACCTGTTCCAAACCAGTCTGATGCATGTATTTTGACTTTGGTGGAAGAGTACTTCATCTCAAATCTTTTTTAGAGTCAAACACTAACCTCCTGCTGGCTTTAAAGACTTCTGAAAAGCTTGTAGCGTGCTTCTTCTCAGCAGCAGAAGCTTGAAAATCTTCTAAGAAACTTGGAAAGTAGCTTAATACCAAGCTGAAGTTTCCTGTTGAAGTCTTGGGTTTGAAAGTCTGATGGGTGACGTTCAGAACTCAACAGTGATGTCACAAGGAGTGTTCATACTGCAGACATTACCAGACAGCGATGTTTCACAGAAGATTTCCACGATCCAAAATGGTCCCAGTAAGAAAACTATTTCATGACATAAATATACTTTCCTTCGAATCCAAGAAGGACATGTGGGCAGTGTTTTAGAAGGATACCCAGCAGACGGGGGAGGTTATATCTCTGATAGCAGTACAACTTTCACTGTGGAAATGTTTTTTCCAAACAAGACTAGATATCAAGTAAAGACAGTTGCTGGTTATTAAATATTAAAAGGTTTTCTAACTTTAAATTGATGTTAGCGCTGTCAGCTACCAAGTACAAAGACTGTCTGATGTCCGAGCGAAAACAGAGATACTATTTGGAAAATTCACCGCAAACAAGCGTGTGTTACACGCCTCATCCACACGCTGCATAAATCAAGAGGTATAGTTCCACTCCTGAGACTCGTCTGACGTCTCACTCACTCTGAGATGCTACACATGAGAAAAGCCCTGACCTCGTTCTCCAAAGGCTGATGTGTCACAAGGAAAATACATTTCTACATTCCTGTAAAAGCAGAAGGTAAAAGCAAACAGGCTTTTCAGACTACAAGGTGCTATTTTTTATTTATTTATTGCCAGATTGAACATTTAATGTCCAATGATCCAGTTAGGTGTCAACAGTGGCCTTAAAATTTGGTGGGTCAAACTATAAATCAAATAAATGCCCCAAAAATTACTCTAACGAAGAGTAGGTGTAGTTTCTATGTTTGGCACATCTATCTCAACTTCAAAGTGATTTACTTTGATAAACTACTTTGAAGCAGGTTAGCTAAAAGCAAGTAGAAAAGTGGCCAAGATGAGTGAAGCAAGCTCAAAGAAGAGGTCAACCGCTGTTGTCTGTACAAAGCCGGCCAAATCAAAATAGCAGAAACCTCAAAGCTTTTATCTGCCAAAAAGCTAAAAAATGGAGGACTTGTGACGGATAACAGACGGCACACTGGCAGCCTGAGAAAGATCAGCAGCAGGAGCTGGAACCACATCATAGTCGGTTAAAAGGAAACAGAAAAACAGCTGACTGGATACAACTCACTTCACACAATTACGGCAATACGATCAACAAGTATGCGTAAAAAGAGGGAGACTGAAATGGCAGAAACGTGACTTTTATGGTGGCACAATAACTCGTTTTGTTATGTCCAGGCTGCCATCAGCTGACCTGCGCTGGTATTCACAGCTCTTTGAGGATTTAGCCAACTGAATGTAAGCAGACGTTTAACGAGCTGTCACGGCTGATTTCCATCCTCTAGACACTATAAAGATGGTGTAAAAGGTTCAGTGAGTGAATCTAATCAGCAGCATGATTTTAAATGTAAACTGACATGTGCTGCCTGTGATGTAGCCTTACAGCCCGCTCTCCACCAATCCAAGATCACCGTGATCACTGGTTAGTTTATAATACCTCAGCACAGTATTATAAACTAACCAGTTTAGCCTGCATCACACTGCCACGCAATGAATGTACTCAGTAGCACAGTTAGCATACTTGGCATTGTCAGGGTTAGCTCATTTCATGTATAACTCCAATACCTGATTTAGAAACTCTAACATGAAGTAAGCCAATACATGCAAGCTTTAAGTTTTTATTTTATACGTTGTGAACTGTCCTCACCTTTCCTTCATCTTTCTTCATCGCTGTATGTTATGCATGAACATTTTTTTCTCTCCTTGGGAAATTTGGAAATTACACATTAGCCAGAAAACACACTTTTGAAATACTGCACGGGTATCTTGGCCTGGTCTCTCTTGAAAAAGAGGTTTTTAATCTTAATCGTATCTTCCTGATTAAATGACAGTAAAATAAAATAATAATAAAAAACAATGTGTGTGTTTGGTCATCTTTGTTGAACTGTTTAAAAATTTTCATTACAAATTACCCACATCTTTAAAAAACAAACAATAAAGAAAAAACAAGCGAACAAGCCTTCACTACATCTGTCTCCCTCTCATCGCTCATTCAGACAAGTGTTCTATCTTTTTTTACTGATTCAATTCTAATTCTTATTCTAATTGTGTGTGCACAAGAAAGGGAAAATAGTTTTGCTTCAAGGCAACAATAAGAGTAAACAAAACAATAATATTAATAATAAAAATAACAATAATAGTAATAAAAAGCCACAAGACAGCCATTTGCCATTAAGGAGACGGGTTGCAGTAGGGATAAAAGAAACCTGGAGTTCTGCTTTTCCTCACAGGTTCTCTAAAACGGCGGCCAGAGGGCAACAAGTCAAACTCACTGTGGAGTGGACGGTTCAAACAGTTACCAATAGAATGAGCCTTCCTAAGCACATTTTATGTTATAAATGGCCGATAGTCGGTCTTGCCAGCGCCCTGAAATTTTGCATTTTTTTACCAGAAGTCCCAACTGATTCTTATTCTTCACAGTTATAACTTTTGTTCCTCTTCTCTCCAGAACATACCTCCACTTCACCAAGTCCTCTGCCACCTGCTTCCTACTCTCATTATAGATCACAGTGTTTTCTGCAAACATCACAGTCCACAGGGACTGTGGTCCTGCACTCCTGACGTCCCCCGTTCAGGACCACAGCTCCTCTCCTCGCACCCTGTCATGGGCTTCTAATGAGCCTTGCAACCAGCAGATAATACATGAATACACCACATAACATACAAATGATGACATTCCTATGTCTCTACAGACCCATATGTAGTAAATTACAGCTAACACGCCTGTGCTCTCAAGGTCTTATTTTTAGTTTGTCTTTTATTTGGTTTTCAGAAAACTCACCAGTTAAACCATTGAGCCGTCTCTTCTTGTTGCTGTCTTCACCTCCATGATAATAGTCCTGCTAAATGAAAGTTTATCAACTACATCCATCCAATTAGAATTAAGAATTTTTGTAGGCAGGTCTATTAAAGCCTGCAGTGATGTGTTAGTCTTCAGAAATTGGACTAGCAAAAGCAGTTATGTCCATTTCACCTCAGTGACATTGGCTTAAGTGACTAGTGTAGAGAAAATTGCATATTTGTATTAATATCGCTGCAGCAGTGGCTTTAATAGTTACTGTTTCAGGTTCCAAAATCAGCTGTTTTATTCCATAATACGCTCTCACCCCTGTGGCTATCACTCCTGCATAAGTTGTGCAGTTTTGAAATCCAGCTACCACCACTGTGCACCCACGCAACAAGCAGTACTGCCTGCGTGTCTACGGACTCATAAACAACATAACTGATTTAAAGATGTAGACGACAAACAGAAAAATACAACAACGCAATTTTGTCCTTGTGTGCAGTTTGCATTGCTCCATGACAACGTGCTTCAGACAAGCACTGCAGCTCTCTGTGGATGCCAAAAAAAAAAAAAAAAAAAAAAAGAGGAGAGGAGAGGATGAGAAGAATATCGCTGTGCTGATGTTCATAGCTTTCATCTGCTGTGAGCAGAAACAAGCCAGATGAAACGACCAGCGGGTCAGACAGGCGGCGCGGCCTCCGTGACTCATCCTTCTGCCACTTTTCCTTTTTGAATTGGGTTAAAATTACCACTGCAAAGTGACGCACTGAAGATTATGAGCTGCTTCTCAGTAATGCAGAACAAAAGGTGGGGGATACAACTCGCAGGTCAGACATGAATTATTTGGTGCCCCAAAAATCAAACTGAGTGATGAAGCTCGACACGATTGGCTCTTATGGCAGCGCATTTGTTTTTATCTGTTTTGATGTTGCCCTGAAGGTTTAGCTGAGATATGATTAGGACTAAATTTAGATTCAGTTGGATCCTAAAAAGCACCAAAAATATAATTAAAGAAAAGTAAAAACTGATTTGTATCTTTTACCTGCTCCCTGACCATTTTCAACACAAAGTGACGCTATCCATTTGTGTCTTTGGCAAGTTAGGCCACATGTTTCCTTCTGCATGTGTATTCATCCATCACACATTTCACTTTCCGGCACTAGATGGCACTGTGCACACGCCTGTGAAAGGCCTCTTAAACACAGTGGCTCGATCAAAGCACGCAAACATCCAATATGATCACTTATTGACACAGTGCTTTGCATTTAGACTTCACCCCATCAGGCAGTCTTTGCTGCTCTCGGAGCAGGTCGAAAATGGACTGCACAAATCCACACAGAGTAATTTGCTCCCCATCCAGCATCTTAGTGCGAGTCAGTGTAATACATACAGAAGCTCGGTTGAGTCAGCAGAGGTCACAGAAGATGACACTACACTCTGAGAGTGAATTAGCCAGGGGTCCCTGCCAGAACCAGGTGCTGAGCCCTCGTTGGCTTACAGCCAGGTGATAAAGTCAAGTCTTGGAAACCAATGTCCTGTAAAAGCCAAGTCCAACTTGAACACTGTGCTGGCCAGCTAATCCAGGAGTTGAATAAAATGTCAGCCTGGCTCAGCACACCTGTTTGGCACCACAGCAAAGCTGCTTTGTCCAATGCTATGCAGTGCAGCTGGGCCACCAGCCCACGGGTCCATCCAGACTGAGTTATGGCCAAGTTTATGGCTTCAAAGGGTCAGTCCACCCAAATGACAAAAAACAAAATCATATTTCCTCAGTGACCTTTTATGTTATCTAGCTAAGGCAGAAAAGTCCCAGTATGCCTAACCAGAAGCTGGCCAGTATGTTTCTGCGTGTATTATGACGTTTGGACATCTGTTGTTCGGTCTGTTTTTGTATCCACAGTTTCATGGAGTCCATATGACAGGTAAAATCTTCACAAATATTAAAATGCTGTTTGTTTCATACATGATACACCAGTTAGCAACAATATTAAAACTGTAGCAGGTGAATTGAAAAGCACTGATCATCTCATAGCAGTCTGTCCATGGGGACGTGACTTTGACACATGGCACCAGGCCACCGGTGCACTAATTAGGATTCAACTGGATGTACTGCAGCTCTAAACATGCTGCTAAAAATATGCAACAGCTCCATTGTAAATGGAAGCCATGTCAAGATGTACAGCAAGCAGAAGAAGAAGCCTGTGAGTTGAAGAAGCACAGCTATGTATCCAGTATATGCAGTATAATCATCCCACCACCTCACAGAAACTGATCAGGAAAAGCAAAGTCTGGATATTAATAGTATGTTATTTTCTCAAAAATAGTACCAATAAAAGACCCAACTAAAGGCAATGATTATTCTGATTTTAATCTTGAAATATCCTGTTGCTATGATAAGCGAGTTAGGCTGGCTCTCTTGGGTGTGAACCATAAGACCATTAATAGCTCGGTTATTTGCTCGGGATAGTGCACTTTGGCTAACCCAGGAAGTTGCATCTTTTTAATCAGCTAATAGAAAGTCCTCAGAGTCCTTGCATCTCATTTTTGGATTTGATATGAACAGAGACAACCTCTCCTGTTGGCAAAAAATCAAATAGGTCACACTTGAGACCAGTTAGTGCAGGCTCTCTTTCTAACACTGCATCCAACTGAGCTTAGTGGACACGTGTTCAGAGGCGGGTGGATCAAAGCCTGAAGTATCGACGATCGATACTAGCCCCAAAATTAGCAACAAGCTGAAAAAGACATTATTTACTGTGCCTAAACAATACTGAAAAGGTTAAAGTGATCCTAAAGCAGGGGCAGTAAGCAACTTCTTATAATAGAAATTACATACTGGTGCCAACTGGTGACTCACAGCCTGATTGTGTCACATTTTACAGTATGTTTACACTTAATATTCACTATATTGCCAAAAGTATTTACTCACCCATCCAAAAAAATGATTTTAGATGTTCAAACCACCACGAGTGTATAAAGTTCACCACCTGTGCGTGCAGACTGCTTCTACATTTGTGGGTCACCCTCAGGAGCTCAGTGTATTCCAGTGTGGTACCATGGTTGCCACCTGTGCAACAAGTCCAGTCGTGAAATTTCCTCAGTACTAAATATTCCGCAGCCAAATGTTAGTGGGATTATGACAAAGTGGAAGCAATCGGGAATCACATCAACTCAGCCACAAAGTGCTAGGCCCTGTAAGATCGCAGAGCAGGATCAGTGGACGCTGAGCATAGTGCACAGAGGTCAAACCTTTCTGCAGGGTCAGTCACTACAGACCTCCAAACATCACGTGGGCTTCAGATTAGCTCGAGAACAGGCCACAGAGAGCTTCATGGATTAGGTTTCCGAGCAATGGTCTCCACGCCTTACATTACCAAGTGCAATGCAAACACAATGGTGTAAAATACCAGTGGACTTTAGAGCAATGGAGATATGTTCTCTGGAGTGATGAATCACAGATCTCCATCTGTCAGTCTGATAGAGTCTGAATTTGGCAGCTGCCAGTACTTTTGATGTGGGGCTGTTTTTCGGGCGTTGGACTCAGACCCTCAGTTCCAGTTAAAGGAAGTCCTAATGCTTCAGAAATACCTCGACTGGCCTGCACACAGTCCTGACCTCAGCCCGACACAACATCTTTTTGAATTAGAGCAGAGACTGTGAGCCAGGCCTTCTCCTCCAGCATCATTGTCTGACTCCACAAATGTGCTTCCGAAGAATGGCCAGAAATTCCCATAAACACATTCCCTGTGGAAAGCCTTCCCAGAAGAGTAGAAGCTCTTATAGCTACAAAGTTGTGCCAACTTCACATTAAACCCTATGGATTAAGACTGAGATATCACTGGCAATAGAGTGTATGTCCAGAGCAGTTCTTATCTTTTTCTATCATTTGAACCCTTCCCATGAAGCTCTCTATGGTTCTTGAGCTAATCTGAAGGCCACATGAAGTTTGGGCTTCGGATTGTCACCGATCCTCAGGTTTTAAAAGAAACCACCTTAAGAGATGAAACCTGAACGCTGCCCTTTATGAGGACTCTGTACTTCATGACGTAACACGGGTGAACTGATCCTTTCAGTCTCTACATTGTGCATTTCTTCTAAACTGACACATGAAATAGTGTTTGATTGGTGGTGATAGTTTCGTTCATTTTGTCCGACTAAAAACATCCAGATGAACAGAGGGATTTTGGGGGGATTTGATGGACAAGCTGAATACATATTTATATACATACATTTGATACATATAGAGTACTCATGACTCTGTGTACCTTCTGCAAATATACATGACTGAAATTCACACTTGTAATAAAAAAAATAATGAAAATTACTTTTGTGTTATGCTTGGTCTCGATTATGCTTTATAAACGAGGTCTGTCAAGTAACCGGCGCCTGTGGTTGCACACTCATGAATAAAGATAGAGAAATCGAGTCGCTGCTTTCAGCATTCAGTGGAAAAAAGACGTGTACATTTCAAAGGACTGAAAACAGGTGGTGCGAGTTCAGAGATTCCACGGAGTACTTGTCTTGAGAATAATAAAGCTGTGGCTTCCTGTTCAATACATCTGTGGTACTGCCCCAGACTTCATATGCTCAAAATAAAAGTTCATCCGCATATCATTGGCTCCATCTGTTTGTGCAGCCGCTTCGCACAAACACACAACATCGGTGGAGTGGGCAGCTTAACAAAGCCTATCCAAACTAGCTTGTGGAGCAGCTGAATTTCAGAAATGTTTTTTTATTATTATTATTTTTAGATTTTCAAGGGATATTAAAGAATGATGGAAGTTGCAAAAAATGGTCCAGACATCAGAAATGCATAATTCGCTCATATCAGTCAGATATTTAATTCAGCAGAGGCTTTGTATCTTTTATCACAGAGATATCGTCATAAAAGTCTTAATATAACCACGGCTGGCTTGTCAGAAATCATATAAAGGATCTTATTATCATACCGAAAATGTAATGTCTCACATATCTGGTTATTGTTCACTGGGTAAAAATGAATAAGGCAGAGCACAACAGTGAAAATTTTTTTTTTTTTTTTTTCTCTTAAATGACATCAGAAACAGCAGTATGCGACATTACGTGATGGCAGAGCTTCAGTTCATCCTTTGTCATTTTTTTTTTTTTTTTTTTTTTTTTTGTGAAATTAAGACATCAAAAACAGAGCTTCTTCTGTAGTTCAGCATCTTATTTAAAATTCATCGACAAAATAATGCAACCAAATGTTGATTCAGCTCCTTCTTACTGCTCCCCGTCAGCCTCTCAAGACTGGATTAGTATGGGAAGGCTTTCATGTGCTCTGCGTTTGGCGTCTTTAAAAGAAAAAGCAAAGACAGAAAGAAATAAAAACATTTACATTACAACATCATAAAAACAAAGGATTAATTACTTGACATGCTGGTTGAATCGGTTACATTTTCCTTGTAAATTTGCTGGCCATGAGCCATCACCTCTCAGCATCTCCCATAGGAGAGTGCCGCACTTTGTCATAAAAATTTTCACACACTATATGTGCATGCAAATATAAACAGTTGTATTTAGATGTGTCATCTTAGGTGCTTAATTTGCATCCATGCTGCAAAATGAAGAAAAACAGCAGTTGAGATGCATTAAAATGCACACAGACATCCTGCCTCTCTCATCTTTTCCATCAAAGCACTGATGGCACACAAGAAGCAGGACCTTTTGCTTTTAGTTTGAAGACAAGTGGGTAACATCTTTGTATTTATTTTGCACTTTCAAGGTGATGAAGCCTGGCTGCTTTCACAGTAGGCAGAATAAAAAGACATCGAGCCGAAGTGATTGGCCTACACTATGGGACTTGGAATAATTATCTTTCTGGGAAACCAGTTGTACATCATTGAGGTTTCACCATGAATCAGAGCTGAGTATGAAAACCACCACTGAGGTATAAACATTGTCTAAGGTGATGGGCCATATCGAGATATATAGAGATATCATAGCCTGATAGTGGTCAAACTCTTCTGACATCGGCATTTTGTGAGTTCAAGAAAAAATGTTTATGATTTCCCACTCCAAGATTAAGATCCTGACTGATAATTGTAGGTATCCTTCCCCCCGGGTAAATAATTACTTCTTCAACTACTAAACACTTCTCTATATTCAGCTTTCACATTGTCATGCTGATTGTCCTAAAAACTCCCTGAAAAGCCTTCAGTTGATCCCAAATGCTGCAGCAAGAGTCCTGACAGGGACTAGAAAGAGAGAGCAGATTTCTCCTGTTTTGGCTTCCTGTTAAATCCAGAATTCAAAATCCTGCTCCTCACATACAAGATCTTGAATAATCAGGCCCCATCTTATCTTAATGACCTTGTAGTACCATATCACCCTATTAGAGCACTTCGCTCTCGCTCTGCAGGCCTACTTGTTGTTCCTAGAGTATTTAAAAGTAGAATGGGAGGCAGAGCTTCAAACTTTCCTGTTTGCTAAAGCATATAGTTAGGGCTGGACCAGGTGATTCTCAGGCAACCAGGTGTAGGCTGCTGGTGTTTCTTCTTCACTCACCATGTGTTTATACACCTGCCTGCCTTTAATCATTAGTTATTATTAATCTCTGGATCTCTTCCACAGCATGTTTTTGTCCCATTTCCTTTTTGTCCATTCAGAGTGCTTGTTCATAGGGTTCAGGCATCAACTGTAGCATTTATACTTGGGAGTTAGAGTGGGTGGGCAGGTGTTCACAAGTTCTGGTTGCGGTACTTAATAATCTAGCTAGCCCTACTGAAGAGGAGCGATGGAGAAAGATAAGAAAGAAGGAGAGGAGAGGAAGAAGAGAGTGTGTGACTGGTGCACAGTGGCTGTGGTTTCGTGGTCACGGCTAGCTTACATCAAGTGTAGCAGAGATTCAGTCCCTGAATTCCACCTTCATACCAACTTTATACCATGTAGAAAACAGCCAGCATAAACAGTGTAGTGTCAGTGTAGAGGATGAAATCAGCCAGGACAACTCAAGAAACATCTGCTCACATCTGGTTGAATTCAGCTGTGTACATCCACAAAGAGCATCAAGTCAGCTGATCACAGCCGGTACACTAAGAAAATCTACTGGAGCTAGTGTAACTTTAGTCTAACTTCTTTTTAATCAATTAATTGCACTCGTTTCTTCACTTAATTAATGTTAGACTAAAGAGTCTATTCCCATCTACTGATATTATTTTATCATTAAGGTTCAGTTCACTTTGTAGAAAAATAGAAACCTCCTCCAAAGAGCTGCTTTTTCCCTTCTCACACATTTCAGAGCCTGTACTTTTTTACTTGTACTTGCAAAGCTGTTGATCTAGTAGCCCATCTATGTACCTACCCTCACCTATGATTGAACAGGGGTAGCTCTTCACCACCTGGGAAGCTCTAAATATCGTTTTTTGTAGATTTACCCAGGATACACCTTTTCTAAACAACTCCAAAGGATCATGAAGCAATGGATCTTTAAATTGTTGGGCAAATGAGCAAATTGCAACACTATGGAGTTCCACTTCCACTATGATGGTAAATGGTAAATGGCCTGTATTTACACTCAACAAAAATATAAACGCAACACCATTGTTACTGCTCCCATTCCCCATGGGATGGACGTAGAGACCTAAAATTCATTCCAGATACACAATATAACCATCCCTCCCAAACAGTGGTCACAAATCAGTCCAAATGTGTGGTAGTGGGCACATCTGCTATATTGAGATAATCCATCCCACCTCACAGGTGTGCCACATCAGGATGCTGATCTGACATCATGAGTAGTGCACAGGTGTACCTCAGACTGCCCACAACAAAAGGCCACCCTGGAATGTGCAGTTTTGTCTCACAGCAAAATGCCACAGATGCCACAAGCAATGAGGGAGCGTGCAATTGGCATGCTGACAGCAGGAATGTCAACCAGATCTGTCGCCCGTGCATTGAATGTTCATTTCTCAACCATAAGCCGTCTCCACAGGCGTTTCAGAGAATATGGCAGCACATCCAACCGGCCTCACAACCGCAGACCTCGTGTAACCACACCAGCCCAGGACCTCCACATCCAGCAGGTTCACCTCCAAGATCGTCTGGGACCAGCCACCCAGACAGCTGCTGGAACAATTGGTTTGCACAACCAAACAATTTCTGCACAAACTGTCAGAAACCGTCTCAGGGACGCTCAACTGCATGCCCGTCGTCCTCATCGGGGTCTTGACCTGACTCCAGCTCGTCGCCGTAACAGACTTGTGTGGGCAAATGCTCACATTCGATGGCGTCTGGCACGTTGGAGAGGTGTGCGCTTCACGGATGAATCATGGTTCACATTGTTCAGGGCAGATGGCAGCTGAGAATGTCCCAGTTCTTGCATGGCCAGCATACTCACCGGACATGTCACCCATTGAGCATGTTCGGGATGTGCTTGACCGGCGTATACGACAGCGTATACCAGTTCCCACGAATATCCAACAACCTCGCACAACCATTGAAGTGGAGTGGACCAACATTCCACAGGCCACAATTGACAATCTGATAGACTCCATGCGACGATGTGTTGCACTGCATGAGGCAAATGGTGGTCACACCAGATACTGACCGGTTCTGGGTCCCCAGACCCCCAATAGCGCAAAAAACTGCACATTCCAGGGTGGCCTTTTGTTGTGGGCAGTCTGAGGTACACCTGTGCACTACTCATGATGTCAGATCAGCATCCTGATGTGGCACACCTGTGAGGTGGGATGGATTATCTCAATATAGCAGATGTGCCCACTACCACACATTTGGACTGATTTGTGACCACTGTTTGGGAGGGATGGTTATATTGTGTATCTGGAATGAATTTTAGGTCTCTACGTCCATCCCATGGGGAATGGGAGCAGTAACAAAGGTGTTGCGTTTATATTTTTGTTGAGTGTATATAGCGCTTTACTACACTGTAAAAAAAAAAATCTGTCAAATTTACGGTAAAATACCGGCAGCTGTGGTTGCCAGGAATATACCGTGTAAAAAATGTGGAATCTGTAAAAGACAATACGGTATACTGGTTTTGTAACCCTAATTTTTAAGGTAGACAACGTATTATTTTACCAAAATCATGATAGAAAAAAACAAATATATTTGTCAATTATACAGCAATTTAATGTAAAAAAATGCAACTTTCCATAGCTTTTTACGGATATTTGCAGTAAAAAAAAAGTTATAATATAATATTTACAGTAATTTGTTGTTAATTTAACAGTAATAGGATAGACCCTATTATTGTAAATAACTGTAAAAATAACAGAAATATGTTAAACCTTATTAAAACCTTTGACAGTAAAAAACACAGTGAAATTGTATAACAAATTACAGCATTTTATTTTGACCAGATACATTTTACGGTAAATTCCTGGCAACCACAGCTGCCGGTATTTTACCGCTAAAAATACAGTACAATATGAGGAACATAAATGGTTTACCGTACATTTTACATTTGCAACCGCTAAATATAGAAAAATCTAAAGATGCTCATATACAACCAAGGTAGAGAATATTACTGATAAACAATGAGAAAATTTGACATACCATTTGAAAACAGACTAAACATATTATTTTCTCTATTCCTACAAAACAGCATAGATCTTGAGAATACAGCATGTGTCCATATATATGGCTGGTAATCCATGGAGGAATGAATAAACATGAAACAAAATATTACCTGCCCCTGACCTATCAACAGTAATGAGTCACTGGGTCCTGCCTTGGTGAAGGAAAGGACTCGGTGGAGTTTCTAATGCGCATGGTGTTGAAGATACAAGCTCTGCAGGAGTACTTCAATGTCCATCAGGAGTTCACTTTGGAGTGGCAGGATCCCCTCTGCAGCAAAAAAAAAAATGGACAAAGTTTGATCAGTGCTTGAGCAAAATGCACAGAAATGAACAAAACGTGCTGCCAAAAACAGATCTAATGATAAATGATTTCTTAAGTGTAAAATATACAGTTCTTAAAGGATAGCTATTGTCAAAATGCAACCTGGGCTGTTTTTTTTGTTGTTGTTTTTTTACTGTAAACGAGACAAACATATATCTAAAAGCATAATTACGACAAACGAGCCGTTTTTGAGATTGACCGTGATTTTATTTCGTGGTCAATAGCCAGTGAATGGGAATACTAGGGGGCCGGGGCATAAATTTGAGCACATCAAAATCGATACAGTAAAAAAAAAAAAAAAAAAAAAAAAAAAAAAAAAACACAGCCCAGGTTGCGTTTTGGCAATAGTTATACTTTAAATCTTGAAGTTAATGGCTGAATGCATGGTGATGAGACCTATCATTCAATCTACATTTTATAGCGTATGAAACTGCTCACCTGGACATGAACCTGAGCTCGGCTGATTAAGATTAGTGTCTCCTGTCCATCTTTCTTTAGCAAAACTTGAATAATACCACTGCTTACCTCTCATTGAATCTTTGGGTGCAGACTTAATTGAAGAGCCTCGTATAAACAGGCAGGGTGTGATGTTTAGGGAAACTAAAGAATACAGCCGCCATCATTTCTGCCAGAAGACTCATGGGGTGCAACGAAGCTTTCATTGTGGACTGGCTAGATACCTTCTGCATTCAGAAAGAAAACAAGAAGGGCATACACCATAAACAATAATAACTGACAAAAATAATGAGACAAGAAATTAAAGTAACAAAATAAGTGCAAATCAAGTTTCCCTGTGTTACAGTGTAGCTGAATGTTTTTCAACAATTTGATTTACGGTAAAACACATACCAAATATTTCCAGCCAAGGTTTGTTTCAATCTTCAGCATGTTTTTCCTGCCATTGTCTTGAAACTGTTTCATCGGTCCCTCTCATTTGATGCCGTTTACAAAAACAAAACAGCAATATTGTAAAGGGGAAAAGGAAAATTAATTTAATGGGAAAAAAAAAAGATTATGACCTGAAATCTCACCATTTCCTGATAGTCACAGGTCCTTTGAGTATCCTTATGGTTTCTGCTCAAATTCAGTGTCTGAAAAGGGCAGGAACAAAACAAACCTTTTTAATCATAATAAAGACAAAATAAGATTTAGAGACAGACGACAAAGAAATGTGTAAAATATCTTCTTGAATCTGTTTACTTTACTAACCTTGAAAGAGACTCTTGGGTCTTAGCTGTGCCACCACCCTTAAACCTTAAAACAGATGGAGACGATATGCTGGCCTGGCTTGAAATTTCCATATTTGGTGCTGTAAAACAATATCACAAACAATAGATTAATTGTACTTTTTGGACCTTGGCCAAAGCATAATCGAAAAAACAGAAAGCCCTTCATGGCTATTGTGCAATGAAATCATAATACTTACTGGTTTGTTTCTCAGATGTCTCCACTCCTAATGATTGTAGTGCCTCCAGTACAATTTCAAGGATTGAGGCAGACAGGTCCGGCAGCACCTTAGTAATGGAACTCCTTATGCTGTCCCCCATTTCCAAGATGTCTGATAAAAGAATGTGAATAAAGGTCAATTTACACCAAGTGGTACCTTTGGTCTTAAAATATGAAGCTGATCTTGCTTGATACTACACTTTTATACAGTGTTTCGTAAGTACCAAACTAACAGCACCATTATTGTGACAGCACACTGTGTTTCAATGGAACCATTTGGTACCCATACTTCATGTAAGATGTTAATGGATAGAAATCAATTAAGTCAGTGGGTTTTGACCAAAAAAATCATTTTATTTAAAACAGCTTACTATCACTTATGTCACACAGAACATCAGCAGGAGGCTGAGTAGAGGGCTCTTCTGATTTCTGCCACAGATCAGACTCTAGCAGACATCTCAAAGTCTCTCTTAAAGGCACATAATAGGCAAACCTATCTTTTCTGTTTTCATCTCTCCCTAAAAATATTTTCTTTGGTTCCGCATAGTTGAAGGCTTTTTTAAAGATCTGAGCTCTGGAGTGCACTGTCCTCAATGGCCCGGTATGACATGCAGAAAAAAGATCATAGCTTTTGACAGACTCGCAGACTTTATTGATGTCCTCCTCTGATAATGATGTGTCATCTTTTAACAGTGATGCAAGTTTACCCAAACTGTATGTCTGTCCCAACTCATGCATGTTCTGCATTTCCTCTACAATGTTCTGTATGGTTGAAGCAGGCAGTAGAAACTGACCCTGCAATTTTAAGTAGAATAGTGAAACGTTTCTCAGAAAAAGATCACAGAATTCAGGGGGCATTTCCATGTTATCTTCATCTGTAATAGACTGTGCAGCAGGCTCGGAAATCAAGGGTACAAAGTCATCTGATGTGGTTGGAACAGATGATGATTGACATGCAGACTCTCTATATAAATCACCAATGCTGCTGTCTGAAAACTCTGTGTTTACGTGACATGTGAGCAGCAAAAGATGATTTAACTCTAAAGGTATTTGTGCATCCTCTTACTGGACAAGTGACCACGTGTCCTTCCACAATATGGCTCTTCAGATGAGCTATTAACTCTTTAGAGTTCTGACACTGACGTTCACACATCGCCATTGCACATGTAAACGAAGAAACCACCACCACACCAGTGACATGGGTGGGGGCAGAGTGTCTTCGGTAAAAATGAGCCTTAAACGCGCCATACCTGGTGTATGTCTGCTTGCAGCCTGCTTCAATACACCGAAAGAAACAACGTGGCTCATTCCGATGCAGTTTACAATAAAGCACGTAGCCCCTTGATGACTGAACTACCTTACCACAGAAATTACACGTTAACATAACTCCATGTACTTTGGTAATTCCTCCCTAGCGAATTAAGCACGCCATATACAGAAACTAATCCAGAGCAATGCTTCCCTCGCAACAGTAATGCTAACTCAACTCACAAATGCTAACTAAATTCACAACCTCACTCATAAAAAACGAACTGCTAAAATTATCTATAAACGCTGGGCTGGTGGATTTTTATAACAGAGATAACTTGAAGTTGCATGTACTCACCTCACCTCGAACTAATTGTAAGCTGCCAGGATGTCTACAAATTCCGAAGATGCTGTGGTCCAAGCAGCAATAAATGGCGCTAATATACGAGTTCAAAACTGTGTCCGTTAGCGAAGCCAACTTGAGTCTCCTGCATGAAAAAAAAGAGCGGTTGGCACACAGCTCAGCAGCGCGCCACGCTATTGGTCATTTTCAGGTGACGTCATCCCGCAATGTAACGTCGCTCTTTGTTTCTTTAGGAGGTTCGAATTTGATCAGAAGTCACGTCTGCAGACCGCTGCAGCCACGTCTTGCCTTGCTTCCCCCTTTTTTGGTGAAATGGTTCGCTCATACTGCACAATGTTGCTACCAGATTTTTTTTCTCTGCAATTCGAACGTAAAACGTCTGTACACAGTTTACCAGCAGTTTAGCTACCAATCAACAGCGATCACACAAATTCAAAATTTAAGGCCGACCCACTTAAGGTGGTCTGATAATATGGCGTGAAACACAACAACATAAAGTTGTTTTAAAATAATGATTAAAAAAGATTATTGAAATCAATTTTATTCACAACCATAAACTTTATTTTTAACATCTTCTTTTGCTGTTGATTTTTTTATCAGAAGGTTAACAATGATATACTGCAGGCCTAACTTTTAATCTGTATATCAGTATCTGAATTTAAAAAAAAATAAAAATACTATCAGTTTTATTGTCTTTCACTGCTGATATTTGCTTTTTTTTAATGGTATGTACTGGTTGTATTATTGCAGTGGACCCTATTTTTTAATATCTTGTTTCTGTAAAAATGAATGTTTTTGTTTGCTTAAAAATCTACAGCTTTATACTGTGAATTCCAATGTGCACAACCCCAAAAGATGTAGTTTTACTCAAATAATACCGTAAAATCTAAGTTTTTCAGACATTTTCAACATTACAATATGTAATTGTAAAATGTATGCATATTTATTTGTTTTCACAGAAAATATTTATAATTTCAACATTTTATTACAGTAAAAAACAAAGTTTTATCCAGTCTCACAATTAACGGTTATTCAATCTATTTAATACAGTAAAAGGAAGTTTTTGGTTTTATGCTCCATTACCGTTGGAATTTGACGGTGTTTTGCTGTATATTTTACTGACTTTTTTTACAGTGTAGTCCCTAAGGACCCCAAAGCGCTTTACATATCCAGTCATCCACCCATTCACTCACACATTCACACACTGGTGATGGCAAGCTGCATTGTAGCCACAGCCACCCTGGGGCGCACTGACAGAGGCGAGGCTGCCGGACACTGGCGCCACCAGGCCCTCTGACCACCACCAGTAGGCAACGGGTGAAGTGTCATAAGAAAGGTAAAAACAATCCTTATGGAGTAGTGATGACACAAGACAAATTCTGGACCATCATCCAGGAGACTGGATGATGGTCCAGGGGTGGGATTTTTGAGAACCTTTGAATTGTCAGACTTTTCCATTTGCATTTGTATTAGCATTGGGAAAACCGTGGTTTGGTTGAAACTGACCTTACAAAAGTAAGACCATAAATTGTGGAGATAAGTTAATTTGAAACCCAATTATAATACATCAAACAACTAAAGGGAAATTGAAAACAGGGCTGCTGTACATCCTTTTAAGCTCGTTAACCAGTTTGATGAGAAGCACTGGACTGGTGCTGCAACCACGCGGTTATGTGAATACTGGGAGCCATATTCTATTTCATTCTATTAAAAAGCAGCCACAGGTGATGAGAGATGGGATGGGAGATATGTAAATGAGCTTAGAAGGTAGCAGGTTGCGAGTCTGCATCTAATTGAAGTTGCTGAGGTCTCCTTGCTTCTTCCCCCAGGCCTAATACCTCCATCAGCACAACATAAGGAGAGTTCTTTATCGTTTAATCACTTCCATCAGACCTGGGTCAGTTGGCATTTCTATGCAGTTTTTTGACTGGCAGATTTACGGGCTTTATGTTCATACAAGTGCATTTAATATCAATTTACAGTTACAAACCATTAGCCAAAGCACTTTAACAGAGGAAGCTCAGGCAAGGAGCAATGTTTCATTATTTTTTCCCCTTAAAGACAGTTGAAGTACATCTCTAAAAAAACATGTTCACAATAACGGACACGTTTGTGTCCTCTGTCTTACTAACAGAACAGCTGGTTAATGCCCATTGTAGTTAGTTATTGAACCATGAAGGAAGTTTTGGTATTAGGCACCACAATTCTGCATGAGCTTTAGTCTATTCGCTGCTTGTGACAAACACAGCATCCACACCCACTGCTGCTGCAATATATATACGCTTAAAAAAATAAAAATTACTAAGAAAAAGCATCTTTCTGGATCTCCATACTATAACTTCCTAATCCACACTTTTATCAACAGCAGACAGCCCTGTCATGTTTACAGCCACCACAAGTTCTGAACTACATGCGAGTCAATATCTGATCCAGTGTCTCTGATTCCAACTTAAATTAGTGGATATTTTGCACACACACATAACTTTGCCATGTATTTTTGTATAACAATATTTTCTGCAAACATCAAATGCTGTCACATGCTGTTCAACTCTGAATCAAATAAGCTTCTTATTGGAAATACAACTTTTTTGCATAATGGTAATTGATTGTTTTTCCTGATAACAGCTTTAACTTTGTGACAAGTGTTCCCGAATGAACTAATCAAGAGTGACTTTTACTCCTTGGGAATTTCTAATTATCTGTGCAGCGCACCATATTACCTGAATCTAGACTGCAATGTTTTGGCTTAGTAATTACTGACAATTACTTTATGACAAATCAGCAGCATCTTGTAATCATATATCACTGAGCAGGAGGATTCTGGTTTGGGTCTTTTACTCCACTAGCAGGGGATACCTGTAGGCACAGCCTCAATGATGATTACACATGAGTTTTCGATTCATGTCAAGGACCATAAACCTAAAATGAGAACAGGTTGCACAAGCTGCAAAATGGCAATAAAGACAATCAGTGTTAAAACTAATGATTTAAATTTTGCGTATTCTTTTTGTTTTGGCTCTTTCATTGTATTTAATGTGGCTGCTAGTCTGAGTCTGAGTACAATATACAGTTAGGGATTGAACTGAATTTTGGGTTCCTCTTGCTCGAACCTTTAAGAGGCAGAACAACTCATACTTTGAAGAAGACTTGTACGATCGGTCAGGTGGACCATGTTCCCTGAAACTGGCTTACACCCATGTACTTCTAGAACTACATGTCCACAAAAGAACTGGGAATTAACGTTTGAACTGAAAAAATATATATGCATCACCGCCACCCTCATAAACCTCCACTGGCTCCCAGTCAAGTCACATATTACTTACAAGATCCTTTTTCTCACTCACAAATCCTTCAGTGCTCTGGGCCCTCAGTCTGACCTGCTGCACAGTTACACACAGTCTTGAATGCTACAGTCCTCAGCCATGGACCTGCTTTCTTTCCCCTGCTCCAACCTTCATACCTTTGGGGACAGAGCCTTCAGTGTAGCCCCCACCCTCTGGAACTCTCTCCCATCTAAGCTTTGCAGTGCCCCATCAACAGACCTTTTTCAGAAACTTCTCAAAACTCACCTCTTCCCCGTTGTTTGTTTATACTCTTTTATAAAGCATTCAGGACTTCCTTGAACTGCGCTGTACAAATCGAAATTATATTATTATTACAAAAAATGAAAGGGGAAAAAAAAGGAGACGGGGTGCATACCCCATTTACCAAAACTATTTGGATTCCTTGAAGGATTTCAAGCCAGTCTTAAACATTAAAAGACCATTTGCAAGCTGAATGAAAATGTTCCTTCCTCAGGCACTCAAATGCATATTAGATGCAAAGTGCGCATCTCATTTCCTTGTTTCTCCTTCCTTGTTCTCAAACAATTACTGTGACAATAACATTCCCCGTGTTCATTCATCCAATATTCTCTTTATTGGTCATGCAGTCAGCTGGTGCTATACTCTCCTGCTCCACATCCCAGCAAAGTTTTATACACAAAGTAGTCAAGAGTCAGATTTGTCTTGAACTAATCTGGTTTTGAGGGAAACCAGATCTGTTTTTATGGAGGAGGATTAAACAATGATGCTCCGTCCTGCCTCGGCCCACTCACCTCCAGAACTGACGCTGCACCTTATCATCACTTCATCGAGCGAACACGTCCATAATCTGAACCTAGTGCAACTGTAATTACTCTTCCTTAGCAAAAATGGATTTTTACCTCGATTGCTGGCTGCTCCAGGTGAAGTTATGGTTTTCTCCTTCACATAATTTAACACATTACTCTTTAGGATTGTGTTTTCATCCCTGGTCATTGCTTTCAGTCACCCTTTATTCGCTGTTGCAACAGCCGCCTGGTCTCCATTCTCAGTTTGCCTTTGTCAGCTGACTTCTCTGCCTCACCTGGTCCAGTGTTCCCAAACTATGTTTACTGCTGTGCTGGTCGTCTGTCTTAGTTCATTCTTCGTTAGTTTCATGGTTTTGCTATTTGGCTATTTCATGCACTTATTGTTTCTAATAAACAGTTTTGCATGTCAGTTTTCATTTTATATTTTTCTGATTCCAACTAATAATTTTTCCCCTTAAAAGCCGATAAAAAAAAAAAAGAAAACACTGCAAAGAGCATCAGAAAAATCTACGGTACATGTATAGTATGTATAGTATATATTGTAAGCAGACATGGGCAGTAAAGCGGTAATCCAATTACTTTTTTCAAGTAATGAGTAATGTAAGGGATTACTATTGCAAAAAAGTAATTAGATTACTGTTGCTTTCCTGTAAGCACGCTGCGTTACTGCATTACTAAACTGTGATTTTGCTTGTGAGAGTGTCTCGTGACAATGACGTAATCGTGTGCGGTGTCCGTGGTAACAGACGTGTGCGGATCAACAATACCACTGATGGAATGACTTGTTGCCCAATACGGAGTACAGGAGAGAGTACGACCATGCAGCGTTTAAAGCGTGGAAGTACTGACTCCGTAAAAAGGGACAAAACATTAGCGTCAGCTGTTCACTCTGTGTGGGAAGAAAACTTCTTTCTACAGTGAAAAATGGAACGTCAAATCTGAGCGAGCTGCCACGGGAATGTGACATTCCCAGAGAAACCACCGGATCTTCCACTGACATGACCTCTGTGGCACCGGGCAAACCTCCACCCGCCCCACTCCTGCTAAACAGGTGACAATAGATTTGAGAGCGACAGGACTCAGTGCTGCTGAATCTTTGATTTTACTCATTTTCTGCTGTTTTACTTGCATCTATTTGAAAGAGTGAGTGCAAACACAAAACATTTTATTTTACATGCTTGATTTTGCAGGAAATAGGAGTTTCTTCAGGATTTCTTCAAGTCAGAGACTCTTGCATATAATTTAAATTTGGCTGGCAGGTGTATGTCACATTTACAGCGTTTTAAGTTTTAGTTTATTTGGATGTTTATGTTTAAGTTCTTCAGGTGTGCTAAGTTCATTTGTTTATTAGATTCCCTTTGTGTTTTCAACCCCTGTGTTAAATGTCCTTCGTCTTTTATGTGTTTCATGTCTGCATGTCTTTTGTTGTCAAGTTCATGTTGTCATGTTTGCGTTTCATTATGTTTCCTGTTTTATTTTGAAGAGGTCCTGTGTTCCTGTGTTTAGTTTTACACTTCCCCTGTGACGTCGTTATGTTCATTTGTTTCAGCTGTCTTGTGTATTTAGTCTGCGTTTTCTCATTCAGTTTGTGTCAGGTTGTCTGTTGTTTTCCCATTCTCATTTAACTCATTTAACTGAGGGGCTACCAACGATATTAGATGTAGAGTGCCAGCTGAGTCAAGCAGTTCATGGACTTTTCCAGATAGTGAATTACTGGGATTATTTTTTTATTAATTCACACTAAAACATCACAAAGTTTCAGATAAAAGCCGTAGAAACTGACCTGGAGGTAACCTTAGTAACAGAAGACTACAGGGGCCAGTGTCTTGAACATCAGAGAAGGGTGAAGAAGGAACTAGAACAGCAGGATGATATGAACATAGTGCCTGAGGTGTTCATGATATCAGTTGGTGGGGTTGGTAGTTTCTTCTTCTAGTTCACTTTCACGACAATTATGAATGTACCGGGAGCTCCATGTTTAACATCATTTAGTTAAGACTAATTGATAACCAATTAAATGAATCCAGGTGCGTTTCTCCTAAAGTGGGGAAAAAAGCACCAATCAGAACTCACCCTCACAGAAAGCTACCACCCCCTTTCTCCCTCTAGTTAACCTTATGCCTTCTGACCAGCACTTACATGGACCCTACTACCTGCCCAGGTAAGGCGGGGATGACAAAAACACAGGCAAAAAAAATTATATATATAAAAAAAATAAATAAATGAGGAACCCTGCTGACACACAGAGGACACATGGTGACATGTGGGCTAAAAATACACTGTAAAGGCTGTTTACCAGAATGTTAGCAGGTACAGAAACGCCGCTCCCTGCTGTTCATGTGGTGCAGCCCTTTGGTACCAAAGAACAGCCTGACTTCACGCTGCCTGATTAGCAGCAAGTGTTTAGGTAACAACAGCAGACAGTGAAACTATGAAATGAATACAATTAATAAATTAGGGCCCAGCTTTCTCTATATGGATTAAACAATAAAGATCTCAGAAAGATTTATGTATTTATTTTAGTATAGTCTAAATCCACGTGTTGAACATTTTGCCATCTCCCAGTGAAATCAATGGATTTAGCTTATTTAAAAAATAAATATGTAACATGTTTTCTGCAGGAATTTAGGCTTTGGCTCGTGAGGCATAATCACTATTCTCAAGCAGGAAACTGGGAGTAAATGCTTTTACAGACAAGAAAAACCCTTGATACCTTTTTTTAAAATTGTTCTATAATCTATCCCTGCTTTTTGTTTTGCTGCATAAACCACATTTCCCACATCTATCCACAAAAGCTTTCTCTTACAAAAACATTTTGGCAAAATTGCATCCCATCTTCACTCCCCATTTGCTCACTTCAGCCCCTCGTAAAAATGATTTTGTGAATTCATGTTTAAATTGCACTTCAAAGAAGTAATTTTTTATTTTATTTCAAAACTAACTTTCAGATTCACCGAGCAACTGGCAAGCCAAGCCCGTCTTCAACTTTCCAAATATGCTTCGTGTGGATGACAGTGTTTAGTCAAATATAAGGAACTACTTCTCTCATTAGCTTGAAATGTCTTCTTCATATTTAGACTTTAATGACACTCCCGGAATATCTGCTTCTGTTCTATGGGAAGCAGGGAAAGCTGTGATGAGAGGTAAAATAATTTCTTTCTCATCACACAAAAAGAAAGAAGAAAACAAAAATATTCAGGAATTAGAAAAAAACATCAAATCACTAGAAGAAGCCTACGCGTCCCACCAAGATCAGGAAACATTGAACAAAATATGCAAAACAAAACTAGAATTAAATGAAACTATTAATAAAAAAACACAATTCCTTATACAAAGACTTCGCTTGCAGAATTTTGAACACAGTAACAAATCAGGTCGATTTCTAGCTAACCAGCTAAAAATAAATAAAGAAAAAACAACTATATGTGCTGCTAAAGATTTATCGGGGAACACAATATATGATCCTGGAAGAATAAACAACATTTTTAGGGATTTCTATGAAACTTTATACTCACCACAAATAAACCCATCTAAAAATGAAATTGATCTGTTTCTTGACAACGTAACTCTTCCAAAATTACTAGACAGTCAAGCAATGGAATTGGATTCGCCACTGACGCCAAGTGAACTCCAGGAAGCCCTGATAAGTATGCCCAATAATAAGGCTCCAGGTCCAGACGGCTTCCCTGCAGAATTCTACAAAGAATTCTGGACAATTTTGGCACCAGTATTCCACAGCATGTTGCAGGAAATCGAGGAAAAGGGCAGACTACCACCAAATATGAATTCTGCCAACATTAGTCTCCTGCTAAAACCAGGCAAAGACCCTTTATTTCCCTCAAGCTATCGTCCAATTTCTCTTTTAAATGTAGACCTTAAAATAATCTGCAAAGCTCTCTCAAAGAGATTAGAGAAAATGACCCCCCTCTTAATTCATCCTGACCAAACTGGTTTCATAAAAGGTCGGCACTCCTCAACAAACACTCGTAGATTACTTAATTTAATAGACTACTCATACGATAAAAACATCGAAGCCATAATATTATCTCTAGATGCAGAAAAAGCATTTGACAGAGTTAATTGGAAATTTTTATTCGCAACTTTACACAAATTTGGTTTTGGAAACTCTTTCATAAACTGGATAAGAATATTATACAATTCCCCAACGGCTCGTATCAGAACAAATGACCAGACATCCTCCAGCTTCTGTCTCCTGAGGGGCACCAGACAGGGATGCCCACTCTCCCCCTCACTTTTTGCAATTTTTATCGAACCTCTAGCAGCAGCATTTAGACAGGCTACAACAATTAAGGGCATAAAATGTAAGAACATAGAACATAAAATCAGTCTCTATGCGGATGATGTGTTGCTTTTTCTGCAAAACACACAAACCAACCTCTCTGAGGTAATTACTTTAATAAACTGGTTTTCAAGAGTTTCAGATTATTCAATTAACTGGCCAAAATCTACAGTTCTCCCCATTAACTGCTCCTTCCATAATTCTTCCTCTGCCCCACTGCAATCCGGAAACATTAAATATTTAGGTATTAATATCTCTCCTAAGCTTTCAGACTTAACTAAACTAAACCACATCCCACTTCTAAAGAAAGTAGAAGGCGATCTGACTAGATGGAAATCTTTACCCATATCACTCATGGGAAGGGTCGCCACTATAAAAATGATGATCTTGCCAAAAATAAATTACTTATTTTTGATGATCCCTAACAAACCATCACAAGATTGGTTCAGATCTCTGGATTCATATATTTCCAAATTCCTTTGGAAAGATAAACCCCCGCGTATTAGCTTAAAAACGCTACAAAGAACCAAGGATAGAGGAGGATTAGATCTGCCTAATTTTCACCAATACTTCTTAGCCAACAGGCTTCAGTTCATCTCAGAATGGTTAAAACATACCTTCTTAGTTGAGCCCTGGCTAGATGTTGAACAGGCACTATGCAAGGATCTAGAGATTTCAGACCTACCATTTATTAGCTCAAACATCAAAAGACATGAATGCTTTAAAAGTATCAACATCAGCTTTTCTCTAACAGCATGGTGGGAGTTTCTAAAAATAACGGAGTCTTCATTAATCCCATGCAAACGTACACCTATCTGGAATAACCCTGACATATTACAAAACAATAATATGATTAATTTCCCAGAATGGAGTTGTAAAGGAATTAAATACTTAGAACATATATTAGAGGGAACAGAATTTATTCCATTTGACAGACTAGTTGAACAATATGGGATCAACAAGACAAGGTTTTTAGAATATCAACAAATTAAATCCATAGTAAAAAAGAAATTTAACCTCAGTCAAGTTGAATTACAAACACCACTAAGTGCGGCACATTTTCTTACTCTTAAATCCCCCAAATTATTATCTAAAATATACAGAACACTTTCTAAATTAGATGAATCAATATCCCTTCCTACTGCAAAGTGGGAAGCAGATTTATCAGTCAACCTAGACCAAAACTTCTGGTCTCAGATTTGCTTAAAAACTTTTAAATTAATTAAAAATCCCAGTCTGCAATTAATACAATACAAAATACTTCATAGAGTGCACTATACAGGTCATCGGATGTTCAAGATGGGCTTTACATCTTCCAACAACTGCTCACACTGTCAAGGCAATACACCAGACAATTACATCCACGCTCTTTGGTTCTGTCCACCAGTGCAAAAGTTTTGGCGCGAGATATGTGAAGACTTATCAAAATGTCTGAAATGTAACATTCCAACCTCCCCCTTAGTGTGTTTGTTGGGCAGCTTAGATAATGTCACTTCAGAAAAGAATATAGCCCATATGATCTTCACTGCCCTATGCATAGCCAAGAAAACAGTCCTCATGAACTGGAAAAATAAAAATAATCTTAATTCTAACCAATATAGAAATTATCTATTAGATTACATTAGTCTTGACACAGCCTCTGCCACCACATCAGATCAATTGCTCTGGGCCCCTTTTATCAGCTCCATCACCTAGTGGGGGTGGGGGGTCATAGTTTGGTCCCGCCTTCACTGTTGTGATTGGTGAGGGGGTAGGGACAGGCTTAGGGCGTCGGGGGGTTCCCCGGAGGCATCTTCCTTGGGGGGCTCAACCCGGGGTAGCGGTCACGTCCGGTTGAGGGCTCTGTTGGCTCTCAGGTGACTGTTTCCTCGCGGCTGCGTGCAGCGGGGCTAGGGGAGGGTCTGTGCTGACGGACGTGGGTTACTGACCTGGCAACCTGGCTGCCCCTGGGTGGGTCCGGGATGGGCGTGGGGTTCTGGGGGTGCTCCGTCTCTGGGCGGGGGCCCGGGCCGGGCCTCGGGGGCTCGGGTCCTGGTTGGTGTGTTGCCGGGGTTGTGGGCGGGTGGGTGCATGGGGGCCCGGCCCTGGAGCAGGGTGCCGCCGGTGCATCGAGCCGCCTGGGGGGCTCTTCAACTGGTGGGGGGGATGGTCACATCTGGCAGGAGCTTTCTTCTCTCAGGAACTCTCTGCAGGAGGGGGAGATACAGGAGAGGTGGAGGAAGATCTCAGCCTGGGCGTTTACCGTCTTATGTAGTCTGGAAGATGTGTGGTTGGTGGGGTGGGTGCAGTTTTCTCTGTGGTGGGGTTGGGTGGACTGTCCAGGGCTCTGTGGAGCCGGGGGGCGCTACTGCACTGGGCCCCGGTCTGATGGGCCTGGGCCCCCCTTCCCTGGCGGGTCGCGGAGGGTGGGAGTGCCTACTGGGGTCAGCGGGGGAGCTGGCCCCAGGGAGGGGTCTCTTGCCCCTCCCTTCCTTCCCTCCCCATCTCCAGCTGCCTCCCTCTTCCCGCTCCTCCACAACCACCCACACATGCAGGGCCTTGGAGTGGGGGTATGTCACCAGGGTGCAGAGGAGGCTACCCCCCCCCCTGTCCCCTTCTGGCTGCCTCTGCCTCAATTTTATCCCACATCTTAGACATTCACATTATTCACACTCTCATTACACATACATATAGGATCTTGGGGGTGGGCACAATCACGGAGTCCAAATCACCATCAGGGTGTATACCTCACCCCTGACGTCGTTGCCCACCTCTCAATTTTAAATACACTTAGTCATTGAGGGTTAGCAGGAGGGACTATGCGCTTACCTGCTGCTCCTTGGCAGGTAGCTCCATGCCCTCCTGGGTTTTAATTGCACCTTAGAACACATATGCATCAACACTACAATGAGCGGGTGGAGGGAGGTTTGGAGTCTTCTCCCACCCCCATTCTCTGCGGCCTGCTGGAGCGGGAGGGCTAGTAGGAGGAGTTGGCCGTCCGACTGCGGTCTGGGGTGTGGGGCCTCCCTGCTGCTGCGGAGTCGGGGTGGTCTGCCTCTCCCCACCGCAGGGAAAAGGGTAACACCACCTGGGTCTGGGTGCAATTCCCCCCTCCAGGGGCAAGGGTACCTAGACCCGGATTGTAGAGTACGCTTGGGGAGTGTGATCGTGTGTACAGCGTCTCTTTATGTCTGTCTCCACGTTGGTTGAGTGTGGAGTGAGTGCATATGAGAGCATGAGGGTGGGAATGGATGTTTGTGTCTGTGTGTGCCTGTATGTCTGTGTCTATATGTCAGGTTGGGTATCAGACGCCACCTCTCTGGGGACACCTCAGGCCCTCCAAGGTTTGGAGGCCTATCTCCACCCACCACCACTTCCCCTGCCGGTGGCGGACTCCCTCAGGTGTCGGTGTGTTGGTGGTTCTTTGTGTCTGGGGGTGGGCGTCCGGGTACACACCGGCTCACTCCTTGGCGGCCGCTTGTCGGGGCCTGGGGCCTGGGGCTCGCTCGGGCCCCCTTTGGAGGTGGGGTGCCCCCGGCCTCTCGGCCTAGGGCTCGGTCACTCAGGCGCAGCTGGGGGCCGGCGGAGCTCACGGGCGCGTCACTGCAACCCCCCCTGGCTTCTGCTCCGCGGCTGCTGAGTGAGCCCTCATCTGGGACTCTCCTCAGCTCTTACTGGAACAGTGGCGCGGCTGCCCCTCTGTTGGTCTTCCATGGTCTCTTGTGTTCTGGGGGCCTCTGGATGTCTGGAGTTTTGATCTCCTCCATACCCGCTTCACACCCTGGAGGACGGGGCTGAGGCCCCCCCACACTCCCTAGCAGATCATTACATGGAGAAACCTTTGGAATGCAAGCATGCTGATCCACACAGGTATGCACACATGGGTATTCACAGACGCGGACTAAAGCTTTCTTGGCTGCTGCCTCAAAGCACACTGTGCGCTGTCTATCTTGCGTGCTGCACAATATTGTTTATTACTTAGTAAATACTGATATCTATGACTAGCTAGTTTATTGTGATGGTGCTTTGTTTTCTCTATTATTATGTTGCTCTTTGTTGTTTGCTGTCTCCTCTGTTTGTTTGTTTGTTTGTTTGTTTTTTTTTCTCCATACAGGTGACCCAGGAGTTTTTTTTTTTTTTTTTTTTTTTTTGTCTCTCTTCCCCCCCCTTCTCACCGTCTCTTCTCCCCTTTGGTTTTCTTTCTTTCTCTCCCCCTCTCTCTCTCATTCATTCCCCCTGTCCTATTTATTAAAAAAAAAAAAAAAAAAAAAAAAAAAAAAAAAAAAAAAAAATGACAAAGGATGAACTGAAGCTCTGCCATCACGTAATGTCGCATACTGCTGTTTCTGATGTCATTTGAAAAAAAAAAAAAAAAAAAAAAAAAAAAAAAAAAAAAAGAAATGTCTTCTTCTTACAACTACAAAAATACAGATAATTAATTTGGGTTTCACTACATCAGGGTTGGGCAACTTCAGGCCTCGAGTGCCGGTGTCCTGCAGGTTTTAGATCGCACCCTGCGTTAACACACCTGAATTAAATGATTAGTTCATTACCAGGCCTCTGGAGAACTTCAAGAAATGCTGAGGAGTCATTTAGCCCTTTAAATCAGCTGTGATGGATCATGGACACTGGCACTCGAGGCCTGGAGTTGCCTACCCCTGCACTACATCATTAACTTTTTTATTTATTACAGCTAATTAGCAATCATCAGTTTATTATCTTGTCCAGAAGTGATTTCTTCAGGTGTTTTTGTGCTGTTGTATCAATCGAACTCCTTTTCTCAAAAACTTTAATGATAAAAAATCAAATACAATCACATAACATAAAAAATAAAGGCTGGGACTGTGGTTTGCTGTAAAGTAAAGGTAAAGGCTACAATAATAATATAATTATAATAATACACAAATTATTTCATTCATCTTCAAGAGCCCTTCATGTGGTTAAAGTTGTTTTTGGTGGTTAAAGTTGGAGCATAGTGGGAATTTTTGGTACAAGGATTCAGATTGCATCACAGCGAATGCTCACTACAGGCTTGAACTCTGAAACTGTGATTGTGTCGTAGAAATTATTATGAATAAATTATTTTAATGTGAATACTTGACAAACTGGTATGATCATTATGACGTGCATCACACGCATCCTGCAGGCTAAATGAACATTGGTGTAGTCGGCACATGGAGTCGATGATGTGCCGGGAAAGGTTCATTCACAATATTCGTATTTCCATCCATCCATTCGCTTCCGCTTATCCTTTTCAGGGTCGCGGGGGGCGCTGGAGCCTATCCCAGCTGTTATAGGGCGAGAGGCGGGGTACACCCTGGACAGGTCGCCAGTCTGTCGCAGGGCTAACACACAGGGACAGACGCACATTCACACCAATTAACCTATCCCCACAAGCTGCATGTCTTTGGATGGTGGGAGGAAGCCGGAGTACCCGGAGGGAACCCACGCAAATCGTATTTCCATCGGATGGATTTGCAGTGTCTGACACTGATGGAATGACTTGTTGCCCATCAAAGATTTATTATACTGCATTTATAATTTTTCATTTTAGTGACCAAAATCATACAGTTACTGGTGGTAACATGCTATCATATCCCTCCTCTCCTTATTGATGCAATTTCTCTTTTCATAGCGTCTTAACAGCATCCACTGGGAGCTGCACTGCTGCTGTCCTGGTATCTCTGACTTCCTAGACCGCATCGAGCTCAACGAGGTTTCAGTGGGTCAAATATGTTTGATAGAAAAACAGAAAATCATTTCATGGTACATGAGTCACTTTTTCTCAAAGTGGTGAGCAGGGTCAAAATGTGACATAACAGGATCCATGCTGCCTGATGTAAACTGAATCTTGGGCTTTCTGCACAGCATGCAGCTGTTATGTGCAGGCTGTGTGCAGGCAGAAGTGGTAGCAGGAGGACCCAATGTGCAGACGCTCGGAGGCAAAAGGTGAACTCAAAACAGCTTTAATGCTGAACTCAAAAATGGTAAGAAAACCAAGACGCCAAATAAACTCAGGCAAGCAGAAAGAACACACACAGCATGGACGCCAGTAGATCACGACAGAGACACACAGGGCTTAAATACACAGAGGGAGCAATCAGGGAATGGGGAACAGGAGGGAAACACAGCTGGGGCAAATCAGGCCTAACGAGACAAAGGAAGCAAAACCAGACGCATTTACATGAGACACGGACTTTCAAAGTAAAACAGGAAACAGACACAGACTCACAGGCAGGCACTACAACAGAGGGAACAGAGACGTGGGACCAGGACAGACACTGACTGGACACAGGGATATAGCAGACAGGGGAGACAGCAACTAAGGATGCACAGAGACATAAACCATAAAACAGAACTCTAACAAAGAAACCAAAGACTAGAAATGATAAATAGTATAATAAACTCAAAACCCTGGGTCAACGACCCAGGCATCCTAACAGCAGCACAGACAGCTGCACTCTTTGCAGTCTGGTACTGGCTGCTCAGTCGTCTGTGTATTGTGTCACTGACTTGAAAGTCTTTGTTATTAAGAAAAACAAAACAACAGAGAAAAACAGAGAGCGGCGCTCCCTCTGAAGGTGAGAGAGATATTAACGATTTGTTATGATGTTTTTACTGCAACGTGCTGACATCAGCATCAGTGTGACATCGTTGGCTGTTGTATTAAAAACATTAAAAATGTGCCCTTTCATATGATATGTATGAGATGGTTTCTTGATATGTATTTAACCTGTTGAACCCCACTGCCCCTGTGAGCATGCTTGTTTACTCACAGATGCATTACGCACCACAGCAGCCTATCGAACAGGGCTGCTGTCACCTTTTTCAATTTTTGGTTTTGGAAAAATGATCTCTGACAAGAAAGCCTTTGTTCAGCTTCCACAGATGGAGCCCAATTGCAAACCACTTAGCTATGTCTCTAATAAAACCTCTGTAACTTTGCTCTGTTTCAATTTTCAAATGAAATGAATGAAAAAAAAATAGGAAGAAACTTTGCAGTACACACAGGGCCGGCACAATGAACACATTTTTCTAAGGTTCTTTTAAGTAATTCACTGCCATAAACTAAGGAGCTTGGAAAGAACGTGACTGGATGCTGCACCTCTCATCCAAGAGGGTTGTTTAGTTCAAAAACCAAATGGTCAAGATTACCAATTATTTATAGCCAAGTAGGGATAGTTCCTTAAGTTGTTGAAACATTATTAATCATGTGCCTCATCACAAAAAAAGGCCTTTATCATCAGATGATTCAGCTGAAACCACTGTGAGACATTCATCCTATCAGGTGACTAATAATTCTATTCAATTCAGTTTTATTTAGACAGTGTCAAATCACAACAACAGTCACCTCAAGGTTCTTTATATTGTAAGGTCGACCCTACAATAATACATACAGAGAAACCCAACAATCAAATGACCCCGATGAGCAAGCACTTTGGCGACAGTGAAAAGGAAAAACTCCCTTTTAACAGGAAGAAACCTCCGGTAGAACCAGGCTCAGGGAGGGGCGGGGCCATCTGCTGTGATTGGTTGGAATGAGAGAAGGAAGACAGGATAAAGACATGCTGTGGAAGAGAGACAGAGATGAATAACAAGTATGATTCAGTGCAGAGAGGTCTGTTAACACATAGGCGGTGTCCAAATTCACGGGCTGCATCCTCCTGAGGCCGCATTTGTAGACCAATTACGTCACAGCGACGCGACAAAGGCTGTACAAATTCGTAGACTCCTCTGAATGCAGCCAACAATGGCGGCCGCTACTAAGTTTTTAATATTACTCTTATTACTCTTTCTGTGTCACAAAATGAAGTTTTAACATATTTTCAGGTGAGAATGTAGCTGTGTAAACTTCAAATATTTGCTCGGTTTATCGAGACACTTTGCAAAAGTGCTTCGACGTTTTCGGAGATGTCTGTTACCCACCAGCTCGATAGCTAGCCGAGAGCTCGAGGGTCACTAGAGCCGCCGAGAACGGCACAACTCCCGGCACATCATGTTCAGATCACCGCGGACTTTCGCTACTCAGGTTAAACGTAATATATAAGTCACTTAAAATGTTATTGTTGGGCTTTTTTCAGTGTTTTATTTGTTTGTGAGTAAATCGGTTTGGCTGAGATTAAAGTTATTAGATTAGATAAAATAAAACTTTATTAATCCCCTGAGTGGTTTTCACACAGCTGAATAAACATCAAACAGAAAACTGATTAAACAGAAGTGTGAGAATTTACTCCAGTGTCCTGTTATATTTTAGATAGCAAGGAGCAGACGGCCGAGTTTATTAAACTCCACTGAGACAGCGGTGACGCTAATGTGAAGGCTAGACCGTCCAATTTCCCCAGCCGTTTACTTCTGGTCTACCCGACCTCTTGAGGACCCGGCCCACATAGACTGAGAGGGCCGGGTCCTCAGGAGGATGCAGCCCATGAATTTGGACACGACTATAGTGAGTGAAGAAGAAACACCCAGTGCATCATGGGAATCCCCCGGCAGCCTACACCTGTTGCAGCATAACTAAGGGAGGATTCAGGGTCACCTGGTCCAGCCCTAACTATATGCTTTAGCAAAAAGGAAAGTTTGAAGCCTTGAAAGTAGAGATAGTGTCTGTCTCCTGAATCCAAACTGGAAGCTGGTTCCACAGAAGAGGGGCCTGAAAACTGAAGGCTCTGCCTCCCATTCTACTTTTAAATACTCTAGGAAGCCTTATAGAGGTCACCTGACACAAGAGTGGTGGCTGAGGTACTTGGGAAGGGATCCCAAAACGGGATTGTAGGGGAGAGTTGTTGTCATAAGCCACACCCCCTATGGAATGACGGTCCAAGTATTCATGAATGGCATCTTTTTCTCCTTTTACACCATCTATGCAGTGTTTGCTTTGTCACTTCTAAAAAATACTCTCTTCTTTAATCCCAGACAACGCTGTCGTAAACTCCTCACCTGTTTGCATCCATCCTCTACATTACTGCCTTTGTGACCATTATCTTTAAGTAAATTGTCTTTACTTGCCTTTCTGTAAAAGTCATGTATGTAAAAGTATTTACTTACCATAAAGATCCGTACCACGATGACTCCCATGCTGATACTACTTTTCTCAGCTCTTCACCACAAGCAGTGCAGGCCGAGCACATCTGAGAACTGTTACGCACAAACACCCATCAAATCGAAAGCTCATCTCCACTGTGGAGCTTCAGTCTCACTCTTGGGGGCCATCATCCACAGCTTGTGGCCAAGTAGGAATCAACATTTCACTTTCACCTCACCTCACTCTTCATCAGACTGACCCATAATGTGGTAATAATGTTTTCAATCTAAATTTAGGGTTTAGGTTGAAATTGTGGCACAGGGCTTCCAGCAGGAACACGGGAGGAGCTGATGCTGAAATTTCCAGATTCACCTTTCAGTCGTCATTACATGAAAAGATTCTGCTTTGAAGGATCATTCTGGTTGATTTTAACTTGGTGTAAAGTTGGTGAATGCAAATCTGTGGAGTTGATCAAACAGCGAGTAAGTAAGTAACATATCAGGCAGTTCTGTCAAGGTCAAGGTAACTTTATTTATACCCATAGGCAAGGTAAATTTGCTTTACAGAAAAAATGACAGCATTTGGCATCCTTTTAAAAACACACATACCTTGTAAAGATATAAACCTCACTGTGGCACATATATAGTAATTTTAATATTTCGAATCAAAAACAGTTCTTATTTAATTCAGTGACAGCAACGGGAACAAAGCTATTTTTATAACGCTTTGTCCTGCATCTCGGAAATAGAAGCCTCCGTCCTGAGGGAAGAAGCTGAAATTCACCCCTTAGAGGATGGGAACCATTTTTAAGGATTGATAAAGCCATCCTCTGAGTTTTTCTCTGTGACAGAGGTCTGACTGAACCATGCCACCAAACAGAAGGATAAAACAGACTGAATAAAAGAACGATAAAACAAAGTTAAAATTTTTTGGTCAATGTGGAAATGAGCAATGTTAGGATGCCTGGGTCGTTGACCCAGGGTTTTTGAGTTTACGATATTATTTATACTGTCTAGTTTTTGGTTTCTTTGAGTTCTGTCTTATGGCTTAGGTCTCTGTCTTCTTTAGTTGCTCTGTCTCCCCTATCACCTGCATCCCCTTGTCTAGTTCGCATCTATGTGTATCCTAAGTTCCTATATCCCCGTGTTCAGTCAGTGTTTGTGTCTGCCCTGGTCCCACGTCTCTGTTCCCTCTGTAGTGCCTGCATGTGAGTCTGTGTTATGTGTTTCCTGTTTTACTTTGAAGGTCTCTGTCTTATCTCAGTGTGTTCAGTTTACGCTTCCTTTTGTCTCGTCAGTTCTGATTTGCCCCAGCTGTGTTTCCCTCCTGTTATTCATTCCCTGATTGCTCCTTCTGTGTATTTAAGCCCTGTGTTTCTCTGTGTCTGTGTCGTGATCTACCGTTTTCTTAGCTGTGTGTTCTGTCATTTCTCTAGTTTAAGTTTGTTTTGAGTTTTTTTTTAGTTTTGTTATATTTTGAGTATTAAATTAAAGCCTTTTTTGAGTTCACGGCTGTCTCCGGAGTCTGCACCTTGGGTCCTATTCCTGCCTGCACACAGCCACACCTAACAGAAGATCGCGACCAGAACATGGACCCCGCAGACTGTTCCAACTCGGATTTTGAGGCTGAGATGAAGGGGTTGGTTGATTTGCTGGACCGCACCGCTCAGGCCGATAGCTTGCAGGCTATGGCTGTGAGACTGAGCGCGGTCGAGGCAATGATTACAACCAACCCCCGGCTTCATCAGTTCTCCGTGGACACATATCTGAGCCACACCATAGCCGCGTGGAGGGAGCATGTCAGAGCCAGTAAGCAGGCTATCTCTCTCTCCGCACCAACGCAGCAGCAGCAGACGGAGCTCGCTGTAAAGCAACTGCGTTTGCCACAGCAGGACAGTGTTTCTGCTGGAGGTTCTGGAGAACTGCTCCTGTGTGGTGAGCCGGAGGATCTGCAGCCCGGTCAGCTGGAGGCTTCGCGTCTCGGTTCGCCTGCTCCCCCTTCCCGGAGTAAACAGCGTTCACGCCACTGCCACTCCAGAACGACTGAGCATACTCCAGTTTTGGGAGAAAGTGACTGCTTAGTGTTCCGGCCAGCCCCTGTGGCTGCTGTTATGTCTAGGACTCCTTTTGTTTCTCTGGCAGATTCTCAGCCTATGACTTTTTCCGTGCCTCAGCTGGCAAAAAGAACTGGAAACAGAGTGCCACCTGCCATAACTAAGTTGGCTAAAGACCTGGGACTTGACGTTGCAGAGCTTATGGATCAAGCTAAGGTTAGTGTTTTTCGGCCTATTATATTTTCACCTGTTTGCTCATCCGTCCAGCCGTCTGTTCCCGCTGGAGGGTCCGAGGGGCCCGTTCAGCTTCCTGTCTCTGCTGGAGGGTCCGAGGAACCGCTTCAGCCACCTGTCTCCGCTGGAGGATCCAAGGGGCCCGTTCAGCCTCTTGCCTCGTCAGCTGGGGGTCCGGGAGGACCCAGCCAGCACGTCCCAGTGTCTGCTGATGGTTCTGGCGAAGCCGTTCAGCCACCACCGGCTCCACCGCCTGGTCCGGCCTCTGCTGCTCCGCCTGGTCCGGCCTCTGCTGCTCCGCCTGGTCCGGCCTCTGCTGCTCCGCCTGGTCCGGCCTCCGAGTGTTCAGCTTCGTCTGCTCCTGAGGTCTCCATGCTGTCCGGCCTGCTCGTCCTGCTCGTCCTGTCCGGCCTGCACGTCCTGTCCGGCCTGCTCGTCCTGCACGTTCTGTCCGGCCGATGACTGGACGTCATTGCCGTCATGGACAGCCCCCTGACCTACGCCGCCGTCGGTGCCTCCCGCCCGGCCGGCCTCCTGAACTGTTTTCTGGGCTCTTGGACCATCAGCCTCCGGGCCGCCCCCCTGACCTACCCGGGTTTGGACTGTTGTGCCATCAGCCTCCGGGCCGGCCCCCTGAACTTTTTTGAGACTATTGCCTGGGCCTCTGCGCCTTTCGTGAGCTCTTTTGTTTGTTTGCTTTTGGACTTTGCCTGGGCCTTGGTGCTGTTGTTTTGGACTTTGTTTCTGTGTTTTGTTCTGTTGCTTTCCGGGCTCCAGTGTTTGCACTTTTTTGTTTTGTTGTTTCTGGCTCCTTGTTTTGTTTCGAGCCCTCCATCCTGTTTCCCCCGCCGCCCACCCTGGTTGGGTTGGTTTTTTTTTTTTTTTGTTTTTTTTTTTTTATTTTGATGTTTTGGTTTGGGCTGTCTGGAAGCCAGCCCTTAAGGGGGGGGGGGGGGGGGGTACTGTTAGGATGCCTGGGTCGTTGACCCAGGGTTTTTGAGTTTACGATATTATTTATACTGTCTAGTTTTTGGTTTCTTTGAGTTCTGTCTTATGGCTTATGTCTATGTCTTCTTTAGTTGCTCTGTCTCCCCTATCACCTGCATCCCCTTGTCTAGTTCGCGTCTATGTGTATCCTAAGTTCCTATATCCCCGTGTTCAGTCAGTGTTTGTGTCTGCCCTGGTCCCACGTCTCTGTTCCCTCTGTAGTGCCTGCATGTGAGGCTGTGTCTTTGTTCAGTCTGTGTTATGTGTTTCCTGTTTTACTTTGAAGGTCTCTGTCTTATCTCAGTGTGTTCAGTTTACGCTTCCTTTTGTCTCGTCAGTTCTGATTTGCCCCAGCTGTGTTTCCCTCCTGTTATTCATTCCCTGATTGCTCCTTCTGTGTATTTAAGCCCTGTGTTTCTCTGTGTCTGTGTCGCGATCTACCGTTTTCTTAGCTGTGTGTTCTGTCATTTCTCTAGTTTAAGTTTGTTTTGAGGTTTTTTTTTTTTTTTTTTTTTTTTAGTTTTGTTATATTTTGAGTATTAAATTAAAGCCTTTTTTGAGTTCACGTCTGTCTCCGGAGTCTGCACCTTGGGTCCTATTCCTGCCTGCACACAGCCACACCTAACAAGCAAGTTTCCTAAGACAAAGGTGCTGGTGACCCTTTTTACAAACTGTTTTTACTTTCATTAACACTTGAACTGAAACACTTAATAATTCATATGCACACTGCAGGAAGCAGTTTGGGTTTATTTTTGGCTATACTGTACTTTACTGTAGCACAGAGGTGTAGCACAACAGGGTCGAGATATCACAACGACAGCTTCACTAACATATCCATCATAACAATTTTTTATGATAAAATGTAAATACTCTTATTCTGAATGCTGCATTTTTCTGTTGGATCACTGTACAGAGAGGTAGTGGCAGTTTTATATTTTTAAGTAGGGATCCTTTCATAAGTGCATCATTTGGAATTTGACATTTTTTTGCGTATAACAACTAAGATAAGGAAAGAACATCTTTTTGCATGGATGCTTTAAATAATTCAGCGTTCCTAAGGCCCTACTGGGCTCTCACCACTTCTAAATAAATCTGTTCTACCTCAGAAGCTGGATACAGATTGCATACATCCACGCTTTGGCTTCTTGGTGCCACATATGCCATCGTAACTTGAAACACAAATTCCAGAATGCTACACCTTAAGCATCTCTGGAGCCACCTCAATCCATCTCTCACTGGCAGAAGTAACAGGTAATCATCAGAGGTGTCATCCAAGCGTTATGATTAAAAGAACCATCTTCATTTTCCTGGGGGTCAGCTGTCATTGAACCATGGCAGCAGCCCAGCACTCTGAAACAGACTCCTTTAGCCCCCACTAATTTATTTTTATGACATTATTAGTGGTATTAAAATTAACGATGCCTTATATAAATGTGTTGTTCATGTCATACGCATCGGCAATTGTCTCACAAAGACAAAGTTAGTAAAATTGTTTCAAGTTAGAAATTGAAAAGGTAATAAAGCTGAACAAAAAGAGTGACATTTTAAAATTATATAGAACCAAAAAAACGGATAAAAAAGGAATACACTAGACATTTTATTTTCCCTATCTTTAAATTAGTTGGTGTGCAGTGAATGAAAGAGTATCATTTTTTGATATATTCATTTGACAGTCTTAAGCTTGTCAGTACATAATGGTTTCCACTTACATAATTACTTCCACTGCTTACAGCTGCAGGGCTGAAGACAAAGATTTACCTAAGGCTTTACTTCCAGAATAGTAAATCTTTTATATATATATATATATATATATATATATATATATCCATGTCATATTAAATTACATGATCTATATTTGCCCAAATATTTTGGCAGCTAAATATGGAAGCTAGTAGTAAAAACTTACACGATGAAATTGAGCAAATTCATTCTAAATGTATTAAAATGTAAATGTTGGTGCAGTTTGCTTTGCATTCTTAATTTAGTCAAGAATATATCTAATGTTATATCCACAATGTGAATGTCTTCACTGCTGAGTCCTCATGACCCCACAGCACGTTTATGTGAATGTTTACAAGCGTGCACTGTCTGCCTAATTTTTCATTTCTGATTTGCAGCAATTACAGAGAATCAGAGAAAAGGGAAACGTTCTCAACAATGAAATAAGAAAATGAATATAGCTGTACAGCAAACACATAAATCCTGATTGTTTGACAGCTTAGCAATCAAGCAGTCGTTACGAAGGACGTGAATAAATATTTAAATTGTCGTGACATCGACATTTTTCACAACAAAACAAAGATAATGTCTTTAGAATGAATGCTTTACAGCTTAGTGGAGTCCAGTACACGCAGCCGTTCACTACCACTTTAATAATAAACAGTTATTGTGATAAAGGTGATTTAGCTGATTTTGCAAAGTAATATGTTATTTCAAGCATGATGAATTAAACACATATTCTCAAGTTGATCTACAATAAAAACATGAAGACAAATGCAAACTGAAGTGAGAGCACCTTTTCATGGATGCTATCTGTAAGTTGTTTGCATCATGAGAACCATTTAAAAACACACTTCCTGCAGAGCCTCTCTGAAAGTCGGTGCCAGGATGTCAGTCAGGGACCGAAGTAACTGACATTTCGCTCAGCGTGGCGTCTGTGCTGCTGAATCCAAGGCGCATGCAATTTCACCGTGTCGTGCTTATTTTCAGAGAACGCTGCAGATGGTGTATGAAACTTTACAGGTTAAAAATGACACACAGTCGGTTGGTTATGGAGTGTCTGAGAGTAGTCTGCTTACCCACTCATGGATCTGGAACTTGTGCACAATCTGTCCTCACTGAAGTGTGAACAATGTAGGCAGGAGAGGGATGCACGTTTTGCAATGTAACGATTTAATGCTGTCTTTTATATGTACTCTGTTTAATTTATTGTTTGAGGGGGACCTTTAAGGCATTAAATTAAAAACAAAACTCACTGGCGGCTCACTCATGTGGTTATCAAAGCGAAATCTGGTGTCATATCTGGAATGATATGCTTTCTATATAGAAGTGTTACAACTGCTGTTGTAGTGTTGTCTAATATGCAAACCTCAGTGTGCAGGTGCCTCTCCGTGATTGATGGATCCAGAGGACAGATCATGGACTGGCTAGCTAGCTGTAGCTATTGTGACACCGCCAAGGACTTCCATGTGTTCATCCTCGGCTCATTCCAACCAGCAGACCTTTGCAAACATTCCCATTGCTGTTAGTCATACAGTCCACCCCGAAGTTATAACAGCTCATTTTTTAGTGTCAAATAACTGAATGAATTAACATATTGTAAATAAATCATTGTGAATTGTGTGATGTGGCTGCTTGAGGTCTGACGAGGATGGATCACCCTTATGTTCTGCTCTGGTCTTATCAGCCGACCTCTCTGACCTGTCTTCCCAATGTCTTGTTTGTGCAATGGTCGGAAGGGTCCTCTGTTTGCGCGCAGGGGACAACCGGGCGGGGACAGTTTGGGCATTTTGTAGAAAGTGCATGAGCTGTATTGAAAGCTCAGTCAAGCAGATGAAAAGTGAGAACAACATTAAAGGTCAACAGATCAAGCAGACAGATAGAGAAGCAACTTTGTCATAGATACAATATTTGCAAATAACTTATGCAAAACTTCAGTTTGCAAATGCACTGCAAAGAAAATACAGTCGAGTAGTAAAAGGCAGAATAGCATCTCTAAGCCACTTCTCAGCTGGAGGGAACAAGAGTGAGAGCTCAGGGTTCACAAAGACATATCAGCATGTTGTAGAAAATGTCCCATTTACTAACATATCCATTGCTGGCAAATGATCAGTTTATGCTGAGACAACGAGGTTTGTCGGGCTTCGCACAAACTTTCAGAGATAACCGATGTAGGTAATTAAAATGAATTGACCATAAATGTATACATTGCTTTAATTATTTGGATAATTCTTGTAAGAATTCAGTTTTCAGTTCTTTTCTCTCTCACTGCTGTGAGCGAGCAGCGAGGCTTCAGAGGGCAGCAGCACTCAAAAAAGTAAAAGACCTTCTCTGCTTCTAACTTTCTCACTTAGTGGTCATTTTACATGTAAATTTAACTAAAATCCCAGCTAAGTGATGTTCTTTAATTCATGTTAGGTGGCTTTACTGTGGTTATAAAATTCCGACATGAGTCGCGACCCGGATAAAAGTTGATTTACATAAAGATTTGTTGCAATAATGATTAATTAAACATCAATAAAGTGATTACTTACACTGTTTAAAAACGGGGAACTTACCCAAAGCGTTCCCACAGTTGTGTTTTTATAAAAAATAATAATTTCATGTTACATTATTCTTCATGCCAGACTTGTCAGA
This sequence comes from Rhamphochromis longiceps, assembly GCF_057381845.1. Classification (NCBI taxonomy): domain Eukaryota; kingdom Metazoa; phylum Chordata; class Actinopteri; order Cichliformes; family Cichlidae; genus Rhamphochromis; species Rhamphochromis longiceps. The sequence continues at coordinate 44,320,588 of NC_140562.1, forward strand.
GATAATTCTTCAACAGTGAAAAAAAAACAAGTTTTAAAAGTATGAACTTCACAGCATTTATTACTGAAGAAGAAGATTTATAGCTGGTAATAGATCAAATGTCTCATGATACACCCCATACATGTTAAGCAGCTACCTTATTTGTTGAAATTCTGACAGAGGATCATCTTTACGTTGTGATTACGAGAGGGGGGGGGGGCACAGTGTGACTTTGCTTGTGTTGTGGGAACAAAGCAAAGAGTGAAATAAAAGATTCAGAGTCCCATCCTCCTACGTGTTGTGATGAATGGGAGCTAGGTAGCTAAAGCTGAGGTCATCCATCATGAGTGGTAGTGTTAATTAATGTTGTAGGAGGCAGGCCAACGAGGCCCGTTCCACATCAGCAAAAAGAAAAGCTACTGCTACTTTCCTTCAGCCCCTTAAGAGGAACTGCAGCTCAAAATGTAGCTTTTTTGCACCGAGAATCGGTCGGATCAAGAAACATGAGATACACAGGAGATATAGATAAAACACACACACAGAAAAAAAACAGCTGAGCCTGACTCCCACACACCTCCCTGGGAACAGCATCCCATGCCACGTAACGGCTCACCTGTAGTCCTCACTCTTATCAGCCTGAGATGTGACTGTTTATAGTATGAGGTTGCATTTCACTAATATGATTTATGTGAGCAACCATTTTGACCACTGCCACTGTAAATCATCCCAGAGGAAAACCCGACAAATAAACAAGCATGTCATAATCATCAACACAGAGTGATTTTAATTCACTATCAGCTTTGGGAACATGTCCGCTCACAGGAAGGCTGATAGATACAAACTGCTCATAACAAATAAGAAAAGTTCATCTCGTCTATGTGTAAAGAAACTGGAGAAGCTCAGTTATCTTCGTTTCCTCAGTGGGTCTGGGACATTTAACTGGTGCTTGCGAAAGATGTGAGTGAAATGTTAAAATCTTGGCTACTGATGTAGCTGCTGTGATCGCAGTTAGTGACCGGTGTCGTTGTAGGTGTTTAGCTTATCGAGAAACTGAATTTCTGTAACAGCAGGTTATCTGCAAACAGGAGTTTCTGTCTTCCTGCTATGAGATGCTATACAAGGCATTTCTGCATATAAACAGACGAATATTACAGAGGAATAATGGGGATAAAATACACACACATTTAATTAAGCTGGTTTATACTGATTGGTGTTACTTGCATGTGAAGCAAGTTGGCAAATAATCATGTGATATGATTCAGCTGTTTATTTAAAGACAAAAAGTTTCTTTATTGTGAAAGTCGACATGACCCTGAAACTAATAGTTCAGCTCGAGCCACTTTCCTAACTTGGGGGTCACCTCACCTCCAATTACCGCTGACTGGGACCATTGTTACCACATCTTCTCAAGCGAGTCCTTGGTACTTCTCAAGCTTGTGTCCCTTCTTGCTGATGTCACTGTCATTCGGTATCGCTACATCTTTCACTACGGCCGTCTTCTGCTTGTCCGTCTGTACTTGGAAAACGGGAGTCGTAGGTTCAATTCCTGTATCCAGTAAGAGTCCTAGGCTAGACCCCCCCATTCTAACCTACTTTTGACATGAGTAAGAGACATACCGGCTTGGATTTCACCTGGATTAGCCTCAGGTGTTGAGGAACCCAGACACCCTGGTGAGAAGTGGGCTACTGGACAAGACGGCATCGGTGGGCAAGAGATGAGCTGTTGGAATTCTACTACGCAAGTAAGGTGCAGTGACCCCAGGCTAGGCAAGTGGCTCCAGCAAATCCCAGGAACAACATCCGAGATCTCTGTCCAGAAGAGCGCAGACCTAGGAACATCTAAGATACTGCACAGGACCGTCAAGCTCCCAGGCCTCTGGTAGAGGACCTGAGCTTGAAGGATAGAGTGTCTGCGGGGGCAAGAGGGGAATTTATATTTATTTATATATATATGGTCAGAGTGAAGAGGGCAGAAAAAGATTGTGGTCAGTCAGTGTGATAGGTTAAATGTCAGAATATAAAGAAAAAAAGCTAAGCCAGGCTTTAAGTCGACACTCTGTCATTAGCCATGAGCGGACACAAAAGGGCATCTGACCAGAGCACTGTCAAAAACAAACAGGTCAGTGAGCCTCACTTTGGCATTTCTGAAAGAATCAAAGCCATTAGGTTGCATCTAAAGGTTGTGAAATTTTCACATAGCAACAAAGCTCTGCTGGAAGGAAAACAACACCCTCATCTGAAAATAGATGCCCCTGCCACTTTAATGAATTAAATTTAGCACAACACAATATAACCCAAGTTCTTACTTCTCACCAAACTTCAGCTTTATTACAGTTCATTAGTCACCACAAATTCAACTCTTGTGCCCTTTAGGTGAACAAGAAGTCCACGTCTGTGAGACAGCGGTGACAAATGAAAGCACAAATGACTTAATAAATGTCTCACTGCTTTCTTTGGATTTTTTTTTCCTTTCTTTTTTTTTGAGTCACTAAATGCATCTCGCCTGCTTTGTTCAGATCCTAAACAATATATCCTGCTGTCAGTGTGGAATTTCACCCCCATTATTCATTTACAATCACCCATGCTCCGCTGGTAGACTTTCACCCCTTTTTGAAAATACATCTATCTCGGAGCAAACCGTAGTCAAAGTCAGCATATAGGGGCAGATATCAAGAAGGCAAATTATCAGCTGCCATCATCTCTCCTACGGCATTATAAATATGGCATTTATCTCAGAAACGATCCACAAACCTCACTTTAATATATTCTCATCCGACAGCAGGCAAAGTGACAAATCTCTCCTTGGACCGTTTTAGACGAGGTAACTACAACATGAAGCAACAACCAAAAATGAATAATTCATACGATGACAAAATGGTGCACCAATTACCCGGCACATTTATAGCACAGTTGTGTTCCGTCTTGTTTGCAGTTACAGCACTGACGAGACGGGAGCGACATCTAAGTTGACTTTCATTAGATTGAGAAAACACGTCATTGAGGATTTTTAGACAGTCATTACACTGTTTGTTCCACTCTGTAGTAATACAGCGATCTCTGTGAGATGAACACTGGGATTTTCCACTTTGTTTACTTGAGTTGCACCAGGAGTACTGAAGCCTGGTCATTTCTTTCAAAAAACATCACAAATTAAAGTTAAATATTATCTGCTATAAATATTAGAGTCTACAACTTTATTGGTATGAACATTTTCACATTTGGAACCCCGCTAACTGACAACTGACAAATTGCAGCAGCTAATAGAGACCTGTTGGTCTTGTTTCCAACACAGTTTTATCTTTGATCTCTACTAGATAAGTTTTGAATGATCCACAGTTGTTTCTGATTTTCTGTCTCGGTGCAGCCTCTTAGTTCATCTTGTTGATTGGATATGGCAGCGGCGTTCCTTCTGGACAAGCAAGGCAAGCAGTGCCAAAGTAAAGCGTTTTCTCTCGTTCATCTCAGACAGCACGGTCACATGTACATCCATCCTTTACATTACTGCCATCTTATGGTTGCAGTCAACTATTGTGTGAGCTGCGTTCATTTTTAATCTCATAGAAAACTGCAGCTCTCTAAGTTTTGAGTGTTTCCGTCTCCCTTCAACTCTGACTGGAGCTGAGCAGCAGCGTGTTTCTCGTGGTTTGCACATGCGCATTGTGGAAAAACTGCTGGTCGGCCGCAGAGTGCAAGCTGCCCCAGGCTCACCTTGTGTAGCCGTGAGATCAGTTACAACCTGCGCTTCGTATGGAAAGGCAGCTAGCATTAGCAAGGGAATGAGCCTCGGTAATTTAGCATCATAATAGATGAGTTTCCTCATGGTTAACATGTGTGATGCAGAGAAGATGAAGCATGATAAAATAGTTAATAACTCCTTCAGTACACTGGCAAGGAAAACTTTGATGACCTTGGAGAGGGGACCGCAGCTCTGATGCGTCTGGTCTATAATAAAACAGACAAGTTGAGCAGGTGCAGGCTCAGCAGTACTTTCAGCCACTGCAAACAAATGATTTATAGAATGTGGACATTAAACAGAGTATTAAAAATGAGCTTAACTTTAAACATATGCAGCAGTGATATTAATCAATTTAACGCTGTAACATTTTTCTGCAGAGTCATTATTTTTACTTTTCATAGTATAGTTTTATGTGAAGCCTTTTATTGTTCATTTTCCTAAACGAATTATGTGAAAATAGTAGTAGGTATTTATTTAACTACAGAAGGAATATTATTTTCCAATTCAGCCAGGAAGGAGTGCAGAAAGGTGAAGATGTCCATGTAGAGTGCAGACAGGCAGCACAAGTATGTTTTAGATGTTTTAATCTCATCCAATTTATCTCGCTGAACTGATAAATAGTGGAGGAAGATGTTTTTGTTTATTGTGTCACATTGTTGGAAGCAATAAAGGTTAGTCAATCATTGGTCAGACAAAGAATTTTTGTGAGGACAATTTAGACACTTCAATTCGAAGAAAAACCAACACAAAGAAAACAGAAACTTTAGATAAGATTATATTTAAAGATAAGATTGTATTAAAAGAAAGCATGAGGTCAGATTTCACTGACTGTCTGTTTTGTTCCAGTGAAGAGCGTGAAAGAATCCTCACCGTGCCAGATGTTTGGAAAGTATGCCGGGTACTGGGCAGGTGTAACTGTTATTCTCTGCCATCCAGATGGAGTGATCAGCAAGAAACACAAGTGAACATGAACCACTGAGAACATGAATAGTGCTTCTGTCTCTACAATCTGCGCCGACGGTGTATTTCTATTTATTTTGTTACTTCTTATCACCCTGACAGTTACCTGTCGTCACTCCCCAGCAGCAGGTCTGGAGCTGCGTTCAATTATGAGGCAACTCTTTTCATCTGCAGCCCCCACCCAAACATCAACATATCAACACCGCTTTGTATATTATGTGGCATTTCTCTTGATTAATCCGCCATCACAGGGCTCTAGAGTGCGACCAATTTGGTCGCAAATGCGACCAAATTTTTCAGTGGTGCGACTAAAAATAAATATTTGGTCGCACAGGTGCGACCAACTGTTCCGGTAACAAAAAAAAAATCTCTGTAACTCTCCGTGTGGTCAACAACAGACACACATTATGCCCCTATTGTGGACTAAACCAATCAGAGATAGTCAGGGGCGGGACCTCTCTGATTGGCCGTGGTCCAGTTGAAAGTGCAGGTGGAAGAGAGAGGTGAGTAGCTTGAATAAAGCGATATCAATTCATTAACGGATTCCACACAAAGACCTAAACACGGAGCGGACCCAACACATCAGAATCAGCTTCGTCTTTCTCGGCTTTCTCACCCGACGGCCTGAACACGGACACGCTGTCGGAGCTTAGCGATTCTTCGGGTCCGCGCTGTGTTTACGTCTTTTTGCGCTGATTCTGAGCTGCAGGTTTTGCCTCTCTCCAACCAAAATTCACCGAGCCTGCAGCAAAAGAAGCAGCAAACTGCGCTTCACATTTGATCAATGTCGTCTAGTGATGGGATTTCCGGCTCTTTTTAGAGATCCGGCTCTTTCGGCTCGGCTCACTAAAAAGAGCCGGCTCTTTCGGCTCCGAACCGGCTCTTCAGGTTGTTTTGTTGCTTTAATTAATTTATTATTCACAATAATATAAAATTATGCACAAAAGGAATTACTAACGTAAAAAAGTGGTTTTATTTATATATGTTTATATATAAATATATATGCGGTGGCCCCTAGAGACAAAACACGTACAAACTCCAAAACACATTTCTAGCATGAACTGAACTTCCAAAGCAGAGCTACTAGATCACTTAAATTACACAATTGAAAGCATGTGTGTATTGTTTGTGTATTTATACACAGGCACTCAAATATATTCAAATAATTTAAAAAAAAGTTCATCTACCTGTTACTATCACACACCAAATCCGGTCGTTGGTACTTGCTGGATTGTGTAGCCACAAGATAACAAAAGCTCAACACTGCGCCCAGCATCCTGGAGCACTTCTGTTGTGTTTTGTACGTGTTTTGAGTTTTTATGTGCTTCTGAGTTTTTACGTGCTTCGGAGTTTGTACGTGTTTTTACATGTTTTGGAGTTTTTACGTGTTTTGGAGTTTGTACGTGTTTTTACGTGTTTTGGAGTTTGTACGTGTTTTGGAGTTTGTACATGCTTCAGAGTTCGTACGTGATTTGAAGTTTGTATGTGCTTTGTCTCTAGGGACCACTGTAAATATACTTTTATTTATTCACGCCACATAAAATGTAATAAATAAATCATATAATACAAAAATCAACTATTCACATTTCAACTTTTAACTATTTAAATTTTCAGCTGTTTCCTTTTACAAATTTAAAGTGAAAACAACACAAAACACTGAAAAACACAATTAAATATAAATTATAATATGAAAACAAAAAGAACATGCACATTCTCTGTCATATGGGCCCGCATGAATCCGCACTTTCTGAATCCTTTATCATCTGCAACCGAAAATAGTTGTGGATGATTACTATACCTTTCTAATGTGAAGTTGTTGTCCCTGGCTCTCTTTCTCTCTCTCTCCTTCTGGCTCTGTTCCTGTGCTACTGAGTGTAACTACCGCCCCTCCCCCCTCTGCCCAGCGTAAAGCACAAGGCTCGCGTGCAGAGTGAAGCGGGAAAAAAGTGCGAGACAGAGGTTGAGAGAAAAAAAAAAAAAAAAAAAAAACACGAGCCGTCACGGCTCGCGATAAGGAGCCGGCTCTCGTCGTTCACGTCAAAGGGCCGGCTCTAAGAGCCATTTCGTTCGCGAACGACCCATCACTAATGTCGTCATGAATTCCCTCTGACTTTTGCTGTTTTGCTTCCACCATGATAAAAATCACACTTCCTGCACAGCTCTCTCTCTCTCTGTACTTCAGGAACAGTTTCCCGTCTCAAATCTGTTTTCTGCATTATTCATTCGCTTATTACCCACCAGTCTAGCGTTGTTTACAGCGCTTTTTCTTTTTTCACTTAAATGACCTCGGACAAGAAAGCCTAATTTCTGCTGTTCAATACTGAAGAAATTTAAATTTCTTAAAATTATGCAAAATTGCAGAATATTTTTAAGGTTATCTGCTATAAAAAGCCAGACCAGGAAAATCTCCTTCATGTTTTCCTGTGTTTTATTCTCAGTTACTTTCACACAAAGGCATCTGCTGTGATTTTCACAATTCTGATGAAGTCTCATGTGTATCAGTACTGATAAATGATCAGAATTATAATATTTCTGACTGTCTGAGGCTAAATTGAATCAAATCAGGACTTTGAGAACCGGAATTGAATGGATTATAGAAATCAGTGATGATACTCAGCCCTAGTGAGCAGCCTAGGCCTGAGAGAAGTGGATGTACTGTAGCTGTGGGTAATAAGAAAAGATGAAAAGAACTATTGATAACTTTTTTGTTAAGTTAAGGCCTGATCTGTCTGAAATTCATAGCCAGTGCTCTGACACGGTGCCATCAATATTTGAATGCTGAAAAAGCACAGTGTATCCAGAAAACACATTATATGCTGCAGTAAATGCACTGCCCAAGTGTCCCCTCTCCCCACGGCCTTTCAGCAGCAGACAGCAGCAAACAGGTCGTCAGAGGAGGCCAAGATGATGATTAAGTTTTTAACATTTTCTACAATATTGACAAAGCACTTTAAGCACAAGTTTGTTAGTTAATAATTTAGAAATTAATATTGTCTGTATGGACTTCCCCCCCCCCCAAAGAAAGTGCACATGTAAAACTGCGGTGTTAAGCGATGCGGTTGAAAAATTTGAGTGCGCCTAACTTTTGTGCCGGTACGCCTAAATTTTTAAAGTTAGGCGTACCGGTGCGCCCATGTCAAAAAGTTAGTCTAGAGCCCTGCATCATAATCTGTCCTTAATTAAATGTACTAGTATAATTTATAGTGGAGAAAAGTGATTCTGTTACGTCTTTGGAAATGTAGTCGCAGTCCACCACTGTAACCGCAAGTGTTTACACTCCAGTCAACAGATAAGATTGGGACACTGGAGTTTTTCTATTGTACACGTAATCGGTGTATTTTATTTAAACATTTTTAAACCGCAATCAGCTTGGCAGTTCTTTTGTAATGCAAATATAGGGCAGCGCAGTATGGGGCATCATTGTGCTTGTGTTCAGCAGCCAGAATATGTGCCAGAAAAAGATATCATCACAACAACACGATGCACAATTTACTCTGCAGTAGGTATGCAGTGATCTTCTTTTTTAAACAACTCTGAATTTTCCATTCTCTTCTGCTTTTCCTTATCAGGGTCACAGCTGGGGGGCTGGAGCCTATCCCAGCAACAACTTTCCTCCAATGTGTATGAAATGTAGTGGTATACAGATAAATTCACTTTGCCTTTGCCTGATTGTTTTGTAGCTTATACATTTAAATCACTATTAACACAGTCATCCAATGCACAGGATGCAAGCTCGGGTCGGTTTGCTCAGAGAGTATATTTGAAAAATGCAGCTTCGTTCTCAACACCATAGCCTGATCCCTGCATCGGGCTATGGTGTGGACTGTCTACACACATTGAAATGGAAAATGATCATTTACAGACATTCAGTTATTTTTCTCTTTTCAAGAACAGTAAGGTAAGTTATCCAACTTGTAATATGTGTTTGTTCTCAGTGCAGTCAACATTATTTGACATCAAGTTAGTTTGCTAATGCTATCTTAGCTAATCACTGTATAAACAGACTCACTTTAGGTTGAGATTAAACGTGTTGGGGTTCGTTTTGGTGGGAAAGACTAGCTCTCCTTACCGCTGGTCACCGAGTGTCCAACAAGTTAAAACTGTCATTGACATGTAGCCTGTTTGAAACCACACTGGATGGTTACAAAAGGTTACATTTTACATTCATGTTTGAATCTGGATTTTTAATAGCATTTGTAAAAAAGGAAAACCAAAAGGAATTTCTATGAAGAATTTTAACATATAATTAAATTAACATCACTATGTCTTCCATCCATCAGTTCTATCGATTATCCTTATCATCGTGGGATGGCTGGAACCTTTCCCAACGGGGTACACCCTAGGCCCCTGGGCCGTACCGGTCCATGAGTTGTTTGGTACCGTGCCGCGACAGGCTCGGGTGTGAAGTTTATGGTTTTCAGGATTTTTTTTTATCGTTAACTCTTTTTCCCTGGGTCATTGTAGTTGTGTGTCTTATTTTTTTTTTAAAAATTACTCGTTACCATAGTGACCAGAGAGCCTTAAGGAGCAGAGAGGAGGATGTTTCTCTCAATGTTGTTGGCGCATTTCAGGAGGACGCTGCTAATAAAGTTACACGGCGAACTCACGTTTATTATTATATTTACAAAATACAACAGTTTTTGTCTCGGTCGTATCATTTTATTTTGTTGTATTTATCCGTGACGCCTCTGTGAAAATATTGTCGGGCATTAAACCGGTGCGTGGCGCTAAAAAGGTTGGCGACCGCTGCGCTAGACAGATCTTTATTGGAATTTTGTCTATAGGGTTATTTCTTATTATTAGACTTAAAGTAGTCTATCTACCTTACTATCTATCTCTGTTTGGCGGGGCGTGGTCTGCGGTGTCGCACCTGCACGGCATCCGCAACCCCGCCTCACCGGTTTAAAGTCTGTGCTGACTGACTGCTGTAGTTGCTGTTGGTGTGTGTGGCTGGGAGCTGTTGAAACAGCAACCAAGTGAATAAAATATATGCTGCATGAACGAGTGGTCGGGTCTGCCATGCGTGTTTCACACTCTTTTTCTGTTTTTTACCAGAATCAGAATCGCGTTTATTGGCCATGTATATGCACAGACACATACAAGGAATTTGGTTCTGGTAGATGGTGACTCTTAAGCACAGCAATGTAAGCAACAAAACCCAGAGGTGATCTCCCCCAGCCTCACTTGCTGCTTCCTGTCTGTCAGGAAGCTGGTGATCCACTGACAGGTAGCTGGTGACACGCTGAGCTGGGAGAGTTTGGAGGAGAGAAGTTCAGGCACGATGGTGTTAAAAGCCGAACTAAAGTCCACAAACGGGACCCTGGCATAAGTTCCTGGGTGGTCGAGGTGTTGCAGGATGTGATACAGCCCCATGTTCACTGCATCATTCACTGACCTGTTTGCCCAGTAGGGAAACTGCAGGGGGTCCAACTGGTGGCCTGTAATGTCCTTCAGATGGGCTAACACCAGTCTGTCACAGGATTTCATGACTACAGACGTCAAGGTGACAGGTCTGTAATCATTTAGTCCTGTAATGGTGGGTTTCTTGGGGACTGGGATGATGGTGGAGATATTTTTTATACATCAGAATATTAGTTTAGTAAGTTTTATTCTGGTGATAATTGGTAAGTAGAAAATCTGAAAACTGTAAAAAACAAAAAACAAAAACACTGATCTTTCGCCCTCCGATATTTTTGGATCCGTCCTGATCACTTTGTTCTCGATAATTTCACTGAAGAAATTATAGCAGCTCAGAGCTTTACTGTGCAGTGAAGAGTTTCCCTTAATAAAGCTGCCCAAGATCACAATGACACATCAGAGGACGTAAATAATCACTGAAGATACGGCTGCTGTGCCACCTGTGTAAATTGTGCACAGCTTCGCTCTAAGTTTGGAGACCGTCTCATCCTGTTGCAGCTGTTTAATAAATTCAAAGAACACAAGACATTCTACATTTGTTTATTTGGCATGAGTCTGAAAGCAGAAAACAAGAGTTGCGAGTGAGTTGGTAATGATGTGATAATGAAGGAGATGAACTCCGACAGAGCAGCATTTGAATATCAGGGAGTGGAGCGCCTCTCTGGTGAAATCCAGCTCAAATTAACCCCAGTGTTATGTGTAAGCCCCCATCCTATATTCAGTCCTGTTTTTCCATTTTAAAATGTGTGCGATTTGTCTGTCGCATATTTGACAACCAACACACAACAGTTTGTGTTCTCTGTGGTTTGTGCACTGCAATGCCTGCTAAACTTTTTGCTATTAGAGTTAAACAAATTACTGATTAGTCCAAAAACGCTCATTTGTTTTGCAATTATTTTTAAATCTGAACAAATTGAAATATAGCAGGAGAGTAGAAACGAATGGTTTACCATCATTACAGTTCATTCTGGCTTAACTGTCTAAACCTTTTTTACAATCTATCAGGGCCGTGGGAAGCAGAGGCACCAAGGGTGCTGCAGCATCCTCTGACAGTTAGGAGATGACCTGCACGTGCTGTTAAGTGCTTAATTGTGGATGTCGAGTTCAATCCATATGTAATGTGCTCATACTTAGTGCACAGAACTATTTTTTAGTCTTCGTGACTACTCAAGGCACCACTATAAGTCAAACCATGCATTCACACAGTGCTTTATTCTGTAGGGAAAGAAACTCACATTCATGTCCAGTTTAGAGTCACCAGTAAGCCCAGCAGACTCTGGACTACCCAGAGAAAAACCAGGCAGGCAGAAGGTGAACATGCAAACGTCTCGAGCCAGGAGGGTTCTTCCAGTTAGGGAACAGTGCTAAAGGATGACATGTCTGACCACAGTGTAGTCATCACACTTCTTGTTGACGGGTGCTCAAATATACATTTTTCCTCACTCCTAAAACAGTCAGTTCATAGCAGCTGTGCTATAATGGTTCTGTACATCGTACACACCTGGAAATTAGTGTCCTCGGGCTTTATGCTAATGGCTGAGTTTTTGTTGGCTGTTTGGTTAAGTATTGGTTTTGCCAAGGTTAAATACATATTTAACCTGCCTATTTCTGACATAATTATACTTTCATTGAATAATATGTATTTTTTAGTTATTTAATTCTAAAAGTACATTTTATGAGATATATTATTATTACTATTCTCTGTGAAATACATGAACTTTAACCCTTTCTGCAGCCTTGTCTTGTGAAGATGTGAATATGTTTTGTATAAAAGTGGCAGATCTACAGAGCCTACATTAGTGCAGATGGGACACATCACTCTAGTGTGATTTTGGCTAACAGCACAGGTGCACTGTTATATAAAAATCTTCCAAAGCTTTTAGGCTAATTCATTTCAGTGTTGACAAAATGTATTTTCCTCCATCTACATTTCTCCAGTTTTTGTATCGTAGCCCAAAAATTGTTTCCTTGCATGGAGTTTAGCAAAACGGCTCACAGAAATGCACCAAAACACAGAGGACGTGTGTATAAAACATATTTTCCCTTTATGTCCAATTCAATTCAAAGATCATTTTAATAGAACTATTTTCGCTACATGACGTTACCTTAAAGGTCTGAGCCAGGAGCACACTATGCTACGTTCATACAAAAAGATGTGGGGGAAAAAAGGAAGGGTCACACATATATTTCCAAAGGCTCTGTGACTCCAAAGAATCCCACAGATAGAAAGAGAGACGTATTAACTAAATGGAAAATACTTGGCACAGCAGTGAGCCTTCTCTGGAGTCGCCAACCAAGAGCAGTACAACAGCTTTCCCAGGATGCACAAAGGAACCAAGCACAACATCCAAGTAACTGCAGACTATCTCACCTCAACCAAGGTCATGTTGTGGGTGTTCAGGATACGAGCCAGCAGCAAAAAATGAAGACTCCCCTCAGTTATATCACAACGTGCTATAACAATCTTCTAGCTTCTTGGGAAATCTTTCTATGGACAGAGGAACTGAAAGAGGAACTTACTGAAAACAGGGACAGCAGGGTGGTTTTAGTGTGTCGGTGTGAGGACCAGGTTTTCACTTAGATGCCTTCTGAGTATGTTACTGTGTAAATCCAGGCAGAGACCACACAGGCATTCTAAGATATTTCAAGGAGGATATACAGTGGGGCAAAAAAGTATTTAGTCAGCCACCGATTGTGCAAGTTCCTCCACTTAAAATGATGACAGAGGTCAGTAATTTGCACCAGAGGTACACTTCAACTGTGAGAGACAGAATGTGAAAAAAAAAATCCATGAATCCACATGGTAGGATTTGTAAAGAATTTATTTGTAAATCAGGGTGGAAAATAAGTATTTGGTCACCTCAAACATGGAAAATCTCTGGCTCTCACAGACCTGTAACGTCTTCTGTAAGAAGCTTTTCTGTCCCCCACTCGTTACCTGTATGAATGGCACCTGTTTGAACTCATCATCTGTATAAAAGACACCTGTCCACAGCCTCAAACAGTCAGACTCCAAACTCCGCCATGGCCAAGACCAAAGAGCTTTCGAAGGACACCAGGAAAAGTATTGTAGACCTGCACCAGACTGGGAAGAGTGAATCTACAATAGGCAAGCAGCTTGGTGTGAAAAAATCAACTTTGGGAGCAATCATCAGAAAATGGAAGACATACAAGACCACTGATAATCTCCCTCGATCTGGGGCTCCACGCAAGATCTCATCCCGTGGGGTCAAAATGATCATGAGAACAGTGAGCAAAGATCCCAGAACCACACGGGGGGACCTGGTGAATGACCTGCAGAGAGCTGGGACCAAAGTAACAAAGGTCACCATCAGTAACACACTACAACGGCAGGGAATCAAATCCCGCAGTGCCAGACGTGTTCCGCTGCTGAAGCCAGTGCATGTCCAGGCCCGTCTGAAGTTTGCCAGAGAGCACATGGATGATACAGCAGAGGATTGGGAGAATGTCATGTGGTCAGATGAAACCAAAGTAGAACTTTTTGGTATAAACTCAACTCGTCGTGTTTGGAGGAGGAAGAATACTGAGTTGCATCCCAAGAACACCATACCTACTGTGAAGCATGGGGGTGGAAACATCATGCTATGGGGCTGTTTTTCTGCCAAGGGGACAGGATGACTGATCCGTGTTAAGGACAGAATGAATGGGGCCATGTATCGTGAGATTTTGAGCCAAAACCTCCTTCCATCAGTGAGAACTTTGAAGATGAAACGAGGCTGGGTCTTCCAACATGACAATGATCCAAAACACACCGCCCGGGCAACAAAGGAGTGGCTCCGTAAGAAGCATTTGAAAGTCCTGGAGTGGCCTAGCCAGTCTCCAGACCTCAACCCCATAGAAAATCTGTGGCGGGAGTTGAAAGTCCGTGTTGCTCGGCGACAGCCCCAAAACATCACTGCTCTCGAGAAGATCTGCATGGAGGAATGGGCCAAAATACCAGCTACTGTGTGTGCAAACCTGGTAAAGACCTATAGTAAACGTTTGACCTCTGTTATTGCCAACAAAGGTTATGTTACAAAGTATTGAGTTGTATTTTTGTTATTGACCAAATACTTATTTTCCACCCTGATTTACGAATAAATTCTTTACAAATCCTACCATGTGGATTCATGGATTTTTTTTTCACATTCTGTCTCTCACAGTTGAAGTGTACCTCTGGTGCAAATTACTGACCTCTGTCATCATTTTAGGTGGGGGAACTTGCACAATCGGTGGCTGACTAAATACTTTTTTGCCCCACTGTATCTTTTCAGCTTGTGGATAGCCAGATTGTGGATTTGAACCCAGGATCTTCTTACTGTGAAGCAACAGCACTAACCACCATGCCACCAATCCAGACTTAACAAAAGTAGGAAAGCTATGATTTGAAGGCTTGATGCAGAATTTTTTTGTACGTTTTTGTCCTTGACAGGTTAATCCACAATAAATAGCAATAGCATGCACGTGGTGTGTCGTAGTTGTCAGCCTCTTATAACGCCAGTGATTTTCCTACAGTTTGACATCTCGTGCGATCTTGTGAATTTCATGAGTTCAGCAACTAACCACTCTTACTAGACTGTATCATGTCATCTCAACAAGGACAAATTAAGTTGTTGAATTTCGCACAGATCCTTCATGATTTAATTACGTTCATAGAAGCATGAAATTATTGTGTTCAAATTACAAGTTAGACTTTTTTAATGTAACAAACACCCAATTTACTTTTTTCAGTATACCAAAAAAAAGTAGTGGAGGCTACTCGATTTGACTGAGATGGATGCCTTCCTGAAACCACGATCCAAAGCATATGAGACTGAAAGTTATTGACTTACTTCACTCGAACATGATATGAACAATTTAATCTAGCCTCTCTGCATATCATGTAGTTTCTACACTATATAGTGACACTTAACTTTAAAGCATGAGGCACTTATGTTAAATACACGCACGATGCTTACGTAAATCCAAGAGTTGGCCAATCCCTTTTTTTCAGTGTAAGTGCAGATGAATTGGATCAGGATTGGGATACATAGACAGGCTCGGTAAGACTGCTGCCTTTGCGAGGAGATCCTTGAGAGGTGCTGGTGGAAAATGACTTTGTGCGACGGTCCATGTAGTGAACATGATTTCTCAGAATGATTCAAATCCCCTTATGAATGTCTCAGAACAGCTAAATAAGGGTTCTGCAATAGCACAACACTGCCCTTTTTGGTACTGCATACTGATCACATTATTTAACAATAGTTCTGGTTTCATTTCAGTTCAATTTTATTTATTAGCACTAAATCCCACCAACATTTGCCTTAAGGTGCTTTATATTGTAAGGTACAGACCATATAATACATACAGAGAAAACCCCAACAATGAGGTTATCCGCAATAAACAGGTACTTGGAGACAGTGGGAAGGAAAAACTCCCTTTTAACAGGAAGAAACCTGCGACAGAACCAGGCTCAGGGAGGGGCGGGGCCATCTGTCATGTTTGGCTTTGGATCAGGGAAGAAAGATAAGACAAAAGAAACACTCAGAATATATCAATTGGTGCACAAACAACAATAAAACCCATTCCAAGTTTCTAGAAAAGGATGAATAAAATGTGTTTAAAAGGGTTCATGTGTCGTATAATTTTAATTTGGCTTCTCATTTAAGTAACTGCCATGTCATCCATTGTTTACATGATTTACAAATTGCCTAGTTTATGTCCCGAATTTAACCATACTGACACTACTAGGGCAGTTCAGGCTCTAAAATATTTATACATGAATTTAGTTCCAGGTGTTTGGTTGTTTTTAGTTTTGGAGACGAATGCACTTTTTCCCAGTGCTAAAGTAGGCAGCGAACAGCTGGAAGTACCAAAAACTGCAGGCATCTTGAGTTTCGGTCCAAAAGCAAATTAATCCCCAGGTTAAAAAAAAGTTTTAAAAAAGTAAAAAACATGTTTGCAGCCATTAAACGAATCCATCTGTAGTGTCTGTGCTGTTGATGCCTTTTGAAGCATTTTTGAATGAATTCGCTGACAATAATATGGTTCAGGAAGTTTGTGCTTAACCAGTGAATATCATTGTGGCTACATCCATGTGTTCTACAGTCAACCTGGATTCGTATCTGGCAATCCGGCTGCCCAAACCTTACTTTTTTTAAATCTAAAATCATGGCAGGAAATGTGTGTTTTGGTGCAAATAGTCTGCTGTAATCTGTATATATCTGCATATGAATAGTATTGTTGGCTCCTGACACCCAGGTTATAATGACATCACATATTAAAATCCGGGTTCAGAAGTCACGTGACAGACTAGACATTTAAATAAAGATATTTGCTGCTCGTAGCATTGTGATCATAAAACAAACCAGGTGGCCAAAACCTGAGTGCAGCAGTGTTAATAGGAAAATTGTACTTAGTAGTCAGTATAATCTTTTAATGATATAAGTTTGCATATGGTAGAATGCTGCATGTGTTACACTGTTGAAATGATGGGCCAACTCATCTCCCGTGCAACATATTTATTTTTACAGAAAACTGTAAAAACAGAAAAATAAGACCATCAGTTCTCTTTGGCGCGCAGGCCGTACGCTGCCTCTTCACCACTGGCACTACTTCTTCTAGTGTAGCTGACATTACTTTATACAAGTAACTTATACAGTTTCATATTCACATGCACCACCTTTGTAAACTGGTTAAATCACACAAATACATTTTACTATACACATGAACAACATAGTGAACTCATTACAGTTTTATCTTGTTTTTACTACTGTTTTAATCTATTTATGAACCTGTCTTCTTAACTGTATTTAATAAACTAGATCTCTTTCAAATAAATGTTTTTCTTAACATATTTCTATAGCATTCACTCTTCATGAACTAAACATAAAGCAATTCACATTTCCTCTTATTGTGCAAAATATATATCTTGTGGCTTTAACCCAAAAATACACCTGCACCGAGCTCACAGAGTTTCGGTACAGTCTAACACTTGGATCGGCACAGGCTAACAACTGGACCAACTTGGAAATGAGCTCTTTAGCTTAACATTCGCCACACACAAGACATTTATCATTAATCGCCACTGCTGTCTGTCACTTTTATAACATCTGTTTATATTATCAACCACCCAGCTTACCTGTAAAAACAGAAAAATAAGACCATCAGTTCTCTTTGGCGCGCAGGCCGTACGCTGCCTCTTCACCACTGGCACTACTTCTTCTAGTGTAGCGTCAGCTACCGAGGACCGAGCGCCCGTACAGGACCGAGCGCCCTCTGCTGGCGGAACTTATACAACAGTAAAACTTACATTGCAGTGGCCTTACTAAAAGAAAATGTCCTTGAGTATAAAATAAAATGGGGGGCTACTATTTTCATGTCTCTGTCTTTAACATAGTGCCACACATGTAATCATTTGTGTGTAGAAGTATATAGTTGGTGACATATTGAAAGAATGTCTCATCTTAGGGGGCCTGTAACACTTCAAGGTGTTCTAGTGTCCACCCCCACATCCTGGGAGCATGGGAAGAGGTCGTACCTTGTTTTATTGTTTTAATGTAGCTATGTCTGTTTTAGTCTAAGTGCCTTTTGTTTAGATGAACTGCTGGACTTCTTCACTGTGTTATCTAGGGTGAACCATCTAGGGTGAGGGGGAGACTACCCTCTTCCTGACCAAGGATGTACCTTTTGTGCTGTTATATGACCCTTTGATCAGCAGGAACACACACACACACACACACACACACACACACACACACTGAAGTATAAATAAAGACCGGGGCAGTTTCTCAGGGCGAGTCTCAGTTCTGGAGGCTGCCCTTGCTAGCAAGAAGTTCTGTGTGTTTCTCTTCTCTGAGTCTTAACAAACAGACAACATGATATTAATCTCTTCAATTTAATATTTCCACCTGACAGCGAGGAAACAGATTGTTGCTGGAATGGCTTCATGGGTCCTCTGCAGGACATCTATAACAGTTCTTGTTATTACAGTTTTTTCTGATTGCTTAAGCACATTTTTTGTAACCATTGGCTAATTTTGCAAAACTCTTCACACAAATAAGAAAACCTGTCACCCAATCATCAAAACATTGTAGTTCTCTTGCAAAAGCAAACACAGCTGGATTAACTCTTCACACCTTCGTAAAAATGGTGTTTCCGTATCAAACAGTACACACAAGCCATCATCTCCTAAGCACACAATGCGCCAACTGCACACTGATGGTATGAATACAAAACACATCTGGCTTTTGCTTTCTCTGTGCACAAGGTAGGCTATGTCAGTGTGAGCTCATACTTCTGTCATAGATCCATAAGCATAGAGGGATCCAAACTTCAAGTACTGCTGTTTATTCAAACACATCAAAACAAACACAAGTGTTCATTTCCAAGTATAGGATTATTTGCAATCGCCATAATGACTCTATGGGTTACTTGGTCTGCAGTGAACATGCTTCCTCTGCCCCCAGCATCTGGTCATCTAGCAATTCTGTAAAGTAACAATTTCAGTATTTTTACATCAGTGGTATTGGTGTGTTTCTCATTGGCATATGGCAGTGCTACAAATCTTTGTGCGAAGTGACTGTACTAACCGATTCTCATTTCAAGATGTCCTTATGGTACTTGCTACAGTGTAGCGGCTCGAGTTAGGCTGGACCCGTTGGCCAGCTACCCTCAGGGTCATTCCACGGTTGATTACATGGTCCACTATTGTAGCTCTGATGTCATCAGCAATTCTATTTCTTACTCTTCCTACCCTTCCTCTCCCCCCTCCTCATCTTCCTCTCCCCCCTCCTCGTCTTCCTCTTGCTCCTCCTTGTCCTTGTCGTCCTCTTCATCCTACTTCTTCACCTCCACGTCCTCTTCCTCGGCCTCCTCTACTTCTCACTCTTTCTGCTCCCTCCATTGTACTCCGCACACACAGCTTACCTGTATTATAGTGCTTAGGCTGATTGCAAAGTGAACTAATTATCTAAGAAAGTTTTGACATGTGAAAGTGTGCCAGACAGTTGGCAAATTAGTGTTAATGATAGCCATACATGTGTATACTTTTGCTAGGAGTGTGTTGGAAATTTGGTAATTGAGTGTTGTGCAGTGAATTGTGCCTACAGTTTTGCAAAGTGTGTGTTACAAAATTGCAAACTGAGTGCAAAGCAGTTTTTGTGCTTTTAGTTTTGCAAACTCAGTGAGTGGTTTTGCTATAAGTCTGAATAGTTTTAGAGATTGTGCTACAGGAATCACAGTTAGGGTTTAAGCAATCAGAAAAAACTGTAATCTCCTCTGAAGCCCTGGTGGAAACGTCCTAGCGGATGGCAAAGTTTGACTTTACACTTCACAAATCACAAATCAAATCACTTTTTATTGTCACATCACATGTGCAGGCACACTGGCACAGCACATGCGAGTGAAATTCTTGTGTGCGAGCCCCACAAGCAACAGAGATGTGCAAACACAACAACATAAACGAGCAAAATACAAGAATGGCCAACCTGAAACTAATAAATATATGTACAATATATAATAGTGTATGCATTTCTGGATGTGTATACTAAATATTTTCCTACGTGTGTGTGTGTGTGTGTGTGTGTGTGTGTGTGTGTGTGTGTGTGTGTGTATACACATTTTTACAAATTAAATAGTAATAAAATAAAATAATAATAATAATAATAATAATAATAATAATAATAATAAAATATATAAAATATACAGAGTTGAATATGTGCAAAACAAGTGGCATTTATATACAGTGTGGAGTGCATAATGTTGACGTTCCAGTAGTGAAGCTGAGGTGTCTATGACGTGTTCAGCAGTCTGATGGCCTGGTGGAAGAAGCTGTCTCTCAGTCTGCTGGTACGGGACCGGATGCTGCAGAACCTCCTTCCTGATGGAAGCAGTCTGAACAGTTTATGGCTGGGGTGACTGGAGTCCTTGATGATCCTCCCCGCTTTCCTCAGGCACCGCTTCCTGTAGATGTCTTGGAGGGAGGGAAGCTCACCTCCAATTATCCGTTCAGAGCACCGCACTACTCGCTGGAGAGCTTTGCAGTTGTAGGCGGTGCTGTTGCCATACCAGGTGGTGATGCATCCAGTGAGGATGCTCTCAATGGCACAGTGATAGAAGGTCCTGAGGATGCGGGGGCTCATGCTGAATCTTTTCAGTCTCCTGAGAAAGAAGAGGCGCTGCTGCGCCTTCTTCACTGTTTTGTTTGTGTGTACTGACCACGTAAGATCCTCAGCCAGGTGTACGCCAAGGAACCGGAAGCTGCTCACTCTCTCCACAGCAGCGCGGTTGATGGTGATGGGGGTGTGTACTTCTCTGCACCTCCGGAAGTCCACTATCAACTCCTTTGTCTTTGCGACGTTGAGGGTGAGATGGTTGTCTTGACACCAGTGGGTCAGGGCGCTGACCTCCTCCCTGTAGGCCGTCTCATCACCGTTGGTGATAAGACCCACCACTGTAGTGTCGTCCGCAAACTTCACAATGATGTTGGAGTTGTTAGTGGCCGTGCAGTCGTAAGTGTAGAGTGAGTACAGGAGAGGGCTCAGTACACACCCCTGTGGAGCACCAGTGTTCAGTGTGATGGGGGATGAGGTGATGCTGCCCAGTCTGACCACCTGGCGTCTGTCAGACAGGAAGCTAAGGATCCAGCTGCAGAGGGAGCTGCTCAGTCCTAGATCCTGCAGTTTCCTGTCCAGCTTCGAGGGAACGATGGTATTGAATGCTGAGCTGTAATCTACAAACAGCATCCTCACATACGTGTCTCTCTTCTCCAGGTGTGACAGGGCAGTGTGTAGTGTCAGGGCTATGGCATCATCAGTGGACCTGTTGTGGCGGTATGCAAACTGTAGAGGGTCCAGTGAGTCGGGTAGTGCAGAGCAGATGAAGTCCCTGACCAGCTTCTCGAAGCATTTGCTTACGATGGGGGTCAGGGCTACAGGTCGCCAGTCGTTCAATGAGGAGATGGTGGAGGATTTGGGTACAGGGACGATGGTGGCCATTTTGAAGCAGGCTGGGACTACAGACAGAGAGAGGGAAAGGTTGAAGATGTGTGTGAACACTCCAGCCAGCTGAGCCGCGCATGACCTGAGGACGCGGCCGGGAATCCCGTCCGGACCAGTAGCTTTGCGTGCGTTCACCTTCCTGAAGCACTTCCGCACATCCTCCTCAGACACAGTGTGCGCACTGACGTCATCCGCGGTGCGCACACTGTCCGGTCTCATGGTGTTCGCTGTGTCGAATCTAGCGTAGAATACGTTTAGATCCTCACATAGAGAGGCCGTGGTCTGCGGTGTGCTGGTTTTCCCTCTAAAGTCTGTGATCGTGTTTAGTCCCTGCCACATACTCCGAGGGTTGTCAAACTGTTGCTCCACCCTGTCCCTGTACTCACGTTTGGCTGCTTTGATCGTCTTCCGGAGTTGGTAATGTGCGTGTTTGTAGTCCGATGTGTTCGCGGAGGCAAAGGCGGTGTTCCGTGCCGTGCGAACATCTCCGTTAATCCAGGGTTTTTGATTTGGGAAGGATTTGACTGTTCTGGATGGGACGACATCTTCCACGCATTTCCTGATAAATCCACAGACTGAGTCTGTGTATTCATCAATGTCTCTGGCGGCCACGTGAAACATTTCCCAGTCCGCGTGATCAAAACAGTCCCGCAGCGCAGACTCCGATTGGTCACTTCTTAACCTGACAATAATTCGAGGCTTTGAGAGCGGGTGTTTACAGAAACGACTTGTATTCTGCAGCTAATGTTTAGCACATTTGCAAACAGTGTCATTGTTTCCAAATACATCTCAGCACAAAAACAATTACTGCGGTTTTGTCTTTACTGTTCAGCGACTGAGAAAACAAACAAAGGAAAGCCATGAATATGTATGCCTTCGCACTTCTTGACTTGATTGAATTGGATTATCGCCCAGTCATTTTGGTCCAAAGTAATTTCCAATTATTTGTAGCACTGTTACAATACGCATTGTGGCTGCAACCGAGAACCTGTAAAGCTTTTAGATACTTCCTTTCTTTGTGACTCTGCATTAGGATTATGACAACTTCATAATAATCTCATCACACCAAAGCTTCTTTTGTTTTATTCATATTGCTTATCATTTACATTGCAGGCACTTGTAATTATGCCCTTTTCCACCATAGACATGCCTGTACCCTGACCAGGCTGACCAGGATTTGCAGTTAAGAATTGTTTTCTATGTCAGTTTACTGTCGTAGCTGTTCTTTACTCTGACAGTTTTGATTAGGTGGAAGAAAAACTGCGGTTTTTGCTTGAGTTTTCTGAATGTCACCAGCCTGTTGATGGGAAGAATAATATTTACTTATTTATTTACAATTTGCAATTATATAATAAACAGTATTTCTGCCCCCACTTTATCTCCTTGAATATAAAAATAATCTAAATATTATGCCCTTGCCATGATATTGCAAGTTGTAATGTTTTTTCCAATAAAGACTTGAGTAGAATATCAAGTCAAGTTTTGTCAAGTGGCTTTATTGTCATCTCATGTGCAGCTATACAGTATACAGTGAAATGAGGGCGATCGTGGCTCAAGAGTGGGGAGTTCGCCTTGTAATTGGAAGGTTGCCGGTTCGAGCCCCGGCTCGGACAGTCTCGGTCGTTGTGTCCTTGGGAAAGACACTTCACCCGTTGCATACTGGTGGTGGTCAGAGGGCCCAGTGGCGCCAGTGTCCGGCAGCCTCGCCTCTGTCAGTGCGCCCCAGGGTGGCTGTGGTTACAATGTAGCTGCCATCACCAGTGTGTGAATGTGTGTGTGTGAATGGGTGGATGACTGGATATGTAAAGCGCTTTGGGGTCCTTAGGGACTAGTAAAGCGCTATATAAATACAGGCCATTTACCATACAGTGGTATGGTAAATTGACCATACCACTGTATGGTCAATTTACCAGTGGTATGGTAAATTGACCATACCACCGTACTCTCCTCTCCACACACTTCTTGGACTACATAACAGTGTACATAACACTCTCCTCTCACTTGCACTATTCTGTATTGCACTGTTCGACTCTGTCTGTGTGCTACTGTATTTATTTATTCTCATTCTTTTCTATTTCTATTCAAGTACAATGCTGTTGTACTGATTCTTAGTTTCTTATTTCTGTATAGTTGTATATTTTTAGTTTTACAGTTTGCACCTTTGATCCAGGAGGATGATATTTCATCCAACTGTATACTTGACTGCATATTGTTGGGTTGAAAATAAAACTATTTGACTTGAGTTGACTTAGGAAGTCAACTCCAACTCCTTTTGTATTATTTTGATAGTCTCTTGTCATGTGTGCCTTATGTTCTGTTTTGCTTTCCCTGTTTCGTTAGTCAGGTTTGTTCCACTTGTTGCCCATACTCTCGTTATCCCCTGTATTTAATTCCTCAGTTTTCCTCTGTTCCTTGTTACATCATTGTCTCTTCCCTCACACTTTCAATTCAATTTTATTTATATAGCACCAAATCACAACAGCAGTTTTATACTGTACAGTAGATACAGAGAAAAACCCAACAATCATATGACCCCCTGTGAGCAAGCACTTTGGCGACAGTGGCAGAACTCCCAGCAGAACCAGGCTCAGGGAGGGGCGGGGCCATCTGCTGCGACCGGTTGAGGTGAGAGAAGGAAGACAGGATAAAGACATGCTGTGGAAGAGAGACAGATTAATAACAGATATGATTCAATGCAGAGAGGTCTATTAATAGTGAGTGAGAAAGGTGACTGGAAAGGAAAAACTCAATGCATCATGGGAATCCCCCGGCAGCCTACGTCTATTGCAGCATAACTAAGGGAGGATTCAGGGTCACCTGGTCCAGCCCTAACTATATGCTTTAGCAAAAAGGAAAGTTTGAAGCCTAATCTTGAAAGTAGAGATAGTGTCTGTCTCCTGAATCCAAACTGGAAGCTGGTTCCACAGAAGAGGGGCCTGAAAACTGAAGGCTCTGCCTCCCATTCTACTTTTAAATACTCTAGGAACAACAAGTAGGCCTGCAGAGCGAGAGCGAAGTGCTCTAATAGGGTGATATGGTACTACAAGGTCATTAAGATAAGATGGGGCCTGATTATTTAAGACCTTGTATGTGAGGAGCAGGATTTTGAATTCTGGATTTAACAGGAAGCCAATGAAGGGAAGACAACACAGGAGAAATCTGCTCTCTCTTTCTAGTCCCTGTCAGGACTCTTGCTGCAGCATTTTGGATCAGCTGAAGGCTTTTCAGTGAGTTTTTTGGACATCCTGATAATAATGAATTACAGTAGTCCAGCCTGGAAGTAATAAATGCATGAACTAGTTTTTCAGCGTCACTCTGAGACAGGATATTTCTAACTTTAGAGATGTTGCGCAAATGGAATAAAGCAGTCTTACATATTTGTTTAATATGTTCGTTGAAGGACATGTCCTGGTCAAAAATTACTCCAAGGTTCCTCACAGCGTTACTGGAGGCCAAGGTAATGCCATCCAGGTCTTTATGTCTTTAAGACATTCCTGCAGTTTAACTCATTGGTGTGTGTTATCTGGCTTCATGGACAGATGGAGCTGGGTGTCATCTGCATAGCAGTGAAAATGTATGCTATGTCTTCTAATGATGCTGCCTAAGGGAAGCATGTATAATGTAAACAGAACACACTGTGTGCTGTGTGTTTCTTCCTCGTTCCTAGTTCTAGCTCCAGATCTGCTTTTGCTTTGTATCCTGTTCCAAGTCTGTTTAACAATAAAGCTGCTTTTGTTGATTTCACATCAGTCTCAGGAGTCCTGCATTTGGGTCGTCACTCTGCCTGCAACACAGTTAGTGTATGATACACTTGGACTAAGGGGACATGCCTAACTCCTTAAAAACAATCCCACACCATAATCCCCTCCAACAAACTCTACACTTGACTTCCAATCACAGTGCCATACTGGAATCAACCGATCTCATCAGAGCAATCCAGGTTGCCTAGGTGCTTGATTTTATACACCTTTGGATACTCAAAGAGAGAGATGGCAAAAGGAAAAGACTTATAGCAATTTCTTCGTGGGGCACAGAGAAAATAATTTTTATTTATTGGCTAGGCAGAGAGATTGCGCTAGAAAGGATGTGCAGTACGTTGGGGTGATTAACGATCAAGATACAAATATACTAATCAGTGAAGAGAGTTTGTTAAGAAACCGGAAGGAGTGCTTTGGCGAGCTCATGAATGAAGAAAACTAAAGCTAGAGGAAGATGGATGGCGGACGTCTCCCTTTCTCTCCCTCATAAATCAGGAAGAGCAGAGGATCAGTAAGGACGACGTGAGGGCAGTTATCAGGAGGATGGGAAGAGGAAAGTTGGTTGGTTAAGATGACATATGGGAGCTATGGAGATGTATAATAGAGGGCAGTGGATTTTTTAACCAGACTGAGGTCAGAGGGTCTCTGAGGAACAGAGACGAGGGGTATTAGTAACATTTTTAAGAATGGGGGTGATGTCGTAACTACAGAGGAATAAAGTAAATGAAGAAATAGGAAAGAAGTGCCATTAAGAAGAGAGGTGACAATCAATGAGCAGCAGTTATGGCTTCCAGCCTAGAAAGATGCAATGTTTGCTTTCAGAGTCCTGATGGAGAAGTATAGACAAGATCAGAGGGAGCTGCAAAGTGTCCTTGCAAACATAGGATGCCGAGACAGAAACAGTGGTACTGCATGAGGAGTCAGGAGTGGCAGAGAAGTATGTGAGGGTGATGCAGGACATGTAGGAGGACAACGAGACAGTCATGAGGTTTCAGTACGACTGGGTGAGATGAAGGCAGACGATCTGCTGTGGAAACCTCCAAAGAGATGCTGAAGGAGAAAACTGAAATAAATGTTTGATTGTGTAATGGGTTCCAGTAATCAGACTGCAGTTTCCTGAGCTGCTGCATTTCTGTTTGATAGCCATTGTTTTGCTTCCCACCAAACTATATGGATATCTGAAGAACACGAGAAAGACAGCACGAGGCCTTCTCTATTTGTTATTTCTTTAACATGATTAAGGTCAGAGTGACAGTGCCCTTTGCTGATCAGAATTAATGAGAGCAGACTGTAGTATTGTGAAAATGTTTAAAAAATGTTTTTAATAACATTCAAATATATATTTTTGAAAGATAAATCTATTTATGCATCAAATGTAAAGTCTAATGTCAGGCTGTGCTTTCTTTGATTCACTTAAAGGAACCCAGAGCACGTTGAAGATGTGCTTTTTCTAGTCCATCTTTTTGCCTTTATAGTTTCAAAAGCAGACATCTGGCAACAAATTATTAAGAGTGGACAGATTGTGCTAAGTCCTTTGAATTCTCCTTCACACCTTTCCTCGACCTCATGGTCTTTTCCACTGGTGTCAAAAAGGAAAGGGAGATAGGAGGTAACTTTTTGGACCATTTGAAAGCACCCTAGAAGATGGAGCCTTTTAAATCAAGTCTCTTGGATGCATCTTGGTGTTACAGTTGTTCTGTTGTAAGATATACCTTTAAGTTATGTAAATGGGTTCACATTTACCCCTTTATGTGGGATTTTTACCTGATCCTCGAACCTCCTCCATTCTTTAGAATTCACTTCTGCATTATGGTCTCCACTACTGAGTATGACATTTAAAGGTTGAACATTTTTCACAAAGTATCTCAGTTACATTTTTTGCGGGGATTACAGAACTTGGAAAAAACTTTAATGGTTGAAGTCAGAAGTTTGAATAAGTTCCTCTTGTTCCCAAAGATCAAGCATAAACTTCCAAAAAACCCAGACCTAAACGAATGCATGTGGAGTGTTTTTTTTCCCTTCACGTACATATTAATGCAATCAGTTGTGCAGTTTAGCATTTACTCCGTCTTGTGAAACACTTGGGGTATTTTGCAATCTGCAATCAAAAAACTTTTAATCTATTTCTATCCATAATGCGTCCCATTTCATATCACTTTATACATAACTGCACAGTAGATTAGATAACATGTTGGGATATCCAGTTTGCTGGATTAGCATTATTATCCTGCCACATAAATAAATAAGTTTGGGCCTGTTTATACTGACTGGAGTGTTTTTATGGTGCATTCTATTTTGTTTGAGATTTTGAAACCAATTATATTGACTCCATCTAAGTGTAACCCTTCTCATCCTTATCTGCAGGGGCCAAGACGACCACTTTATTCTCATTCATGGTGTCACATATTGCTGTATGATAAAAGCTGCTGACGTCTCAGAGATATGCACAGCGTGTCTTTCAGCTTTGGTGCAGTGATGCAGGTTATTTATGGCAGTAGTGACACTGTTCGAGAACTTTCTACTTATGAATACTTATAATGGATTCCTTGGCATCCCGTTGTCATCACTCAAACCTTTAACCAGTAATATTTCAAGCATTAACTGAAGTGTTAAGAAGTTCAAGACTCCCCAAATCTTACTCGGTACTTTCCTTATTTCAAACGCACACCGAATGGGAGTAAAGTTTGTGGTATTTGAGGTGTTTTGTGATGTCACTGAATTCTGAGGTTGGGCTCTTTCAGGCCACGCTGGTTGACCCATAAAACCAACAAAAAACAAAAACCTCTCACTAAACCTGTGAAACACACAGAACAGTTTGTGTGGATCCGGGCGACACAGATGGCGAGCCTCCCTGTTGATCTCACCTGCACAAAGACATCTGCTTCATCCCTCTGATCCTTCCTTTCAGTTGGGAATGTATCCCCCACCCTCCTCCTCCTCCCCCCCACACACCCAAACATAGCCTTGCTGTGAAAAATAATAGCTGACAGTATGTTATTCAGAATAGTGCTGCTAAATGTTTCTGCTGTTTTAGGGAATATCTAAAGATTTTACATTTAATCAGGGCTTGGTATTATTTAATGTGAGTTATGATCCTGTCTTGCATGAGTTTACGCTGTAATAGGAGCTGTGGACCAACAGATGTACACTGGAAAAGAGAGAGCAGGATAGTCGAGCAGCATGTGTGTTGTCGGCTATCAGATTATTGTGTTTTGGAAGGGGTGTTCTGTATGCTCTGTAGTGGTTTATGGAGAGCCGTTTTCTGTTTTTTCTTCTTTTTTATAGAGAACAGTAAAAATGGGCTCATCCGAATGTAACAACATTTTTTTTTTACTTTTGTACCTGTAAGCTCACAAGCCAGAAATTGTGTGATATTGCTTTGCCAGTTGGCAGCCATGAGCTGTCATGTCATGTTTAAGATTGTGTAACTCGGTATTACACATCAGCTGAGGGAATGGTAAAAGGACACAATGTTTTAAAATGTTTAAATAACAAATGCTTCATTGTAAATTTCATGCAACTGTTTATGACAAAACAGTTGCATGAAATTAACAAAACTTTAAGAAAACTTCGGTAACTCATTGCTGTGAACCTGTTAAAGGCAGTGTGTGTAGTTTACGTCCTACCCGGGAAGAGCATCACACTGTTCTGTGCATTTAAGATTAAATTTCAGATTAGATTCCTGAGTTCCCAGACGGTATTTTCCTCCAACTCAGATTTCACACTCAGACAGTTAAAGCAGCCGCACCTACCCCAAATGAATAATCCAAGACTCACTAAACAGGCCATGTGCCGATCACTGATCAGTCTCCAGCCATGAATGTGCTACAGCGATGTTCTTAAACACAAATTTAAAAAATCCTGTTGCTAGTGATAAAAGACCATCTTGCAAAACATATCCTGTTTTTTCTTACATTTCTGGCTTTCCAAATGGAACGCATTAACTTTTGGGTAACATCACTCCCATTTCCCCACTCGGGGTATCTGCTACTTGACTGGACAACCCTGTGTTTCTCTTAGTCTAAAATGAGCATCTACATTGGAAAATGTTGCATTTAAGAGTGTTGATACAAGAATATAGCTAAGGTCTGAGACAGCTGGCTCTGTTGCTAAAGAGAAAGTATGTGATAGGGTGACAGGACAATAAGACAATGGTGAGGTGTGCAGTAGGAGTGACAGATGGTTCATGGAGCCCCTCATTGTTGCACCGGTGATGGACAGACTGACAGTTGAGGTCAGGCAGGACTGTCCATGGGTGATGATGTTCACAGATGATACTGAGCTGCAGTGAGAGTAGGGAGCAGGTGGAAGAGAGCCCCGAGAGGTGGAGATAAGCTCTGGAGAGAAGAGGGATGACTGCGAGTGAGAGGTTAATATTGAATTTATCATATCTGAACAAACTGAACAGTGAATTCATCCCTGGAGGCAAACAGGTCTACTTCAGTGTAGCCACCGTTTGCCTCGGTGGTAATATTTTGGAAAAATATAAACTAGGTTTATAAGGTCATCAATTCATTTGTTGGAACTTCTTGCCATCTTAATGCACCTGAGGCCATCTTGTTTGTGTGTGTGTGTGTGTGTGTGTGTGTGTGTGTGTGTGTGTGTGTGTGTGTGTGTGTGTGTGTGTGTGTGTGTGTGTGTGTGTGTGTGTGTGTGTGTGTGTGTGTGTAAATATAAGTAATGGCACCTTTAACTACAGTAGTAATCAACACCATTCAAGAACCATTCAGTTAAAAGAAACAGCAGTCCATCTTTATTTTAAGTCATCGAGTCCGTCATTATGTCAGAGTTATGCAGAAAAATGCAAAATTTTCCAAACTAAGGGGCTGATTGTGGACTCCAGTACAAAGCAGGTTAGGAATTAGGATTCCCTAAACATCAATGGCGCGCCAGTGGAGAGAGTGAACAGCTTCCAGTGCCTCTGTGTCCACGTCACTCAGGACCTGTCAGGGTCGCATTAACACTCTGGTCAAGAAAGTTCATCAGCATCTCTTCTATTTGCCACTGAGGGTGCTTAAGAACTTTTACTCCTGCATTGAGAGCATCCTGACGGGACACATCTGCACCTGGTATGGGAACAGCACCAAGCAGGACTGAGGAAATCTTCAAAGACGTCTGAGCTTCCTGACCTGAGTCTACACTAAGCAGTGCAAGACCACAGCCAGGAAGATTATGAAAGATCTCTCCTATCCCGACTCTTCTTACTGTTGAGGTCTGGGAAGCACTTCCTCTCCCTTGAGGCCAAAACAGAGAGAATGAGGAGGAGCTTCTTCCCTCAGGCTAGTGTTGTCAGTGTTTTGTTTTATGCGTGACTCCTCCCACCACAGGATTGCTGTGGGTTTTTTCCCCTTTCTCTTTTAGGAGTTGGACACCTGGGCGTGCCTTCAGAGTAGTTGGGTGGAGTCTCTTCCTATCCTTGGTTTGGATAATTGGATAATCACCTCCAGTTTTTAACTACCAGATGACAGCCACCTGGCCCCCTCTCTCCTAACCTCCACCATCCAACAAAGAACCTGTGTTTTGAGTCGTTGCTGTGTAGCGTTTCTTTGACAAAGTGATTTGCAAGTATAACCTCGGGTGTGTGTGTCTGGCGTTAGTACCTCAATTTTGTAAATAGCTGTAAATAGATTTGTAAAGTAGCAATTGCGTATTTTGTTCACCTAGTATATATTCTTCTCTGCAGCAGCTTAGTAGGCGTGAGAAGCCATTTTTGTTGATTAAGTTTTCTCCTGTTTTTCATTTAGAAAGTTAGGTAAGTGAATTATCTTTTGTTTGGCTTTCTTTTTGTGTAGGAAAGCATAGGGACCATTAGGGAGTTTTGTTTGTTATTTTTGGCACTGCTCACTGCTGAAGAAAATAAATGGCTGCTTAGCACTTTAAGAAGATATTGTGGTTGGTGTTCTTGCTTGGGGTGGTGGTTGAGTGGGCCAACTTCTTGTTGCGTTCAATACTCGCCTAGACTAAGAACGTAACACTAGTCAGTCTCTGAACCAGGTATAGGACTGGACTCTCTCATACATCACTGCACATGCACTCTAATAACAATAATGTACCTCATCATAATACCTCAGTAAATCCCGAAAGGCTGATTTTGCTCATTTGGATGTAGCGTTTTCAGTGGGAGGAACGTTTCGTCACTCATACAAGTGACTTCTTCAGTCTCAGAAGAAGACTGGACGAATACTTTCACACCACTGTGGATGGAGTGAACTGGACAGAGGAGACACCTGCAAGAGTTTTCAATCACTGTTGCACGAGCCTGCAGAGGATCTGGGCTTAGAGGGTCAATAGAGCCGCGCTTGGAGCGGGAGAGTTGGGAAAAGAACTCCACTCCCCCGCCAGACTTGAGTTGGTCCTTCTCCTCAAATATTTAAAATCTGTCCAAAGTGTTCATTCAATCCAGAGCACAGAGTACACTTATGTGGGTGGGGGAGACTGGGGCCCGATCACGGTTCCGACTCCAGTAACATCTCGATGCAATTCGATCGGACAGACTCCACACCCTAATGGCCACCCACTTTCGAGTATATACAGAGGTGGCTCTTGTTATTATGGGGCTGCAAGCTAACTCGGGATGGTCTGGCGGTCAGCAGAAGAGTATGGAGAGGGGATGGATGGATAGGCTGGGCACTTATGCGCCGAATGGTCTTAATGTGGCCATTTCAGATGCTGGCCTGACATCCTTTCCTCTCCAAATAGGAAGATTCGTTATATGTGGTTTTTGCACCGTTGTTTCTTTTCAGGTTGCTTCTATTTGTAATGTAAGGTACAGAAATATAATGAATAAGGTTAGGAAATCCACCGTGGACCAAGCGACTGTTGAGAGAAAAAAAAAAAAAAAAAAAACCGCCTGCTATGACACTCCTGTAAATATTGGTTTAAGGGTATGTGTACATACTGCATTTACAGGTATGTAAGTGGGTACATAGATTTGTGGCTGGAGAGGAAGGTGAGCATTAAGAACAATAATAGAGACCCCAGGTTAATTTGTCACCAAATGAAGGCCTGTTCTCGCCCATTGGTGAGGTGGTTTCACAAGAGTAGCGACAAGTAGATAGGAAGAACGGTGTTTCAATTTCTCCATGTGAACGACTGGAAATAAAGGTCACAAATTTATTTTTTAATAGAATGTTGTATAATTAATAGATTAATTAATAATAGATACGTCCAGATGAACAGAATCAACCTTTTGGGATTTACTTGCCCAAATGATTGAGCATGCATCAAGACATAAAAGTGTACTCTGCACACTTTTTATAATTTCTTAAAATTTGTTTATTTGCACATTTTATTTTACAATTTAACTTCTTAGTTCAGACTTTACTTCCCAAGTTAAATTCTAAATTTATTCTTTACATCCTTTAGACCTTACTTTGATGTTCATTTTTGATCTATTATGTATCTCTCATTTCTGTTTTTTTTTCTGTACATTTTTACTGTAGTTTTATGGTCGGGCATTGCACAGCAGCAAGCATTTCACTGCATGTTGTATGATTGTGCATGTGACAAATAAAAATTTGAATTTGAGATTTGTTTTTTCTGTTTATCGATGATCATGAGTAGGTGAAGGAGAGCGCACGCTCATTAAATCTGTGATCGGAGTGATCGTAACCGATGATGGTCATTCACTGAGCACATAATAGTCAAAGTGGGTGATGAGTGATGTGTACCTGCTATTTCACTGAATGAAGGTGTAAGAATCAAAGGTAGAGCGAAGGTCACATCATCACTAAGTTCCCTTTCACATTTTCTTGAATGATAATGTTCAGTGGATGGTATGCATGTGTTCTCCTTCAGCTCTTTGTATTGTAACAACCAGAGTTTCACCTTCACATTAATCCTGGTGTCTTTGTCCAAACCTGTCCTCCTGGGGAATCAAGAATCGTGTTCGACAGATTTAAGAGGATTCACAAATATCGAGCTTTAAAAGAAAATTAAGCACCTTGATTCTTAACTGGTGTCTTTTTAATCCTCTGATCAATACTTTTCCTTTACACTGGCTGAATACCACTCAGCTGTTTTCGATGCTTGAAGTAAAATGTGTTGAAGGTGTGGAAGCATCAACTGCATTTTTAAAGCTTGAATAACCAGTTTTTCCTTTAAAGACATTCAGAACGTACTTTATCTGCTGCGCGGATGCGTCTGTGCCTTGAGGACTGCTGGTGATTTCAACAAAACCACACTGATCAAAAGTGCTTTAAATTACTTCAGTCAGAGCGAAAATGTTTCAAATGTATCATTAATTTGAACATCCATTCCAAAATGGGTCATAAATAAAATGAGACCAGATCATCTTTAATGACTTTTCTTATTACCGTATAGTAATTGCTGCAATGCAAAAAATTCTGCATAACCAAAAATACACCCCCTTTCCATGAATCTGAATGTGCTGATTCATTATGTGCAGTAGGCTACACTGTAGGTTTTTTTTATCCTGACCTCACTGCTTTATTTATAGTACTTCATTAAACCTCCTTGGTAACCTTTGGTACACCTTCTCAATTCAGTAATTCAGGCTCTACTCAAGAAATCTTCTTGATCCTGATATTGTTGCAAATTACAGGCCTATTTCCAAACTGCCTTTTATTTAAAAAAATCTTGAAAAGGTAGTTTACAAGCAGTTAATGTCCTTTTTAGCAGAACATGATATTTTAGAGGTTTTTCCAATCTGATTTTAAAGCTTTAAACCAGGGGGCCAGTGTCCCTGCGGGTTTTAGATGTGTCCTTGATCCATCACAGCTGATTTACATGGATAAATGACCTTCTCAACATGTCTTCAGTTCTCCAGAGGCCTGGTAATGAACTAATCATGTGATTCAGGTGTGTTGACCCAGGGTGAGATCTAAAACCTGCAGGGAATCCCTTGATTGGGATTGGGGACCCCTGCTTTAAACAGTACCGGATCTGCCATTTTGAAGAGTTTTTAATGATGTGCTTTTAGCAGCTGACTCGGGTGACAGTGTTATTGTCGTGCTTTTAGATTTAATGGCTGCCTCTGATACAGCGCATCTTAACATTTTTATTTCTCATTTAGAGCGGTTGTTGGGTGAGTACCGCACTGCAGTGGTCCAGATCTTATTTGGCAGAGCAAACTTTCTCTGTGAAACTTGGTGAGTTTGCATCCTCTGCTGCTTTTCTTCAATGTGGGGTCCCACAGGATTCAGTTTCAGGCCCACTTCTTTTCTCCCTATATCTGCTAGCCCTTGGCTCTATTTTTAGGAAACATGGGATTTCTTTCCACTGTTATGCCGCAGACTCCCAGATTTATTTCCCTCTCAAAAAGACAAATGGTTTCTCAGATGTCTTGATGAAATAAGGGCCTGGATGGCTTTGAGCTTATTAAATTTTAATGAGCAGAAGACAGAAGTGATGATTTTTGGTGTCATTTCTGAGATCACTACTATGGATCTGGATTTCTTGGCACAGTATGTTAAACCAATCATCACTAATCTGGGAGTTAAACTCGAGCTGTTGTAAGGCAGTTAGCCAACATAAAGCCCATCTTATCAAAGCAGCTTTTTGACAGTAACCCACACCTTTGTTACACCTAGCCTGGATTATTGTAACACACTTTATTGTGGGGTTAGTGATGCATCCATTAGGCATCTACAGGTTGTGCAAAATGCTGCAGCACATCGTTTAACTGGAACAAAAAGTCTGAGCTCATTACCCCATTTTAATTTCACTCCACTGGCTACCTGTACATTTTAGCATCCTTTTTAAAGTTCTTTTATTTGTTTTTAAATCTCTTCAGCATCAATCCACTTCCATGTAGAGGACTTTAGAGATGCAACCAATTATTACCAAAAAACATGAGACCATTAGAGGAAAAATAAATGAATAAAACAAGAATACCAGGAACTGCTGGAGAGCCAGACTTCTAAGAGTCTGCCAAGTGGGAGGTGAAAGACTGACTGGCTAATTGGAAACAGGTGTGGCAAATTAAACACAGGTGATACTAATGAGGGCTGGGCGCAGTAAAACCAATCAAAAAAATAAACCAAGAACACCCTGGAAGATACTACACACATCACATCAGTTCATTATAACACAGCTTCTGTATCAGAATCTCATCACTACTTCTGTGTGTTACGCCTCTTTTTGCTAGTAAAAGTATCATTGCTGACTGTACTTTAAAGAGGCTGCTGTGTGTTTATGGTATGACTCAACCATTCAAAATTCAAAATAGCAAATAGAACAGAAATTTATGTTATGTATTATAGAATGTGTTTACCTTCTATATTAGCCAGTTCTTTTACATGAGAGCACCTGAATTTAATTCCATTTAATTCAATGTTATTTATTTGGAATCAACTGACAACAACAGTCTTACCAGAGAGTCCAGCTGTTAAGATAAGATAAGATAACCTTTATTAGTCCCACACGTGGGAAATTTGTTTTGTCACAGCAGGAAGTGGACAGTGCAAAAGTTATGACGCAAAAATTAGAATACAATAAGAATAAATACAGTACACAGCTGTACAGAATAGAATAAAATAATGAATTTAATTTAATTCCATTTAATTCCATTTAATTCAATGTTATTTATTTGGAATCAACTGACAACAACAGTCTTACCAGAGAGTCCAGCTGTTGAAGCAATGGCACAAATTAACTAATCAAACTACAGGCTTTTAGCTACATAAAGACTCTAATTTTACAATCATAAATTCAGACAAAAGTGAGGTGATTATATGTGATCCTAAAATAAACAACAGAAAGATGGACAGTGTGTGGACTCTTTAGCTTGATCTTTTAGAGATTTCCTGGTTTAAAAAAGAATCACAACAGAAGTTTAAAAAAAAAAGCTAATTGAACTGCTCGAGATAATGAGGCCATCTACACAAGAACCTCGCAGATATTTCACTGTTGTTTCTGTGACAAACATCTTCCATTGCAGTCCATTCGCTCTTCCTGCTGTCACACTTCAGAGCTCGGCCAGGGTGTCCCTTGGGGAGGAGAATGTGCAGGGGAGGGGTGTAAAATCCCAGTTTGGAAAAGTACATCTGTCATGGAAGCTCGAGTAAAACGGCCTCCCACCGAGCAGGAATCCCGTGACGGGGAAAGAGAAGTATATTTCCTTTATGAAATTCAGCATACAGTCATTTGAGAGAGCAGAAACTGTTACATCAAATGATTTGTACTGCATCCCAAAGTCCTAAATAATATATACCCGGGTTCTCTCTTAGGAGAAATGTCTGTTTTCCGAATGTTGAATTTTCTAGTGATATTGTATCTGCTACAACATTCACTCCCATGAAATGAATTTGCCTAATATCCCACCAACGTAATCTCTTCCTGCAGCTCTGCTCACATTCAAAAGCGTTTTCTATTCTCAGCGTGCTCTTCCATCATTTTGTGACTGAGGGCTGACATCGTCTGTATTAATGTTGCCTCCACGCCACCTGCTCATGCACTGGCCTCATTCTTGGGCTCTGTATGAAATGTACTGTAGCAGTTGTCTGTCCTTCTGTGTTTTTAATATAATCTCTGTAATATTCAGTGCCATAGTGAGTGGGACTTTGTAGTAAATGTATAAAATGGTCCAAGTCCTGGAGGTGTGCAAGTCTCTAAAACTTCTTATAACTACAGCTTCCTAGCTTGCACAAAAATGCTGTATCCCAACGGCAGCTGACTTTGGGTATGCCAGATTGCTGGACACAACAAAGACTCTGTGTGAATGACTTGCCAGAATATCCATTGTATAGGTGATACAATGGGCCCATTCTGGGGAGGGCAAAGTTGACGCATGTCCTGCTGACTGGAGCCCAAATTATCCCACCACCAAAAACGTATCCAGATCCGACCTGGCAGCCAGAAATGGAATTAACTCACGTTTTGGTTCCAAACAAATAACTTTGCTTCGACTTAGGCACTTCTTTGGGTAGAAATTCAAGAAGCAATGTTCATTCAGTTGTACATACAGTCACTGCCAACTCAGTCATGTACAAAAGTACTTGGCATATTCAATGCTGGCTTTGAGAGAGATGTCGGAAAATCTACCCAGACAGAAAGAAACCATCTTAGAAAAAGGAAACTGCACAACCACCACAGATAAAATCATGACTAGGCATCAGTTAAGTTAGGCCATTCATATTTTTGTATTAACAATGGATGAAATGACTATGCAGGGGAAAGAAGCGCATTGCAGAATGATCACCTCTGCTCTTTTAGATTTTTTAGTATCCAGCTATTAAAAATAGATTGTCTCCAAGTTCAAGCCAAGAAGCAGATTTTTTTTCCTCACATTCATAACTAGAAAACTTATTTTTCTGCACATTAAAAGTCATTTTTCAAAGTTGAAGAAAAGAAAGTTTTCCACATGAACTCTGTAGAAACAGTTTAAGCTTTAAACAGTAATTAACATCGTGTCCTCGGTGCACCCGGCAGTCTGAATTCATAATGTTATGGTAAAAAACTTTTGTTTCAGCTGATGAGCGATCACACACGCCGCGCTGTCTGTTCACTCAGTCACGCGTCTGTTTTTCCTGATCATCGATACCGTCGTTCACAGCTCAGTTTGACTCCCCTGCCTATTATGTCTAGGGGGCATTTTATTGGAGTAGATTACGGCTATCATTAAATGCTAATTGAGAGAAGATTCATGAGGACGCACAGCAGATAATGATTGGAATATCCCTTCCTCGGTTGTTGTTGTGGCGATCTGGCTCTACTGGGGGAATAATTGGAGGAGAGGACTATATTGAAATTTTAATTCACTGTGCCCTGTGAGTAGTGTGACCTGCTATGCATTGGATTTGGAGTAATTCAAGTCCCATTAAGAATTCTCCTTGTATGTTAATAGAGGTTGATGAAGTGACCAAGAACCTATAGTCATTTAGCAGAGGTGGAAGGGAGAAAGGAAAACTGTGACGTAGAGACGAAAATATTCACCGAGCCTCGCCGCCGAGTTTCCTTGATGATGCTTTTTTTAAACATGCGACAGCAGTGAGATGGTTTTAAATCTAAAATATTCTGAAATGAACTCAATAAATGTTCGGTCTATTCCCATAAGTGCAGGGAAAGCGAGTGCGAAGGAGCTTCAAAGCCTCGGCTCTGTTTAGCAGTCTGCAGGTAACCAGGCATACAAATTATTGCACCAAACTGCTTTTCTCAAGTGTTGTCTTCTTCCCGGTGCAACTGAAAAAGCTGGGGAAGTTTTATGTTTATCTCTGCTGTTCATCTTGATATGTGTCTCCAGGTGCTTTGAAGTGGGTACTTACCTCCTGAAAGCTGCAGCCCATTCTCATTTTAATGAACAAATCACCTTGTAAAATGTGTGAGACACCCTATTGATGAAATGGAAATGGGAATGCTGACCCAGCAGCATCGTTCAAGCACTGACGTGAATTACCAATTCAGGCCTGTGTCCTCCTCATTGATACAGTCCCAGTGATAATTTGCAACACTAATTAATTTTCATTTTAAATCATTTTTAGGGCACTAATAGTCAAGTGCCGACGTGGTTCAAGGCGAAATGCAACATCACAGATGTGTTTTGATTTTTCTCATATACTAATATTTTACCACAACAAAGGCGCAGCTTGTAATGAAATGAGCATTATTACATTTGCATCTCTTCTTTAATCTTACAGTTAAACTTTTATTTGCATTATTTTCTGGTGACTCCTGTCAGTCGCATTGTCTTTAGGCCCATGCACTTTTTGTTTTTTGATATTACAATCAGTTAAAAACATGAAGCTGAGCAGCACCTTCATATATGGCATAACTCGCCTTTTTATTTTAAATTGCATCACAACTTCCACAACAAATGAGCCTGAATATGCACATTGGTGCAGCCACGTCCTTCTCCTTATGATTTATCCTGAGAACAGAAAAATTAATTTAGGATGCCAGCAGTTTTCAGACCAACAGCTGGAATTAAAAAGTACAACAAACTGAAGAAAAGCCATTTGAGACTGGGTCCAAAACCAAATAAATCCCATAAACTAAAGGCTTCTTTCAGCTGACCCCTTCATATGGTGTCACCACTGCAGGATATTTGATTTGACACATCTTCATATTTAGGTCTCCTCCCAGTCTCAAACTGGGAATCTTTTGCATATTGTGCAGATGTGTTAACCAGTACACTATGGAGCCAATCCCATAGACTCCCCTGTTATAATGCCCAGCATATTTAGGTTCTGATACAAAACCCTGATCAGGTCTCTCTAGTTAATGTTTCCCATCATAAGGACTCTGTTGTATTATATATAATACAGCTATCTGTGCTATGAACACACTGATGCTAACTGAGCTGCTAGCTAGGTAAATCAGCACTGCACCCTCACAACCTTAAAGCTGGACCCACAAGTCACATGGTGACAACATTTATATGCACAGCCTGAACAGAGCTGCATGTGTGTTACACTTACAGTGTGAGACATCGGCACAAAAGTGGACATTATTAAATCAATATAAGCTTCTAATAAATGCTAATATATTCAAATGTGTTATTAAGAAAAAGTGTCAGGAAGTCACAATATCAACTAAATCATTGTATGTGCTGTGCAAAACAAATCATCGATTGCAACGATGGATGATGTGTTTGATACTCACGAATGCCGAGTCAGTGACTACTGCTCTGTTCT
Source organism: Rhamphochromis longiceps (assembly GCF_057381845.1). Lineage (NCBI taxonomy): Eukaryota > Metazoa > Chordata > Actinopteri > Cichliformes > Cichlidae > Rhamphochromis > Rhamphochromis longiceps. The sequence continues at coordinate 44,360,009 of NC_140562.1, forward strand.
TTAGAACAAGCTGCCTGCTGACCTGAGATCAGCTGCATCTGTGCCAGCATTCAAAAACAGACTCAGACTCTTTTTGTTCACATGTTTACACTCAGGAGCTGCACTTTTTATTTTGCCTTTTCACTGCCTGAAGGCATCGTAAAACCTACATGCATGTTTACGTTTTTATCTTCTGTGCTAATCACGTCGGGTTCATGTATAATGAAACGTGCTATTAAACTGACATTACGATATTGCAAGCTTTCAAACAGTGCAGGCCTCATCTACAGATCATCTGTACCTATGGTGGTACATCACACCCCATACCTCTACAGGGAGGGGCAGCACTTCAAAAAGTCTCCTTTCAGATCTCCTCATCTCAACCTCTGTGTGGTCTTCTGTCACCTGAGGGCCAAGTAACAAAGTACGATAGACAGTGAGGATTTTCAGAAGGTCGTTGGTGTCCCCCTGCGGGATATGATGCTACTCCAGTGTGAAGAGGCAGGCGGGAAAAATCCTCTTGGACCTCCAGCCTGTCTGCGTTTCCGTTTCCTCCCCTCCTGCAGGCACTACGGGTCACTTGAGAGGCGAAACAGCAAAATTCCCCCAGACTGTCACCCTTACAGGTCAAAATTATTATACTGTACAATATCTGTAAATGGCATTATTTACTCCACCCACCCAAAACTGTACACTACCATAATTATAGGCTATTTAGTTGCTATTCTGACCTTGTCTTCAGCCAAACAAACAAACAAAACATTTTTTATTCATATACTTGGCCCAAATGTTATATTCCCATGTTTTTGTTAAGCCTTAGGCTATGTTTTCAAGTTTCCACCTAAAGAAAAGGAAAAAAAAATCCTCTCCTCAGTCAGTAACAGCATCACGGCTGTGAGACTGAACTGCACGACCACAGGCTCTTTATTGTAGTTCTGAAATCAGACTCCATCTTTTAATCTCCAGGCCAAAGTAAGATTTCAAAATAAATGTCCTTCTTGCTTGAACCTAATCAAAACTGTAAATCAGACACTAAACCACAACTTTGGCAGGTGATGGCGATGCCGTTTAACCTGCAGGCCTTCTACTCCAAACCAATGTTGTTTTTATGGCACAAGCTCCCAGAAACACTCATCTCAAGATGCATCATGTGGCAAGTCACCTCAGCGGTGAGAAAGAAATCCCCTTTAACAGGAAGAGACCTCCAGTGGAACCTGGCTCAGGGAGAGGCAGCTGTCTGTCAGGACCCACTGCCAAATTTCTATTAACTGGATAAAAGTGTATCGTTGTAAAACTTGCCTGAGACTCCTTGTCATGGTGCTCTTTCTCATAGGTGTCTTGCAGCATTTGCATGTCATTTGAATTTCCGTGGCTGAATTAAAGACAGCAGCTCTCGCCACAGACATTAACTCTTGCACTGCTGACGAAGCAGAAGGGTGAGAAGTGTCACACATGCAGTTTTCCTGTGAGGTGAATATTCTGCCTGGGACTGAAACAGTTTAAGTGCCCAACTTCTTATTTCAGACTGAATTCAGCATCGCCTAAAAGGAAAATAATGTGGATAAATACGAGGCTTCGCTTTAATGGGGAACCAACATTTAGGCTTTACTGAGAAACATGGCTGCACACAGCATTCTGTATTAATCATGCAACGTTAGACTAGTTCAGAATTTACAAATGATAGCATGGAGGAGCTGTACATTTGTTTTCCTACTTTATCCATGCATTACTTGAACCCTTACTTATGTATTCAGAATTGAGCAATTCCAGTTAATGTGCAAACTTTTAACTCAACCTAAATTTACACTGCTTTGGATAAATTATCCCTTCAAAAACCATGAGGTCACCAGTAAGTGAAGACTATAGGAAACTCATTATGAAGCTTTACAGACAGATGATCACAGAGGCTATGTTGTATTTTTTGCAGTAAAAGTGATTTGTATTGATTTTATATGATGAAAAAAAATGGTGAGGTACAAAGACGAAGAAAATTAAACTTGCCTTCTTGTGCTTTAAACAGGAAGCCTGATTCCACTCTAGTGTCACTGATATGGGTTTCATGCAGGGGTCTCAAACTCGCGGCCCGGGGGCCACTTGCAGCCCATGTCACCCCTACTTGTGGCCCGTATACTGATGTGAAGAAATATAACTCAGTTTAGCTCTTGAAGTAAATTTTTTTTGTTTGTTGTTAAAATAAAAAGCCAAAAAATGATTTAATATGAAGGCGATATGAGCAGAGAGCACAAACATGCTGAGGGAGTGGCTGTGTTAGTTTAATGAGAGTCAAAAACTAATGTCTGCATTTTTATTTTGTTAAATATGAACAAAATAAAAATGCAACAGAAGTGCTGCCACATGTCTGTGCAGAAAGAGAAGACCAATGAACAGGCTGAGATTGTGCCAAGTGCAAATTTCAACACAGTCTGCTTGTTTTTTTTGAGACATCATGAATTTAAATGGAAATTTTAGGCTTCTTTAAAGAAAACCACAGCAAATGCAAAGTGCTGCACACAGAAATGAATAAATGCATTTAAAACAATTTAAACTTAACAATAAAAACATCAATCAAAGCAACCATATTAACATAAAGGCAAACAAACATCTATAAAACAATAAAACAAGTACAGTAATTGTCTCGTGCTGGCAGCAGGCAGGCAGCTTTCACACAGGGCTCTTCCACTAGGAGCCCGAGCTGCTTCAATAGCTGTGGCGTGCAGTTTAGCATCGTCTTGCTCAAATATGCAAGGCCCTTCCTAAAAAATGTGATGTTGAGATGGGACCATATGTCAGGACATGCATTTCCATCATCATTAACAGTGATGGTGCTTTTCCAGGTGTGCCGGTTCTATAGACAACCTGAACCTACATTTGCTGCCACGTGTCTGTGCACCAATGTGTTTATTAGGTAGTTCAATGAAAGGCTTCAGTTTGTTAAGAGTGAGAAAAACAAATCTGCATTCACGTTTGCAGTCTTGTCTTGTTAACAATATTTAAAATTTTAAAAACAAACAAAACACTACACTTTAGGAAATATTTTTGTGGTGGTTTGTTTTATTTTTACTACTTGAACACTAAAGTGGCCCCCACATGAGATAACAGTGCCAGCAATGACCCACAGCTCATTTAAGTTTGAGATTCCTGCTTTAACCTGAGTGTAAAAACCCACAAGCTGCCAAACTGTGTTTCGTTGTCCTGGTAACAGTGACAATGAAGATCCATCTTATCTTTAATGACACAAATCTTAAGCTTCAATTTTTAGTCACAATTTTTTTGCAACAGTAAACGTACTCAGGATTGTATAGTTTCACACTGCTGTGATGATTCTCAATTATAAAATAAAATAAATTTCCAAATGAAAGAAATGCTACATTTTTTATCACTGGCTCATATTCACCGTCAGTGTGCACAAATGAAGACTTCTGATCAATGTCTGATGTATTTTCTCCAGAGAACGCTGGAACCAAGTCCGTTATTATTAGCTTAGCACTAAAATAGTGGAAGTTTTTTTGCACAATAGCCGCACACATTTAAGTTTGTAATTTTACAGGTAATTACAGGGTTTTTAAATATTGCCTCCAGCCTCTGCGCTAGGTTTCACCTGGATGTTCCTGTAGCTTAATTAAAAGGTAACCCACTGTTATTTTTAGAAGTGTGGTGCGATGAAGAGGCTGTGTAGTGCTGCTGTCAGTAAAACTGATACAACGGGGCTGTGCTTTAGTCCTGCTTCATCAGATGTGATAGCTCAGATGTTGAATTTGAGAACAGTTTATTCGTTTGTTTTTCATTTCAGGTGTATAAAATTGTACTCTGGTCTGGTGACGGGAACTCATTTTTTTATACAGTCAGAGGGTTTTCATTTTGGTCCTACAGTTGTGAAGCAGTTGTCAAGTGAATTTGGGAATGCCAAATAGCCTGGGACCTCGAAGGTTAAAAATAATCACACCTTTGGCCTTTATAAGCCATACTGTACCTGCATGTCAGGGTTTAGCAACTGTTTCTCAGCTGTTTGATTAGTTCTTTTGGCTTATTTGATCCTACTTGACCCAGTGACCCTTCCACAGTGCAAATGCATGCTGTGTAGGTGGAAATGCATCGTTATATTGGCAAAAGACTTGAACACTTTCAACTCTGAAGTTTTCACAGAATTTAAATTATTTTAAATCATACAGATTTAAAGTTATGTGCTTTAAACACTTTAAAAAACTTTGAAATGAACAGGCTGAGATTGTGCCAAGTGCAAATTTCAACACAGTCTGCTTGTTTTTTTTTTTGAGACATCATGAATTTAAATTGAAATTTTAGGCTTCTTTAAAGAAAACCACAGCAAATGCAAAGTGCTGCACACAGAAATGAATAAATGCATTTAAAACAATTTAAACTTAACAATAAAAACATCAAAGCAACCATATTAACATAAAGGCAAACAAACATCTATAAAACAATAAAACAAGTACAGTAATTGTCTCGTGCTGGCAGCAGGCAGGCAGCTTTCACACAGGGCTCTTCCACTAGGAGCCCGAGCTGCTTCAATAGCTGTGGCGTGCAGTTTAGCATCGTCTTGCTCAAATATGCAAGGCCCTTCCTAAAAAATGTGATGTTGAGATGGGACCATATGTCAGGACATGCATTTCCATCATCATCAACAGTGATGGTGCTTTTCCAGGTGTGCCTATAGACACACTGAACCTACATTTGCTGCTTGCAGGGTGAACAGTGTTGAGCCCACTAGTGATGGGATTTCCGGCTCTTTTTAGAGAACCGGCTCTTTTGGCTCCGAACCGGCTCTTCAGGTTGTTTTGTTGCTTTAATTAATTTATTATTAACAATAATATAAAGTTATGTACAAAGGGAATTACTAATGTAAAAAAAAAAAAAAAGGTGGTTTTATTTTTATATGTTTATATATAAATATATGTGGTGGCCCCTAGAGACAAAACACGTACAAACTCCAAGACACATTTCTAGCGTTAACTGAACTTTCAAAACAGAGCTACCTAGATCACTTAAATTACACAATTTCATTTATTTATTTATTTCACACTTGGTACAACAGTTTCCACAGTTAGTTCACTTTCACTTCATCACTTAAATCACTTTAAGCATATTTGCACTGCACAAGACATAATGTGGATCGCACAACACTGGACATTATATTCTTCATTTCCAGTTAATACTTGTACAGCTGCTGTTATTGTGTATATATTTATTTATATTTCTTCATACATTCTTATATAGTTCTATATTGTGTATTTTGTTGTACAGTTATTTTATTTTCAACTTTAATTTATATATTTTATCTTATTCTTTCCCAGTTAAATTTACCCTTCATTCTAATTTGTGTTGTACAGTTATTTCATTTTTAACCTTAATTTATATTTTATTCCTTCCTAGTTAAATTTACCCTTTTTAATTTTTCATATTTATTTCCTATCTTATTCAGAGCCTTTTCCTTTTTTGTTTTCTTTAGGTCACGAGCAGTTGTCCAAGCATTTCACTACATATCGTACTGTGTATGACTGTGTACGTGACAAATAAAAATTGAATTTGAATTAGTTCTTTCAGCCAAACCAACCACACTTTCTATCAGTAAAGCACTGCAACCATGTGTGAAAAGGAGCAGGAAGAAGAAAATATTCTTATTAAACCCCGCCCCCTATCTACAATCCAACTTATATTGCAAGTGGGCACATTTGAAAATCAAGGAACAAACTAACATTAACATTTATCTCCAGTCCTAACTCGAACCAAACAACAAATTTACAATCAGAATATACCACTCCACATAGTAACATGCTCATATTTACTTCTGAAAAACTCCATCTCCTTCTTCTTCCTCCAGTTTAACGGCAGCTTGCATCCATCGAAGTTGCACTACTGCCACCCTCTGGTGTTACTTAGACTGCACTTAGCTCTTTAAATCCTCTTAACCCCGTTCTTCTCAGAAACCGAAGAACCACTCCTTTCCGTTCGAGAAGCTCCATCTCTCCAAGTCATATTACTGACCTGCTGCCAATTAACCTGATTAGATTTAAAATGTTCCTCCTGCTGCTTCCTTGTAGTTCCATTTACTTTTCCAGCTTTTTGTTGCCCTTTACATGTTATTGTGATCGAGATGAAAATGATCTTTTTTGTTCTAGTTTTTTGTATCAAATTTTTTTTTTGACATGTTGCAGTTTCAACATGTGGGAAATAAAAAAGTTCATAGTAGAGAACAAAAATGGAAATATGTAAAGTGTGCGTGTTAGTCCCCATAGGGAAATAGTTCCTCTGCATTTAACCCATTCACCCAGTGAAGCAGTGGGCAGCCACCAGTGCAGCGCCCGGGGAGCAGTGTGTAGGGACGGTACCTTGCTCAGGGGTACCTCAGGGTAGCCGTTCAGTGGAGTCGAATCCCCGACCTTCCGATCATGGGGCGACCACCCTACCTACTGAGCTATCCCTGCCCCCCCCTTTTTTTTGGTAAAGTGTAAATTTTACAATATACAATATTTCTTTTTGTTTCTGTTTTTTTCCAAAATGATACATTTTGAGTAGGAGGCTAATGGTGTAGCTGATGAAAAGGTCATAAAAGACAAAGAATGATGTACAGCCACACCAAACCTTTGGGGAATTTTCCCTATAATAACATATCTTGCACAATTTCATCTTTCCATTCCATTTAAAGAGCAGTATCAACTCAGCGCACACGACTGACACAAAAGTGCAGATTATCTGTGTTATTCATTATGATACATTATTTGACACAAGACAGATAAAGTGGTGGAGCAGTGGTCAGCAGGTCATAAAACCAGTAGGAATGGTCCATTGAAGATGAGGAATCCACTGAGGAGTATGAAGCCACACCAAGTTTCAGTTTAATCTCTGAGTGCTTTCAGGATTTTAATAGTGTCTTCTAAGTATTTATAGTCCAAACCAAAAACAGCTTTCAAAGCGTGATCCGTTCCCAAACTCTTGCTTTGGTGACAACCAAACAGCTGACCCACAGCCAGCAGCCCATCTCCTCCAGTATAGCAACTCCCTCCCGACACTACTTCCCACTCCACTCCGGCACTGGTGGCGTTATAAAGAGAAATACTGAGCTGTATTTTTTCTCTGAGACTCACTGTTGTCACAGCTGACCCAGCTGCTACTAATCACTTAATTTATTCCTCTCGAACTCCTGCTAACCCGACACTAGTATATCTACATGGTACCGAACTCCCGTTACTCACAAGGCAGGCAGGCTCCAGTCTCTGCCCAGTAACTGTAGAATTCTTCTATAGATACTAATTCCAGGCCGCTCTCGTCTTGACTGGCGTCCAACAGGCTTGATAAATGAGGTAGCAACAGGGCAGGCAGAGGCAGCAGAGCTTCTGGACTGTCATGTCCCTCCTTCTTCCTCCTCTCTGGCATCTTTGCAGATGGTACAAATACTTGGCTCCACCTGTGGCTCCACCTGTGGCTCCACTTCCTGGCTGCTGACTGGTTTCCCAATGTCCTGTTTGATCGCCTTACTTATCCAGCCATGTTCAGTATTACTGGGTGTACACTGGGAGAAGAGCAAAAACTTCACACAACAAAAGACAACTTAAGGTCAACTAATCTTAATAAAATTGAAAATATCCAAAATACAGTCCAAGCTTTTGAGATAATTTGAAATATGACAATAAGTGTCAGGAGGCGGAGTCTGTGACCCAGCCTTGTTGACTTAGGTTGTATTTTGATTGCTTGTTATATTGAGATAATGTTAAGTTCTAATATTATGTTGAGTTTTAGTCTAGTTTATGTTTTCTTCTATGTCAGTGCTTTCACCTCTCTCATCTGTCTCTTGTATCTCTCTTGGTATTCTGTGTTTCCCCAATGTGTCCTGTGTTTCATTTCTGCATGTCCCATGTTGTAAAGCTCATGTTGTCATGTCTACGTCACATTATGTTCTTTCTTTTTCTTTTGAAAGCCTTGTGTTTCCATGTTCTGTGTGTTTAGTTTTGCTTCCCCTGTGGCGTTCAGGTTCATTTGTGTCAGCTGTGTTTCCCAGGTGTTTCCACTTCCCTCATTACCCTTCTGTGTATTTAAGTCCTCAGTGTCAGGCTGTCTGTTTGTCTTGCTACATGTTCTGTGAGTCTCAGGTTTGCCTCATGCTCCTGTTCAGATTTTTCTTCATGTTTTGATGACCTCACGTCATAGTTTTCATGTTCAGGGCACGTTTATGTCTTAGTTTTCGTTTTCCCCAGATTAGGTAACTTTTCCCCCAGTTTGCCTTGTTTTTGTTATCAGCCTTAATAAACTGCTCACCTTAGTTTTCCCTCTCCTGTGTCTGCCTTTGGGTCCACACCTCAGACACATCGGCCCGCCCAGCCGTAACAATAAGTAATTCTTCTCTAAACAGGATCTAAAGTTGAGTTCCTGTCACTAATTTAAGCTGAAGTCAGCATATGTCAGGTGAAGATTCACATTTCAACACAATTATATTTAAAAAAAAAAAAAAAGTTAAATTGGATTTCATGGCACTAATGTGAAACCATAGACTGCAGCAATCACTGTGGCACATAAACATATGCACAGAGATGAGTGAAATAAGGGACATGTCAATGGCTTCAGAGTTTATGGGATGGTTTAGGTGAATCCATTTCAGCAGCACTTTCATGTCAGGCGCCATTTCCTCAAACAGACCTTTTAGGTTCTGATTACGCCTGCAAGCAGGAAAAGCACATAACGTTCAAACTGAGGAGGGTTGAATCTACTCTGTGTGTAACATTAAAAAATAGTACATTCATGAGCTTTACTGAAGACATTAGAGTCCGCCCTCACTTCTGTTTTTTTTTCTTTTCTCAGTCACTACCGCCTCAGCATGGAAACTGTAAAATGGACCAAGAAATGTTGCTCCGTGTGTTGTGTACTGTTTTCATTTCTGAGGAGCTACAAAACCTGTATCAACGTCACCTGCATGTTTGATACCTTAGGCTCATCAGGGCCAGTCATAACCAGGTATAATAATCTACCCTAATCCCCACGTGTTTAGGAATTACCTAGATGGTTTCATGGATAATTTCAACGACTGAATGATTGCCGGTCATTCGTACACATTTACTCTATTATATAAAATATCGTGACACAGGACTCCTGGAAAACGCGCACACAGGCGTCAGGTTGGAGTAACAATCCTTCATATTTGTGGCAATGCAAATGCGGTTTTTAGCCTTGATCAGCTCAGGACGCAGACACTCCTGGCTCGTTGCCACACACTCTTCCTGCCCGTCTGTCACTATCAAAAAAGCAGACACACCGTCAATTACCCTGCCAGGCACACCTGTTCTTCCCGCCTCTGCATGCTCTGTGAGCTCACTGCATCACCCCTCCTCTGCAGCAGGCCAGAGACCACAACTATATAAACTATGACCATCAGGGCCGCTTCATCAACACGTATGTGGGCTGGCGCACCAGGGTGTAATTCGAGTACTTTTTTTTTTTTTCGAGTAATGTAAGGGATTTTATGTTGGTCCCTGTCCTGTGTGCAGTATGTCTGGTTCCCTTGTCTCGTTAAGCCTGATTTGTCCCAGCTGTGTTTCCCTCCTGACTCCTGTTCCCTGATTGCTCCATCTGTATGTTTAAGCCCTGTGTTTTCTCTGGTCTGTGTATTTTGACTGCACTGTTTCACCCCCTTGAGTCTGCACTTTTGGGTCCACCATTGCTGTCTGCACACAGCACTTGACAGTCTGCTAAAAAGTTACATGTATTATATTAGTAGTAATATAGCATCGACCATCTCAGGTCACTCAGGTTAATCCTGTGTGAACACCTGGAAGTGGCTGCAAAGACTCTCTTTTCCCGTCTTCAAGTATTGTTGGTAATATTTTTTTTTATTGGTACTGATATTTACTTTAACCTCCTGACTACCAGGAAAAAAAAATGTTGTCCAATCAAAAAAATTTTAAATCCCCCAATATTTGTAAAGTAATTAGAAGACTGAAATAATTTTTTGGGAAAAAAAAGTTTACATTTTTTAGATATCACATGTCCACTGCAGAGGACATTGGAAGGCCGAACGTGTAAAAATGAACTTTGATGGCAAACATTTGCTTCAACTCTTCACCAAGGAGAAGTTTGAACTCAAGGAACTGTAGTGGTTTCTTCCCCCAAAACTGCAAGTCACTGCTATACTGAAGCCACGAGTTGGTGATTGCCAGATCAAAAAGTAGAAAACTGCACATACTGTCAATTTCTGAGTGTGAGAGACCATCCTGTAGAAACTCAACATTCAATATGGTCCACGTCACCTATATTGGTATTGTACTCAGCAATTGCCAGTGGACTTGGCACATGGACAAACCTTTTGTTTTTCTTAAACCATCTTGTGCGTCTGTCCTGAGGTTGATTGCCATAGGCAGAGGATGCCATGACAACTGTCCAACCACTTAATGACAGCAAGTTCAGGTCTGAGTACCATTCCTGATGCTCCTCCTTCTTTCTTCTTCAAGGGCTTATTCCCTATGATCTTCTTCATCAGACAACTCAAGATCTGAGTGTCCCTCATCAAACTGCAATAAATTTCTTTCTGCTTCTAAAAAGGACTCCTTTTCTGGTCATTTAAAAAAACAGAGCAAAATGGAAGAAATGACTACAAATGTCCACTATGGAGGACATTTTTTAAACACTTCAATACTATACTAAAATGAAGTTAGAATTAAGCATACGATGTTTTAATGTGTTATTAAGAGACTTATTTAAAATATGCTGACAACATTTATAGCTAAAAATTGCTCAATAAGAAGTTTTATGCACTTCTTCCCATAAAATGTGCTTGCGGCGATGGCTGCCATGTTCCTTAATGAAAAAACTAAAGTTCCCAAAGCTCCACCCCTTCACATTTGGTATCATTGGAAAGCCCTAAATGTCCTCTGTAGATACCAAAAAGGGGCAATTCCGTAGTATGCAGTGCATGGGAGATATTCAGGTTTAGAAAGGTGCTCTACAGAGGACAAATTTGCATTGCTGGTGGTAAATATCCATAAAATTGTCAAGATTTAGCATTATATTCATACATGTTAATAAAATGGCTTCAGTGACAATTACTGTTTGTTTCAATTTATTGATAACATAAGATGTTTACACTCACAAAACAAATAACAGTGCAACAAATATTCCAATACATCTGTCATTTAGGAAATCTTCCAGGCATCAAACATGTTTTAACTTACAAAAAAATAAATCTAACAAATTTATTCGAATGAATCTGTCACTTTGGGACTAATCTTTCAAGAATGGAGAAAAGTCTGTCCATCCTCTCCTCAGCCTCCCTTTGATGCCTCATATCCTCTTAGATGAGGTCGAGCAGCTCATCGTCCCTATCCCTTCTCCTCTTCCTCCCTGTTGTAGGTAGCTGACTAGCTTCCTCATCAGTGTCCTCTTCCCTTTTATTTTGGTCACCCACTGCTGTATTAGGACAGAAGGCCTCTGTCTCTTATCACATGATAATGTGGCAGCACGAGGTGAGAATAAAGTAAATACTCCTCACAGTTTAAAAGACAACGCCACTCTGGGAATTTCACCCAGAGAATACTGGAAGTAACACTAATCACCAAGAAGGCAGTTAGGTTTGTTATACTCAGTACAGAGACGAGGTTCAATGGTAAAACAAGTTGACAATTTATTAATAATTATTTAAAACACCATATAAAAGCACAATCATAAATATCCATGTACAGATATGCTTAAAAAGGTATTCAGAGCTGAGGCTTACCAGTGGAGGGGCAGGGATGCCACGCACAAACTCAAAAAAAAAAAAGAAAACACACCAAGAAACAAGTGCAACACAAAATCACACTCACACTAATAAACTAAACAAGGCAGGTGTGTACACGCAAAGGATCCCACCGCCAAGGCACCCTAGTCTCCTCCATGTCGGCACTCCGCATCTGAATAAAAGAACAAAGAAAGTTTTAATATATTACAACAAAACTAATGTAGCGCTGGGGGATAACCCCACTGCAGGACCACACTGGTGATCTGCAGCTAGAAAAAGGGCCTCCCACCAGTGGCGTAACAAAAATCCAAACTACAAATCAAAACAACAGAAAAACAACATACAATCTGGATAAAACTTTAACATCTGGAGCAAACTGAATCAGAATCTGAATCAGAATCAGAAAGGGTTTTATTGCCAAATGTTGAGCAGGTTTACAACATTAGGAAATTTCTGCGGTGCTTCAGTGCAAACATACTGTCATAAATTACGCTTAAATAGACATGAAAAAATAAGAATAAGAATTAAAAGTGCTACGTAGAAAGATATATATAAATGAGTGCAGGTGGTGATCAGTGCCAAACATGGAATGATGCAGTGAACACAGCGTAGGGTCATGTGTTAGTGGTGGGAACAGTCATACGGTTATTGTTCATGTGTCCAACAGCAGAGGGGAAGAAACTGTTCTTATGGCGAGAGGTTCTGGTGCGAATGGACCGGAGCCTCCTGCCTGAGGGGAGCAGGTCAAACAGACTGTGTCCAGGGTGAGAAGGGTCAGTTGAGATCCGAGCTGCACGCCCCAGTGTCCTGGAGGTGTACAGGTCCTGCAGAGATGGGAGTCTGCAGCCAATCACCTTCTCAGCAGAGCACACAACACGCTGCAGTCTGTTTGTCCCTGATAGTGGCTCCAGCGTACCACACGGTGATGGAGGAGGTGAGGATGGACTCGATGATTGCAGTGTAGAATTGCATCATCGTCCGTGTTGGCAGGTTGAATTTCTTCAGCTGCCTCAGGAAGTACATCCTCTGCTGGGCTTTCTTGATGACGGAGGTGATGGTGGGCTCCCACTTCAGGTCCTGGGTGATGGTGGTACCCAGGAAGCGGAATGAGTCCACAGAGGTGATGGGGGTGTCAGTCAGGATGATGGGGGGGAGTGGGGCTGTGTGCTTCCTGAAGTCCACAATAATCTCCACTGTCTTCTGGGCATTCAGCACCAGGTTGTTGTGGCTGCACCAGGACACCAGACGTTCAACCTCCCTCCTGTAGGCAGACTCATCCCCATCCGAGATGAGCCCAATAACGGTGGTGTCATCTGCAAACTTGATTAGCTTGACAGACTGGTGGGTGGAGGTGCAGCAGTTGGTATACAGGGAGAAGAGCATGGGAGAAAGAACACAGCCCTGAGGGGAGCCGGTGCTGATGGTCCGGGAGTCCGAGACATTCTTTCCCAGCCTCACATGCTGCTTCCTGTCCGTCAGGAAGTCAGTGATCCACCGGCAGATGGGATCAGGCACATTCATCTGGGAAAGCTTGCCTTGGAGATGGTCTGGAAGGATGGTGTTGAAGGCAGAGCTGAAGTCCACAAACAGGATCCTGGCGTAGGTTCCTGGGGAGTCCAGATGCTGCAGGATGAAGTGTAGGGCCATGTTGATGGCGTCATCTACAGACCTGTTGGCTCTATATGCAAACTGCAGGGGGTCCAGGAGGGGGGCCGTGAGGGTCTTAAGATAGGAGAGAACCAGGCGCTCAAGACTTCATGACCACAGATGTCAGAGCCACGGGTCTGTAGTCATTTACTCCAGTGATCCTAGGTTTCTTGGGGACAGGGATTATGGTAGAGGACTTGAAGCAGGCAGGCACATGACATGCCTGCAGTGAGGAGTTGAAAATGCCAGAAAACACTGGGGCCAGCTCGTTTGCACAGTGTCTGAGGGTGGCAGGAGACACACCGTCTGGGCCGGGAGCTTTTCGAGCATTCAGACTCTTAAACTGCTTCCTCACATCTGCTTCATGAATATGAAGAGTTGTGGTGGGAGGAGGTGGTGTGAAATCCTCTTTTGTGTGTGGTGAGGAGGGGGGTGTTGTAGGTGAAGTGTTTGAAGGTGGTGATGGCTCTATGGAGGGGGGAGAGGTGGGGGAATGAGTGTCCAAAGTGTCTCTATTGTTGGGGCCGTTGGAGGTGGGAAGGCTGCCTGATGGCTCGTCAAAACGGCAGTAAAAGTCGTTAAGGGTGTTGGCCAAGAGCAAGTCATCAGTGGAGTGGGGGGTTTTAGGCTTGTAGTTGGTGATATTCCTAAAACCTTTCCACACAGAGGCCGAGTCGTTCTCTGAGATCTGCTGCTGCATCTTCTCAGAGTGCTGATGTTTAGCAACGTCCACTTCTTTAGTGAACCTGTACTTGGCCTCTCTGTAGCAGTCCCTGTCTCCGCTTCTGAACGCCTTTCTCTTTTCCAGCCACAGCTTTTTGAGTTTAGGAGTAAACCAGGGTTTGTCGTTGTTATAACTCACCCTGGTGTGTGATGGCACAATGCTGTCCTCACAGAAGTGGATGTAGGAGGTGACAGTGTCCGTAAACTCATCCAAGCTGTTAGAAGCAGCCTTCATTGTGTCCCAGTCTGTAGACTCCAAACACGTGCGAAGTTCCTCCTCATTGCTCCAGTTTTTTGGTCCTCACGACAGGTTTGGAGAGCTTCAGCCTCTGTCTGTACGCAGACGCCGACTATAAGTTAATTATCTGGTCAATTAATATGTACGCCAGCTGACTCCCATAACCGGCATGCATATGGCCGCTGTCCACGCCGACGTCCACTTTAAAAAGCTGGCAGCAGCAGGAAAAGAAACCTCGCAACGGGAACAGACGGTCAAAGCAAAGCAGCAGCACTTCAGTTAGCGTGGCGTTGCGTAAAACTAAGGCCCACACTTCCGAGTAAAGCGCGTCATGAAACATGAGCAGAGTGGCTCATAGGAGGCTTCTACAGCTATGACCAGCCGCGATGGAGGCTTCAGAATGATCTCTGCAACACCAAAGGGAAGTCAGGTGACCAAAAAGGAGATCACAGGTAAGCGATCCAGGAATGCTCAAATGGCCACTATTTATACTAGCTCCCCCTAATGCGCCAGGCTGAAAGTGGGTTGAACCAAGGAATAACATTCATCCTGCCACAATAAGGTGGGGCCAGGTCTCACAATGAGCTCACCCGAAACCCTGGCTGATTGGGACCCACACCTGTTTTCACACCTTGGCTCATGTGATTAGAGGATCATCAGGGGGTCCTTTTGTCCCTCTGTGGGGGGGAAACTCCCACTGGGTTTATATCTGGGACTCTCCACCATTTGACCTTAGAACTGAAGAAGCTTCTCGGATGAGAGGTGAAACGTCTTAAGCAACTTAAAGAAGTCCAGACGCTTTTCTTCGCAAGCTCCTTTGACCTTTACCTTACCTTGTAAAGCACACTTTACTAACAAGCCTTCATCCTGTTCTTTGCGCTAGGTTCCTGTTTCAAAATAAAAGCATGGACTTCAAAATAAAACAAATATTTTTAAAACAAATATGTGAAAATATTACCAAATTTAAAGTTCATTTACACTTCATGCCACAGTGGCAGAATTCTTCACCCCAGGGAAGAGGTGATCATTTTCTCCTCGCATTTTGATAAATAGAGCCATCTACTGTTTGTTAGCTAAAACATATCAAAAGATAGTTTAGTTTAGATACAAGCTAGTTTAAGGGGAATTTTTAGGGAGATTATTTAAATTAAAAGATAACCATACGCATATGCCCAAAGCCTAACAACCCAACCGCTACAAAAGTTTAACTTTTGTACCACCAGATTTTCATGTACTTACATTTGAATGTGTATTCCTCCCCCGCTGTCACTACCGATTTGTCCGCCATTGTTATGCGAAAAATTCTTCTTCTAAATTTATGTGAAACATTCTCCTGTATGACCCGCAATGAATCCTGGGATATGGTGAGCCACAAAGGATTCACCCGACTCATCCTTCAAACCTGGGTAAAGTAGGACACTGTGATACCTCAAAGGCATTTATGCCATTTATCTTTAATGTTTGCTTTAAAATAATTCATTTGTGTGTATTTAAGTTTAAAAGAAAAGTAAAATGGGTTAAAAATGTTAAGATTTAATTTTGAAGGTGAACTTGCTAATAACCTCACTTCCTGGTGGGTTACCTGTATTGCTTCATTTCCTGTTTACTTCCTCTTCCTGGTTGCTCTAAGAGGGATAGTGACATGCAGTCTTGCTCTGAGGCTTATCCACAGCCATCCACTTGGGAACATTGTTCAGGCAACGCTGTAAGTGTACATATTTCATGATGAAGGTGTTAAAAAAGCATAAATAGCGGTATTTGTTAAAAACTATATTTTATTTGTCATTCATGAGGGTTGATATGTACATGTTGAAAAAGGCATTCGTTTTGATGATTATTACTGTTGCTCAAGCTAATACGAAGATGTAAGGTCACATTTTGAGTTATTTCGTGATGCAGTATTTATGTAAACATGGTCATTTTTTCTATTGTGTATTTCTTTTCAACTACAGTTTTCACCAGTTGTCAAATGAAGATTCTGAGTAAAAAGTCAACTCTACTCGGACTCCTGTATTCATTGACAGAGGTTTAGCTTGGTGTTTAATCAGAGTTACACTACAGACACATTTGGAGGACTCTTCGAATTTGGACTGCCTTTGTCGGATTGCTGTGACGTCATTGCCTACAAATGCAGCCCTCGAAGCATGCTACTCCTGAATTTGGACACAGCCTGTGTTTTCATGTTGATACGGCCATGTTTTGATGCTGTGGTAGGAAAAGAAGGACCCAAATGCAGAATTTGTACATGGATAGGTAAACTCAAACTAGCAGCTATGTTTGCTGGGAAGAACTCTAACACTAAAGAAACATGAAACTCAAACTAGAAAACTAACCCAGAACAGAGAACTAGGAATTTGTCAGGAGCACAGAAGAAAAAAACAGGGCTTAAATACACCAGGGAGTAACGAGGGAATGGGAAACCGGAGAGAAACATAGCTGGGACTGATCACACATACCGAGACGGAAAGGAAGCAAAACTGAAAACAAAAGACGCAAGACTATCAAAGTAAAACAGGAAATGGGAGACACGGCTGACAGGGAAGGCAGAGCGAACATGCGACAAGACTGGGGGAGACACAGGAGATGCACAAACATGGAGACGAGGGCGACATGAAACGAGGGGCACAGAGAAAAACCTGAAGACAGAGATTATACATCAGGAACTCTGAGGGCGGGAGAACCACGATCACTTAGAGCCTAAAAAATAAAGATAACAATAATCAAAGAATATTAATTCAGAATCTGAAACACAAATATTGGGTTGCAGACCCAACACCGTGACAGAAGAAAGTTTACTGGGTTTTTAAAACGGTTCAACACCAATTCACTTGTGTCTATACAACGTTTCAGCACCTATTTTTGTCCTGCTCAAAAGTAAAGTGGGCTGTATCTCAGTGAGATGTGAATATTCATGGAAAGTACTGTCCGGTGTGCACTGGGCAAAAAAAACCACCACCACCAACGACAATGACGATCATAGAAAACTAATGTTGGTGCTGGAAGCCCCAGCTGAGAGGTCAGCAACACGAATGATCCTCTGAGGACCATGATCACCCACACACACACACACCAATCAGACTTGTATTGAGACATGCTGTAGTTGGATGGACGGAATAAGAGAGACTTTAATGGTTCCAAGAGTTTTATGGGATGATTTTGGCTAATCCATTCAAGCGGCCCTTCCATCTGAGGAGTCATCTGCGAGACCTTTTAGGTAATTAATTCAACTGTGTCCTTAGCTCCTGAGAGACACATTTTGTTCCGCGCACGAGTGAAAATCAAGCTTAATTGACCTTTAAAACTGATATTTAATCTTTGCCAGAGTGCAGCCTGTGCGTTGGTGGAGCTCTAACCCTGTGTTGCTTGCTGTCAGTTCGAGTCACCGTAAATAACCAACGCAGACTAAAAGCAGCATCCGCTCTCAATCACATGATGTAGACAGTTGTTGGTGCCTCAGTTGTTTTCTACAGCCAGCTGCATAAAAGCCAATCTCAGTGATGGTCTCCTGGTATTTGGGCAGAACAAATCTCATTGCCAATGTGTTTCATGATGAGTTGTAATTTAGTTTCTGTTCACAGTTATATATCTTGGTGTGGTCTGATGAATTCTTTGTACTTTGAAGTCATCGAAGACTTCGACCATTTATGGGAAAACTATCAAAGAGGGGGAAAAAAAAATCATCTTTCCAGTTGGCAACCGAATCACAGCAATTCACTCTTGCAGTGAGGCTCAAGGCAACAAGGACAAGCACCAATTTCCCAGGGAGTGAAGGAATACACCAGGTTGCCTTTTTATATGCATTTCCAGATGCCTCATTAGGACTTGATGTCTTTCATCATTATTCTTTCATGTAATTCTGTAGCACACAGCATCTGCACTCTTCTCACACTGTTTGTTATTTATGTAAATCACTTCATCAAAAAGCAAATAAACACCCTTTGGAAAAAAAAAATATTGAAATTGAGAAATCACAAGGCGAAAAGACATCGTTGGTCCGATCCTAAAGAGTGCATAACTTACACAATGAAGAAGATGAAACTCCAGCCGTCTTTGCCCATTTACAGGCGCAAGCAGGCGTCAGACACACATTTCCATTCTGACAGAATATCATTGCAGGACTAGAACAACATGGCAAACAAAAAATATCAATTGGAATCAAAGTTCAAAACGATTCCAGTGGAAATAACCTTATTCACACCTTGATTTCTCACAGATACACTGATGCAGACGAATTCCCAGATGCTTGATTCTGGAGTCTTCTGGTTTTTCAAAGGGATCAGTGGCATTAATAGCTGACATTTGCTGGAGTTACATAAAGCCTTGAGATATTTAGAAGGAAGGAAACAAATAACATTTCAAGTTCTTAAACAAGCCTGACCTGACTAGCATATAATTACATCCGGCCGCGCTGAAGAATAAACTGTACACGGCTCTGCAGGTCAGCTGTTTTGTATGATTGCTGCTCTCTTGTTTTGCTCAAAATCTTCAAACAAAAAGGTTTCACTTTCATCTTTAGTCCGCGGTCAGCAGTTTTGTTTGTTTGTTTTTTTTAAAGCACATTAGATTCCATTATCAGACAAATTATGTCTATGGTGTTACGAAGATGGCTTTCTAATGACAAGAGTGTTTTAGGACCAAAGTCCATTAAGAACTGAGTCTACATTTAAGTAGAAGACAAATCATTCAATCAACCATGAAAACAGATCTCTTCTGGAAAACACAGGACGGTTGCACTGACAGACTACAGTTCACCACAGTTTCAGCCGTGTGGTGGCAGACATATCTCTTTACTTCTTGACATACTGGAAATGGTACTTAACAATGATTTTTTTTTTTTAAATAAATAAGTAAATGAAAAATGAGCTTTTAGATAAAGATAAAAGTAGTTTTGATGCACAAACTGGGCCTGGGAACAGAGGGTTTAGAGTTAAAGCCAAATAAATACATATATATGCATATATAAAACAAAAGTACACACTACCTGAAATATTGTCCCCTAACTTTTCTTTAAAGTCATATTACACTTAAATGACTACAGTATTAAAAATACTGCACGTTATTTCTCTGTATCTATTATTGTGTGATCTACTGTACAATATAAAGCACCTTGAGGCGACTTTTGTTGTGATTTGGCGCTGTATAAATAAAATTGAATTGAATCATTAAATCGTATATCGCACTTCTGGATAAGGCAGCATTTCTTCCCTTACTGCATCCACAATGTTCAGCTCTCTGGACTGAGCCATAATTAAAGCTGCACATGCATGCAGGCATGCGCTGATCTCAGTGAAGGAAAATACAAAGTCCCTTTTAACAGATACACCTCTGATAAAACCAGGGGTGGGGTGTGCAGCCATCTGCTGTGTCCGGATGTGACGCGAGAACCAAAGAGGAGAAAAAAGGAGCGCAGAAAGACACCATGGTAGGAAAAAACAGGAGAGAGGAGGCAAACATTAATGAAGTGTAGTAGTGGTAATATATAAGAACATGGGGACTACAAGGAATAAAAGGAAGGAGTGCTAAGTACATGATAGGAAGTCCTCCAGCAGCCCAACCCTACAGCAGCACAACTAAGAGAAAGAGTGAGATCATGGATACAAGCTTCAGAAATGAGCTTTCTCCAAAGGGTGGCTGGCTGTTGCCCCCGCGACCCAGCTCCTAATAACCAGAAGAAAATAAATGGATGGATGGACTCTTTGAGCTCACTTTCATCCTGTTTTCCTTCTCTCACCCCAACCAATCACAGCAGATGGCCCCGCCCCTCCCTGAGCCTGGTTCTGCCGGAGGTTTCTTCCTGTTAAAAGGGAGTTTTTCCTTCCCACTGTCACCAAAGTGCTGCTCATAGGGGGTCATATGATTGTTGGGGTTTTCTCTGCATCTACTGTACAATATAAAGAGGCGACTGCTGTTGTGATTTGGTGCTATATAAATAGAACTGAATTGAATTAAACTTGATCCAGTCAAAACTATAAGCCTTTATCAAAACGGAAAGTTTGAAGCCTAATCTCAATAATATCGAGGCTGTCTGTCTGCTGAACCAAAACTGGGCCCGACAGCTGAAGGCTCTCCCCCTCGTTCTATTTTAAGAAACTCTTGGGACCAAAAGCCTGCAGACACGGAGTACTCTTTTGGGTCAACATGAGAGTCTAAGATTGTTAAGATATAACGGTGTGATCATTCAGGACTTCAGTACGTTATTCACTGAAGTAACTGCTGAGATGTGCTGGGATTATTATTAGGAGTGTAACACCACCGTTTAGAAATAAACTCCCTGCTTTAAAAATCAAAAAGAGCATCAAATTATTTGTTACCAACACAGCTTTAAAAAAAAAAAAGGGGGGGGGGGGGGTGGATCTCTCCCATGCAGAGTCTGCACTGGTGGGTGTAACCTTATTTCAAGGTTTTTCTCACTGCAGAGGTGCACACTCCCAAAGAAGCCAGGCTCTGTGCTTACTTGATTGTTGTTGCTGCCTTTAAACTCAGAGTTTAAGGGGGAATAAATAAACGTCACGGAAAGTCTTTCAGTGTTTATCCTGAGCGACCCGGGTGAATGGGATTACAGTGTATTTCACTGTATTGGAAATGATCTCCAGTTTGTTGACAACACAAAATAGACCTACAGCCAACAGTTTTTTAAATCCTGGGAAAATAACGGATTTAAGGTAAAATGCTAATGAGTCTGCAACCAAACACAAGATGCAAAGACTGAAACTCAAGCGGCAGCACGAAGACCTAAATGATCTGCATACACAGTGACACAATAACTTCAGACAGTCTCCATATGGGCCGTTGGAACCGGTAAAATTGGAAATGAAAGCACAGATGCTGTCGCAATACATCGGGGATCACGATTCAACAAAGAGTCTTAGAAGTGTCAGAATGTGGCAACGAGTCTGTGACTAGTGTTGCTTTGGAGAGGCACCTTCTGACAGCTTCACTTAGTGCATCATCGCTGTTTTTATGGCAGCCAAATTCATCACATTTCATATGTCAGTCAAATATGAAAAGATATGGCTGGCTAAAGACAAGTTTTTCACTTTCAGATAGATAATCTTCTTTATGAAGTACTTTATGATTAAAGACTTTAATAAGTTTCAATCCATTTAGCCCTCTTAAAAGTAATCAAACTTAGCAAATGCCTCAGTATCCCTTATACTTATCTTTTAATGGGTTATTTTAATGGGAAGTGCTAATCCAAATATCTAAATTATTATCAAGATGCAGCGATCATATTGATGTAAGTCTCTGCATCTGATGTATCTGCCTCATCTATCTCTGCAGCCATGCTGAACCCTCTAATTGGCCTCCATGACCTTCTACTCATAGAAGCGGATCCCACTCTGAGGCTTCGCCAAAGAGATGAAACTAATTATTTGCAACAAGACATGTTGTTTTATGACATTTTAATCCCGGTGGTATTTATTATCCTTTACTTACTCTGCTCTAAACTTGGTGTCACATTTATGCAGTAACTATGACTTCACACTGCAGTAGTTTAACATTTGTGGATGTATCTTGTCTAACCGGGTTTCCCCTTTTGGGATCAATATTACCGACTGGAAAAAATAAATTAATAACAATGAAAAGAGAAGGCACGTAGTAATTGCTGTCAAAAGACAGGATTATTTAAAGCTGATTTTTACAAGAATCACATTTTGTTTCTGCCTAGAATGCAATTGTGTCCATCTGTCCACCCGTCCACTTCAGGGTCACGGAGAGGCATGTCCCGCTCGTGTTGATCAGAGTTAGACATCAGGAAGTCCTAAAAACTCCCTGAAAAGCCTTCCGTTAATGCAAAATGCTGCAGCAAAAGACCAGATCTCTCCTGTGTTGGCTTCCCTTCATTGGCTCCCTGTTAAATCCAGAATTCAAAATTCTGCTCCTCACATACAAGGTCTTAAATAATCAGGCCCCATCTTATGTGAAAGACCTCATAGTAACGTTTCACCCCCATTAGAGCACTTTGCTCTCACACTGCAGGCTTACTTGTTCTTCCTATAGTACTTAAAAGTAGAGCAGGAGGGAGTTCCTAGTTTCCAAATTGGGAGCCAGACACCTTCTCTACATTAGAGTCGGTTATCTTTCCTTTTCTGGTAAAGTATATAGTTGGTGCTGGATCAGGTGACCATGAATCTTCCCACAGTTGTGCTACAATAGGCCTGTGCTGCTGGGAGTATTTCTTCTTCACTCAGCAAGAACATGGTGAGTGATTGTTATTAATAATCTGTCTCTCTTCCACAGCATGTCTTTGTCCCGCCTTCCTCCCCTAACCCCGACCAGTCACGGCAGATGCCCGCCCCTCCCTGAACTTGGTTCTTCCTGTTGAAAGAAAGCTTTTCCTTCCCACTGTTGCTAAGTGCTTGTTCAAAGTTAGTTAGTTAGTTAGTTAGTATTTATTTATTGTCAGAGGATTGTTTGGTTGTTTTGATTTTCTCTGTATTTATTGCAGGGTCTTTACAATATGAAGCACCATGTGCTGATGCTTTTCTGGGACTTTCTTTAACTCTTACTCGCTGTTATTCATTTCTTTGCAGGTGAAGAAACTTTTGAGATGAGCGCTGGGAGCTAAATTCTGGATGGAATTATTGGAACACGGTTTTCTGTATTTACTTTGTCTTTGCGACTGTCTTGAACAAGAAATCTAGAATATGTTGGTGGGAATGTTAATCCGCCATGTTTTAGTCACAGGTAAATAAGAGTTATCCTTGATGTTTTCGAACCGGGCCTAAATGGCGATCACAGTGACAGCCGTCCTTTGGCGCGGCGTTGCCCGGTACTAAACAATAAATATTCTGGCTTTGAATTAATGACAAATAGCTCTGAGCTTGCCATTCTGCCTGATCAAAAATGCCAGCCTCTCTAACAGCTCTGACACGAGGTAGACGATGCATATTTATGATTTCCATCTGTGAGTATAAAATCATAAATAATGAAACATCTTTTTTTTCAAAGGGGAAGTTTATGCATCCACATTTCCTGCAGATCTCGATAGTTTTTCGGAAGCAGCGCCGGGATACAGAGATCACTCCTGTTGTCTTTGTCCAAGTGGTATGAATAACGATTACATAATTGCGTGAATAAATAAGAGAGAAAATTAAAAATTTGTTCAGCAGAGGATCATTGCTCATATGTTATTCATATGGTAACTGATGCAGAGAGAGGCAAAGTTTCCTCTCTGTGAAGCCTGGTGTACTTAATTGAGTATGAAGCCTGCTTTTTTTTAATGACAGCATTACAAAGGTCAGTGTGGCTGCCTCGGTGGCTAAGTGCTGGCAAATCTCCTGAATGAGTAAAGAGACTTTGATCTCACTGAGTGCTTCTGTTTGTGTAATGCACTTTGCCCTCAAAATGTGATTTGGTGGTACACTTAATAAATTGATCTTTATTATTACGACAATAATTGAATAGGCATACTTTCAGCTAGTGGGCCTTGAGGCATTGATGGATAACATGACATATTAAGAGTCCTCATACTTTTCATCAGGAAACATAAGTGTTATTCCTATCTTATAACTTTGTTCATTATGTTACAGATTCTGAGAGATGTTGAGTTTCTGTTCATCTGAATAAGCAGCTCCAACAGACCATGTCCATCAGTTTCAGGCAAATGTAGATACAGGAGGCACCGACATGTTTAATAATTTCTACATTATCTTAAAGCAATTCAACAGGAACATTTGGCAAGACTGATTGGATATGCTGTTTATAGCTAATCAAACGTTGCTGTTTCTACATGTGAAATGTATGCGCTTTTGTAAAGATAAAATGATTGAATGATATTTTGTCCTGCAGCTGTGAGAGCCGGTTAAACACGCTCGGTAATTAGATTGAAAGTAATTAAAAATTAGTTCAACTCTGATTACCCCACGATTAAAAAAAAAAAAAAAAAAAAAAAAAACGGGAAAGAAATTGCAGGAAATCGTGATCCAGTCATATGTGCTTATTGGGTAAAGTGACAAGCATTGCAAATTCATTACACGGCTTGTTCAGCAAAAGTGCTGAGGATGCTCCCCTTACATTCGCCATTTAGCTAAACAGCAATCTCAGCTGCATTTTAGGGTAACGGCATTTTCTCCTCAACATTCAACGTATCTCTGTATCTCCATCCATCCATACACCTGTTCTTCACACGTCTCCACAAGTGCCAAAATGTTGATTCTGTTCTTCTGGACGGAATCAACTTTTCGGGATTTCCTTTCCTGGATGATTGAGCATCCAGCTCATCGAATCCAACTCAAACTTGGAGAGTGTATTCTGTCTCTCATATTCTGCCAAAAAGTCCACTCTGTATGATGGGCGGGGGCAAACATTTAGGTTTTATCTTTGTGAGGACATTCTTCCCATTCCCAAACAAACCATCATAACCACATGCCGAAAACAACCCTGTGAGAGAGTGTATTAAAAAAAATTGCCCTGCCGAAAGTTTACAGATTTTTTTTTTTTTTTTTTTTTTTTTTACGTTCCTAATCTTATTTTTCTTTTATTTATTTATTTTTGATTGAAAATGTTTAAAAAAAACTTGGTGTAAATCTTGATACTGACAGTTTTTGCATTTTTGATCTTCTGGTGTTACAACAAAAGCTTTAAATCTGAAAGTCTCTGTATTGACTTCAGATGAATTGGCCAAGTCAACACTAACATATTATTGCATTCAGTGAGGCCTAAGGCACATTAAAGAGGACTTTAAACATGATGCATGAAGACTCTTTCCAAGCTGACTGGATCAAGAACATGAAAATGTACACGATTCTTCTTTATTCGTGATATTTTCTCTTGTTGTTAACTGCCTAAAATCCCTGACCATCATACCACACAAATGTCTTCATGTTCACAGTAAGATACAGTGTCTATGAACTGTCTGGAATTACTTTGATGCCTGTATGATGGTAAAAAGCTGAATATCTTAAGCGAGTACCACTGTGCTGGTGCTGTGTTCTTCCCTGAAGCTCTTTTCTATATGGCCTTGAACATATATCTCATGTGTGTATAATTACACTCCTTGAGCTGTAACTCTGACAGCCAGGTCTTTCTGCAGGAGTTAGCTTATAGTGAGCAGGTGTTAAAAATGGGATATGAAGCTCTCCTACGTATTGAACTAACATCTTAGTATTTAAATAAGTGCTTCCCCTCAATTTAATAGCTTTCTTTCTGGGCTACCTTCAAAAAGCACACTTTTTGATCTTGCTGATGATGCTTCATCCACATTTATGGCAATAGCTTGAAGTGGTGGAGGCAAAAGCTCCTCTAATAGGATCCAAAGCAACTGTGTGTCTGGAGCTCGGTGTGGGAGACAGATGGGACCCAGATGGCTCCCAAAGAAAGGTTTATTAAAGCGGCTCCTTGCTGCTCTTTATCAGAGGTTCTGGAGTTGACCAGACTTGTATTTCCCCAGCCAACCAGTCAGTGTTAATCCCTGAAGTATTTTCTCATTTAAAAACAAAAGATATTGTCTGAATTCGGAATTGTCTGAATATGTTTTAGAATATGAAATGTTTCCCCTTTGTCTCTGTAGATGTCACTGTGAAAAACAATTTTCAAAGTCAGGGGCTCCTGGGTATTTTCATTCTTCTGACCTGTTCTGGCTCGAGGCAATGAAGACAACGCATTTAACAAGTGTTAAGCTCACCGTTATTTGCTTATGTCTTGCTTCGAAAAAAGAAAAAAAAAAAAAAATTCTGGATAAAACATAGACAGGACTGGATCAGCTGACCTTGAACCATCCATCTGTTATGCTGCTGTACGCTCGGGGTCTTTAGCTTATATTAAATATCGCTTTGAGGCAACGATACAAAGACAGCGCTGAAGGTATGAGGCTCATATTCCCAGTTTTATGGAAAAGTGGACAGATTATAAGAGTTCTTCTCTACATTTAAGTTATGGTTTGATCTTCTGAACCAAAGCTCAACTCTTTTTTTATGCGGTATACATTTTCTTTATGGATTAAATTTTAGCCCTGGAAATATTTACTCAGTAATTTTACACTTCACTGACTAAAATAGGCACCTTTTCTGAAGACATTTTAATAGCGGAAAGGCATGCTGGGAAATATATTACTTTTACTTTTTAGCCTTGCTCCCTGTCATTTGTGGAAATTGCCCCTGACATCACCAATACAACATCCAGTGTCTTATAGAGTAGTTAGTCGGGACTGCTGCATTTTAAATTATGTTTAGCAAGACAATGCAAAAAAGCGGTGCTCAAAAAAGAAAGCATGAAGAGAGCAGGATGAGAATACCAACAGGACTTTGAATCTGAGCAGTGTTAGTGGCTTTGTCCAGGACAAGGCCTGAAAGATGAAGCTACTCACCTCTGAAAAGTGAGTGGCTTGTCTTTGTGTTTTGATAAATTATTGTGTGTGTGTGTGTGTGTGTGTGTGTGTGTGTGTGTGTGTGTGTGTGAATTCCATAAATGAGTGTGCTTGTTTGGTGCTGTGAGCTCATGGAGTCGGTCTGTCAGGGCCTGTGGTGCG
Source organism: Rhamphochromis longiceps (assembly GCF_057381845.1). Taxonomy (NCBI): domain Eukaryota; kingdom Metazoa; phylum Chordata; class Actinopteri; order Cichliformes; family Cichlidae; genus Rhamphochromis; species Rhamphochromis longiceps. Next base: position 44,386,784 of record NC_140562.1, read on the forward strand.
TTTGTTCCCATCTTTATGTTACTTATCGAAGCTCAGTCTGTTTGGGGCTTGTGGTCGTGTTTAGGGCCTAGCTGAAGAAGATGGTGTGAGTTTATAGCAGAACCTTAGAAATATGTCTGTTCCCCTGACCGCTGGCTGCAGTTGCTGTCCATGGTGCTGATCAAATACCTGAATCATGCTATTGATATTATTGATTATTGCTATATGCTAGTATTTTGCAGTTACTGTGCGTGTGTGTAAGTGAGACAGAGAATATGAGATGCTGTGTATATCGTAATGGTAAGCCCCACGTAAATACCTGCCCTGAGCCTGTCGGAGTTTGTTACCCCTGTGCGACGATCTATATAAATACACTTAAACTGAAGTCAGTTGAATTGGTTTTCCCTTCTTTGGGTTCCAATGTATGCACATGGACAAGCATGCAAGACCAGAACCAATAGAACCATCAGTTACTGTAAATGGAAATCCCAAAAGGTTGGTTCTGTTCATCTGGATGTTTTCAGTGGGAGAAACGTTTCGTCACTCATCCAGGTGACTTCTTCAGTCTCTGCTGACTGCAGGTTTCCCCAATCTTATAAACAGTACATTTGCATAATGGCTAAAATTAGCTCACTAAATGAACATTGAGCTGTGAGGTCAGTTCCTTGATCATTAATATGCAAATTGCCATGACCACTGATCAACAATCACCGATCAATGACCATGAGAACCATTCACAGAGAGTTGGGGAATGTCTGCAATCGCAGCATTGTAAGATGGTGACAGATGTACCCTTAGGCTCCTCCTCCATTCAGAGATGGTCTCGAACCAGCGTTCCTCCCTGTCCAGGATACATCCTCATCCTTGAAAGAGTGTCCACTGGCCTGTAGGTGTGAATAGACTGCAGAGTCCTGGCCTGACGAGGTGGCTCTGCTGTGTTGTGCCATCCTCTTTGCCAGAGGTTGTTTAGTTTCCCTGATGTATAATTCACGGCGCTCCTCCTGGCACTTAACAGCGTACACTATATTACTTTGTTTGTGCTGGGGGACCCAATCTTTGGGGTTTGAAAGCCACAGAGATGCAGTTTTAGAGAAAACGCATCTCAATGTTTCCAATAATCCTGACACATACGGGATCACTAAAGAAGATGGAAATAACAGTCTTCTTTGACTCTGATGGTCTTAACTGAATGATCTCTGTGGGAGTTTCTGCAGTGTCTCCAAGACCAGATTTTAGTGATTATGACGTGTTATAAAAAAAAATGAGTCAGCCATGAAACATGTAGGACCTACAGTCTTCTCACCCATTTTACATTTGCATCCTTTGGTAGTAATCCAGTCTGAATACACCCATCTCTGATCTTGGCCTTCATTTTTATCTCAACTGCATATCTGTGGAGTTTCCTAAATGCATCTCAGATGGTTGTGATTCTTTCACATCGACAAAATCTGTCTGCACCCAGACAGACTTACAAGGTGAGAACAAGACCGGGTTCACTGACGGGGCTTCTAAAAATGTGTCACAAAAATCTGAGCCCAAATCAAAGTAGTTCTATACGGCTTCCAAAGACTGTTTGTGACACTGAATATAAATATGTATGGCTATAGTCCTCCCCATCTGATTTTCCTTCTGTTGTTTCAAACATGTAACACTGCGGAATCTGAAGCAGAGAAAGGAAGTCAACCTTTTCCTGTTTTTTCACATTAGGCTTGCACCACCTCTGTTTCTCTGTCCTCCACCTGACACGAAAGTCTATCAGTAACCTGCACCAAGGGTTAGAGTATGTGTTCGGGATTTTAAGAAGCACACAATACATTGTATCAGGCTCCCAAGGTGAAAGAGAGAGACAGGGGCCCAAGATTAATTCGAGCCACAGTATAATGAGGCTGCTCTCAGACTTCCCCAGTGAATAAAGACAAATGGCTTTTGTTTGTGCCAGCTTTGCCATCTTGCATTGATAACTCCAATAATTCCATTTCATGCCCAAGTCTCATCTGCCACAGCAGAGAAAACAACAAAAAAGTGAAATAAACTGTAATTGAGGGAGGCTTTTATTAAGTGACAGGGTATTTTCATACTCTAGTGGAAGCAATCCCGGGGGGGCGGGTGGGTGGAAGCAGGGAGAGGGAGACGAGATGACAATGCTGTCCTCTCTCTGGAAAACAGTCTGTCATCGAGCACAACAAATATCTCTCTTCCAATCCCTTTGCTCTTGGATGACTGGAGATTTGCATGCAGGGGTGTGGCGTAGGTGCTGTCACGTTAAAGATGTAACTCGTCAGGGTGACGAGATGCACAGATCAAATTGTCCCACCGTGATGTCATAGATTCACTGTGGTGATGATTAAAGCCCCAATCAATAATCACGATAATTGCTCCATTGGCCCTCGCAGCCCCACTCTCGCGCTCTCACGTCACTGGTGCGGTGTTGAGGTTGCTGAGGTCAGAGCCATGTTAAGTAGGCTGCACCGTTCATGTCGCCATGTGACCCTAAACCCGATCAGCTGATGACTCCAAAGCATTAATGCATAAATGCAGCTTCGGGTCTTTCCATATTATTTTCTGTCACAGAGAACTCTTTGCTTCCCCTAAAAAGCACAAACAGTATGAGATCCTGTGCATCCATGTACAATTTATCAAAAGTGGTTTTGCTAATAAATAGAACTGAAGAGCTGTTTGAATTTTTTCACCTATTTATTCGTTTAAAAAATTCTGTCCTCTTCAATTTGGGGGCATATTCAGGATATGTTCCAACATAATGTAGGGTAGACACTTTAATATTAGAGAGGAAAATCCCACCAATCAGACTATCTTGGAGACAGCAGGAAGGAAGAATTCCTTTTTAACAGGAAAATGCCTCCAGCAGCACTGAGCCCTGGGAGAGGGAGCGCTCTGCCATGATTGGTTTGGGGTGACAGGGAAAGAAAGGAGCAGCCTCCGCATTCTGGTTGAATAAAAATGTTTTAGATTTTTGCTTACTAGGAAAAGAAAATAGAAAATTATACAAAGCACAAAAAGCTCTCAGGATATGTTCCAACATATCCTCAATAAGTTAAAATCTGTGCCTTGGCCTTTTATTCTTGAGTGATGTTACAGTGTGACAGGATGTGTCAAAGCAGCAGAACATTTCTTTGCAGTGGTTTTAAAGTCGTGGCTTAATTTTGTATGCTTTCGTTTGCTACCATCCCTTATGCCTGAGAAAACACAGCTGTGATTGCCTTTAAAGTTACTTAGTTCTCTGGGTTCATCAGTCACCAACTTTAATTGGAAGACTGACAGTAATGACCCAGCAATGAGAGCGATGGGACCTCCGGCCCACACAGAGTCCACGCTCATCCTCTTGTTTCATTCATTTAACCTTTATTTAGGAAAAAGTCTCACTGCGATTTCTTTTACATGAAAGATTTTCTTATAGCAGATAATTAAAATAAATGTATGTTTATAAAGAGCTTTTTGTGCTTTGTATAATTTTCTATTTTCTTTTCCTAGTAAGCAAAAATCTAAAACATTTTTATTCAACCAGAATGTGGAGCCTGCTCCTTTCTTTCCCTGTCACCCCAAACCAATCATGGCAGAGCGCTCCCTCTCCCAGGGCTCAGTCTGGAGGCATTTTCCTGTTAAAAAGGAATTCTTCCTTCCTGCTATCTCTAAGATTGTCTGATTGGTAGGATTTTCCTCTCTAATATTAAAGTGTCTACCCTACATTATAAAGAACCTCGAGGCGACCTTTGTGAGGTAAATAAATAAAACATAATAAAAAAAATTAAATATAATTGGATTAACACAGTTAATGGAGCAGTTTTATATCTTTGTCAGTTTGACAGAGTTTATCGGCAGCTGAAGTTTTGCCGCATCCTCTCATTCTTCAAAACAACATAATCATAGACATGAAGTATTTTTCGACACTTGCTGACATGTTCATGAAAGGTGCAATGCAGGCCGATATTTTCTCCTTCAAACAGAAGAACTTGATCATTGCTTTTGTGCTTTTTTTACCACTTTTGTACCACTTTAGACCTCCTCCATTTAACTGTCACAGTATCTGTGTGAGACAACACTGTGCTATCTTACTTTGCTTTTATATTGTAGAACAAATCTTTCTTTTTTTTAACCTTTCAGTAGACGGGTCAGACGCATGACCAGTGTTTTCTGTATTGCATTGACAAGCAGTGATGGCTCCTCTGTTTTATGACACCTAATAACACTAAAGCTTCAGGACTTCTTTTGATACGGTGCAGGAGGGAACACCGTGGAGTCTTTGTTTTGTCATCAAAGATTCGAATAGTATAATTATGAAGTTGTTATATTTTTATTTATTTTTCTTATTTTATCTTCGTCATAATTCTTTAGATACATTTATTTGTTATTCCAGTCGTTACTCACCCTGAAGCAGATTTCAACTCCAGCAGCTTCTTTAACTTTTAAACAACATATATCACTTTGAACAAGTCGTTTGTGTGGCTGCTTGGGAGCTGTGGAGGCTGGCTCTGTTTTATTCTGTCTCAGCCACCTCTGCATGATGCGTTTTTAAATAGGTAAAATCTGACAGTTCTTACACTCAGACTGGCTCACGTGGTAACAATAATGCACAACAGTAACTTACTCAGTAGTTTTTGGTACTTTCTGTCAAACCGTTCACATGCTGCTCACCAGCTCACTTTTCTTTGAGCTCATTTTTAGGTCACCATAACATCCAGGAACAAATTTCTGCTCATCATTTTAATACTTACTTTGACCAGTGAGCCCTTAAAGTTGCTGAAATGTGAAGGAAATGTGTCCTGCTTTTGCCATTGATGACAACTGAGAGACGAGATATATATATATATATATATATATATATATATATATATATATATATATATATATATATATATATATATATATATATATATATATAAAAAATCACCAGTTTGAATATTTCTCTAAAAATTCATTCTTTTTTTGGACTTTACATTGTTTTAAAAGGATCTGTTTTTATACCTGAAACTATGAATACATGACATGAAGTAGTAGAACAACAGGAATCTCACATTATAGCATGTACTGTATAACTGTTTCCTACAATGTAATGTAGAATATATATTATATATTTTGTAGGATGTTCAAATTTATAGGACAAAGTAAGAAGGTGTGCATATTTAAAGCATGACTGTTTGAATTAGTTTCAAATTTGTAAATATTTCACATGTTCTATTGTGTTGAAGTTTTCAAAGATGTTGTGGTTTGCACAATAAATCTTCACACTGATGAATCAGATTTTGATTAAAAAAATATTTCGCACACACAAACAAATCAAATGGTAAAATCTGGTGGAATACAAAATTTAAACATCGCTACATTTCTTCAAAATAAAATGGTGACATTGCAGAATGCATAGTTTTATACTGCAAGAGCAGAGATATTGAAAAAAGTGGTTTTAATAAAAGTGAATGAGGTATTTTTGGCCATGAAGGTATGGAGCGGGATTATCTGACACTACACAAAACAATAATGAAAACAAATCAGTTTTGTTGCAGATCTTTGACATGTCCAAGACAGGGGTTACCGTGGTTCAGGGGGTTGGGAAGCTCATTTTGTTACTGGAAGGTTGCCGGTTCGATCCCCAGCTCGGTCTGTCCTGGTCGTTGTGTCCTTGGGCAACACGCTTCACCTACCGCCCACTGGTGATGGCCAGAGGGGCCGATGGTGCGATATGGCAACCTCGCTTCTGTCAGTCTGTCCCAGGGCAGCTGTGGCTACAACTGTGCACCAGTGTGTGAATGTGAGAGTGAATGAATAGTGGAATTGTAAAGCACTTTGGGTGCCTAGAAAAAGCGCTATATAAATGCAATCCATTATTATTAAGATCTATTAATCACCAACAATGGCCTGTCCCTCACACCATTTATTACATATGTTTTTTTTTTCTTTTTTTAAATAAATAACTTATAATTCAAAGGTTTAAACTGGCATAAAATACTAATGATGATTTAATGTTCGATCATTTTGATTGTTGCTAATATCTCAAAATCTTTAAAATTTACATTTTTTAAAAGTTTAAACCACAGCAGCTTAATACAGACATCAATAATTGATTGTAGAATATCATCTGTTGATAAAAATGTCATCATCAGCAGCAGAAATGGTGTTCAAAACTTACTCCTCATAAACATACTTTACAATAAAGATCAGTGTGACTTTCCACCCATAAACTTTCCACACTGTATCCTGATTGAATACAGGCAGGCGTTCATAATCGGCACTAGAAAGAGACGCCAATAGATTAATTTAAGAAAGTTAGGGGGGAAAAATTATTGAACTTCTTTAAGTTAAAGAAGGTTTTTAATTCATCATTTCTTTGAAAATAAAAAATAGATGAACAGTTCATTTCTGGAAGGATAAAACTTTGTGGGACAAACTGGTCCCAGAAAGCTCTTGTTCTTGTGTTGATGATAAAACGGCACCAGAACTTTAGCTGTGGTCTTTTTTTTTTTCACAGAATTTTATATTACCACAGCAGCAAGCTTAGATTCATTCATAAATATAACATTACTCACTTAGAAATAGATGTAGTTTAACACTATTTAAAATCTGCTCTGACTAGATTCATTTTATTAGGATTTAAAATGTAATTCTAGTTTGTTCTAACCTTGTATAGATCCCATTAATGTGGCCAGCATGCTTTCTGTTGCAGAGAATTAGGGAAACGAGTAGTGGCACAAAAATAATTTATTGGGCAGCTCGGGCTGTGAACCTTTTAATAATCACCAAACAAAAACCAACACATCCTTCCTTTGCTAATGCACGGAGTGGGGCCATCTGGCTACTGCAGCTGTCAGGGCCATTAATAAGTTTTTGTTCTTATTTTAAGATTCAGATTTATATTAGGAAAAAAGTTATGTTTTTCACATCACCACCAGTGGAAAGAAAATATTGAATAAACTGATAAATTCATTCCACAGCAGTCTTTCCATGTGTGAATCAGAAACACAAAATTTGGTTAAGGAAGTTGGAAGGCTGGAGTTTTAACTCTCTGAATCCTTAAAAATGTTCAAGCAATTTTAAATGAGGATTTCTTAATTATGGAACAGAACCTGAAGTTCCACACAGAAAACCCAAAAGCTCACTGTAATTAAATAGATTAAACTCTGTAAACTTAATATATTTTTAAGTATTTTTAGAATTATTTTTTTTTAGTTATTTCAAATAATTATTTTTGATTAACTTGTAATGGTTTTGTGGATTAAATAAGCATCGCTTGAAAGAAAAGCTCACTGTAGTAATTACTCTTGTTTTAATGTCTGACATAAGCAGGTTTAGAAATTAGTGAGGCTCATAAATGTTTCTCTTACTGCAACATAAGGTGTAGCATCTGTGCTCCAATGTCCAACAGAAAAGTCTACCCTTTACAGCAGACACGGTCCTATAATACAGCCATTTACACTAAAAAACCCATAAAACTGTAAAGGGCTTTATTTTGTGTGGGACCAACTGTGTGGAAATATGCAATATGTGTGTTAAGTGTATAAAAATGAAATGTGTAGAACAAAATAACAAAAAAATAATTCTTTCACTTGAAATTTAAATAGCATGCAGGGAAAAACGTGCTTCTTCAGTGGCTCTTCCCTGTTGTGCCTCTGATTCACTACTAGTGCCCAACTCAATGAGTCATGTTTTAACCTAACCCCTTAAAAATGTCAATTCAATTTTATTTCTACAGCACCAAATCACATCAACAGTCACCTCAAGGTGCTTTATATTGTAAGGTAGACCCTACAATAATCCATACAGAGAAAAACCCAACAATCATATGACCCCCTATGAGCAAGCACTTTGACGACAGTGGGAAGGAAAAACTCCCTTTTAACAGGAAGAAACCTCCAGCAGAACCAGGCTCAGGATTTTAACTGAGCTTGGTTCTGTGGGTTGTTTTTAAAAAACCTAAAAACAACCCACAGAGAGGCACCGTAGTGTGGGCTGTGACTTCCCTTAGAATTCCCATATAGAGTGTCACATATTGATTTGTGCCAATTTCCATTATCTTGATACAGGTCCAGACCTCGGTGAGAGCTAAAGCTATGGTTAGAAGGTCTGGTGGGGTTTAATGGACGATGGGAACATAAGCAAAGGTAAAATAAAAGTTCAATAAAATGTTTTGCAAGTTTCTTATGTTTGGTTTCTGTTTTATTTCCAATCATGTAGCAAACGGGCCATGTGACTTCCTGTTTTGATTGTCAGTGACAATGCAGAATTAAAATGAACTTCCCGTGTTAGGGGTAAATAAAAAAGAAGCCCTATGAACCAAAAATATTTTGCTTTTGGAATCTAATGGCACATTCATCACACTATTTCATCTGTCAAAGCATTTTACGAAGTTCATCAACGTGATTCTCAGGTTTTAGGGGTTCTGTTAAATATTTGGACTTCCAGCAGTTCTACTTTGGCTCACTGGCTTAGCTTTTTGGAGTTTGTTCAGCCACTGTTGCACATCTACATATGCAATAGAGGCATGCAGTAAAACCTGATTACATTTAAAGTGTTTTTCATTGCATCCATCTTTTTTATTACTGCAAACAATGTGCTCGAGCTGTTCTCTCTGTGCATTTTTCCTCACTGTAGCAGTGTGTTTATTCCATTAGTTGGACAGACTGTGAGAGCTGACACCGTGCCGTGACGGTTTGGTGACACTGACCGCGGTTGCAGGCCAGACACAAGGCCGACAACACTGCTGGTGCTTTTCCGACCTCGCTTTGTGCTTCTGCACTGGAGGTTGGTTGAGTCATCAGGCAAACAGTGTAATGCTCAGCGAACATCATTTTCTTTGCACCCTTGGGTTCACAAGAAATTCATCATCCAGAGAATGAACGCACTGATGTACAAAAATACATTTATTTGAAACAATTTCAAAATGACAGTTTCTTTACCGTAGAAATATCGAAATCAAGATGAAACAGAACATTACTGATGATGCATGCATTGTAGATTTTTGTGCACTGAAGAACATTACAATGCTTTTGCCTTCTGAAAAATCACAAATGCAAAGGATCTCTTTTATGGTTCAAGTATGGATTTGTCTGGTGCTTACGGTATAATGTGGCATTTAAGATATCAGATGAGACAGAAGTTTCCAGTGATCAAAGTCCTTTCTTTTACTAGTGGCACTTCCAATGTGCTGGTGCAGATAAAGCACCACATTTTGAAGCATTTGTTCTTTGCAAACTTTTATGGACAGCCAGTGTACTATGTTCATTGTACATTCTTCACAATTTCAAAGGGTCCAAGAGAGAGAAAAACAACAGAAAACAAAGACAATATCCATGTGTAGTTAAGGATGGAGAAACTTTTTGATCTCTTTTTCTGTCCCCCCTAATTCTGCTTTTCTAATAAGAATCAGAACAAAGTGCCACCATCAAAGCCTTTACCCAAACAAAATCCAGCCAAGCAAACAATCCTTTGCTTATGGCATGTGTTGAATACAACAAAGCTCTAGAACAATCTTTGTTCAATGTGTGTTCTGTCTGTATTAACAAGGCTTGGCTTGGCTGTTTGGTTTGAGATGAGAGCACTCTGTTGCAGGTAATGCATATGTGATGTGACAGCCTATATCTTTTTGCAGCCTTTCGCTTCTCCTGGAACTGCTGTTTGCTTGAGCTGAGCACTGCAGGAAACCTCTGCATGTGGCACCCTCCCCTGAGCTGTCCAGCTTTCTCTCATTATCAACAATGCTGGATACTGGGAGAGCAACGGGAGTCAAGTCGAGGCCACTTGGCTTTTGCAGGCCTGGAGAATGCAGAGCTGGGGGAAGTTGCATGCTGGGAGGACGGTGTTCACTCATTTCAAACTAGATGCAAAGCAGAGACTGGAGCGTTGGTTTGTGAATGGAGGCTAATGGCAGCCAGGGGAGCTCTGTTTGTACACTGTGGATTCATTAAATAAATACATACTGTTCCAGGCACAGTTGAAGACAATGTTCTGGTTTTGTCACATTGTTAGAATAGCAGTAGTTGCACATTTTGAGTGGTGTAAAAATTGTGCCACAATGAGCACCAAAGATGCTGGTAACACACTCTGTAGAACATGGACTCATTAGCTTATCTAATCCTAATGAACAGCAAAAGCACTTTGTAGGCTTAAAGTTGGGTTTGATAGCATACATGGAAAAAAATATGTGAAGTTGAAGCTATGACAACTGAAAATAATGGGAGAACATGATATTGGAATCCAAAAACTGTGAGCTAATAAGTGATTTACCTTTTCACATTGTACACATTACTTGAAACCATCTTGGAGGCCCAGGTGTGTCCTGGACTGCATCGAGTTACTGTGATTAAAATGAATGTAGGACTCTTTCACTTCAATCGTGCTGCATCAGATTTGCAGTTCAGAACTTTCTTTTAACAAGTTCAATAACATCGATGCGACTCATTGCTATAAGGCTAATTTAATTTACAAGCAAATTTTCCAGTTCACCAGTCTTACTCTGGTCTGGTTATGTGCACAGACAGGTTTCCTGTATCTCAAAGTTCTCATGTCCAAAAAAGCCCAAACGTCTTCACTTTGGCCTTACAGTAGTGGAACTGTTACTGACTGAAGATGGACTTGGTTTTTGAGAATGAAATCTTAAAAAGTAGTTCAGGCTGAAGAGTCTAGGCAGAGAAAATTTCATTGACTTAATTAAACTACTTATTACCACCATATATGTTTTGTCATCATTAGTTGGCATCACCATGTTGATTATGCTGCTCTGGCAAGGTACAAAAAAACAAGACTTCACACAGCAGTCCTTTGAAGAGAATGAAGACACAATTTGAAATGTATAACACCATTCATTCCTAGTATTTTATCATAACCAGTCCTGATTTAAACCCATGTCAACCACTCGGTGGTGTTAGTGGATAAATCAAGGACTTGTCGTATGAAGTTACCCACTAGGCACCATAACTGTTTTAGAACAATACATCCTATTACTGTTGAATCTGGACCAATGAGGTGGATTGGCCAGATGAGCGGCCAGCACCACCATGACTGAAAAGAATTGCAGGACATTACAAATAATAATATTGGCATGAGCTCCATTGGAAACTGCCACAAACCAAAGAAGAAGCAGAAACCACAACCCAACTGTAAGCCTACTTAAAATAAACACCATGTTTTTCCCCAATGAGTTGAAATTGTGAATTTGATCACTGGTCACCACAATAGATACATTTTTTTCCAAAGTGATTCACCATTAGTATCGAAGCCAAATCTGAACAGTGAGAGCCACAGACTCACTTGCAAATAGAACCGGACTGTAATGGGACGTTTAAGGCCAATACTGCTACAGATGTTTGGTGATTCAAACATGGGATATACAGATTTCCCTGACATTTGTAGTTATTTACGAGCTCACACTCTGCCCGACTTTGCTCGGACCAGCTGGTTATTGCGTTTGTGGTTCCCAGCAGGGAACCTGCAGAGTGCCCTCTGGTGGACAAACGTCATAACAACAGCACGTCTGAAGGATGTTTCTCTTGTTTCGTAGCTTTTAAACTTCATTTATCGGCTGTTGTAAATGCCAATATCGATAGATCGATAAATAGCCAGCATTGGCCGACCAACAAATGAGTCGGGCTCTGGTTGCAAATGTTTGGTTCAGAGAGTTTAATGACAGTCTATTGTATATCTGTACTGAAAATGCAAATATCCTGAAAATGATCCTGTTGAGGATGATCCTTTTAACTTTATTTTCAGAGAACATGAGGGACATCTGCACTATGCCGATGCAGCTCTACCTGCATTAACAGATAAATCCTTTCTATCAGGTTCATTTCAGCCAACACTTGACTGAAGAAAATGAGAGCAAAACAGAATCAGCAGAATCAACTGGGGTCTTTTGACACATGATTAGAAAATAACTATTTACAACACCTGCTTATCTACAACACAGAAATTGTGTCCTCAGAAAGAACATGCACAAGTTAAGGACCTTAGCAAAGGAAATCGGTTTCTTTAAGTAATGTTTGACTTTTTAAACACACTTTCAGAAAAAAAGACCATCGTCAGATCTTCTGTTGCCGCCATGGTACTCAGACTACGAGCATGTAGAAAGTAATAATATATACATTTAACAGAACAGATGACAGTATTGTACATTTCAATAATATTCCCTGTTTGATTGAAGACTCCGACATTATAGGTTATATATAGGCAGAAATGATTTTCAAAGCAAACGCCTTAAGAAATGTACATAACTTTTGATAGATTTCCACGAAAGATATTTCACTTTGCAAATGAATGCTGCTATGTAGCTTATACATCCACAAAACTGAATATGTTTTGTCAGTAATTACAATGATCTCATTGAGTAAATTGACATTAACTGCATGGATGTTGTTGAATGAGACATCCATGCAAGTCTGTATAAATGAGGTCCCTTAGAAAACTATTAACATCAGTTGTGTTGAGAATTACAAAACAAAAAAAAACCCCGACACTGAAATACTTTGCTCTGTACATGAAGCGCTGCTCCACCAGTTTTACACACTAGTACAGTTTGGAATCTCCCTTGTGCTCTCGCAGGCATTTCCGACTCCCCCTGAGTATAAATAAAGGAAATGAAAGAGGGGAAAAAAAGCCAAGAACAAAGACAGTTAATTCAGAGCTTTAATGACTATAAAACAAATAGCTTCTTTGACATTGACTCCTTGTACTTAATTTCCATTCAAAGGCTCTGAAGCTATTAAGACGCGTTGGAATTTGAAATTGACCCATTATGAAAAATATGCCAGCTTTTGTTATGATATGTTTGGTCCAATTAATTGGAACATGCTCGGTGAGGAAGTTTAGAACCAAATATCGAAAGTCTGGACGTCTACCCCATTTGTGTTGGGCGATCATGGCTCAAGAGTTAGGAGTTCGCCTTGTAATTGGAAGGTTGCCGGTTCGAGCCCCGGCTTGAACAGTCTCGGTTGTTGTGTTCTTGGGCAAGACACTTCACCTGTTGCCTACTGGTGGTGCCACTGGCTGTGGCATAGCTGCCATCACCAGTGTGTGAATGTGAATGGGTGGATGACTGGACGTGTGAAGTGCTTTGGGGTCCTTAGGGACTAGTAAAAGCGCTATACAAATACAGGCCATTTACGTGAGAAACACAAGAATAGCTGTTAATTTACTCTGGCATATAGCACAAATCAATCAGCAACTTCAAGGACGTCTGCAGAAATGTGCAAATAAAAAGCAGCGTTTATTCGTTGTGAAATACATTTCGTTAACCTCCTAAGACCCGAACTCTTCCATGGCATGCATTTTTAATTTCTCTTTGATATTTGGGCATATTGGGGCCTGATGAATGTAAAAACAAAGAATTACCAGATTTTTTTTAACCTTATTTTTGTTTTTAAGAAAACTAAGAGCCATATATGAGGATATTCATTTAAAATTTTGATAGAACAGTGGCAGTATAATGTCCTCGTAAGTGGATATCAGGCCCATGTAGAGCAAAATTGAGTATTTTGGTCTAAATAACCCAAAATGTGATGTCCACATATGTGGACGACAGGTCCTAGGAGGTTAAATATCCTTGTCCTGTGATGGCAGGCAGGGATGATTTGATACACTTTCTGTTGCACTAAATGCATGTAGTGCTGAGCACCTGCTCGAATTTGACCTCCTAAGACCCGAACTCTTTCATGAATGCATGCATTTTTAATTTCTCTTTGCTATTTGGGCTGATTGGGACCTGATGAATGTAAAAACAAAGAATTACATGATTTTCTTTTTTACCTGAGTTTCGTTTCTGAGAGAAATGAGATCCACATAGGAGGACATCTGCTTTAAATTTCGATAAAACAGTGGCAGTATAATGTTCTTGTAAGTGGATATCAGGCCCATCGGCAGCCACATGGTACCTTTAATTTAAGAGAAAAACAACAATGTACCATTGTTGCTTCAAACGTGGAATCAGATGGTAGTAATTTGATTAGTGTTTCGTAAATATGTTGTTTAACTCTTATTCTTACACTTATTGTTGTTTTGTTACACTTTACTGTGCGTCCCCGTCCACTGACTCGAGGTGCTACATGAGTTATGGAGAAACTGAAAGTACTCTCGTGCAGGAATACAGATCACATGTAAAAAGAAAAAAAAAGTAACAATCAGACATTGACCTGGATAAAAATATTCTGCTGAAATGAAGCAGCACACTCACGGCCTCGCTGCTTGAGGGTTTCACTAATGTGTGAGTTTCCATTCTCGACAGCTCCTCTGAATTTCAACACACAGGTCAGAAGCAGTCAGCTCTCCAGAACTGTGAAAGTGCAGGAACTTAATCTGTCTTTTAAACTATCTCAGAGCCAAATCAATCCTGGGTCTGCAGCTGCCAGAAGTGGTACATTTCTACTGGTAACAATAGAAAATCCACTCTGTTATATACAGTCAGAGTGGGCAGCAATTAGCTTATCAAACCTATTGTTTTTTTTATCATGTAATGAAATATGAATGAATGAATGTCTCTTTTTAAATTGAAGTCAAACTGTGACTGAATGAGGAATGATTAGGCCACTCCCTCTGTGTTTGATGGAGTCCTGCAGCCACATGCTAAACATGTTGGTTTTATTATTTAGTCATTATTCCCAGTACTGTGGGTGTCACTGGAATCTTTCCTTACCCTCTAAAACCCTTTCACGGGCTTTGTCTACTCTAAGGATTTCCTCCTCTGTGAATAATTCAAAAATGGTAAAAAGGAGATTCATTTGCTGGATTTCTGTTTAAAAGACGATTCAGATTCAGTATGTAAATTATCCCCAGGAGGTGATTCTACGCACAGTTATCCTACACATTATCATGTTGACTTTTGCTATAAAGCCATCGACAAAGAAAGTTTGTCCCTGAAATTCCATCTTTACATGCCCTGGCAAGTTTTGGCATGTCTGAAACCTCGGTATAGGGAATATCCGAGTTTCCAAACAGTGGACAGTGCATGTTTTAAATGTCCTAAAATACAATGTAGCAGTGACACAGACCTTGCTGGACCACGACAAGGTCACTGAGATCCAGATTTCATTGTGCTCCATGTATTATATTTTTGAAAATGTCTTAATCATGGCTTGATTCGTCGCAAAGACACATAGTGCTGATATTCACACAGATGAGATTATGCAGTATATAGTGCATCGCATACATTCATATGTATATGGATGCCTTCTATTTGTCTCTGGATATCTACATGCCTTTAAAGTGTGAGTTAGTTAAATCATCTATGTGGCCATTTCCTGTTCATGGATTTTCTCTTATTTCTACAGCAGGTGAATAGAGTAACCCACCAACACCATGACTACTACTTAAGGTGGCAGCAACGCGTCTAGAACCCAAAAAAATATTGAAGTGTATTTGCTTGAAACGCCTGTCCCTACTCTCAGCAGGTACTTACTTTTGACCCTGGCATCCAGCTCCTTCTCCATGAGTTCTTTGGATGTGGAGAACTCACTCAGAGTAATTTTCGGCGTGCTGTCGCCTTGGCCGACCGAGCCGATCATCTCTTGCTCTTTCTCCTGGTTAACCTCAGCATATATGTTGATCCAAGGTATTTTTCTGAGGATTTACAGAAAACAAGATCAACAAATGTTAGATAACCATCTCACGTGCAGGTGCGGTGTTTGTGCATGCACACAGTGGGGTTGTTGTGTTTCTAAGGCTATGTAACCGCAGTCCCAAGTTTACATTCATTAGTAAATTACAACCGAGAACACGACTTTATGAATAAATTATTTGATTTTGCAGCCTCATCTCCATCTCTGCCTGCCTGACTATCTTCATCAGACTCTACACATCAAGCTGCTCTCACCGAGTTTGTCCTGATCTTTATTACTTGCTTCCTTGCAGGGTTTCTTTTTTCTCTCAGGCCAGTTAACTTCAGCAGGTGAGGCAAATAAAGGTCAGCATAACTATAACATGTGTAACTACAGAATTCATCAGATCAAAGGAGAAAACAACTCTGGTCCTAGTTTTGGTTAACCTTTAAATAATCAATATTTCGATGCTATATATTTTTGCTGGTTATTTCATTCCCTGTAGCTTTGAAGTTCACTGACAGCTGACATCTTCAAAGGTAGTTTTTTCTTATATAATATGAATCAATGGGCACACCTTTAATATAATTTTAACTGGTTTGATTATCCAGTTTGTCTTTATTGACTCTTTTGCACAGAGTAAGCTTTGGGATGAATGAGTTTGAACCGTCTGTGCTAAATGTGAACTGCCTGCTCTGTTGTCTCACTGCTTCCAGCTGTGATGTTTTGGCAGGATCAACATTTTTTAGAAAAATGAAAATTATTTTTCTTTCGAGTTAAAAATGTGGGTTTTTAAGAAGTCTGACAGACTGTTGCACTGAGCTACTTTTTCAAAGATGATTCTGTTTCCTGGTGCTGACAAACTGTAAACTTGCCTTGACTGTAATTACACTCGAGTGCCTAATTTATAGACAAATTACAGTAACACTGGTTTCTTTTCTCATCTGCATTTATACCGCCTAATATAGATCTTTATTTAGACATTATCCAATTTATTTGCAATTACTATACATTTGGGTTATTAATTGCTCTGTTTTGTCAACTGTAAGATTTCTTGAAAAATGCATCCTCTTTAGACTAATGGGAAAAACTTCATATCCATAATTAATGACAGCTTTTCCATTTCCCTCGGACTTTTCAAAAGAATAATTTTGAGTATGAATAATTTATTCAGCAAATAAGATCCAAGGCAGAGAAGCTGCATATTAAACCATTTACTGCTCGTTTTCCCTGAATTTTGTGACTGATTGCTGCACACGCCTCATGCACTGGAATCTCACAAGTATGAGTGACAACTCCAGAGTGATCTATCAATTGAAAATACCAAATATGACTATAATAGATTGGTCTAGACAGGGCTCATCTGCTATCATCAATAATGAAGAACAGAGTAATAGTTATATAGTGGGGCCCTACAGCAGGTGGAAGAAATCAGAAAGATTTGCACCTCTTGAATTTGTAGATGAGAAACACCGCGAGGCCAAGAAACACAACTGACAGGAGCATAAGCATCGCTGAGCTGCTGTGTCTGGGGCTCGAGTCCACTAAAGGTGCTGTGGGAGCAGGAAGGTGCACAGAGATGACATTAGACAGTCAAAATAAAAACAACATAACGTTAATCAACAGTTGACAAATGAGACAGAATAGAAATAAAAATAGAAATTTGATTCATTAAAACCAACAACAGACAAAAGTACAGTTAGATTTATATTACAAGTCAACCAGATGTGGCTAAATGCTAATGCTAAAACAAGAACAAATGTTTGTATGAATGCATAAATGATCTCAGTTTATCAACATCTTGAGCAGTTTCATCATAAAGACGCCAGATTTGAAAAAGTAAAGAACTTCTGAGGTTTCAAAGTTTGAAAGTTCAGCTCAGTCAAAAGCGTTTTCCTCATTTCCTGTATTAGCAATATTTTTTTTTTATTAAACTCTAAGTGTAAGATCTTTAAATAATTGGAACTGGCAGTCAACATATCAGCAAGAATTCACTTTTTTTAAACGATTTTTCCTCCATGGAGGAACAGCTAAAAAGAATACAGTACACATGAGCTCTGGCTAACTAAATCTCTGACCTGGGAGGTTACGTCAGAGGTGTTGAAAGTGGAGTTATTCATTTTATTTGCTGTTATATGTTGTTATTGCTGCTATTGCTGCTATTTTCCCCATCACAACTACATATTATCTTAATAAGACAGGAAGAAGAAGTGCTTCGTTTTCTTCAGACCCTAGAATTCAAACTCAGAAGTTATAGTTAAGTTTGTGCTGTTCTTATGGCTGCACCTTCAAATTTCTCATCCAAGTCCATAACTGACAAACACTTGATGGAACCGGTACAGTTTCATGCTGATCGGAGCTCTAATGTGTGTTTACCTACAAAGGCCCCACAAACTGAGGTGACTGCACATCCAGCTGAGTTAAAAATATTTCAACTGTTGTAGAAAAAAAAGTATTTTACTTTGTGCCATAAAGAGTAGCGGCTGAGATTCTCCCTGAGACTGACTTGTCCTGATGTCAGGGACAATCAGGAGTGGACAGCAAACTTATCATGGCAGTCCGTGGGCAGCTCAAGCTGTAAAAGCCCACTTTGACATACAGAGGCAGAAACAATATAGGTGGATCGAATTCCAGGAGATACTGCTCACTCATTGCCCGATGACCAGTGAGGATATCCTGGGTTATTCTCCAATTATAATTGACTGTAATTAATAGACAATTATGGGTACGAGTATTAATAGCTATAATTAATAAAATGGATTCCACGTTGTACTTATTGTGACTTTAATCAAGGAACTGGTCTTTATAGAAATGTGCATCCTCACTTCTATGCAACTGGAAGCCTTTTAAAGCCTGCAGGTTTCACTCACTCCTGAAATGGATGGAAGTCCATAAAGTAGGAAAGATCACAGGACCTCCGGGGAATGTATTATAATGTGTGTATATCTTCCTGAGAACCGAGGAAGAAAATAATCTTCCCATTGAACCTGCTTCTTCCTGTTGCTAACACCCAGACACATGAGATACCAATGGAAAGTCCAGGATTTCCTCTATTCAGTGCATCAGGACTTAGTCAAAAGATATAGAGCAAAAACAAATGTCCATTTCAGAGGACATAAATGAATGGGCTGGTTCTCGGGAGGATATAATGCTAGATTCTAGCTATTGGTTGGCTGTTACAGCGAGATTTTCTGGGTTTCCAAAAATACTACAGTGACTTCATTCTGCATGAGAAACAATGCAAAGTTTTGTCAGAATGGAAAAAATGAACGAGACTCACTTCTGACAACAGATACACCTGAAATAGCTCCTGGCACTGTGGTAGCACCTACAGGTAGAGTACCTTGAAAAAGTATGTGCAACAAAGAAAACAGGCACCTCTTCAAAAGCAAAGAGAAATCAATAATGGATGTGACTAATCTTTTTCTCTGCTTCTAGTTTGAATGAAGCGAACCTTTAAAAATCCTGCAGGTCACCGGGGTTAGGGCTGGGCTACATATCAGACCTGGAAGATGTTACCTTACAATAACACATTTTTCCACAACATCATTTCTGATAGAAACCTTTGCGTCAGATGTTCCAAATATGTGTAAATTCTATAAAAAGGACAGATGCTCTGCGTGTTGCCTGTGACCTGTTAGATGTTAAAGGGTCAAAAACGTATTTTCTTTATACTTGTACCCCGTACACTGTAGTATACTGTATATCCAGAACAATAATGACTCCCCAGATTATATTTTTATCTTTAAGATATGAAACACTGTAAGGTGTTGTAGCGTGAAATTACACTTTCTGCTGATGGGCAAAACAAACTGACAGTAGCAGGAAATCCAAAGATTTCAGGTGAATGTAAAACAGTTAAATGCGCCAACATTCATTCAAAAAAGTACCGAACCAAACAAGTGTTCAGTGTGATTAATGTCACGGTTTCACTCATAAGGTACAAACCCTAAATTTCTCCCATTATTTTGAAGAGTGCATTAATGTCTGTCGCTGAAGAAAAAGCCTGATGCTTTTCTGTGACGGGTTTAGCGCTACGTGAGCCCTCAGCTAAGAGATGGAGGCGCGCGTGCCGATGACCTTTCTCAAGCAGCTTGAAGGCTTTTTAGACCTTTTCTTGGGAGGTGAAATATAAAGAGGGATCCAGCTGGGTACACCTTCAATGTCATTAGAGTGCAGCACACCACAAAACGTCACAGAGCACTACATGCCAGGCTGTTAATACCCATCGCTTTGAGCTGCAGACAACTCATGGCTGTGTGCCTCCAGAGACTGTGCGCCTAATGAAACCAGCCAAGCAGTGAATATAAGGTAAGACCTGTCCAGCAGCGGGACACAGGAGCTGCTGAGCAGTACCGAGCTCCAAACCAATAAAAAAGTAGAGGTTTCCAGTCTAGCCATGTTATTTACAATTACTGTGTCTCCGTGAATCAGCGCTGATTTGACACGAGAGCATTTGAGGGTCTCTAATGTCAACCAGCCTTCCCGCAAAACACTGCTGATGACTTCTTGAATGATTCCAAAGTCTGCCCTGAAATTGTACAGTGTTCTTTCTCAAGGACTAAATAATCAACATAATTATACGCAGTGTAACACTCATTTTGTGGTTGGATGGCTGTAAAAGAAATAGAACAGATGTTCAGCTTTTGATGGCAGGCATAAAAGATCCCTCTTCTCAAGGAGCTCCACTTAAAACCGAACCCCTCCTATCCTCGTCTGTGTTCTTTCGCCTGGGATAGACGAGGTCTGACAGGAATTTTAATTGGTGGACCAAAGAAAAATTCTTGTTGTCAAAACATAGTTATTACACTTCTGTTTCTCTGCACATGAAAATGAAAAATGGAACATGCAGGCCATAATTACATTACCCCCGGAAGTTAATATTATAGATGATGACTTGATGGCAAAATTAAAAGCAATGACAGCAAATGTTTCTTACCCAGTGTTAACTGTGTGTTGTAAACGATCACCCTCACACCGGGCTTCAGCTCGAACTCCACCAGGTTTTGGTTCAGTGCACTTACAATTGTGTCAGAAGCCTGTTAAAGTACACAACAAGTCACCGTTTTGTAGGCACAATAATCAAGTTGGAGGAATTTGAACTCCTCGTGAATTTCACTTAGAGACACCCATACCCGCTCCAGAGCTTCCTCACTCTTTTTCTTGCCCTCTGATTGGTTCTTATAAGGCAACAGGAAGAGCTCAGCAGCTGTTGGCACTCCGGGGAACACCGCTACCAGGAGCTGCTCCTCTGGGAATTCGGCCACCTGTCACAAGATAGAAATGTTTTTATTTGCCATCACTGTGTGATACTGTGAAAATAACAAAAGCTTTACGGCATCATAAGGCTTAAAGTCATTGACGGGACTTCAAACGCAGTAGTTTTGTTAAAGCTTCCGGAGTCTCGGGGATACACACAAAGTGTCCTCTGCTGTATCTAAGAGAGCCGCAGCATTAGATGCAATCCTGAAAGCATGAAACAGTGTCGTAAATCACAAGACTGTCAACGAGGAGCTTTTAACTGCTGGGTTAGTGTTACGGTTAGTTTCACTCACTATTCACAATATTCACCGTTCACTTTGAAACAGTGCATACAAATGTCGTGCTGGGGGATTTTGACCAAGTGGCCATATGAGACGAGCCAGAAGCGAAACAGGTTAAAGATCGCAGTGAATATTTGGGTGGAGTATGTTTAAAAGCCATTATGAAGCAGCTTTGAGAAGTGACTAAGATTTACATGAGAATAGATGAACATAAACTGTTTTCACATGAAAATGTTGGACACTTTGGGAGAAACTGGTTCAAAATGCAGGCTGTCTGTCATTTTGAGAGACAGGGTTACAGAAAATTCATATATAATTAACAATATACAGAATATTCTATGCATGAAGAGAAAAGATAGCCAGAGGCACCAACTGTGTCATCACTTTGTATGCAAACTCCATCATAACAGTGCAGTCCCAGTTAAGGCGCTGCAGCTGTGGAGCCTCAACAGGGAAATGTGAACTCAGCAGATGTGAACTGGGATCTTTCTTAAGTGTTCTCCTGCTGGATGAACCCTTTGTTCTGCTCTACACCCTCTACCACCCTCACAGTTTTAATCTGCCACAATGTTTGGAAGCCTTTAGAGTTTTCCATCATTTCCCATCAAGTAACAAAGTCTGTCACCAGTGAAAAATTCAGCTCAAGCTTTGGTTGTAACGTTGTCCGAAGTTGTTGAGTATGCAATAGGAGTTAGTCTTTGTCACGTGTATTCGCACTGATGTAACTACTCAGTTTAGGCAGAGGATGCAGAGCACGCTGACTCACTGTGAATTCACTAACCTGGCGAAATTGGCACAATTAACCGTCAGACAGTATTGGAGATCATGAAGACCATTACATTTCAGATTTAACTGTGTTGAATATTTGTCCTCACTGGGTAATGTCTAATGTCACGACTGCAGTGTGAAAATGGCTATAGACTCAAGAAGATGTGTCTTGGGTTGAAGGTGAGACAATGCTAGCTTCATTTGGTGTGTGATTGCTGCATTCGCTCCCGCTGGGACAAAAGCAGCTAGATTACAAAGAGTAGCAGTTACCAAGCAGCTCAGAATGACTACACACTGTAAGATAACACAAAGACATTTTATCTGCTGAACAGTTTCATTACAAGAAAACTCATCTGACTTTACACTGAAACACTACATATTGCACATTTATGTCTATTGTCAGAAACTGTAGGATTGAGTGTAATGACCCATCGGAAGATTCCTTTGCAGTCTTAAGATGGAACTTAATTACGTGTTCAGTCTCCCACTAAGATATAATTACCTGCCTGTGAGTTTCTGCTCAAATTAACTGGTTGTATTTGTTCAGATCGTAAGGTTGAGAGTTAACAAGCGTTTAGATGTCGATCATCTTCAAACTGTTTTTGTAACCATTTGTGCCATTATATCACTTTTGACTCTTCCCTTACAGTTTGTGTCAGTCAGACATTAAATTGCTCTGTATAATGTTTTAAGCTAATATGGTGGTGAGGGAAAACTACAGCAATGGTTATTTTACGCTGACAACTCAAAAAGCCCTTTGACTCATCACCTGAGTAGGAAAGCACTCTATAATTACCAGTCCATTTATATTTTTCTAAACCCATCATAGTTCAAAAACACTAAACAAATAAAGAGGCATCTCAGTCCGTAAACAGCATGTCTTTAGGCCCCGCCCCTCCCTGAGCCTGGTTCTGTCGGTTTCTTCCTGTTAAAAGGGAGTTTTTCCTTCCCACTGTTGCCAAAGTGCTTGCTCATAGGGGGTCATATGATTGTTGGGTTTCTCTGTATCTATTATTGTAGGGTCTTCCTTACAATATAAAGCTCCTTGAGGCGACTGTTGTTGTGATTTGGCGCTGTGTAAATAAAACTGAATTGAATCGGAACAACATTAAAACCACTGACAGGGAAAGTAAATAGTTTTGTGCATGTCAATACAATACATTGCTCTGCTGAGAAAATTGTGTCCTGACATGCCAAAACTGATGCCATATTCTCCTGTAACACCCATCTACCCATCTAGATTCATTCAGATTAAGCTCATTCCTCCAAATGGCAAAGACATTCCCAAACCACCGCAGTCGGTAAGCAATTGCAACCCTGCTACACTCAAAAACAAATCATCAGATCCACTGCATTCTGGTGAAGTTTTCCATGTAAATAGATATGTTATCTACTGCCCAAGACAGCACAGCTCCCAGGATTACAGTGACACAGAAACCCAGATTTGGCATCTGGTCAGGATACCTCCTCAGCACCTCCTTTGGTAGGTCTTCCCAGGGTAGACCCAGAGAAAAACTTTTGTCTGGAATACCCTGTTTATCCTGCAATCACAATTTGACTTTGTGGAAGCGGAAGATTGTGGATTATTCAACAGGATACAGCGGATCTACTTCACCACCGGGTGGAGAGGGAAGGATTGTTGCCAGTGTCTGGTATCAGACACCCACCCTGACATCCCCAAAGGCCCAGTGTCCGTGCCCTGATGGGTCTGGGCTGTGTGAGCCATTCAACATTATAGCATTATATTATATTATAGTCGAATAGCATGTCTGCTATTAGTGTTTACAGACATCATGCGATCTTTAGCATTTGAGGCAACCATCACCAGCATTCTGGAAAACTGACAGCAGAATAACCGTGTTCATGGTCTAATATTGTCCCTAACAGCTGTTCTGCTTCACAAGAGTGACACAGAAAGAGAGACAGAGATACAAATAGTGCTGCAGAGCTACAAAGACTCACAAAAAGTGTTGACCTTTATCACAAGCCCATAAATGGACACACAAAACACTTTCCCAAGCATGACTTTTCAGAAAAGAACAGAGTTTTCACTTGACGGTGTTCGTAGTGTGCATAATGTTCAATGCCAGAGTGTCTGAGTTGGATATTTCTGCAATTTCTGCTCAGTTAAGTTTATAGAATGACTGCAGTCGTTTTAATAGAAATGCTGACAACTACTATTAGATGGTGTAAATGTAAGACTCAGGATTCTGGTATCTAAAGAAGATTCTAGATAACAAAGTTTTAATTGAGTTTTTGTGGGGCAGTGTTCACTGTTTTCAGCTGTTTTACATTAAATGTAACCAGAGATGTTTAAACAGTTCCTCCAAGTCAAAAATGCCCTCTAACCAATCAGCATGTATTCATTAATTACAGAGAACAATTGGATAAATGCTTTGAGGCTGCAGTTTCTAGCCATGTCAAAAACGCATTTTTAATGGGTCAATAACTGTTTCTGTTATTTTTTCAAGCCATTAGCTTTTAACAGTTTATGCAGTACAAGCAAGAATGGGGGCAGCGCCGTGTGGCAATCACTCTTCATTCTAGAGCCTTTGATGTTTTTATGTTTTCCCTCTGGCCTGGGGTGGACAACGTAGCAGGTAAAGGCAAAGCACATCAATTATCAAGCAGAAAAATCACTATTTGAGTAACAAAGCAGTGGACAAATGATAGCCATTGGCGTGTCTTGCAATGGCGAAGAGGCAGTGGAGA
The DNA here is from genome assembly GCF_057381845.1 of Rhamphochromis longiceps. Classification (NCBI taxonomy): domain Eukaryota; kingdom Metazoa; phylum Chordata; class Actinopteri; order Cichliformes; family Cichlidae; genus Rhamphochromis; species Rhamphochromis longiceps. Next base: position 44,411,313 of record NC_140562.1, read on the forward strand.
GGGAGATAAAGTGAATGGGATGACAAAGGAGGCAATAGCCTGTGGGGAAAAAAATAAAAAAAATCAGTGCGCTTGGACCATGTTGACTTGCACAGCAATCTGTCCTTAGTTTAAAAATCTGGAGGATCATCTGATATACTGCAAATTCATCACGGATACAAAAATTAAATCGGGATGGTAAACAGGAAGAGAGGTGAGATCCTCAGAGAGGACAGGCTGCAGGGAAGTCGGCTCAATTTGGTTTGATATGAAGATTTCACAATGCAATATTTTGCAAGTTCATTTCAAGAAATACTATTTGAAGAAGATAAACTCCAGAGGGACTCTGAAAGTTATTATCTTGCTACACTTTCACTTCTTTTTCAGTTTTTGACGTGAAACGCTTTAGTTTAAATGTAAAGCAGATAACCTCTACTGACATTTCAGGGTTTTGGAAATGATTTTGTGTTTGTAGCTTAAACAATATTTAAGACATGCAGACACCCAGATGTTGCCCTTGAATTATTAAAACAATAAAAACAACTCTTTAACTACTGTTGCCTTTCTCTCTAAGCATGAACATTGTTGTAGTAAAACTTTCAACTAAATGTTAACCTCTCTTTCTTAGCTTAGCATGTTAGCATGCCACCTAGAATGGCTGGTGGGAAGCTCACATGTTTTTCCAGGTATGTTCTCCAGGTTGTTCCAACAAATGAACATTTTGTTCTGATGACAGCACCTAGATTAAAACCAAGTGAATTGTGACCTAATAATCTATCTCAAATCAAATCAAATCAAATCACTTTTATTGTGATTTGATTTGATTTGAGATAGATTATTAGGTCACAATTCACTTGGTTTTAATCTAGGTGCTGTCATCAGCACCTAGATTAAAACCTAATCTAGGTGAACCTAAAGAAATTGCTGGCAGTTCAGGAAGAAGCAGAAAAATTTTCATAAGCAGTCGGATTCATCTTTCTGGAACCACCAATGTCATATCAGTCAGGAATTGACTGGGTGTCGCACCATGAGCCCATTTCAGGGATAGATGATGCTTTTTCTTACCAGAATCTATTAAAAAGGATATGAAAGAAGTAAATACAAACTTTTTCCAATTCTTGTTGAAACTAAGCAAAAAGGAATATGATGAAATGTAATCAAAGAAAAATAATTAACCAGAAATGTAGATTTACTGTCGACTGCCATTTCTCTCTATCGACTTTACATTATCCTTTCCCAACATTGTCTAAAGTTTGTCCATGGACCATCCCAGGTGCACAGGTCAGGGAGAGGAAAAATACTCCTAAAAAAACAAATAATAAATAAAATGAAATACCAAAAGATATAATTCCATTCTTGTTGATAAACATCTGAGATTTCAAGCCTTGTGTTGCTGTGAAAATGAAGGTCAGGTGATCACCGACATCAGTGGGACTCCTCCTCTGGAGATGAAGATGGTACTACCTTTCATTATTATTAATATTTCAAAGGTTTTCTTCACTCCTAAAGCTTCATATGCATTCCAGTCATTTGAAAGTAAGTTAATTGTCAACATCACAACTGACAGCAGATTCAAATGACGAGAGTATCACATCAGAGTGGATGGTTTACCACGCTTCAGATGGATAAAAAAGAAAATCAGCGCCTCTGGGGAAGCAATAAAGAGACAATAGCTTGATAGCTTGCATTAACCTTCGAGGGAAGCTATGGAGGAGGATGAACACTGTAAACTATATGAGTCTGAGCAGAGAAACGTTAAGGGAATATGAAAGGGAGGTGGCTAAGGAAAGACAGAGTGGACTGAAATAACCTTGATTGCTGAACGCACGTTCAGGAACAGCAGAAGCGCTGGAAATGAAATGAGCCTATAGGCGAAGAGTGCAAAATCATGACATGATACATTCGGCAGTGGTGCACCTCCGTTAAATGGACCTTGACTTTAATTGCGATTTGTTCTCTTCCTCATCTCCTATTTTATTGTTTGGGAGTTGTTTACTATGTTGAAATGCCATCAGTTGTGGACTGGCCTGTGTCTCCACCAAGACTCCTCAGCCATAACAAAATGGAGGAAAAATAACCCTTCCTGTCACCACTTGGACAATATGTTTGTCTGGAAATGAACTTTGTGTCAGATGCAAACACATAAACAGATCTACAGCCCTTTCACATAAACAAGTACCTGATATGAAAGTCTGACGGCGTAATACGAAAAGATGAAAAGTGGCAATTCAGACACTAGTGTAATATAACGGAAAAAAGAAAAACACATATAGCAACTGTCGCTCTACTTTTTCATATGGATTTCACTTCAAGAAGAACTGCATGGTTATGTATTGTAATCTTAGTTCTATGATTGATGACACAGCCCTCTAATGTGTACTATGGCACTGAAACTCAGCATGTGATAAACCGAGTGCACCAGAGTTCTCGGTGTGAAAGTAGAGTAATTATCCTTCTCCACAACACAAATGGCCCATTTCACTGAGAAAAAAAAAACTGAATCAATTTATTATTATGAATCCAGACTTTTGATTCTGCATGTCATGCCTCAATAAAAGCTACCCGTAGGCCCAGACTACAGGAAAGACAGGCGGTTGAGCTGTGAACACAGTGCAGTCAAGTGTAGGTGGTAACTGTGATGTAAAGGAGGACAAAAGCATTTGAAGCAGACACTTGACATGACTCACAATGAGGGAGAAGTAACGGAGAAAAAAATCACCTGCGGGCCACTTGTGCTCCCACATTTCTTCCACTGTTTGCACAGGTCTAAATCACACTGTATCAGCATGCCTTAGGACTGATTGTTTTTCTTCAACAGTGGCTTAAAGGTGACGTTCTCAAGACATGTAGTTAAAACCACAAATAATATTCAAAGGTAAAGGTAATCTGAGGCAATGCATCTCTTTACTGCTGCTTAACAGAACATTAAAATTAGTTAATTAAGAAATTTGTTTTCAAACCACAAATTTGTTTAAAATCCTGTTCAGAGTACTTTTACTTCACAACAACACTTGCTTTTATACTGCAAGCTAAACAATGTCTGAGGCAGAACTTGGCAACAATGAAAAGGAAGAACCTCCCTTTAACAGGAAGTGACCTCCACCAGAGCCAGACTCAGGTCGGGGCAGCCGTCCGTGAGCAGACGATTTGATTTAAGACAACTTAAAAAATTGTATTGCCAACATCTTTCACCAACATACCTGTCATTCTGTGTTTAAAACACCACCACAACAACATTATTTTTGTATTTAGTTATTAATTTTGCTAACTATTAATATTCATTATTACTGCTTATTAATAGTTCCTTAATAATAATAATAATAATAATAATAATAATAATAACTTTATTTATAAAGTGCTTTCAAACAAAGTGCTGAAAAGTTATTCGAAGATAAAAGATTAAAAAATAAATACATCCAGTACAGAAAAAACAGTATAAGTTAAAACTGATAGTAATTTAAAAACTAACGGACATAGGATAGGGTGAACAAGTGGGTCTTAAGCTTAGCTTTAAAAACCTCCACAGAGCATGCCTGCCTAATATGTTGAGGGAGGTTGTTCCACAAAAAAGTGGCACAAAAAGAAAAAGCACGTTCCCCAATAGTCTTTTTTTCTGGCCTTAGGAACTTTTAGAAATCCAGAATCCTGAGACCGAAGAGCACGGGAAGGAACATAGATGTGCAAAAAGTCAGTCCCTGCAATTTATGACAATTTATCTCCCAGTATTGGACAACTTCCTTACTGGAAGCCCCTTCCTGATCACTTGTAGTTGCAGCTGCAATTTCAATGCAGGCCTCAGACATGACCAGATTAAAAACATCAACAGCTTCTGAGGAAGGAAGATATGAACATAACTTTTACTGTTTTTGCATGGAGGAAAAAGAAGACCGCGTACAAACTGTTCTCCCAAAAAAGCAACCACTGCTGCTAACACAGTATTAGCTGTTTGACAGCATGCTAACATGAAGCTAATCGCGCAGTAGCCACACTGATGTCTGTTGACCTGCGACTAACAGGTAACACAGCCCTGTTTCTACCACAGAATCACTGTGGAGATGTTAAATGTTCTTATTTCTAACTTTGCAGTTTGCTTTGTATTGAAACTGAAACAGCATAACAAAAACTTGTGTGTGTCCTCATTAAGACAGGAATGTGTATCTGTGTGTGGGACTGTAGCCTCGGGTTTGTAGTTTTAACTGGTGACTATTTGACATTGCATCTCAGGGACAGACATCATAGTAATACATAAAAATAAAAACAAGGTTGAAGTTTAGGCTCACAGGGTCACTTTATTCGACTGTTTTAGATTGCTGAGAAAAAAGGGAGGAACAATTAATCCAACTGAGTAGCAAGAAAAAGGTAAAATTGAAATATGAACTTTTCAAAGATTCTAAAAAGCTGAGAGCCTAAACTTCAGACATCCACACCGTTTCTCACATGCTGAAATGGTTTAATCATGAGTGAATTAACACCAGCATCAACAGAGCTCTATTTAACTTTGGTAATTAGTGAAGTGCACAAGCTTTCAATAGCTTGAGAAGACATCAATAACTTCAGTGATTTATTTAAGAGGGAGTCAAGTTGGAATAAATAACACAAGTCTGTCCGCAGGATCGTTAATATCAGTTCAGCCTTAACTGCTTTAGTGGAGTCTTGTTATTGCTAATAAACAACATGATGAAGAAAAGCTAAAATCACTTTTAAGGCAAATTACTTGAAGCGAAGCGGCACGAAATTCACAGCGAACGCTAAAACAATCAGCTCGCAAACACAGGTCTGACTCTGGGGTTATCCGGGTTACACACGAGCTCCCCTTGAACCACTTTAAACGTTCCTCCAAAGGCTCCCACCTGCAGCTCCAAATGCTCGATACGCTGTTAAGATGGCTAAGAGCACAGCAAAAAAATGCAGCACTCTATTCATGAGCTGTGGATGGGGAGATGAGTAGCACTTAGCAGTGATGGGTGAGCTTCCCACACACACTCGCACACCTCCTACGATCAAGTGCGCACACACAAACACACATTAGCCACAGTGACAGGTATCGTCACTCCTTGGTCTCCTAGGCTTGAAGTTCATTTTCTGACTTTAAAATTAAGAAATCGGCGCTCGTGAAGGCGTCTCGGGAGAGAAGGAAAGCAGAGTCGTCTTCACACCTGTCTGATGATGAATCACGGGGTGGCCGAGGGCGTTCTCTCGCTGCACCAGTGAGCCCAGAGTATTGGACCGCAAAGGGGTATATGAAATAATTGAGAAATAGCAGGATGAGACGGAAAGTAGGAGTAAAGAAAAAACGATGGAATGGAAAGAATCTCAAGATGGAGAAATGGAAGGATGGAAGGGAAGGAAGAGAGAAGGAAGCAGAGAGAAAATGAAAATCACTCACTTGGAGCAGAGCCTTCTTAATTACTCTCCCCACATCCTGTCTCCACTCGGGTATGTCAGGGTTGAACTCGTCCAGATTAGGGGAGAAAGATAAAAGTAGAGATTTGAAGAATTCTGTCGAGGAGAGTCAGGGGAGAATCAGCCATTAATTCACTCCCATCTGAAGGCATTATTCTCAGTGAGCTGTGCCAACTGTCATTTTGCTCAAGTCGAGTTTCAGGTAGTTAACACTTGATGAAAAGAAGAGGCTTTCTCATATCCCCCGCACTTCCCTTTGGCTAAATGTACCAGATGCACTTCTAGATAATTAGAAAATGTCACAGCTTTACGCCAACCCATTCTCTGGTAATAAATCATTGCATTTTACAGATACTTGCTGCTGGATCACTTCATTTTAAATGAAGACATATTCTTTAGAGGTTCCAGCAGTAATGTGATATATTTTAGTCAAGTAGGAGCTGTTTTACATCTTATACAGGGTAAAAATAAAAGAAAACAGTAAAATTGGAGGACTTAAATAAAAAGTATTTAACTGCCTCCCATTAAACTGCAGTTATGTGTTGTTACCAGCTCCGGGAACACAGTTAACAAATACTGACCTTTGACTGCTATAGTCTTAGTGTCCTGCAAGATGGTGTTGCTGGCAGCCACCTGAACAGTTATGGTGTGCATTCCCTCACTCTGAAAGGTGTGCGAGATGCTTCCATCCAAAGTTATCACCGGCTGCAAGCACAGTTTTTAAGTTACAGGTAAACATAATAATGTCCCAATTTCTTTCCAAGTTCAACGTGTAACATTGGTGAAACTGCACACCTTGGCACCAAAATCCCTCATGAGGAGGAACATGAAGTAGTATGTTATAAAAACTGTAACAGGTACTCATTTATAAGTATACACAGTGAGAGTTTAGGCCCTACCAAACAAAAGATGACTGAAATTATAGTGATAGTTTCGGTAGTAGCTTAAAAGTGTTGTTTCTGCTTTAAAAAACAAAACAAAAAAGCAGATCCAAACAGAATCAGTGAAATACATATACTCTAACAATTCCAGCAATTGTTACCATGGCCACATCACAACAGATGTGGAAGAGGAATCTGGTCTTTAAGTCTAACGTCATCAGCCGCTTCCGGGTCCAAACTCCGCTTCAGGTCCCAAAGTCAAATGAACACTGCAGCATCACTGAGAGTTAAAAACTGTCTAAATTCTTTAATAAAATGATCAGTGTGGCTGCTTTACCAGGTGTAACTATAAAGTTTAACATGCAGGCATCAATGAAAACAGGATTTATTAAGTTTAATGGAGTTTGAAGTTAGCAGGGAGTTAGCTCACTAGTTTCCACCTAAACATGATATACCATGTCCTGACTGATGGATTCTTGAACAATGAAAACGTACAGCTCTGCTAGCACTTCCAACATAAAAGGAGACCGACAACTAAACAGCAGTGGTGTTTGTAGGGTTACTGAAGTTGGGCTAGCTGGTATATAATGATGTGCTACGTGATTGCTAGCTATACAGCTATGTTAGCATAACATAAACACAGTGAAGCTGAAGGATGAACGCTAACTTTTTTCCACTCGATAAAAGTTAACGTGAGGGTTCCTGATGGTTAGAGACAAATGCAATTGCAGGATGCTGTAAACGAACCAAACTTCAGTCAGGAGAACAACTGAGATAACCCATCCACAATACGAGGTTAGTCATTAATATACTGCTGCAAGTGCTGGGCTGTTACATCGTAAGGTTTTAAAAACTGAGCTTTACAATGAAGAGTGGTAGTAAAACTAATAATAAACAGAAATACCTAAAGTTGTGTCGTGGTATAAAACTGGGGATAGACACCACTTCACAAATTACAGGCCTGTTTCTTTACTTCCACAATTCTCCAAAATCCTAGAAAACCTGTTTAATAAACGATTAGACAAATTCTTAGATAAACATAAATTACTCTCTGACAGTCAATATGGATTCCGATCAAAAAGATCAACATCACTGGCATTAATCGAATCAATTGAAGATATTATAAATGCTATAGATCAGAAACGATATGCAGCTGGACTATTTTTGGATCTTAAAAAAGCATTCGACACAATCAATCATGACATATTAATTAATAAACTGGAACGATATGAGATCAGGGGGGTTGTACTGCACTGGGTGAAAAACTATTTAAGTGACAGGAAACAATTTGTGAAGCTGAGTGTCCATTCCTCATCATGCTTGGACATTACTTGTGGTGTTCCACAGGGCTCTGTACTGGGTCCAAAATGTATTATTTATATAAATGATGTTTACAAGGCATCTGATGTATTAAAAATTAGTATTATTTGCAGACAACACAAATATTTTTTGTTCTAGTGGGAATCTAAAGGAGCTGCTGGATACAATTACTTCAGAAATGTGCAAAATTGAAAAATAGTTTAACAGGAACAAACTATCGCTAAATCTAAGTAAAACTAAAATAGTCTTATTTAGGAATTCCCTTAGAAATGCACAAGTGCAGATTCATGTAGATGGTGTGGAAATTGAAAGAGTACTTGAATATAAGTTTCTTGGTCTGATTATAGGAAAAAAATATTACTGGAAGTCACATATAAATCATATAGATAACAAAATTGGAAGAAGTGTTTCAATCTTGAGTAAAGTCAAACACATTCTCTATTGTTCCCTGATTGCACCGTATTTGAATTACTGTGCAGAGGTTTGGGGCAATACTTACAAACGTCTGCTATCATCAATCTTTATATTACAAAAAAGGGCCATAAGGATAATCCATGAAACTGGTTACAGAGATCATACAAATCCACTATTCTTAAAATCAAAAATTCTAAAATTCACAGATCTGGTTCATTTTCTCACTGCATAAATTATGTATAAAGCAATAAATAACCTGCTTCCTGACAATATTCTAAAACTGTTTTCTAAAAGAGAACGGGGATACAATTTGAGGGGGGAATTACATTTAAAACATCCTCGTATCCGTACAACATTAAAAGGTTTTTGCATCTCTGTGTGTGGAGTGAAGCTGTGGAACAGACTAAGTAAAGATATGAAGCAAAGTCCAAGCATGGCGCAGTTTAAACAGCAGTTTAAGGAGATGGTTTTTGCAGGGTACAAGGACGAGGTAGAAATTTGATAGGCTGTTCTTGTCCAATATTTTCATGTGTGTGTGGGTGCACGTGTATTTTGGGTGTATATATCTGTAGGTTGTGTATCCTTTGAGGTGTAACTGGGGTTTTTGAAAATGAGTATATGTGTGTATGTGTATACATGTATATATGGATAGATAGAAAGATAGATATACATATAATTATTTATTTTTTTTAAATACATGTAACATATAATGTAATTGTAAGGAGGATTTCTGTATTCTGTTGATTACTAGATAGTGGAAAAGGGGGTGGGATTAAATAAGCTTATGCTTCTTCCTGCTCCTTTTTGAACATGAAAGTTATTTGTGGTTGCTCATTTTCCTTTTGTTTTGCTTTGTTTGTTTGTCTGGTTTTAATTCTATGTTGTTATACTTTTTCAACATGTTCAAAATAAAGATTCAATCAACCAAACTCAGAGAGGCCGACAGGGATCACTGACTGTTTTTAGGTTCTTGTTCAGATTAAATAGAACAAGATACAAAACATTAAAACCTGTTAGAAACACAACAGCCTCAATAAACACAGAGTAGTTTGGACCCGGAAGCAGGGTTCATCATCATCACCTAACAACCGGACAAACGTGTGAGTCTTGGTTCTGATTCATTATCATAGTAATTTCTATAATACAAGCATCAAACCTGAGGTCCTACACAAGTTTATTAGCTCTGTATTAAGCCTGTCAATCTGCCCTGTCCAATCAAAAATGACACTAATTGGCTTTTTAATACATAATGAGTGTAAAAATGTGATGCCGAGAGATCCTGACCAAGCATCACTATGTGATTAAGACACGAGACGACCTTTCAGCTAATGTTAACCTGAGCGTGCTCTAAGCACACGAGACATGTTCTATCACTTTTGAGGACTTGGCTCTGGATCTCTCTTTTGTTGCTTTGTTCTTCTTAAACATTAAAAACACTTCTCAAGCACAGATAAGAGCATTTATATTAAGCAGTCTACTAACAGCAGCACTTACTATACAGCTTAAAAAAATAACAACTAAAATCTAAATCGCAAGCCACAGAAATTTCAATGAAAATGTCTTTAATGAGTCTTTCTTTGCAGACGTTACCTCAGTATTGTTTCCTAACCACCAGAAGTAAGTGACTGTGCGTGAGTGGCTGGGTAAGACCACCGCTGTGATGTTCACTTCCTTGTTTCTTATGACCACAAAGGGAGCAAGAAGCTGGACATGCTCCACTGGACCTAAGAAAGAAACAGGACAGACGGGTTGATGTCGTACACGGATTCAGTTAATGAGGCAGACTTCAGATCGTGCTTCTCACTCAAATACAAAAAAGGCAGTTGGCGGTACATGGGGTGCGAAGCTTGTTCAGTGCACTCGGGTTTCCTCCCACAGTTCAAAGATCTGCACCTGAGGTGAATACATCTGTCTCTGTTTCTCTACATGTCTGGTGCAGTTTGGGTAAAGACACACTCCCATCCCAGCCCCCCAAACTCTGGACAGAATAAGTGGGTTAAGAAAAATGGATAAATGCAAACACTGTGAAAAGAAATATCATATAAACTCATAGTGAGGAACTCTCAAGGTGCAGCCGAGTGTCCGTTACTACGACGTGATGGATGAAAATCCTCTAAAATGTAACACCTTTACTTCTGTAACCATGTTGATGCAACTCAATCCAACATTACTGAGAAAGTTTATCTTTATGAGGACAGTTAAACAGTCGGGGACTTTTTATGTCACTCGAAACAAGATAATTGTCACATCTATCAGTGTGACAATCAAATGATGTAACAGCTTCTAAGTAATAGAAGCCCCCCCTGCAGTTTATTGCCTAATTCTATACTGCAATCACTGCGATGCATGTCAGACAGACCTTCCCAATTAGGCTGTGCGAGTCTGCTGGCAGGTGTAATGAGACTGCCTAATAGGTGAGACATATATGGCGGCCTGTTATAACCATGCACACACTGCGATGGCAGAAGATGAAACACTGTATGTTCGTGTGATCTTGTTCTCATTCATATTCATATTTATTTCTTCATCCGAGTTGTGACGGTACATTTCTTAATAATGACTATTCTAAGTTGGGCGCATGTTTGTTTTAAATTATTCCAGCCTTGTATTTTGGAGAGAAAATAATCAGCAAATGGAAGAGTTTTCTTTCTGCCTGCTGTGCTGTGTTTTTAAACAGTTGACAGAAGTAATTGCTTTCTCTGTGGCAAAACAAGGGTTTTAAATAGAGTTTGCATTTCTGCACATTATGGTTTGATAAACTGATAAGTTGAATTAAACAGTTCTATTTTTTTTGTTCTTTATTGTCTCCACACCACAAAATCCACTTTATGCACTTCTTTATAATCATCTAACAGAAAATTCAGTTTTATTTATATGGAACAACAACAGACATCTCGAGGCACTTTATATTATAAGCTAAGGAGCATCACAGACAGAACTCTAATGATCCAAAGATGCCCAGTTGGATAACACTCATTTATATTTATGTACACTATAAATTATTATAGTGAAGGTCCACCTGGGTCTATTCCAGAAAGCAGGTTAAACTAACTTTGAGACTGATATTCATGTGAACTATGACATCAACACAGTAAACATTTATACTAACGATTTAACGAAGGCTTGACTCGCCGCAGTCGTCCTCTCAATGAGAGCGACTCAGTAAAGATCACCGTCTTAGCGCTGCGATAGGAAGAAGCGCCCCGGTGACAAAATGATTGCTGAGGTTTCTCTGCAAAATGCCTCATCTTTTCCAGCTGTTCCATTCATCTTCTCCTGTGTAATGTCCGTCCTCCTGCACTGGAAAGGCTGCCTGAGCGTTTGAACCCGGCTGAGCGTGCCAAATTACCAAGACTGGGAGGTACGTGACAAACTGGAACCCCACCAAAGTGGACCATGTGCTAGCACTTGTAATGTAAGTTTTGCTCTTTGCAATTGCCCGTAACGAATTTCCCAGAGGAATCCACCTGAGAGATTAATAAAGTTTTATCTAATCTCTAATCTACAAAGCATAAAGGCAAACTTTTGAAAACGTCAAAACCACACTTTGTGACTTTTCTTAATTAGCTTAAATCTTAAAAAGATCTGTGGAGTGATTTGGAGGAGGATATACCAAATTTAACCTGTAGCTGCACACACTGCCTGCTTCCATCAAGCTGCGTGACTATTAAGAGACGCAACTGACATGTTTACTTGGATAGTTTGGACTTTTCTTACTGCATTTTACATTTCTGACCAATTGTCACAGTGTGAAGCAGTCAGAGTTCAACAAAACTGCAGCTGAGCCAGAAAAGTGAATGTCTTTAAATACAAACCCCGCCTTTTATTCTTTAAGAAACAGGAGTGGACGTTTGCTGGTTTCTTTTAATAAGTTAACACTATTTATATATTTTCAGTGCTAGTACTCATTCATCTGACCTGAATTTTCCATGAAGGAATAAGCTCTACTCCCAATGTCTCATGTCATCAACTCTGAGATATTTATTCTGGTGTAACGTGACAGGAGCAAACTTCAGGTGACAGCTACTGTCTGTGAAAATGTAGATGAAACATATAGCAGGCAAACAGATAGTTTAGCTATTTTTTGCACATATGTAACATTATTGTTTGACAGAAAACAGAACCATTTCACTCTGATACTAGTGCTGACGAGCAAAAAACTCCCAAAAATGTTGACACCATCATGAATTTTTTGACATAATACCTTCTGGGTAATACTGCAAACCTCCCCACTAAGAACCTAATGGGACCTGACAGGGGTCTGGGATGGTTTACACTAATCGTAGAGATGAAGTTTGCTGCCATGGACAAATGTAATACACTATTTTTATGGAAAAACTCCAACGAAAGGTTCGTGTAGTGCTCATTTCTCCGAGGCTTCTATTAGCGCTCATCCTCTTTAAGCAGAACTAATCTTTATCCCCAACTTCGGATGCTGCGTGTGTGTGTGTGTGTGTGTGTGTGTGTGTGTGTGTGTGTGTGTGTGTGTGTGTGTGTGTGTGTGTGTGTGCTGTATCTTTGTATGAATGGGAGAAGGTGAGAGAATTGTTTGGTATTAAATATGCTCAGCTGAGAAATCGTTTGTAGTAGTTTTTGGCGTTTCTCCCTGAAAGCATCACCTACACTGTGAAATAAATCCAGCTGAAATTGTTCCTGTCAGAAATATATACATACAGCGCAGGCTGGCTGACTTTTAATTTAGGAGGTTAAATTAAAATTGACTGAAAACATGTAGTATTTAGAATGTTGGACTGTTTGTAAGTCATTAAAATGTAAAAAAAAAAAATAAAGATATTGTTGGAAAAAAAAATTGACTGAAAAAAATCAGCAAAAATAACAGAGAGACAATTCAACACTTACAGAAAGCAGCTTGAATAATTTCCATGGAAAGTTAAAGTGATACACTGTTTTGTTGCTGTCTGAACAGAAGCTAGAAGGCATGACGATCCAGTAATTTGTTATTTGTGCTGCTGCGTAAAACCTGCTCCACTTTAAAAGTAATCCATTGTTGTGATGCCGTATCCTCAGATAACTGCCTATTAGCTGCAGTGGCCTTAAAAGCTCACTTCTCTGTTTGTTCCTCACAGTAAAACCTTGCATAAGCAAGGTTATTATGACCTTTTTCCCAAAACTTGTTTATCACAGCTGCTGTATTACAAACCCTGTATAGGTGAGCACAGTTCACTTGAAATGAGTTTAGCGTGGATCAACAGTGTGGTTGCCGTTCAGGTGAACGAATATACCACCTGGAGCTAAGTACCGTGAAATCCACATCTGAAAAAACATTTTACTGCTGATCAAAAAAATGCATTAAGTGACTTAATTTCATTTGATGTTTTTTTTATTGCTGATGTCCAAAAGGACTGCATCTGACCATCCATCTAAAGGCTTTCTCTCATTTATTTGAAGACAGGAAGCAGCGACTTTCTACAAAAATCCCTGCTATTGCCTGAAGGTCTCTCTTCCATCTCCAGTATAAATAGTGAGCAACACTACATCATTTATATGAACCAACAGTCATGTCCCAACATTACTGACTCTGACACAAACGTCTTCATGTCTTCAGAAAGTATTCTGGTCTTAAGTAGCAAAGCTAATGTTGGCTGGGTGGGTGATATCCAGGCGATCAACTCTTTTGTCTAAATAATTAAAAAAAGGAAAAACAAACAAATCACAGCAGATCCTCTTCCTCCATCACACCCTGTCCCAGCATCCTCCTCTGTCACGCCAACCCTCTAAAGCCTCCTTCGCTACATCCCTGAATCTTCTCTGTGGTTTCCCTCTATTTCTCCTGCCCAAATTCAACATTTTTGTCCATCATATTCACAATCCCAGCTCTGCACATGTCCAAACCATCTCATCTCTCCATCTCAGTACCTCCAGCTCAGCCTCCCATGTTTTTCCCAGTGCTACCATCTCTAAACCATACTGACTGATGGCAGGTCATACTATCATCCTAAACCTAAACCTTCCCTTTCATTCTTTTCTGATATCCTTCCTCTCACTCGTCTCCACCCACTCCACCCTGTCTGCACTCTCTTCTTCACCTCTCTCCTGTACGTTGCTTTCGACGGTCATCCATCTCCACTGTTGCAGTTGTCTCCCCATCATTCTCACACATGTACATTCTCACATATCACATTGAGGTGACTGTTGTCCTTATTTGGCGTTATATAAATAAAACTGAACCCTGGACAGGTCGCCAGTCTGTTGCAGGGCCAACACACAGGGACAGACAACCATTCGCACTCACATTCACACCTAGTGGCAATTTGGATTATCCAATTAACCTATCCCCACAAGCTGCATGTCTTTGGACTTGCAAATCAAATTGAATTATTCTGTCTTGCATCTACAGCCTTTAATTCCTCTTTTCTCCAGAGCATACCTCCACCTCTCCAGGCTCCCTACTCTCACTACAGACCACAATGTCTTTGGCAAACATCAGAGTCCACAGAGACTCCTGCCTGACCTCATCTGTCAGCCTGTCCATCCCCACTGCAAACAAGCAGGGCTCAGAGCATCCCTGATGTAATCCCACCCCTACTTTGAACCCATCTGTCACTCACTGCACACCTCACCACCATCCCTCTGTTCTCATACATGTCCTGCAGCCCTTCACATACTCTGCGCTTTGCTCCTGACGTATTCATGCAGTACCACAGTTTCTCTCTTGGCACCCTGTCATACGCTTTCTCTTGATCTCCAAATACACAGTGAGGCTCTTCTGACGTCATCTACATTTGTTCATCAACACTCTCGAAACAAACATTGCATCTGCAGTGCTGTTTCTCAGCAGGAAGTTGGATTGCTGCTCACTAATCATCACCTCTCTTCTTAACCCTTTAATGTCCTTTGTATCATATTTGATACGAGTTTCTGAGATCTGTCTCTCTGATCAATACCTTCCATAATTTCAAAATGTTATTGACAAAACTCTTTGTTTGGTCTAAAACTAACATTGTTGTTAACAAAAAAGTTGCCAAAAATGCCCAATGTATCAAATGTGATACAACAAAGATATAATAAATACATAATGAAAATACATCTCAGAAAACATCTCAGTTCCAAAAAATCTAAATTTTCTGGCTATTATTTGATGGTTTGGATCTACAGGGTTGAGCTAGTATGACGGGCCCGTCGGGCTCTGTTTCACTCTTCTGTACCACCTTTAGAAGTCAGTCCAGCAACAGGCATTTGAAACACGAGCAAGACCGGGTACTTTTCTTTCAAAAGAGATGTTTAATGAAGGTTTAAATTAACATGGCGGGACTCGGTCAGAAACCTGTGTTGCTTCTGACTCCTCAACTACATAACCACATATTTACAGTGTGCCGGAAGCCCAAAATACCAAAAAGCACATTAGAATTTCTATATTCTTTTAACATAACAGTATTTGTGAATTTACATAAAATTATATTCTTAACAACAAAAATGTACATTTCTCTTTTTAACCCCTTTACCAGTGCCAATAAACTGACCCATCTTTAACAACTCTTTGCTACATCCTGGTGTAACCTTCTTTCAACCTTACTGTTCATGCTGGAGGGTGAAATCTGAACATTTTATCATCTTACCTAACACAACTTTAGTGGGTATGTGTGTGCATTGTACCAAATCAATAACAAAATATGAGCACGTCTGGGTCAGAATAAAACAGAGCTTTTAAAATGAGATTTTACAGACCGTTCAGTTTGTAAAGTCTCATTCTGTTCCTACATTATAAACATTCTCCTATCTTAACACACTGTATACAGACAGGAAACGCATCATTAACTGATGTTCATGGATGTAGTCATACACATCTGTGTTTATCAGTAATGCTTTGTGGCCTGAAAAGCAAACAAAGTATTAAAAGTCTACTAACACTCTGCTTCTGGGCACTAAGTTAACTGCTTTGAGTGCAAACTAAAAGTTGACTCAGATGACGGCATCGACAGTTTTGTCTCTTATGTCGATGAAACAGAGAGTGAACAGCAGCAGTCATCTTCTCAGAGAGGATTTCAGTTGAAAGCAACAGCACGCGTTGTGTTTGTGACAGTGTGGACACTTACATGTGACGTGCAGGTAGAGTGTCGTGGTGTCGTAACCGAGCGTGTTCTCTGCAAACGCCGTGACACGGAATATTCCGGCAGACTTGTAGACGTGCTTGATCCCTTCCTCGGTCCAGCTCAGATTGGAGTATGAAACTGCTGTGCCGTCACCAAAATCCAGCTGGATGTTGGTCCGCAGCGAGTCCCCCTGAAACACAGCACACCAGCGTTTCTTCAAGCTATAGACAAACACTTTTACTGAAATGAGTTTTGCAATGTGGCTGCTTTACAGGGAAGAGCTGCACTGAAGAGATGGAAAAACAGAAGCCACGACAATGTGAGTGATGCAGGCAGAGGTAACATTTCTAACACACGTGCCTCCTGTCAGGACCAAACCAGGGGATATTTCCCTTCCTAGGCAAACACATAAACCGCAACACTGTGGAGCCACTACAAGTTAGATACAACAGTGTGGCTTTAATCTGATTTTATCAAAACAAAGGCATCTTAAACCATACCTCAAACTTAAGGTGCATGAGCACACTGAGAGAAGCAGCATTTTGTTGACCAGACGCAAGAACGCGATTATGCAGCAGCATGGTGCAAAGTGCTAAAAGAGATTGTGAGACTAATAGCACAGAATGGTAACAAAGTATCAGCAGGTGAGGTTATTTGCGCTTTAACACTGACCAATCACATCCAATTCATGGCCGGGAAGCAGGCTGTGAGTGAGTCAGGAGAGTCTGCTTCCCTGAGGAGAGAAGGCTGGCATGGGGCGGATTCAACGAAAGCTAAATATAGCTCATTAATCTAAAGCACTTCAAGTATGCTTGTGAGGGCAAATTCAAAGTTCTAGGGGCTTACGTTTCAGTCTGTTCTGAAAGCACTTGTAAAGAACTTGTTTTTTGGTGAAGTCCTAGGTATAAAAGATGAAATGGAACAACTGACATTTTTATATTGTGCTGATTTAATGACCCCTCAAAGTTCTTTAAATTTTCATTTAAAGACAGTCCGTCTCTGTACACATTAAGTGCTTTAGCTCATACACATAGCCATCGATGTGAAGTAGATGATAATTAACCTACAATGCAAGTCTTTGAAGTTCGTGGAGGAAAGTCATGCAAACAAAAGGAACACACACAAACTTCATGCAGAAAGGCCCCACCCAGGGGACCAGGAGCCTTTCTGGTGAAGTACACAATGACCATGATGCCATTAGGATGAAGAAAAGGAGATGAGCTTCAATAATAATTATACATGAAATAAAAGTTTTAACAACCTACTAATAATCCAAATAAAAAACGGTGATTATGATTGACCGTGGACAATAGTCACATGATTGAATTTCACTATTTGCATAAATGAGGAGAGAAATGCTTGTTGCTGTGTGCTGCCATACGACACACCCAGTGGCTGAATGAATGGAAGTGCCCAGCATTTCTGGCAGCAAGATGTCAGCAGCAGATCCTGTAAAATCCCACAGATCAAGCTGACCAGCTGCACTCCTCAAGCCACCTCAGCGATGCTCCCACCAGGCTGTCTGGCACTGATGATCTGGCTGTTTGAAAAGTTGCTTCACATCTTTTCACCCAAACATGATGACTAAGAGAACTGATCCAATATCCACTAATCTGTAGACCTCGATATCTACTAACATGTCAATCAACAGTTTTGGTGCTGCCACAGCAAACGCCCGATCCCCTCTGAGCTTACGATTAGTCCTGGGCACGCTCAGGAGGAGCTGGTCTGCCCACCTGAGGGACCGCGAAGGTATGTATGGATGAAGAAGCTCAGAGAGGTACAGAGGGGCAGCATTGGACAAACATTTAAAAACAAATAAAAGCAGCTTAAAAAGGATCCTAAATTGCACGGGCAGCCAGTGAAGTGAATATAAAACTGGGTGATATGCTCGCATCTACGAGTGCCAGTTAAAAGACGTGCAGCGGCATTCTGAACTAGCTGCAGTCGAAAAGCAGAAGGTCGACTCACCCCATAATAATAATAATCCAGCCGTAATCCAGAAAGTGCTTAATTTTGGCCAGCTGCCTCAGATGAAAGAAACTAGACTGTACAACCGACCCGATCTGGCTTTCAAGCTTAAGTTCAGGATCCATTTTAAAACCCAGATTAACAATCTCTGGTTTACAAAATGATTTCAGGGTTTGCAAATCAACACACTGAACAGCAGTGGAGGCAGGTCTGAACACCATTACTTCAGTCTTAGAATCATTAAAACAAAGAAAGTTTAGCGCCAACCACGACTTGACGTCCTCCAGACATGTTTGCAAAGATTTACAGACGACACATTTTCTTTTTAAGAGGAACATAAATCTGGCAGTCATCTGCATAACAGTGAAAAGAGAGTCTGTGTCTCCTAAAAATTGAGCCCAAGGGAGGTAAATACAGTGAAAACAGGATGGGACCCAGAATGGAACCATGCGCTACTCCATGAGACAGCGGAGCACCGGAGGACTCACAGTTTCCTAAGTGAACTGAAAAGGTTTGATTTGTTAAGTAAGACCTGAACCATTTCAGAGCCACACCTGTTACACCGACACACTGCTCCAAATGCGAGATTAAAATTTCATCGTCTTCAGTGTCAAATGCAGCAGTTAAATCGAGTAAGATAAGAATGAGCCTTTCACCAGAATCACCTGATAAAAATATACCATTAAAAATTCTTAAAAGTGCTGATTCAGTGCTATGCATTGCTTTAAAACCAGATTGGAAAATCTCCTGAATATTTTGCGCATTCAAATACGGGATCAATTGGTTACTTGCTACTTTTTCCAAGACTTTAGATAAAAAGGGCAGCTTAGATATTGGTCTAAAGTTTTCAACAGTGTTTGTATCTAGCCCAGGTTTCACGCCTCACAGCACGGGCTTCATCGTTCAACCAGGGTTCAAACTTAGGATGCCTGATTTTTAGAGAGGCAACAATAGCCAAGGAATGAAACCAAGAACTGAGTTCCTCTACGTTTTAGAGTGCGTCAGGAATAGAGAACTGAGTGTAGTAGGTGGAGAACTGTGCTGCAGTGAAAGAATTTAACAAACGAGATGGCTGAACAGGGACATGCCCTCTGAATCCATTTCTAGACAAAGAGATGTCAAACAGAACCGGCATCAGAGAAAACAGGGTCAGAGACTTTCAGATTAAAAGCAGGCAATGCGTGCACTAAAACTAGATCGAGAGTGTGGCCACACTGTTGTGTGGGTGCAGAACATCGAACTAAATTAAAAGAATCAGTAAGATTCAAAAAGTCTTTAACCATGCGCTTTTCTAGACAGCACACGTGAATATTAAAATCCCTGACAATAAGAAAGGAGTCATATTTTATCGTGACTTCAGTCAGAAATGCAGCAAATTCCATTATAAAGTCCTTACTGTATTTTGGGGCCCTGTATATTATTTTGCACAGTACAGGGGGAGAACAGGCTATTTCAAATAGCAACAGCTCAAAACTGGAAAAATAAAATTTGAATGAAACCTGTTTACACCTGTAGCGATTTCTGAAGATGGTCACAACTCCTCCACCTCGATCAGATGTGTGTTGGACATTAGAAGAGCAGCAGTCTGAAGGAAAAAGTTCTGGAATCACCAGCAGTTATCCACGTCTCAGTTAGGCAGAGGTTGACCTCAACAAAACACTGTTTCAGGTATGTTTGAGAGCTGTCAGCCTTTCTTTAGCTTCTTCTGCAACACCTGCCCGATGTTTAAACACCACCTTCTATTTCCAAACCTGAAACGGATTCATGAGCATTCAAACAAAACAAGTTCAGTCAGGAAATCCAGTGTGATTTGTGATCTTAGTTCACAAGAGATGGGAGATAATTTAACTAGTTTACGTGTTCTTAACTTAAACACTAACTATGCCTTTTTATACAGATATACTTTATATAACTTAAGTCGACAGCAAGATTACAAGGTTGCTCGTCTTTGCATTGTTGGCACAAAACAAATTCCCTGCAGCTTTATAGTACATAAAAAGGACAGGACAGTCACTATATTGTGTCTGTTTACTTCTAATGACACAGTTTCACAAATGTTCTTTGAATCATTTCTCTCAGATTAAGCACTAGTGCTTACTCTCTTCATGTCACTGCTTCCTAAAGCTTTGTCTGACCAGTTAAGCAGAAAGACTAGTTTTACCAAACAATAATTGATGCTCTTTAATTTGCTCAAATTTAGCAAATAAAGAATTCATTTGCAGAGCAAACACATAAACATTCTGCTATTAAAGGTTGAAAAAAAGCTCTTCGAAGCATCTTTGCAGGCGGATGATTTGTTGCAAGTTAACTCAAGAATGAAATGACTTCAAAGTTTTATTTATTAATATATTAATCATATTGAATTGTATAAACGTGCTGTATATAAATTATTTTCATTGCTTTGTGGCACGTGCAGCAGAAGAGGAGAAAAATAAATTTTGTATGCACATGTGAGTTTGTGTTGTGATCCCGCCGTGTTTGCCTTTGCAGGATGTGCGATCCTTCCGCTGCCTGCACGGTTTCCTCTGAGAATCACATCTGGCACCGTCGGTGGATAAACACACAGCGCAAGTGTTGGTGGCTCCAGCTGCCACGGCGACCAAACCTGAACTCATCCTCTCAGGCCTGTGAAGTCAAACTCCCAGCCTCCCCTTGGCACACTGTAGCACAATACAACTGGGATCTTAATTTGTAACACTGCATTAGCATGCCAGCTCTGCCAAAACTCACATTAGAACCAAATAAATTCATTGTTCTCTTTCCTGCTCCTTTGCTCTTTCCATCCCTCTCTACCAGTCACTTCTTTGTGTGCTTGCGTGTGTTCAAACACAGGAGGTTTGGTGGGCTTTGGGGCATTTTTCATGTCACTCTGTCTGGAAAATGAAATCTGTGATAAGTGGCTGGAGAGAATAGAGAAAAGCTAAGAACAGGGTTTGACAGCACGGGTATTGTTTCCAAGTGTAATGAGCTGGCATGCAAACAAGACTCGAGCTCGGTGGTGCTGATGTCACTCAGCTCTTCTCGGCGTCTGCTGGCCATTCTGTTCACGCTCCTCGCTGTATCAGCCACAGCGGGATTCACTAATCTGCATGAGAGCGATGCTGACCCGTCTCTCTAAATGTCACTCTTTGTGTTCGTGTATCTCTCAGGGTTGAGCAAATCCAAACACATCATGGCTGGAACCCTGAGACTGGGTTTGCACTGAAACAGCTGCTGTATGTGGACAGGGGTTTGGATACATGAGACCGGCATTTGTTCAGGTGTGTGTCAGACCTGAATCTACAGTATCAGCGTGCTGTGTGACAATAAAAGCTGTGAAGCGTTTTGGAACATCGCCCAGGCTATTTCTGACAGCAGAGTGCACGTCATGTTCCTCCTACAGTGGATTCATGTTTGCACTGTAATAATAAGACTGGACAAATTCTAAAAATGCCAGTTAAATAGAAAATATTGCTAAACTGATTACAGCAGGGACGACTGCGAGGAGCGATGGAGTTTTACATTACAAACAGAGCTGTGAGGTGACAGGTGTCACTCCAAAGCTCCAAGAATCCTTTCAGGTTTGTTTTGGTTTCACAAAGCACCAAATGTATAAAATGTTATTTAAATAAATAAAACTGGTAAAGACTAAACAAAGGAACAGTAGCATCGTAGCATCATTCCAGAAAAAATGATTCATTCATTTTAGTCCTGAAATACAATCTGAAAGTGATGCTACTAATAAATCCAGCTGCTATTTGTGTAAGCAACCTTAAAATCAATCTGTATAGACGATGTTAATGGAAATCATTTGGTAATGACGGTAATGCATAACATGCTCTTAGCGTGGGGGTTGCAGAAACTACTAATAATGCGAGCGATCGGTTATTTCTTCATGTGCTCTTTGTTTCACAGTAACGATAACTAAAAGCATTAAAGTGCACAACAATCAGTCCAATCACTGATGCCGAGTGATGGATGTCATGCATATTGTGTCTGCTTGTGAGAGGTCTGAATACGAGCAAGAACAAGTCATCATGATCTTCTCTTAGTCTGAATTAAATTAACTCTACACAGGAAGACAATGTGTTCGTGTTGTTTTTGTGTAAAACACTATTAGAGCAACTGAAATGAATAATTTATTTACTATAACAACAGCAACTTCTTCTGCTGCCCCCAAGTGGTTAGAAAAAAGAAAAAATAAAACAAAAACAGTGAATGCAGGTTTATTTACCATATTAATATTTTACATATTTATACGTATGGAGATCATTACACAGATTGTTGTTGAATGTGTATTTTTTGATACTAGCTAAACAAGTCAGGGCAAGTACTCCAATTGTTGTGACTACACAGAGCTTCAGAATGAGCACTGCAGTTAATATTTTAGCTGGAAATCCTCAGTAGTCGTGGCTGTCATGTTCGATATTCACAATGTTTGTAGGCAGGAGATTCATCTGGCTTTTCCACTGGGGCAGAAATGGATTTTGCAAAAAGATAACATGAGCGAGAACAACCGTAGAACATTTTCTCCCAAATGTGACACGATTGTGAAACAGAGAAGTGGCTGATAAAAATTCAGACTGACAAAACAAGTGTTAGGCAGATCACAAGGAGATTATATTAACCCAGAAGGAAACACAGTGTGATCACTGAAAGCCACTTTTGGTGAGAATTGAACTTTTTGTAATGTAGTGATGGATACATCAATACAGTAACCAAGGACGAAACTAAAACTTTATATCAAGCTGACACAGAGTTTCAAGTTTTTATATCTTATGGGGGCAATTAGAAAGCTGCAACACAACCTAAGCAGTTAAAGGAAACAATGAAACTGAAAACAGTGGCTCTCTAACGCATGCTGTCACCAATCTGTCCTCTCCAACTTAAGCACAGAGCTGGCAAAGCCTGGGTCGGAAAACTGAAGCCAAATCTGATTCATGACAGCAACCAAGAGGGATGGCAGTTTATCCAGTCAGTCCTCACTTTGTGCCGCCATCTGATATAATCTGCCACACTATGTTTTATAAATCTAATCAGTCAAAAAGAACCCAGTTCCAAAAATATCGTGTAAAATGCACTGATTTGTAAAACTCATAAATCCACATTTTATTGCCAATAGAACAGAAAATATATCAAATGATTAAAGTGAGACATTTTACTATTTCATGAAAAATATTAGCTCGTTCTGAATTTGATGGCAGCAACACGTCTCAAAAACGTTGGGAAAGGGTCAACAAAAGGCTCAGAAAGTAAGTGGTACTTTGCTGGATGAACGTTTCACAACTAATTAGATTAGCTGGCAACAGCTTAGTAACTAGACTGGGTATGAAGAGAACACATTAGACTGTTTCTCAGAAGCAAAGATGGAAGGAAGCAACAAACTGCATCTAAAAATGATGGAACTATTTGGATATCTCATCGTTTTCAGAGAATCTCTGGAAATCTGTCTGTAAGGGACAAGGTTGAAAATCAATATTGGATGCCTGTGATCTTGATGCCCTCGGGGGGGGGGCACAGCGTGCCATGGAAATCACTGCATGGGCTCGGGAGCACTTCCACAAATCCTTTCCTGTGAACAAATTCACTGTGCCATCCACAAATGCAGGTTAAAGGTCCATCATGCAATGAAGAAGCCCTATGTGAACATGAGCCAGAAATACTGCCAACTTCTCTGGGCCAAAGCTCATTTAAAACGAACTGAGGAAAAGTGGAAAACTGCTCTGTGGTCAGACAAATTGAAATGTATGATTCCTTTTGGAAAACATGGAAGCCACAGGCTCCAGACTCGAGTAGAGAGGGGCCATCTGGCTTGCTATGAGTGGTAGTTCATAAGGCTGCATCTCTGATGGTATGAGTGCATCACTGCCTATGGAACGGACATCTTGCACATCTGGAAAGGTATCATCAATGCTAAAAGGTTTTAGAGCAACATGTGATCCTGTCTGTGAAACCTCTTTTTTGGGAAGTATTATACCTCATACTGCGTCTATTCCAGCAGCATGGCTTTGTAGCTGTGTAAGCATCTGGGTGCTGAACTGGCCAGCCTGCAGTCATTTCAGTTCAATTCAATTCAATTTTATTTATCCAGCGCCAAATCACAACAACAGTTGTCTCAAGGCGCTTTATATTGTAAGGTAGCCCCTACAATAACACATACAGAGAAGAACCCAACAATCATATGATCCCCTATGAGCAAGCACTTTGGCGACAGTGGGAAGGAAAAACTCCCTTTTAACTGGAAGAAACCTGCAGCAGAACCAGGCTCAGGGAGGGGCGGGGCCATCTGCTGTGACCGTTTGGGGTGAGAGAAGGAAGACAGGATAAAGACATGCTGTGGAGTCCAGACCCCTAACCAGCTGAAAACATCTGGAGCACCATGAAACCAAAAGCAGCAGCTGGAATCATCGGACTAAAAAAAGTGCTGAGTTTTTGAAGGTTTGAGTGAAGGTATGTAGACTGTTGTTTGTGATTGTGTGGGTGAAGGCCCATAAATGTCCAGCCTTTTCAGAAGATGGTAATCAATGAGATCGCTGCAGATAGAAATTGTTTATTTTCGAACAACACAGTGGACAAAAAATTAGACATAGCTTCCACGTCTGACAAGGGAAGCCAATTCAATACAACCTTAAACCTGCATTCTTCCTAATGGCCAACAGAGGGAGACTTCCCTGGTTGCAAGAAGACTGTCACTTGTTCTAGTCCTCACTGAATGCAACATAATGATTATCTGCAATGATCCTAATTAGAGTCAAACAGGAGGATGAAATAGTGTATCCTTTAGGGCAGCCCTAGTTTGTGGGTTTAAAGTATTCACGTGGGGATTTTTAATAAATAACTGACTAATAATTAATTAATTAAAGATATTTTTAGATCAGGCTGACCTGAAATGTGTCAAAAAGTAAAAATAGCTCTTAAGTGGCCTGTTTAATGTTAATCTTCATATCCCAGTTAAAATGAGCTTTGTACCTGCTGCATTTAGCATGATGTTGCTGCTGCCAAGTGCAACTTGTGTCAAACTCCTGCAGTTCTCTAAGAATCGTCCTCCGTAATAATAATTAGAATGCACACAGTACCCACTTATCTCAAAGTCAGGACAATGTGAGCTTTTTTTTGTTTTTTAACAAATGGCCTGTAAATGGTAAATGGCCTGTATTTATATAGCGCTTTTACTAGTCCCTAAGGACCCCAAAGCGCTTTACATATCCAGTCATCCACCCATTCACACACTGGTGATGGCAGCTACATTGTAGCCACAGCCACCCTGGGGCGCACTGACAGAGGCGAGGCTGCCGGACACTGGCGCCACCGGGCCCTCTGACCACCACCAGTAGGCAACGGGTGAAGTGTCTTGCCCAAGGACGCAACGACCGAGACTGTCCGAGCCGGGGCTCGACCGGCAACCTTCCGATTACAAGGCGAACTCCCAACTCTTGAGCCACGATCGCCCCTAGCTTAAATCTTAAACAATCCTTCATGAACAGTTTAAGAACAAAAAAATCACTCTGCTAACAGCTGACAACTCAACATAGTTACTGCGACGTGTAGACGGCTGCCTAAACAATGCAAAATCAGAAGCGATGCGGATCTGATCATCCACCCAAACATGTTGATTATTTAGTTCTTTCTAACCGTCTTTTTAAATATGGATATGAGCCACAGGGTCTTCTCCCATTTAAAATTGTATGCCATTTGCTCTTCCCAAGAAATACAGCCATCGCAAGCTTCATGAATATAAATTAAACTTTGAATTCATCTTGAGAATTTTCTCAAATAGGGCTGATGCCACAAGGATTCTTTACCCCCGCGCTTCTCTTCTTCTCTTTTATCACATCGTTCTGCCACCCACGTCCCTTCCTGTCCCCCTCCTCTTTCCATCACAGAAATCCACTCTTTATGAAAGAAAACAGGCGTCCATTCCTCAACTTATCACGCAGTAATATGACAACTGGGGCCGGACCCCGGGGGACGCGCACTTACCTTGAGCTGTTCCCGCTGTGGCAGGAAAACACTCCAGTTGCTAACGCCGTAAAGCCTGCAGTTATTATCCACAGACCATATACTGCCTGAGACACATGTGAGGCAGTTTCCTCGTGACCAGCCAGTGTGGCAGACCTGGCTCTGAACACAACAGCTCTCGCTCACTAACAGGGTCTCCGGTGAGGTCCTTTGTGTCTGCCTCTGACTCAGAAGTCTTACGCTGCGCGGGAGGTTTGGAGGGATTTGACTCTATTAAACCTCAGAGTGTTTAGAATTCAGTTACATTCCTAGAAAGTACTTCAGGATTTGTGCTTCGGGTTTCAGGGAAGCACGATAGTAAGTGAACAAACCCGCCTACAGTGCAGCTGGTCCTACTGCTTGCTAGGAAGTAATAAAAACACCAGTTTACTTTATGTGTCCTGACATCATAAAATATTATTTGGACACGAGTTTTAAATGGCAACACAAGAAATCACTGATGCATCCAGCTGTTCAGCACAACCATTCAACATAGTTTAGTTCACCAGTGGACGAGGAACTGTGTCGTCAGTGCGATTATGATGCTGGGTTTCCCAAGTCACATGTACCAAATGATCCCACAATATGGAATTCCATATGATTCACAATTCACCGGGTGTCTAGTGCCACTATTTGTAAATCCAGGCATTGTAAGCACATTTAGGCTAAAAAGAAAACTGACATTGTTGTGTTGTATACCAGCGGCCCCCAACCCCCGGGCCACGGACTGGTTATCGTTAACTCTGTTTTCCCCGGGTCTTTTCTCGTGTTGTAGTCGTGTCTTATCTTGAAAGAAATGTTTGCGCGTTACCATAGCGACCAGAGAGCATTAAGGGGCAGAGAGGAGGATGTTACTCTCAGTGTTGTTGGTGCATTTCAGGAGGACGCTCCTAATAAAGTTACACAGTGAATTTGCATTTATTATTATTGTTACGGCCCTGGCAGGGCCTCCTCCTGAAGGTGCCTGTGTGGGCGTGTCCCACTCCTCTTCTGCTGGAGGTGCCGCCTTTCCCTTTTACACAGCTGACTCACATCAGTAATTAAAAGTATTTAAGCCCAGGGAAAGGTGAGCTCTGGGCCAGAGTGTCATTAGTGTGGTTACAGCTAGTTAGCTGAGTGTTTGCAGCTAGTGAGCTGCACTCTTTTTGACTTTGTACTTATTGACTAACGCTTGAGTTTTGTTTGTTTCTTTAAATGGTGATAGCGGCTTGTCTGTCTCCTTTAGTTAGTATTAATAAAAACTCTGTAGTTTAACCCTTTTGCCTCCTTGACTCCTTTTTCTGACCCGGACACTTTTTGTTACTTCCCCCGCACCGCCTGGACCCCTCAGGGGAACGTAACAATTATATTTACAGAATACCACAGTTTTTGTCTCGGTCGTTTCATTTTATTTTGTTGTATTTATCCGCGACACCTTAAAGGCCGGTCCATGAAAATATTGTCAGACATTAAACCGGTCCGTGGTGCAAAAAAGGTCGGGGGCCGCTGGTCTACACCACTGCAGCTGAAGTTAAAAGCACAACTGAAGGCTCAGTGTGTGAGTTTAAGAGTGTTAGCATTGTCACCAAGTCATATGATAAAGTTACTCTATAAAAATACACAGTCATGGTTGAAGTATACCCAATAATTCCACATTTAGTAGCAATAACTTGAAATAATCTTTATTCTACTCCTTTGTGCAGTAAATTCTGAACACTTTAAAACATTACTTCAGTTCATTGAGATTTGCAGGCACTCATTTATGTGCAGCTCTCTTAAGGTCCTGCCACAGCAGATTGCCTCCCATTTAACTCGTGAATACTGCATAGTTCATGGGCTCAACTCAGTGACTGAAAGGTACCCGGGTCCTGTGGTTACAAAACAAGCCCAAATCACCCGCCCGCCATGGCTGCAATCACAGTTAGTATGAGGTGCTTGTGCTGATATGCTGTGTTTGTCATGGCCAAACACGTTAGCTGCCATGTTCTCTTTAGAGAAGAAGCTTTCTCAACCCTTCCAAACAAGCCACACTCACTCAGTATTCTTCTAATTGCACTTTCTTAAACTTCAACATTTAATATAATCGAGTCTTTTGAATTTCTCTGATTATAATACAATATGACCTTGGGGTGAATTCTCAGAGACCTTTGTTCCAGGAAAGATTGTGGCGTTGTCTAAGTGCAGGGAGTGTACTTAGTTTTTCACACCATGTCAGTTAGAGTCCTCTAAATAATTCACTAAACTTTTTCATTACTGTATATATAATTTTGGAAATCAATGATTTAATTTAAAAAACAAACAAACAAGAAAAACAATGAATTTAAAATTTTATGTAAGTTGATATGTAGACAAATCGAGAGAGCAAATAATAGATGTGGTTCAAAACAAAAGAATCACTGTAGTATGAGAGTTGACCATTAATATGAACTGCAGTCGTATCTGGTTGAAATGCACTTTCTCGATACGGTTAACGTAGCAGCTCTGTGACGAAGTGCGCCATGTTGTGAAGCGACTTGCTGCTTGATGCAATTTGATGAAAAACAAATGTGTTCAATATACAACATTATGAAACTTTGAATTTACAGTTTCAATAAAAAAACTTTGATTTGCATCCCTCCCTGCAGCACTGCTGCAGCTCACTTCCTGTTTAAACATATCTGGTTGTTTCTGGATAATAATTCTGCATTGTTTTGTATTTTTTAGCATTTTTGTGGTGAGCAAGTAGCAACACTGTCAGCACAACGTTGCTTTTTAAATCTTTACCGGAGCTCTCTCTAAAGGTCTTCCTTTACTGACCTTTATTGGATTCTTATGATAATCAGACTTTTTATTTCAATTTAGCATCGGTTTTTTCCAAGCAATCTTACACCACCCATTCACAGACAGAACTGCCAGTTAAAGTGGGTGTCATACAGGCAACCAAACTGAATACGATATCGAACTGTGCAATCAACATTCACTTCATAATAATGAGTTCAAACATATAGCGTGCATATTGCCTACCTAATTAAAGAAGAACAAGATAATTTATATAAAGTTGTGAAGAAAGTGGAACATTTTATCCCTTATATGGTCCAAAGCACAGATACAAATTCATTATAACTGCAACTTCAAAAGATATTAAGTATCCAGAACAGTTCACATGAATGTGTTTTTCTGCCCCCTGGTGGCCAGAATTCTGTTATTGCAGCTTTAAGCAAAAACTGAGGTAAATAAATTAGCGTTGAAGTTGACAGGTCTGTAGCTAAATGTAGATGTATTTGTTCTCACCTCATCCAAATGCACCATGAAGGTGACATTGCTGCCCAGGCTGGCAGTGAGTTTGCCATCTTTGGTGGTCAGCAAGAGTCCTTTCGGGGGTCTGTTGGGACACTGCTGCTTTCTGGGTGTGTACAATTCCTTCACTCCTTTCGTGCAGTTGTTCAGCACCACTTTGCGGTACCTTGGGAAAGAAAAGTATTTTATCCCTCTATGCTGCACGAGCTTTACAGAGAATTTTGTTGAACTAAACAGAGCACAGCTGTTGTGTCTGAACAGGCTCCCAGACAGGATGACAACTGACAACACAAGCTGTGTCAAAGGCTGAGACACCATGGAAGCTTAATCATAGTGGCAGTGAATAAAACACTCCCACTGTGATTAAGCTTTGCAAGGTGTCGGTCCCCGGGGCGCCTCCAAACTAACAAAAAGGTCACATCTCTGTGACATAACAAAGAAAAATGGATTGTAATGGAAAATGTAAGATCACGTCAAAAATGCAAATATACGACTTTTCCCAATTGAAGTATTTGAACATGAACAGGATATATTGCAGTGGTTTTCCATTTAAGGATCTGCCAAATTACTACCCTGGTCTCAATCATCAATTGACCAGATATGGTCAGTATTCACTGATTGATTGGTGGCGTTTAGTAACCTCACACAATAACTGTGAAACATCCTTCTTCTTTCAGTGCAGTGGATTATCCGCCTTGATCTCACCCTGTCTCTTGCATCCTCTTTTGTCGATCCAACTCTCTCCATATTCTCCTTCAATACATCAATGTCTCTTCTCCGAGGCCTTCCTCTTTTCATTCTGCCTCGCAGCTTCAATTTCAAAATCCTTTGTCCAGTATATCCACTAGTCGTCCTCTGTACATGTCCAGAGGATGTTTACGGTCAGTGGTTTTTTTGAATTAAAGAATAAAACAATCTTCTTCTGGGAGAGAAAGTGTACGAGCAGTAAAACCGACCCGTGCTTCACTGACCTCAAAGGTTTTGCTGCTATAACCTAAATTATCGTGTTCTAGCTGCAGATCTGATAGTGCCTTTCTTTGTCTCTCTTTATAGTTTTAATAAAATCACCTTTTGGAAAATGAGGAGAAATTCCCTTTGCAGTTATCCTCTAAAATGACAAAGAGTGGACCCCAAACTCACCAACAGTTTATGACCTGTGACGAACATGACCCCAATAAACAGCTTCATCTATTAAAGCTGCATAGTCCCAAATTAAAACAGCAACAGAAAACAGAGACAAGAAGTCATTAGAAACCAACTGACTGACATGTAACAAGACATAAAACATTTCGAATAAAGCACCTGTGAAATATAATGAATGGTTTGCCTCTGGGTCCTGTGAGCACCAGAGTTGGTAGGATTAAGGTTAATGTTACTGATTTCAAAGCTCTTTCCTGGACATGTTTATGAGGATAAGCCGAAGCTTAAATCCCCACATTGGGACCAGATTGTGAACATCGGCTTTCTGCTCCACTGATCATATTAAATCTATGATCCCTATCTGATATGAAAACACATCCCACTGTGGAAAAGTCCTCTGCAAAGACCTGTTTGTTCACAAAAACATTTTACATAAATGTGCGCAGCATACTGTACTATATTCTTTTAAATGTGAATTAGTACTAAATCCCACAGTGCTTACCCCGTGCTGTTGAAATAGTTCTGGCCTTGGCTGCAGCTCCTGGACACGGTGGAAGGATTGAACCAGAAGGCTGGCTTGCAGTTCCCGTCGCTGCCGCGCTCGTATCCATAATCACTGTTACACAACAAAGAACATCCACACGGTACCTGATCAATATCAGCATGTGAAAAGGGACTTATTGTCCTGCAGTGTGTTCCCCATTTACATCTTATCTCTGTTCATAGCTGGTGACCAGGGGCCTGTCTGACACAGAGACGCATCATTATTAAGTATTGATTAAAGCTGCTGCTGCTCACGAATGTACCACAGCAGTGTGAATCTGTGGGTGTGGAAACACAATGTGCAGGCAAAGGTTTGCCACCGTCTTTAAGGATGACTGACTCTCAAGTTGCCTGTCAATGTTCCCAGTCAGGACATGATTTACATGTAACAAAGCAAAGTAAGCAAGTGTCCACTCTAATAATGCTCACGACATTGATTTATTAATTAGTTAGCAATGCAGAACAAATAAACAAAACTAACAAGCCTGTCGCTGACTAGTCCAGTATGAATGTGTGATTACAACAGTGTGAACTTCTCATTAGCGAGCTGCCAAGATTGATTGGATACACAGGCGCATGTTGGCAAACAGGTAAAAGGTCGGCACAGAGTACAGCCTAGGACAAAGGATGTGCTTTATGTTCAGAATAACACTTTTGCAGTCAACAAAATAACCATGTAATGCATCTTAATACATGTGTAATAATGAGAAGGTCAAAGCCACTTTCATAGTGGCGCATGGAGCCAGGGGCCGATTAGCTTAACTTAACTGGAGCGGAGGAGGCTGAGGTAGGGGAAATTACATTGGCTCTGCCTAATGTTTTAAAACAGCATAATCCTGTTAAGCCTAAATAACTCCCAGTATTACCATTTACATGTTCAAGATCCACCATAGCTAGGCGCTGGGGGACAGAAGTCGGGTCATCTTTCTATAGCCACCAGTGGGCAAGACTTGGACTTAAGTAAGACCAGATGTCCACTGTGCAAGTTTTAGTATATATATAAGGCTACGTTCACACTGCAGGTCTTAATGCTCAACTCCGATTTTTTGATCAAATCCGATTTTTTTGTCTGCTCGTTCACACTACAAATAAAATGCGACAGCAAACGCGCTCTAGTGTGAACCAAAGCAGCCGCATGCACAAAAGAAGACGTCACACACAACGCGCTCTGTTTAGACCCAGAGCAACAGTATCGTTTGACTGATGGCCCTTAACTCATTCACTGCCATTGACGTCTATAGCCGTCAATTGCAGTGAATGAGTCAATGGATTTAACTCATTCACTGCCAATGGCTGGCAGTGAATGAGTTAATATAAAGACTTCAGATTTTACGTTTCCCAATTTTTGCTTTAAGTTATTTTGTTATTTACATAATAATGTAAATAACCTAATAATGATCCTTATTGCTGTTTTAGAGAAGCGGTGCTTCAAAGGATAGCTGCAGATTTCTGTCAGAATCTGCAGATTATGCAGTACAAAGAAAATGTTCACGTTGTCTTCCCAACAGTTTCACTGACATCTACACTGGATGGCCAGGAGGCGTTCGCGATGTCTTCTCTGGCGCTGATAATCGACATCTGTCTTGTGTCGGTGACGTAAAAGACGGATTTAATGCGACATAACCATCAAACAGCAGTCGCTTTCTGAAACATCGGATATGTATCGGATTCAGCACCACATACGAAAGTGACCCAGATCGGATTAGAAAATATCGGATTTGTGCCGTTCACACTGTCATAGCATGATCGGATATGGGTCGCACAGGGTCAAAAACATCGGATTTGATGCGCTTTCGCCTGCAGTGTGAACGCAGCCTTAGTCTATCCTGACCTTGGTAAACACTTTCCCAATGAGTTCATGAGCTCAGTCATTTCAGGGTTTGGGGACACGAAGAGTTCCAGTTAAAGGTTTTAGCGTAAGTGTGACTTTAATCAGCATTTTGTTGATTTTCATCAGGGATTATACTCGACCATTGTCCTTTATGAATCTTGAATGCTGACTATGTTTCACAGTTTAAACACACGCACACACGCACACACACGCACACACACACACACGCACACACACACACACACACACACACACACACTGCTTGTATGAGTCATGAGCTTTCTTTTTCAAAGCATGATCAGAAGATGGATTTAGTCATCCTAAAATCTCATGTGTACCATCAGCCCGTGGTTGGTCTGCTTTTTATGACACAAATGAATCATAACAGAGTCAGCTTGGAACAAACCGAATGAAACAAATGAAACAAAATGAGCAACTGCTACAAGATTCCAGATTTCCAAATTTAGTTCAGGAAACTTGTCATCAGGCAGTAAAGGAAACTTGGGATTTGACTCAGTGTTCGGTGCCAGCTGGTCAGTATGCAGAACACTACGTGCACAATAGTTTGCAGGCATTTTCAACTGATTAATATAACGTTAATAAGTACGCACTTAGCTGATCATTGTGCCAGGCAGACTCTTCACACCTTGAATTAAGTTAAAGGATTTGGACTTCAATTCTGCACTGGTGGGTTTTTAAAACTCCTCGTTTCTGAATTTTAAGTATTCATCAAATAATTCCCCGCAGAGAGAAAAACAGCAAGACAGAAATTAGACTAAACAAACAAACAAATGAAAAAAACACTAAAAACTTTCGACTAGTTCAATAGGAACCAATTAGCACTCACTCTCTGCACATCTACAAACGCTATTTACATAACTGCTGTATGTTGAAATGGTTTTTTTTCCATTCTCTGTCATTACAAGATAAAAAACACAACCGCTTAGGATTTGCATACAAATTGAAACTATTTACACGCCCACATGGTCTGAACAGAATTACGAGCACGGTGAGCTCAGACATACGGAGACAGACATTATGAGCAAATTGTGTAAAACCATCCCAAACTCATCAGATTATTGGAAAACACACGGAAAAAGTTACTGAAACACATGGATAGGATATGATTCCACTTAAATAAAAAATCTTCTTCCACAGTTGTTTTTCAGTCAATAAGAAGATGGACCCTATTTATTGCTCTTTTGCGTAGGATGAGTGTGAAAATCTGGATTGTAACTTTGTCACATCAGCTTTTATTGTATATTTTACACGAGCACACATATCATCAAGATCATTTTCTTCTACTCAGAACAAAAAATGTGATTAGGACAAAGTGAACCCAAGTGTGGCTGAAAACAGCCTTCTTTTCTAATCCGTTTCCCTCTTTTTTCCTTCATCTGCAGCTTTGTAAGTTACAGGACTCACGTTGTTTGTGGCTACAGCAGGGATGCAGAAACAGCCCTAAATAGCACATGTGAATGGTGTGAAGAGTGTATTTGATGGTAGCTGGATGGATACACTTCAAAATAAATTACTACTGAAGAGAAGCTGGTTTTTCAAAGAGACATTTTTTTTTTTTCTTCAACGCAGCATTTAGCTAAATGACCTGTTGAGTCTCATTCACACGAAGCAGCTGCCAGTAACAAATTGCTTAAAAGGTAACAGAATGAAAAACTCTAAAAATATTATTTTAAGAAAGCGCGTCCTTTGAAATGTGTGCTTCTACATGTGCGGCAGAACAAAAGCTGCAATTAATGAAGTTCTCCTTCAGCAACAATAGAAAGAAACATAATCCCCCTCGACGATTATGAAGAAAGGGGCTACTGAACAAAGGCCCACATCATCTTACCATTCAAAATCATGAGCCCTGCAAATACAGGACTCGGCAGACAGGATTCTCGAGTAGTCCTTTCCCAGCATGCAGTAGTTTCCGGGCCTGCGCTTCATGTAAATCTGCTTTTGTCCCATTACGCACGGCTCGCCCTGTATGCAAGAGAAATGGTTGAAAAGCATTTTCAAAGCACAAACACTAACACGGGCAGCACCTTCATGCATGGCATGGATTTAGATTTTTACCTGGTTGTGCAGGTGCCAGGTTTGATAGTCTTCCTCTGTGCATTTCCTGCTGAAGATGGACTTGTAGTCTATCTTGATGAGCTGCCATTCGGAACGGTGGCTAAAGTGTCCAAAAAAGCTGCAAGAGGCAAACGATCTGAATGACTTAAACTCTGCTTTTTATTTATAAAGTGCCATTTTCCAGTAAAAATGCACATAGTGACACTCGAGCGTATCACTTCTACTCTTAATGACACTGTGCTCCCCAAGAGGTTTGCTTCGATCTGGCAACAGGGTAAAATTGCTAATATGAAGTCAAAGCGGGCAAGGAATTAACAGCAATATGATCTTAATAAAATTAGTTTTGATCAGCAATGGTGAGGCGGGAAAGGACTGCTAGATTTCCACTCCACAGTACTTCAAAGGAAAAAACTGTACTGCATCTCTAGTTTTTGATAAATATGTTTACACGTTCCTTTTAAAAATCAAGACTTTTCACAAAAAACCTGTAATAATCTCATAAGATACAACCCCAAATCGACTCCAGTTCCTCTCTAAATGTCTGACTTGGTTTATATAATTCATTTTTTTATTCACAAAGAAAAGCAGGGATTTGATAAAAATCTGAAAGCTTTTACTCTCCCGTTGTCACGCTGTGTCACCTCAGACAGGTCTGTGACCCTTTGGAGATTCTCTTTAGAAAGACCCTCTGTATTGAACTAATGCAGTGCAATGCATTTAAACTAGCAAACTGCTGCTTACAAACAGCTGCATCAGTGCATTAATAAGATGAGAAGTTTTCTGCACCAAACACCAACCTTAAAGTCTAAGTAGTTACAAAATGATTAAACAGAAAAAAAATGATTTTTGACTTTTTGACACATCTTTAAAATGATGATTCTAAAGTGACTCTGATTCCAACAAACTGAGAAACAATTACTGTACCACACTGTTAACAGCTCAGAGGGTCCAAATCTGTATGGAGTAATAAGCCAAAGAGTTTTTCAAAGTACTGTAATCTAAACTGCTTTACAGTGTCTAAAGGTGCAAATGAAAGTGATACAAGCACAGCCTGTATAACAGTAGTTGAAAAAGACACTATTGTGTGACCTGTCATCTCTATCCGGTCTTTAAGTGATGAAGTATGAACCCTGCTTCTGGGTCCAGCCGGGGTCTGTGGAGAAGCTGGGGTTGGTGGGGCGGGGTTAGCAGAGGCATTAGCTGCTGTAGATAAACAATAGCACAGCAGCTAGCTGTCATTTGGGCTAAATTAAACTGGACTTGATCTGTAATCTATGATGGATATTTTGTTCTGTGTTTGACATCTGTTTACATAAATCTGCCCCGTTCATTCTTTAATTCTTAGCTATAACTGTTGTTACTCATGTGCTCCTTACCTCAGTTTATCATCATAAAGAGCAAAAAGCTTCAAAAGGTGCTTTTTCATGGCCATTTTATTTTTACTCTACAAGATTTGATTCGATTCTAAAGGTGTAACAGCAAAAAGGCTGATTTAAAAGTTGTTCTTTGAACCCTTTAAACCCTTTCCTTGAGAGACTTAAAAACCACCTGACTCACAATCCTGCAGAGCTCTTGAGGACCTTTTTAGAGGTCCTCGATCCTTTGGGCCTCTCTGGAGGGCAAAAATAACCCCAAGGACCCCCCACTGCCACCTTTTACTCAAATCACATCAACACATTGTAACATGTCATTCAGCTCTTTGTGGACTTACGTCATGATTTGGTTTTCAGCCCCAGCCTCCACCAGCACTCCATCCACAAACAGGGGCACCGAGGAGAAGCTGTGCTGGGTCCACTGCCTGCCTTCGTCAAAGCTGACCCTGTGTATTGTACGTTAGAACACATTCTCATCACAAACCCGGCAACAGCGACGGCGCAGACACAGACGCTCTCTATTAGATCCTGGTCATAGGGGAGGATTTATGTAGGGATCAGAATGACCGGCTTGTCTCGACACAGGAGACTCCGAGTCTCTGTGCAATTAGCTATTGCAGCGTTTGGTAAATATTAAAGGCTGAGGCATTGAAAGGGAATTTAAGAGAGTCCGCCAACTTATTAAAACAAAGAAGCACAAAACTGCTTTTGCAAGACGTGAACAAAGGAAAGGTTTCGGTGTCAAAGGAAAAAAAGCAACATCATTGTTTCCTGGATAAAAAGTTGACACAGAGGCAAAAAAACACAAGACCAGAATAGAACTGTTTCATTTTTGACTAAAAAAGTGCAGAGGGAGAAGGAGACGGGAACACAAGATTGGACAGCTTTCATCATCGGGTCTTGGGCTACATTGATCCTGACAGTATATCAACACTGGTGCTGAAGTGAGAACAACTAGGAGTACCCGAGTGTGGCGTGGGTTGAAACAGCACTGAGGCCGGTGCTCAGAAGATTGTCCCATGTTGCCACTGCCTTCATTTGGCTAAAAGCACTAACAACAGAAAAAGCGTTGACATGCACCTGTTATGAGATTCAGTCAGGGGAACTGTTTAAGGTAAAGCTGCCTATGAACGCTGCGATGCAGTGACTGTGGAGATACTCATATCAATATCTTTTTTTCTGCACTTCCTCTACCATCGCACTTAAATTGGTTGGGAGACAAAAAGGCTACACTTCACTGCTTCTAAAACTAATTTCAAAATTGTTGCAAAAGCGAGCACACAGATCTGGTCTCACTTGGATTAGCCTGCACGGAGGCAAAGCGAGGCACCCGATTTGGCAAGAGGAAGGCAACATGTTAATGAAAACAGTAAAAGGAGGTGCGGGGGTGGGTGGGGGGTTTGGGGTGCTGGCTGTTAATGATAAGTGGTCTAGGGAAGAAAAAAACCCCTCAAATTAGATTGGCTATGATTTTTTTTCTCTTTTTTTTAAGAGCCATAGTCAAAGTGCATCACTAAATGGATCAAGTGTCACATATAATATGCACATTCACTTTTTTTGGAACTGTAACTGTTGGATTAACCTTACAAGAGCCACAGGAAATTGGAAAAGCAATTTAAGACAGGAAACTTGTCCAAAAAAGTTCTCCAAATGGACATACCACAAATGTCTAGTTGGCACAGATGGCTGCTTCACAGCAACAAGAGCCCCTCCTTTGTCCAGAAACCAAATATTGTGCTCCTCTTCAAAAATCTGAACAGACATTCACAGACATTGGTATCAAAAACACAGTGACAAAGGTTACAAAATTATGTCCCACTTCCAAAAAAGTTGGGTGAAATTCAGATAAAATTAAAATGCAGTGGTTTGTAAACCATTTAAACCAGAAGCTCATTGTGAATTAGATACTAGGAGCACAAAAAAGTTAGAACAAGGGCCAAAACAGAATGTAAAAGGCGGGCAAGTCTCTCAGAGGTACATATGGGACGTTAAAGAGGTCATACTTCTGTTCATCAGGGCCAAAAACCCAGATTGAATGAGCCAAGCAGGGAAGCACAATACTATAATAATTCAACCGTTAATGATATCATTGTCTGCACTCTTGCTTTGGTGTGTAGCATGTCTAAACTGTCTTATAAAAAGTCTGTAACCTGCAGTCAGCTGGAGTGGAAACTAAAGGTGTTGCATAACAAGAAGCCAGAAAATACAATATTTGTGTTTAATTTTTTACATCATCCGTCAAAGTTCGAAACTGCTGCAGATCTGCTGGCTGTGGGTGTAAATGTAGGTGTGAGGCTCACCGGTCTCCAGGTATTGCCAGCATCAGATGATATGAACATGCCAACATTGTTGTAAGAGAGCTCTGCTCCGATATTTCCTGCAGTGGAAATTACACACACACACACACACCATGAAAAACACAGTGAGATCTCACAAAGATAACAGGCCATATGTGTTTTAAACACATGCTGTAAATCACACCATGTCTCTGATTAATTCATCATCTTGGCTTGATTCCTGTATTAGCTTGCTGACTTGCAAGTCATGTGAATACCAGAGAATATTTCATGTTAATTCCTGTGGATGCCTTCGTTACGAGGACAGCATAATGCGCGGTGTAGACGAGGGTGGGTGCCTCTCTCGCTCCGTCTTTCTGCGGTGTTGCAGCACAGTGCCTCCAAAGCCTTTTCCTGCGAGTGCGCAGCGAGTGAACTCGTTTCTTCTGTTGTTCTGCTCGACTATCTTGGCCGCGGCTCAGTAAATAGGCACGTGTTTGATCTGGATGGTGTCATGTTGGTGAGATGATCTCTGCACCAGCTGATGTCTTAAAAGGCGCAGCGGGCAAAGTGAATCACGGTGCCAAAGCAAAGTCCCGGCCAGAAATACACACAAGCGCACACGAGTACATACTGTGCAAACATCACGCTGGGAATGCATGTTTATTCAGCGTTTTCACATAACGAGGACAAAACAACATAAATGCACACGCTCAAAGCAAAACCACAGGTTTTTTTCCTCCATTGGCGCTAACACTTCTCTTTCTTCCTTAACACTTACAGGCACACACGACACATAAGTGTGGCCTTTCCCCACACAAGGCATCAAAACTAATGGACACGATCCACAACATGTCAGTCTATACGTGAAACGGAGCACCTGCTGTGGACTCTGCACAGTGAAGCTTAAAGAACTGCTGAGACAGAAGCTTAAGTGGGGGTCAGGTAGGGGTCACATCAGAGCTGCATTAGATAATCAGGCTGCTGACTGGGACGACTCTTGATCCTGTGAAATGTTAACTTTCATACTAAAATAGCAACATAAGGCAAAACTAAACCTGTGCGATGTTAATATACTAATACAAATATAAAATAACATTGTGGATTAGATGATGGATTATTATAATTAATATGACATTATTAAACACAATCAGCATTGTACAAATTTTATTTTTACTATGCACCACTTCAGAAAAACATTGATTACACTCTGATGAGACGGTCACAGGACTGTCCTGCACACACATGCAGAGGGACCAGGATAAATGCTGGGTAAAGGTCTCCTGTGTGACGTCGTGCACACGCTGCTCAAGGCTGGCTGGTGTCGGTTTTCTGGAGGCTGCGGCTCCTGCTTGGTAAAATCAGTTGCAAAGAATACCTCGTTGTCATTCCTTTGTTTGCTTACTGCATGGAAGAAACCCTCGGAAACAAACACTGTTTGCCTTCAAAGTAAAACTTACACCTTTAAAAACATGTTGGCTGGAGTTCTGGGGCACAGGCTTTACTTTAACGTGTTAGTGCTGCTTAGAGAGTCGTTACAAGTCACCGCCATGCAAACTACTGATGACCCAGAAGTACTGCTACTGAACACAGTAAGAGCATCACCCAGTTGGGGAATGTGTTTTTTTTTTGCCTAGCAACTGGTGGTTGCCGGGGAGTTGCTGCTAACTGATTAACCTCCACATGCTGGTTATTAATGCATAAATCAAATGTTAGTTAAATCTTGCATTTAGGCAACTGTAAGATTTACAGAGGAATGAGATGAATGTATCGTGAGCAGTGTTGGTCAAGTTACTTGAAAAAGTAATCAGTAACTAATTACTGATTACTTCCCCCAAAAAGTAACCCTGTTACTTTACTGATTACTTATTTTCAAAAGTAATAAATTACATAGTTAGTTACTTAGTTACTTAGTTACACGATTTACAACCTGAAAAGGTGATAAAGCGATAGATCTTTCAGCCCAATTCTACTTTTTCTACATAATCCATCATACAAAATGTAATCAAATGGAAAAGTCTCTTTTTAAAACTTGTTTTATTAGTTTTAATCTTTTAACTTTATGCATCAAACAAAAATTTTATTATATGCAACATTCTCTGACTGGAAGAAATTAGTTTAACATTTAAACCTATTTTCTGCACATTCCAGCACATAAAATAAAATATTTTTTGTATTTACACTCACTCTTTCAAATAGATGCAAGTAAAACACAGCAGAAAATAAATAAAGTCAAAGACTCAGCGGTCCTGTTGCTCTATTTTCACCTGTAAAGCAGGAGTGGGGTAGGCGGAGGTTTACCCTGGTGCAGGTGTGATGCAGCGGTCAGTGGAAGAATCCGCGAGTTTCTCTGTGAGTTTCCCATTACGTCGCAGCGTACTTGGTGCTTGTTCGGAAGTTTAGGGTTTTTTCGCTGTAAAAAGAAGTTTTCTTCCCACGCACAGCGGACACTAATGTTTTTGTCACTTTTTATGGAATCAAACTCAAAGTAAGGTCAGTGCTTCCACGCTTTAAACGCTGCACGCTCATACTCTCTCTGCACTCGATATATGATCCATTGTTGATCTGCACACAGCTGTTGTCACGAACGTCGCACTCGCTTACGTCACTGTCATGAGACACTCGCAAAAAAAATCACGGTTTTAGTAACGCAGTAACGCAGCGTTCCTACGGGAACGTAACGGTAATCTAAAAACCTTTTTGCAATAGTAATCCCTTACTTTACTCGTTACTTGAAAAAAGTAATCAGATTACTTGCAACGCGTTTCTGCCCATCTCTGATCGCGAGTTACTTGGACGCTCACTAACAAGAGCAAGAAGAGAGACACTTCATGAGTCCATTTTACCCGGAAACATTTTTCTAATAGTAGCTGATGTTAGCCTGCCTGTTCATTTAGACAAAGAGCTTGCTTACTAACGCTATCACTAAAGAAATAGCACCTGAAGCCATATCAGTGTGCTTGTGTGGAGTTTGTGTTGGTGTCTAGGTTGTGTTGATGTTGAGATGGAGCAGAAAAGAGGCAGTGCCAGTGAGGGAAGCCACCTGTGAGCAAGCATAAGCATGCACATTCCAAAATTTAACCTGCAACCTCCTCATATGATCGAAATCAGTCTGTTAGAAGCAGCTGAAGCAGTCAGAGAAGATCCTGATTTTTAAGCTACCTAACATGTGCAGACATTGGTAAATGTAAAGTGTTCAGCGTATGAAAAAAAAAAAGTCATCTTATGCATTTTTAATGTGCAGACTGTCTTTGGTGTTCAGTGTTTTTACTCACCTGTGGCAACTATCATTCCCGGTGCAGAATTCTTGGTGGAAATTGTTCCTGACAAGTAAGGATTCTCAGACATTTGGAGTTGTAGATGAAGAGAGCAGAAAGGCTGTAAAAGATTTAACAGAAATAAACTGAAGAGGATGTTGATTTTAGAGAAAAGAAGCACCGAAGTTTAGATGCAGTGCCCAGACAAGTTGAAAATAAGTGTGTATAACTGTGTATGCATACGTGCATCACTGTAAGTGGCAATAATACAAAGTATGATCTAACTCAGTCTTGCTATGCATCAGCTTATCTAATTAACTGCCAGGTAATAGGATGGGAAGCAGGGCTGATCTGTTATGTGAAAATGATAGGGTCAGAAAAATTAGAGAACAAACAACAAAAAAATCCCCAAAAGCTAAGCTAACGGTGCCTTCAGACGTTTTGCTAATTACATTTAATCTGTCATTAAAACAAAGAATGATGGAATTTGCATTAAAGTGTGAAGCTGAGCCTCCAGGGCATGCAAACAACAGAAGACAATTACATTTGTTCACGGAGCAGAAAAAAAACCTGTGTCTGCTTTCATCTTTGCAGCAGACAGCGTGTCACTGGTGTAAGGACACCGAGGGCAGTGGGACTGAACAGGGTAATCAAAAGGAATCTACA
Source organism: Rhamphochromis longiceps (assembly GCF_057381845.1). Lineage (NCBI taxonomy): Eukaryota > Metazoa > Chordata > Actinopteri > Cichliformes > Cichlidae > Rhamphochromis > Rhamphochromis longiceps. The sequence goes on from NC_140562.1 coordinate 44,453,726, forward strand.
GCAGTAATTAAAATGTCACATGAATGCACAATCACAGGGAACCTGTAAGCCACACCGCATGGCCTTGAAATAACCTCTTAAACAGCATGAAGTCCTCCTAATGTCTCGACCATGATTCCTGCTAACGGTCTGCCTGTTAGTTTTAGATGCAGGGAAGCTATCTAATGAGACCTTTACCACGTACAGCTGATCTGGGATCTGCCGCTCGAGTACTGCATCTTCCTCATGATTAAAACAGAGGTTGCACTTTAATCTATATTATGCACTAATATTAGTTTTTTGTACATGACTTGGATTTGCATGCACATGTCTATCTGGGCCATGTGTACTCACCTAACTGTAAATTAATTTAAATAACTAGGATTCATTGAACAATGTGAGCATGCAGTTTTAAATGATAGCCAGTTCTTTAATGAATGGATGTTGCAGATCTTTTCCACATGCTATAACACAGGTCCACGGTTCACTGGAAGGGGTTTCCTAAAAGCTAGAATGCAGCAGATTAAGCTAAAGTTTGCTTGTCCAGTGCAGAAAACATCTGGCTGTGGGAAATGTAACTGCTGACTTGGTGAGACTGTTCATACCTGTGAGAATCAGGGCTTTCACCAACATAAAGACCAATTTCCAACTATTATTTACTACACAGATGATTTATTTTAGGTTTTAGAACAGACTTCATGAGGGTGCATTAGTAAGCTCTGGCTATAGAGCAGTGTTACAAATCAGCAAAATATATTTTTGTGTCTGCAGGTTTAGATGTCTTTGTGAGGACAGATAATTGGTATGCTACTATACCTGTGGGGACCAAAATACCCGTCCCCACGAGTTTGAAGACATTTTTGAGACTCAAAATGTGGTTTTAGTGGCAGGCTTATGGTTAGGGCAAGCAGCTGGGGAAAGGATCATGTATAATTGATGTCCTCACTAAGATGTGAAAACTAGTCTGTGTGTAATTTCCATAAACACAAGACAGCATTTGACGTGTACGTTACCAGTATGCAGTGGATGTCATTCCCCTCCAGGTCAGACGCAGGAGCCTGCAGGAGCCTCCAGTCCCGCCCTTTATTGTAGGTAATGTAGGTTTTCACCTGGTTGTCGTGCCTCTTGTTGGCGATTAACATGCCTTTAATTCCAGCCACCTGATTGGCACAGACACATAACAGGTTGAAACCCATCTTTAAAGCAAGCCATCAGGGAGCACTTTACACACAACAACCCTCCCAACACCCATAACAGTTAGGGCCTCAGTTGCGCATGAAAAAGCATACCCGGCACTCTCATCAGAAAAGGCATTTTGTGTATTGAGGCGGCAATCTTCACAACACCAGTTAAATGCAAATGGCGCGATTATCTTTCCTTTCTTCAGCTGACAGTCCTGCAGACACCGTCAACAGAACAGGCTGCAGTTTCTTACACTGTGCTCTCTGTAATTATATCCTTACACGTCTCAGTAATCTAGACAGTACAAAATGATGACGGCTGAGAAGTGACACCTTGTCTGTTTTCCAACAATTGAACCGAATCTCACACGTACACCTGTAACAGTGTAGACTCACAGTCCTCTGACCAAATCCACCCCGCCAGTCGTCTCTCAGGGATTAGACACATCCTTCAACAAAACCAAAGCATGACATGCAATGGAAATGACAGAGTCACTCTAAATGGTTGCCATAGTGAGGGTCTCCACATGGATGTGTTTGCCTCCCTGAAGGGGCACGTCTGTATAAGTGGCACTAATAGGCAGCGCATTTGACATTGTCATAGAAACATGTGGCTCAGGATGGATGCGGCTAACGAGGGTCCTCCCGTCCTCATCCAACCTGACCTGTCAATTGTGGCAGTAATTATTTATTTCCTCCACCTCTTCTGTCTCTCACACACACTCACACACACACACACACACACACACACACACACACACACACACACACACACACACACACACAAGCAGAACTTTATATGGCCAGCAGCATCCACCCCTTTCTTTCCTCCCACATGACTTTCTTTAAGATACAGTGAAGGATGCAGATCTCCGTTCCAAAGCACACATTACTCTGAAATGCGCTGATTTGCTACCTTCACGCCACGCTGATTACTGCTATTTGCTGTGAGCGAGTGGAAATGGAACAAAGAATATTGCATGACAACTGTGCAGCAGCTCTTCAACCCAGCCGACCAACACCCAGCTGCTTGGTGAGCTGACTGTTGGTAAAGATTTGGCATTAACTTTTATATTTTTGCGTTTGAATTTGGGTTTAATCTGCTTTGCTCTAGCACACACTGGGTTACACTGACTGATTAGCACCGATGGCTGGTGGAAGGTGTGGGAATAACCCTATTTTTGCATTTCCAAAAATACCAACACAAGCCCTGGCAAAAGTCTCGCCTCACCTGCAACGTGTACAAACAGTTTTTTGTTTTTTTCCACTGTAGCAAACAAATTAAATGATATTGTTTTAATTATTTTGTGTGTTTTTTGTTTTTTTTTAGATTAAGCACAGGAAACTAAATGTGGAATCATCATAATAAATGTTTAATATTTTCTTGCATGTCCTCGGACTTTTATGTTGGGCTGAATTATTTGGGGCAGGTTCCAACTTTCTTAAATAGTGTCATGACTGCAGTTCGCTGTTCATGGACCATTTTTGTGCTTCCACAATAATTTTACCTTTTGAAAAAAATCTATATTCATCCTCTTTTATTGTATTTGTGGTGTGTTTCATGAAGCTATAATGATCACTTAATAACGTATTATTACTAATTATTACACAAGAACTGTTTTGTGGTTTGTTTGCAACAGAGTAAAAGAGTCAGAGGAACATTTTCTGAGTGTCTGAGATCTAATTTTGAGGTTTTGCCAAGAGTGTGTAGAAGACAAATGAAAAGTCTCTAATGCAATTAAACATCAATATGAATCGATTTTACTGGATCTGCAAAAGATTTCATTTTGCTTTAGCCTGACCTAATTTTCAAATCAGGGGCACGGATTTATAGAGCTGGAAGCAGAGAATAAATGAGATTATTTATTGATTGTCAGTCCTTGGAAAACTTTTCTATTAAGATTACCCAGAAAAGGAACAAACACTGTCCTATATGACCCTTCACCTAGTTCTTAATGCAACTGCTAAATGTATGAGTTTGTTTTGGTGATACTTGACATGCTGCTTGCACCAACAATGAGATTTTCAAATTGCTTTTAGCCAAAAACATGGTACGAAGTATGCTCTAAACCAATTTTGCATCTGGCCCTTCAGGTAAACTATTGTTAACCACCAGTCTAATTTACAGCCATCTTTAAATTACACTAGAGGTTTGTTCATGGTCTGCATTTCAGACAGTGGTGCTGGGATCTTTTTAAAGTTATGAATACAGAAAAGTACTGTCAGATAATCCACCATGCAGCACCATCTAGAAAGTCCTGATTAGAAACAGCTTCAAACAGCAACATTATTGGAGCAGTGTGGAATCATCTCAGCAAAGAACAACACAAACATCAGCCAGCATCCAAGGAAGATGTTTGAATGTCCTTCAAGGAGCCAGAAGAACTATTCCTAAAGACTATTTGCAGAAATGAAAGACTGCTGTGTTACAGAATAAATGTGGTCGTACCAAAAAATGACTTTCAAGGTTGTTTAAATTGTACAAACACTGTTTTTGTCTTCTATACTGTACTACACGTTTCAATACACTCATAGATGGAAACAAAGAAATGGGGGATAGCTCAAGACCTTTGCAGTTACTGCGCTGTTCTCTTGCTCTTAAGTGAATATACAACCTTACATCTGACAACACGACCTTGTGAGCACCATCTCCCAATACTCCATCCATCAGCTGGTTGTGGTGGTGTGATAGAAAATGTTGTTGTTCCATTTTTTTACTGATGAGTGGAAGGCTCAGCGGTATCCTGATTTTGTCTTCATATCATCCTCTTTTACAAGATATACTTGTTTGCACAGAATGTTCTGAATGTATTCTGTGACCACGGCCGGCTGATAACTTGTTCCTATAAATGATTCTATGCTTGTTATTATTCTCGCTCAAATACCGTGCAGAATGCTGCCGACGTCTATTGTTGTTTGACAACTTTGCAAAGACAAATTAAAATCTCAGAGAGACGGCTCGTTTGTGTCCAGATTGATTTCCATAACAGTAGTAAGCAGTTTTGCACTGAAGTGGACAATCATACAAACCGCTCACTAGAACATGAGTGAGAATATAACAAAAAGATCCAAGATTGTGCATCCACACCGCACAGTTGGGACTGGCATGTATTTGATGTCAATAGTTTGTCTGAATCATCTGTTGAACGTTGCGTTGTTGGGTTTGCACTTGCTGGTGGGAAAACACAGCCGTGAATAACCACATCATCCCGAGTATCAGTATTATCCAGATCATTAAATACTCTCCACCGACAACAACCAATCAATCATCCTGAACTGTTTATTGTGAGAGAGATAAACGATTTTTGATACAGTGAACTCCACACAATCTGAGTGCTAATCGTCAAAGAGCCACCTGCTAAGCCCACTCTCAGACTGAAGGAAGGTTTAGCAGGTGATGTAGAGCCCTGATGTCAACAGAAAATTAGTTTGCACAACAAAAGCTCATGATTACAAAAATTGCCCTTGTCCAATCTCATTGACAATAAAATAATCCCTCTAATTCTGGAGATAATTGTCCAATTTTCTGTGTGGGGGGAAGAAAAGAATAATTGATTTGTGGAGGGAGGGTGCACAAAGAACAGAGGCCCTCTGGGAAGAGAAATGACTTCTAACAAAACAAGTTTCACATAGTTCGCCGTCTCCGATTGGAGCTGCAGCTTCTGTCTGAAACGTCGCCTGCGTGAAGAACGGTTTGTCACAGAGCAACAACAATAAATGAGATGAATTCTGTCGCACATATCTTTCCTTGTGTAATGGGTCTGGATTATCAGGGTAGCAGTGTGTCATCTCTCTTGTTTAGGTTCAGATCGGGAAATGTGGCCGAGCCAAACACGATTAAAGCGCCTTGTCATGCTGCTTGGTTAAAGGCCTTAACAACTGCTGCATAGAAATAGAAACTGCGCACACACTCACGTATGCACATACTGTTCAGGGCAAGTAATGGCATTGTTAATTACCATCCTGCTGTTACTGCTGCTGGCCAATATCTCACTTCCTTCCACACTCTCTCAGTCACACCTGCCAGTGTAGGACTGATAAACTGGGTTCACCCGGGAGTGGAGAAGGGAATTCTACTATGAATACAAAACCGTATAGCAGGCAGTAGGTTAGCTAACAAGGGCATTACAAGTCCAGAGCTGCATGGCAGTGAGCCCCATTAAATGCACTCTTTACACTGTATGCATGTTTGCAGGGTGGAAGCTCGCAGCCTGAAATGCAAACCTGGCTCTGAGAAGTTACAGCAGTGCTGTTGCACACGACCACAGGTTTTATTACTATTCATGTTAATAATATGCTTAAATGGATGGAACAGTATCATCATCATCATCATCAATTTTATCCACAGTTTATGTTGTCTTTATAATACTGCATATGAATTATCCTAATGTAACAAACACAGATACGTTTTGCCTAATTTAATGCAGAAGACTAGTGTGTACACACACACACACACACACACACACACACACAAAGCCAAAGACTGAAGTGAGCTAAAATCTGTGAATGGAGTGTACCTTATTAAAAAGCCTTTGTTATTTTGTGATAATAAATGCACAATGAATAAAATATGTAAAATAGCTCTAAGTAAGCAGCAGGAAAAAGAAAAAAGCCAAAGCGCAGCCAAAGTTTCCAAATCCCTTCTGTTTGTACCGAAGAGTTGACCTCCTCTCCGGGTCGAATGGCTCAACTGGCTGATATGATGGGCTGAGACATCGATATTAGCGATTATTCATCCAGTCACCTGCCAGGTACTTTTTATTAAGTTCCTGCTTAAGGATTACTGCTTTTTTAAAGGCTACTTTCTGCTGGTGTCTGTTGGGTCTGTGTTTCCACAAGCCCCGCTAATTCTAGAGACTTATTCATCATGAAGAAAACAAGACAGTCGATCGATCGATTATTTGCGCAAGGGAGGCCTCGTCTGTGTCCACCATGAAAATGACCTCCAGATCTGACCTCCTCCTGCTGCCTTTTATTGAGAGACAGTTCACACAAAACATGTCAGAACAAAGCCACGCCCCCTTGGTTCCAAGACAGGGCATTGTATGTATATGTGTGAGTGTGTGTGTGTGTGTGTGTGTGTGTGTGTGTGTGTGTGTGTGTGTGTGTGTGTCAGACCTCCTGCTGACCAAAGGGTCCTATAGCATAAAAGCAGGAGGAACATCCTTGGTCATAAAGAGGGTAGTCTCCCCCACACCCTAGATGGTTCACCCCAGATAACACAGTGAAGCCATACAAAGGGGAGGAGGTTTACCAACATCAAACAGACCTTCACAAGGATGTTCCTGTGATTAAAAACACTACCGCCCCCCTCCCAGAATCTTAAGACTCTGGGGAGGGGAGGACAGAAAGAATTCCTTAAAACCATGTACAAATGGTAAACATAAAAATGACAAACATTTAACAATTCACTCTAACAGTGTCCATGTCACTTTTCACCAGAGCAATTCAATAGCTGCCAACAGCGCTTTTTCTCACTGTCATTACTCCATATTGATTGATTGATTGATCTTGATGTTAGAAGTCTAATTCCGGTGCTGCTGAGTTACTGTTGACGACGAAACTAACCACAACGATCTGGCTGCTAATAGCAGTTATTGCTGATGCGTTGGAGGCGTGTTTGATAGGAGGATTCTGGAGTTCTTAATTTACACAACACTAAAGTCATATTGTTTTCACAGTGTGAGCTGATATCCAATAGCAATACCTCACATTGAGTTAATGTTTAAAAAAAATGCTGAAGACTTCAACAACAGCTGAAAGAAAAAGCCTCTGTGTACCACACTGTCAAATATTTGGTTAAAATTCATATATTTAAAGCGCGTCTATCATACTTTCCCTTCATTTCTGTCAGTGTCTGTGAACAAACACTACCAATTATTACCAATTATTATCCAAACAATCCCTAATCCATAGTCAAAAGCTCAGACTATTCTAAATGCTCAGTCACAGTTCAGCTCTGCTCAGCACCTCATTCACTCATGCTGTCCGTGGACACAGTAACCTGTATTTCACACTTTTTGTTGATTGTGATTTTGTTTTTGCTGTGAAACAGCTCTTCTCCAATAATGTTGACACACACATCTACCTGTATCTGTTTACCATATCGCAGATCTAATGAGTGAAAATAATACTAATCTCTGTAATTTCCCATGAATTCATTATTTCAGAATCCACACAGGGTGACTAATTTCATCAGGCGTCTACCTCGTATAGGTCTAGCATCTGGTTCCCTCCAATGCCCCTGGTGGTCTTGACATTTTCCATGGCCAAGGTGAAGTAGATCCCTCTGGTGTCAGACAGGTAGAGGTTGTAGGTGTCATTCTGGTTCCATTCCTGCACTGCAGCAAATACCTGCTTCTCGTCAGTGCTGACGATGTGTAAATCCTATCAAGAGAGCAGGGGGAGAGATTAAGAAGAGTTATGACCGGAGGCAGAGAGGTGACGGATTAGAACATGCTGACCCCATGGGACTGGTCACGAGATCAATGCTGAGGTGTGAATATAAATGGTTGATGACATACTGTAAAGAATGGGCCTTATTCTTAATATGGAGTAAGTTATATAAGTATGAATGGAAATGGGCAGTGACCTGACTTTTTCTATATTATATCAGAAAATAGAAGCTGTTTAGAAGAGCCTTATATAAATGAAATGTCTTACATTATATTATACCTTTGTTTGGTTTTACCAGTGAATGGAAGCTCCAGAGAAATGGAAAGATGTGATCCAAACCCTGACCCTGAACAAGTCACTGGTGAGCTGATGGGTGTGTCATAGGTTAAAAGCATGTCTGTGTGTCATCATCATCATCAAGTAAAGGCACTGCAGCTTACCTTAGGCAGGGAATATTTGGGCAGCTTGATTTGTATAAACGGCTCTCTCTTGTAGGACACATAATATGTGGCTCGCCCTGATGTAGGAACCTAGAACATATAATACTCTATTAATTAAATACATTACACATGGTATGCAGCGTTTCTGGCTATTATGCATCATTTTATATAGTGTCAAGTATAGTTTGGAGGGTGCAGGTGTGCAGCTCAAAAGGAGTATAGATGCTTGTACACATCTAATTCACGATGAGACTTTTTCCACACCCATGTGATCGGCAGTATGACAGCGCACCCGAATCTATCACCTGTAGCGCACTCGTGACTATTATTAACCGTGTTTCCACATTGTCACCAGCCTTGTGATTTTCGTGTAGTTTGTGCAGTTGATTGAGAACACTATGGTTGTATTCAGGCAGTCAGTCCATGTGGAGAGCAAAACAAAGGACCGCCTTTACAAAAAGCTGGTACTGGTCCAGTTTTCTGTTGGCTGTGCGGTTACACACCTTGAATTGAAGCTGAAACTTACGTTTCAATCAGATCTTCATGGTTTCACAAGTCCCAGTGCTTATGGATCTGATGTACACATAAATGTTTTAATGTGTATGTTTGGTGGTTAGAAGTGAAACTGGAAACCTTTATGTGTGAACATTTGATGATATTTCTGTAGTTGTATTTGTATCTTACAGCCCAGTAACAGTGGCTCCATATAGTAGTTTCACATTCATTTGCCAAGTGAAAAGTTGTTGCTTCAGTTCCAGCCAGAACCACAAATCCCCTTTGGAGTCGTGCCAGGAAGCGGATCCGGCGTAAAACTGTGAAATGCACTACCTGCTGTGAGCACACTTTGTGACGAGGAAACAAGCTAACTAAGCGCACATTTAGGCCCAATAACAACTGATTAAAAATGAGCAACTATCCAAATCTGGTAAAAGGTATTTTTTTTCTCTTATAAGATTAAATGAGACTTTTGTCCTCACGGTATAATACGTGATACACGTCCTTCTATACTCCTCGAAGCTTTGAGTCTCAGGATACTTTGCTTTTTCCACGTAGCAGTTCTCTCTGACTTTCAGATTTGCTGCTGATAAACAAATGCAGGGGAGAAGGCCTTATGTGTCACCTCATAACTGACATCATACCATATTTGTCTAAACAATTAAAGTTTGGGAAAAAGTACACATCAATTTCTGGCTTTTCCACCTGCTTATTTCCGTGGCAAAGCTGGATATTGTGGCTGCCCAGCAGTCTTTTCTTTCCATTTATAGCAACCTCCTGGCTTGGATTCAGAAGATGCAGCCCAGGTGTCAATGCACTGGTGGTTTCAAAGTGGACTTTGGTAAATATCTCGTAGGAGAATCAATAGTCTCATTATTCTTTGTCAAGAGAAATCTTTAAGTTACCTAACTGAGCCTCGTCTGCTGTCTAGGAAAGAAAAAAAAACACATCCTAATGGTCTAGACTCTTTGCAAACACTCTAAGCTGTTAGCTTATGCAGCAAGGAAACACGGGAATGGTGGGTGATGGAGAATTGTCATTAGGCGCAAGACCACAGAAGTCAGAAGCACTTTGTACAAATAGAGAAGCACCCAGCAAAGTGAGACTGCAGGTTCATAACCTACTTTTCTTCCCTGACAATAACACTATGAAATTCATTAGAGGAAAACCTTCAAATCAGAGCTTGTGGTTCTCGACTAAAGAGAAGTGAAGTCAGCATTAATGTTGTACGACAGAGGCGATTCTTTTACCGATCTTGCAAGCGTTGCGAGTGGTCCAGCAGAGAGAAAACACTGAGCACTGAGAGGAAATCTAGCAGCGAGTGCTGTAGAACAGTCCCACATGCAATCGAGTGAAGGAGCAGGAGATCGATGGCTGGGTAACCAGAGGCAGTTTGAACTTTAAGAGGAATTGGTATGATGGATTTTTTTCCCATCCCTTTCAGGATCTTTCATCTGTGACGCATACGTGCTAAAATGTGGAGGTGCTTGAATTGAAGGGGTGGTTCTGGTTGAGTGCTTGTGAGTTTATTTGAAAGACTTCAGAGAGGTCAAACAGGATTGAAGGATCTTTGGAGAACCACTCTATTTCTTTGTCTAATGTGCTGCCAAGGGCAGAAAAGGTTCCGGAGGAAGGACTTGCCTGCAGGTGAATCAAGCTGAGTTTCTGAACCCACCCATTCTCTACTGAATAAAACATTTAGCAGGATCAAACAGCAAGAGAATTTACAACTGCTGCACCTCAAAATCGTGATATAAATTAATAATATTAACTTAAAATATAAAATACATCGAGTTGGATGACTCAATTTCTGAGGCTGGTGTAAGTCTATGTGATGCTTCTGTTGGATGTGAAGAGGTGAAAGGGGTAAGGGTCTTTGGAGGAGCACAGGTGCCATCTGCTGTAGTTGTTGCTGTGAAACCTGAAAATCATGTTTTTTGCAGGTGGTTTAAGAAGATGCAGCTATGATCTGATGTTTGCAAGACTTGTAGCCACCGTCTCATCAACATCGATTTTTAAAAAGACAAACCGATAATGAGAAACCAAAACCAGATCCATCTTTTTCCTTCTACCTAAAACATTTTTAGCACATATCAGATACCACTGCAGTTTTTTTTGAGGAAAATCTGAATAAAACTGGCATTGCCATGGACTAGGTGTGTAATTATCCCAACGTTTCCTGTTGACTTTTAAATGTATGAAACCTCATTTGCACAATGTCAAAGAAAATAATATTCACGCTGGAGAGGAAAATACAACCCATAAATTGCATCTGTGTTACTTGGGATTCAGGACATTACCATTTCAGATTTTTCTGTTACACAAATCGTGATTAATATGACACACCATTCTGTGGCTAGGATGAATATTAAAACTGCTCACACAGGAAAACAAAGCACAAATGTTCAGTTGAGGTTAACATAAAATGATTTTTACATATTTTATTCCTGCCAAGTGAAATCATTTGCAAAAAAAAAAAACTCATACCAGAAATAGTATGACAGGAAAGAAACACCTGAATTTAGCAATATTTTAAATACATTTCAACAGATCAAAAACTATTTGAGGCCGGCTGTAGCGCGAAAGTTCCTAAAGTCACTCTGCCCTTAATGGCCATTTATCTAAAAGCCATTCAAATCCACACTTGCAGTTTATGCAAAAAGCTGAGTGTGCTTCTCAATATAGGAGACATACCGTATCTTGCACATCTTTAAACATGCATAATTAATCATGCATCAGATAGTGATGGGACAGAGTGTACAAAGCCCTACCTGAATGAATATGTAGTCATCTTGAACCACCAAAGAGCTGATGTCAATGTAACCTGGGAACGGGTAGTTCCTGTTAGCTTCTGTGCACATCTGAGCTCTGCACGTGACATACTGCACATCTGTCACATAGGAGGAAATGCAGGATCAGCATTATGTATTCTGCTAGTCCATATATACAGAACAACAGCTGTAGCAAGACTTTGTAAGCTAACCATTTCCTTCCCAATTAGGTCAAATGATTTTTTTAATCTTATTTGCAGAATGCAGAGTCTCTCTGAATAATTTGCCTCGCTGTGTAGCACCTGATTTATTTTCATTGTGTAGACGCCATAAACGAGCATCTCCATCTGTCAATCATACGACACCAAGAGGAGGAAAAAAGCAATTCTTGGTTTTTGCAGTGACATCACACAGTGGCAGTTTCACTTATGTTGGCTACAGTATAGACGACCTTGATGTTGTGGCCTTTCAGAGTTACGGAGACGACATTCACTGAATGAGAGTGAAAATAAAAGAAGCCATATTCATCAAGACTCATACGCTGGGTTCATTGGTGGGGTGAGCCAATGCCGTTTCCTTGGGGCCGACTTCTTTTCACAAAGAGGAATTCATGCCTATAGACACCTGCTCATTACTCGTCTTTGTGTGTAAGACACCTACTTCCATCTGGTGTGTGAGCTTCCATGTGGATCAGATCAGGCTCCTTGTCTAGGCTTGTGACAGACCTGGGAGAGAATGAAAAAGCAGAATATAATAAGTTTTTATAAGCGTAACAAAAAAGAAAAGGATGTAAAGGAGAAGCTACTTCTGTTACTGATTAATTAGAAGTGAAGCTATTGTGCATTTTCTGTTCTGTATATATTTTGCAATGATAGTTGTTCCTTTTAAACATGGTCACAAGTTAGCATATACACAAGTAAATGAACACGCATTTAAACGTTCTCCACCAAACATTTTTGCCTACTATTGGCTCTGTATGAGTACAACCCCCCCCCAATAAAATCTCAGATCTTAGACATAGTAAGGAGAACAGAGTAAAGCCCAAATCCCATTTCAGCAAAATACAACAATGCAAAGAAATACAATCTCCTTATCTTCGACTGAATGGTACAAGGCCACTACACTCTCTGACCATGTCTGTATCTCAGAGAATAATCGTGCTTTTTTGTTCATTTCACTGCTGGTGGATTAGACTAGATGGATACAGCGCTCCCATTGTGGTGGTATTTCATAGCCCCTGGAGGCTGATGAGGCCATTGTCTAAATACGGCCAACTGGAGGACTGCCTAGCCATTGCTAAAGGCTCATCCAGTGTATAAATGTCCTTGAGGGGGCTTTGGCAGTGAAGGGCAAACTCTACAACGGATTGTGCACACTATTTAGGCTTATGCCACAATGGCAAAGAAAGCTCCAGATTTATGCAAGTTATGGTGCATATAGCCAAAAGCAATCCCAGGCACACCCCAGTCACATCAGAGTGGGGCAGCGAGCACGGAGCTGGAATATATTCGGCCCTACGTTTGTGATGAGTGTGCACTTTCAGACATAGTAGGTACACTGCAGGGGGAGTGAGCAGCAGACATGACTGGATAGGAAGCGACAGGAACGTCCTGGATCCATTATTAGTCATAGCTCATGTATCTGCATGTATGTATCTGTAGAGATTCACCCCTCTTCCTTCTACTGCAAATGTAAAAATAATAATTTGGTCTTGCAGGACGCCTGATATGAACAGGGTGTGAGTGTGAGAAATGAAGTGGAATGCGACATGCCCTCGGACGCTGAATGCAAAGCGCATTCTGAAGAAGGAGATTAATCTCTGCCTGATTGTATCAAGGGATAGAAAATGTGCAGAATTTTAGCAGCATCACCAGTCAGTCACATAGCTTGTTCTAAGCCATCAATATCACTTGCTCAGTCGCCCCGAACACGAGCAACACTTTCTGCATTCCTGAGCAAACAAAACTTTGGGGAAGAGGAATGGAGCAGAATAAAAAGGGGGAAAAGTGGAGATGTGAGAATGAGTGACTCACCAGTAGAATCTGTTTGGCGTGACGTGTTCGTGGATGAGCTGCCATTTTCTTCCGAAGTCTACCGAGCTGTACAGCTGCAGAGATATGAGAGAAAGGGGGGGAAACAAGTCTTTTAGCAAGGTGAACATGTTTCTCCATTCATCTGGATTCTAATCACAAGAGATGATGAGTGCTTTTTAGACACGACTGGTAAATTTCAGGGTAGAGGTTAGCCTGGGGCATTATCGGTAGATGGGCTGCCATACCACTGAAATGCTATCATCATCAATGACCAACCATTCAAGCTAGCATTTTATCACAGACCGAGGCCTCTCTATTCCCTTCTCGTGTTACTAATAAGAGGTATAGATCTGAAAATGAAGCATTTATGCAAATAACACACACATATAATTCCCCTGGGATTAGAGCTCTGGGTAGCTCCCCAACTGGGTCTAGACTGGGTCTAGAGAGTATTTTAAATTCAGGGAATTTAAAATAGAAAGTAGCTCGTCCACAGAAGGACTGGTAGCTCCCCTTACGATAAGGGTTCAGATCGCGCGAACAGGTGTGAAATGTGTGTGTTTAGTTAGTTTGTTTGTTTGCTTGTTTTAATCAATTTTAAATCATGCTTTTTATTTGCTTTTGTTTCTAATGTCTCTGTAAAGCACTTTGAATCACCTTGTTGTTGAATTGTGCTATACAAATAAATTTGCCTTGCCTTGCCTTGCCTCTTGCCTCTGCAGGCAGTATTTGTCTTTCAAGCTCAGGTCCTCTCCCAGAAGCCTGGAAGCTTGATGGACCTGCACAGTATCTTAGCTCTTCTGGGCAGAGGTCTCGGATGTTGTTCCTATCTTTGGAGTCACTTCATTGAATGCTGCGATTTCCACTGGGACGGCTGTTACCTTCACCCTCCACATCTTTTCGAGTTCTTCTCTCAGCCTGAGCTTGTCGTGTTCCATGTTCATTCAGTATAGCTACATCTATCACTACAGCCTTCTTCCTCTCCTTCTCAACCACTACTATCTGGAATTCCCACAGGATCTTAGCTCGGTCAATCTTGACCATCCTAAGGGGGGGTCAACGATTTTGACTTCCAGCAACATCTGTATTATACTCGGCACAGGCGTTCCATGTATGCCCTGCCTTCTAGTATCTTGCACCCTGCTGTTATGTGCTGGATTATCTCAGGGGCATCTTTACACAGCCTGCACCTGGGGCCTTCCCTGGGGTCATGCCTGGTGTGGTAGACCTCTGCCTCCTAGATCTCAGACATCTGAGATCTCTGTCCAGAAGGGCACAGTCCTAGGAACAGCAACAATACTGTGTAGGACCCTCACGCTCTCAGGCCTCTGGTAGAAGACCTGAGCTTGAAGGATAAAGACCAGCCACAGGAGTGAAAGGGGAATTTTTTAATATAATAATGTATATAATGTGGCCAACTTCAGCTTGATGAGTAAGTACTTGAAGGTCTTTGGGAGGTTTTAGTCCTAAAAATCAATGTTGGACATACAAACTTTTCTCCAAACCCTTCCATCTGTCATTGGAATTTCCACAAATGCATGGAATGATATATAGCTCAGCTGGCATACAGGATCATAGCATGGAGTCAGTGGCCCAATTTTAATGTACTAATTACATTTTCTTGTGCTCGAGCAAACGATTAATAACCCTGGTGCATTTTCCAAGTCTCTATTGATTGATGTTGTAGAAACAGCACCCTTGCTGGGCCTGTGCATTATTATTTTCATGCAGCTCTGTGAGTCGGTAGCCCCATTTGAGGGCTATGCTAATGTTCCCACTTGTTGTCTTTTATCACAGCAAATCTGTACTTACTCTGATAAAAAATATACACATTTGTCACCTGCTGCAAATGTATTTTGTCAGCATTGCAGGGGAAGCTCTATGTCACCAGGTAGGCAGGCTACCTTCATCATCTAATTTAAAGTTGGTGTGATTCATTGGATTTCACTTATTTGCCTCTTCACGAACAGAATAAATGCAAACGAGTTAGCTGGGGAGCACCACTTTACAAATGCAGATATTAAAACACGTGCATCCAAGGACACACACTATGAGCAAGAAATAGAAACAATGCCGACACACTGCTTTGCAAAAATTAAAAGACTTTTAATAAACACACTTGGCTCTTAGTTTTTCAACTTAGCATTTTCATCAGAGCACTGTTCTCAGATATAGTGAGGCTGACGTCAGCTGCCAGTCTTCACAGGAGTGGAAGCCCATCTCTGCTTGTATCCACAATCTTATTCTTTCATTGTTTTCTTCTTTTTTCTTTTACTTGTTTTGAAAACTTCTGAGTAATTAGTTCATATAAATGGCTGATGTCACCCTGAAACCTCTGATGTTTTCTTATTTTGATGATTTTGACTGAGAATGTTATTTTTTCCATTACAAATTTGTGGTTTAAATGATATTGGCATTATCTCATTAAATACAAACTATAAATGTCCAGGCACATTAGAGCCAAAGATTGTACAAAGAAGATTCTCTATTTTATAAATTTAACATTTAACACTGAAGATAGGTTTGGTAATAAACGGTAATGGATTTTTCATTGCTGCAGCTGTTTTAAAGAGAAAGTTACAAAATTTCAGCATCATCTGAATGGACATTGGATATCTTCAAATAGTTTATGAACAGGCAAATGTATTTTCCCATTTATACTAAATGCAGCTGCATTATACGCTGACTTCAAATACTGGCCATCAACTTGTAAAAATTCGGATTAACTAAAACATGTTGCTCTTTTTGCATACTAATCTTATTCTTTCAACCATTACCCACAGTTGCTTTAAATGATGGTAGAAACGTAGATCGCCAAGTCAATAAATAGCTTTGCCTTCATGTCAGTTGTTTCTTAACAACAACATTACTGGTACAGTGTCCACATTACTGAAGATGCTGTACTAATCCATCTGTCAATCAACCACTGGACTTTTCTCTCACGCATGCACGAACATTGCAATACCTTAAGTCCCCCCACTGGTAAACTACACGCCACCCTTTTCCGGCTGAGACCCATGCTTTCAGACTTGGAAATGCCCTCATGTCGACCAATTTTCAATCGACTGGAAACAGTCCTAGTGGAACTTGAAGCTACCAGGACGACATCATCATAAACAAGCTGTGATATTAACAATATGGAACCCTCCATCCCTCCTAGAAATTCTGTCCATAAAAATTATGAAGCGAACAAAGATCAGCTGGATGAAGTACAAGCCTGGTGTTAAGTCTGTCTTATTGCCTTTCTGGAGATGTTGAGGGCCTATCTATAGAACTAATGAAGGGGGGTTCCAACCTGATTACCCCAAAGACGTTTTTACCCCTCCCCCACCCAAAGCACAAGACACTAGGATAATTGTTCTTATGGATTTTAACACCAAGTCTGATGAGCTTAACTTATAAATTGTCCTCCAATCTTATTTAACCTCCCAAGATCCGAACTTGTTCATGGCATACATTTTCAATTTCTCTGTGCTATTTGGGCTGATTGAGACCTGATGAATATAAAAACAAAGAATTACCAGTTTTGTTTTGTAGCTGATTTTTGTTTCTGAGGAAAATGAGCTCCACAGTGGCTGTATAATGTCCTCGTAAGTGGATATCAGGCTCTTGTAGACGCCATGTTCTAGGAGGTTAAAATGGGCAACGAAGCAGGTGATGCTTTAAGGTGTGGCTATAGCTTGCAATTGAGAAGTTGCTACTGCTTAAATGTGCAGTATACTCAATTTCTTTGTTGTGATCCACCTCAAGGCATTTCTTTCTAAAAATACTAATACAACAATCAAAATGCTGAAACTGAGGCTTCAAAATAGGGCCATCTAACCAGTGAGTGATGTCGCTGTAGCTGCATCCATCTTAGTATAAAAGCTATGTAAGCAAACACATCCCCAGCACAACACATGGTAAACAATAGCCTTGAAGAAAAACAATTACCGGACATCATTTATTTGAATTTCGAGAGCTGAACCTTTCCCTTCCCGTCATATGTCTATAAATGTCTACTTGCACCACAAACCCATTTGTTCTAATTTCAGACCGTTTTAAGGAATCGTATCATTTTGGCCAGAAACCATCGAGAAACGTGACAACAGCTGCATTTTCAAAAGGGTTTTCCTCTTATCTGTAGCACAGAGATGATACTTTTCTTTTCTTTTATCCTCCTTTACAGAAATGTTTCACACTGTCACTGTCCCTAAATGACTTTTACATGTTAGCAATCTTCGGTTAGTGATGAGTTAACAGTTCAGCTTCCCTCCTTATCAAGCTTCTCAGTACAAGCTGCTGCAAATACTGCTTATTTCATTTTTATTGTAGCTACGAAAACTGGATGCTACATCTTTGAACCACGTCCACTTCTCCCTTCTACAGTACAACTGATCCTGCTTTCCACTACAGCAGCCACAAAATCCTGTAGTCTATACTGTAAGCCCCTGTACACCAAGTATCAATAGGTTAATCTCTGCTGACACCCTTACAAAGCCTCATACTGAATATCTAATAACAAAAATGCTATATGGGACGTTGACAGTTATCATCTTCCAAGTTCCTCGTGCCATGGCAGGTACCACCAAGTTCTTACTCACAGAAACTTGATGCAATCAGTTGAGTGATCCATGTTCTATGCAGACAAACTAGCCTTGGTCGATATAACCATCTGAGGCTGAAGCCAACTTTGTGGCTAAATTTAGAACTTCAGTTCAGTTCGAGTTTCAACCAGCTTTTCCAAATGTTCATTGTTGCTTTGTCTCCCGTACCCCTCTATTCCTGTAAATTAAAATGCTTACTGTAAACCTTATCACATCTGCATCAATTTTATCTAAATTATGCACCGGTTTCTCACGTTCCGCTTCTACACTCAGCTGTCGCTGCTCATTACAAGCCTTCAGCATCAAATGCATCCATCTCACTGTCTACGGTTAACTTCTGATCTCCTCTCCTGCAGCATCATCAGACTTCATTTGAAATACATTGAAAACCACTCACTGAGTACTCTGCTCATGAGTGGTGGAGTGGCAGGTGGGCAGGGCCCAAGAGCCAATGCTGATCCTCAATGAGGCCTTTCCTAAACTGCAGCCTCTGGCCTAGCGTGTTGCTTCATTAGTCTCTATTCTATTTACAGTGTTTCCTTCACTCACCTCTTTTCACTATCAGTATGTTTGCAGTCCATCAGTAGTTATTAATCTCTCTTCCACAGTGTGTCTTTTGTCCTGTCTTCCTTGCCTCATCCCCAGTCAGTCGCAGCAGATGGCTGCCCATCCCTGAGTCTGGTTATACTGGACGTTGATGTTGTGATTAAATTGAACTCAAACTGAAATCTCTGTAACTGTTTGTCATTCATATTTGGGATAGAGGTCACTGCGAGTGGACGGATGGACAGATGGATAATCATACTACAAAGTAAAGTTTTGTACTGATTAAATCTATTACCTATCTATCCAAGGTTCATTGTTTTATCACCTCCTTTGTCAAAGTTTCTCTGACACGATGCAACAAACATATTTTCAAGAATGAAAACAAATATTTCAACACGATACAACTCCTGTAGTACATACACAATACCTATATTCCTAAAAAATATACAAAATATACAACTAACTGAGAGAAAAGCTGAGCACACAAATGCCATACATACCCCATGCATAACCCAGACTCATTGAAAGCATACAAATCATAGAAATATCTGAAGATGGGAGGAACTGCAGTAAAAACTGCATTTCGTTGCCCTGTACCTTTGCATGTGCAATGACAATAAAGTTGAATTCTATTCTATTCTATTCTAAATAACATGTCTGATCTTAAAGCTGTGGACCATTAGTTTAGCTGTTTCACACTTTACCTGTAAATATTTTTCTTTTACAAGCAGGTTTGTATGGTTATGTGGGATATTCTGTTGTTAATTTGCGGGTGCTCATCCTAGAAATGCATCACAGCACAATTGTGTACAAACCTGTTCCTAACCACACCTGAGAAAATAATCATTGGCAGCTGGCAGCAGCCTTGACGAGCCCTTATCAGTTTTCTCTTTTCTGTCTGTTGTTTTATGTGCTCCGGTGAAGCCTGTGTGTTGATAGTGATGAGCACTTCCACCATTTATTAAAGGTTTTTTGTTATTTAAACAAAGCAGTGTGCTTTGCTGTTTTTCAATTATGAATTATTGATCACAAGACTTTACATGTTTAACCTCTTAAACTGTAGGTTTATTCTGTCCTACAATCAGCACTTGGACTCCATATTTTTGAGAGACATTCATAAAAATATAAAGGAGACCAATGCATTCATCGTAGTGTCCCATGTGTTTTTAAGGCATAGATCTCTTATTAACTGCAGGCAAACATTTGTCCAAGCCTTTATGAAGTTGCACAGAGTCTAATAAAGTACAGCACCCATAGGCACATATTCTGCAGAAAATTTGATTTCTGATTCATTCAAGCTCAGTAAAGAAAGATTCCCCACTGGAGGCTTTTGGTCGGTGTAACAGGGCGACAGGCAGGGTCCCTCATCACTTTGGACAGTGACATATGATGGCAGTGGGCAGGCACAGCCTATCCTCTCTCCATTCATCAGTTCAATGACATCTTAAATTTTAAAGGTTCTGAGCTGTCACAAAGTAAGCTTCACAGCTTCCCACTCAGTTCAATAAATCAAAAGAGTGGCCGGCCGGCTGCCACGCCACCAATGGAGTCGGCAAGAAAAGTCACCAACGAAGGACAGAGCTTAAATGGTGATTGAGGAATTGCAGTGAGCATGTTAGTTAAAACTCGTCTATTCATGATGATCCGAGGTTTAGAAAACATTCATCGTGTCTCGAGCTCTGCATTAGGTTGCAGGTAATGTTCAGATGACGGTTGATTGAGTGTCAGTTGTCCAATTGCAAGTGGACAATTGACACCGAATTGTCCAGTAATTGCGATTTTATAAATTAGCTTCAAAAGTTTAATTTGGGTCAAACTGGTTCAGCTTTTGTCAAAGAATAGAAGTTCACCGTCTTATCTATTGTTCCGTTTCGGACCTAGATGTACACGTGAGAGCAACAGCACTCAGAGAAGTAGATAATGTAAAATAAAAAAAGATGAATTGATATTTTTGAGAATATATTAGTATATATATATATATACACACAAATATAAAGCCAAACCTCATTTTTCCCACCCAAAATGTATAATTCAATTTATTTATACAGCGCCAAATCACAACAAGGCGCTTTATATTGTAGAGAAAACTCCAACAATCATATGACCCCTATGAGCACTTTGATGACAGTGGGAAGGAAAAACTCCCTTTTAACAGGAAGAAACCTCCAAGAGAACCAGGCTCAGGGAGGGGCGGGGCCATCTCATCTGCCGGTCACAGCTGACTGTTGCTATAGTAATAGCAATATAGGAGTGCCTTAAGCGTCCAACATTAGTGATCCCCACAGGAGAAATTCCCTTTTAGAGCAGCTCAAATGTTTAGGAAAAGACCTACAAAAATGAATAAATAACCTGCAATTGTGGAAACAACAGTGACAACGTCACAAAATAACAGCAGCACTGTCAACAACTGCAGCTGCTGTTGGAATGAAAGATATTGTTTACCAAGTAGCTTCATGATAGTGGGTGTCTGCAGTTATTCAAAGGTAAGAGGTGCTTTCTCAGTGCCAAATCACAGCAGGAATGAAGGGGGGGAAACACTTTGTGGAAACTGGATTAGCTGAATAGAAAACAAAATCAGGCACACCAAAGCTGAGATCAGGAGATCAATAAATCAAGCATTGCTCATTGTACGACAGGAAACAACTCCAACATGCAGATGCAGAATCTGCTAAATACGAGAGAATCCAGTCAGCAAAAGTCCTCTCAGAAGCATGGTGTGTAGCAGTGCTCTCAGAGGACTAGTGGCATCTCGAAACCATTACTCAAAAGGTGAAACAAGGCCAAACGCTTTGAGTGTGCTAAGATATACCAGCGTTTCACGGGAGAAGTAAAATATGGTCATTGTCTGAAGAATCCAAGTTTTTTGTGATTTGTGGGAGTAACAGGAGGAACACAAGACACGTGTAAGGAATATTCCAGCGTCGTCTCGAAGCTCAAAGCTTTGAAGAGGTGCTTGAGAACCAAAGAAGATGAAGAAGTTCTGACTATCATGGACTTTCTTTCATCCTCACCTGTGCTTGACCAAACCGACACTTCAAGGGTCACCCAAAGTCTAAGAAAGCTCAAATAAATCCTGACGAGGCAAATATCTCTTTGGAGCATAGTCAGGTCATTAAGGGATAAGATGGAGTATTAGCTTTAAACCTCCATGCAGCTCATATTCTGTTGTCATTAAAGTTAAGACGGACAAAATGCTGAAGAGATTTTTTCCTTTTACTCAAAGCTGATGTGGTTTGTAGAGGAATATTTAGTATTAAAGTTTCAACAATTTTTTTAAACTTTAGGTTAAAATAAAGTTTTAAAATCAAGCAGTGAAGTAGAATCGCCATTTTCAAAAATAACCCGAAGTAGTGATGCATGCACATATACTGCCGAAGCTTGAGTATAAAGCAAAACAAGAAGCACAAAGATCATTCGACAGCACTGCCTCTCGTATACCACACAGCACTACATTTCAACATCCCTCATAATCCTAATGGTCTTTTCTAGAAGTATTTCTACATGTCTTTTTTATGTGTTCATGTCTGACCTGATCCTGCATCTGGTTCCACTTTTAAAAATCATTGAACCTGGTTCAAATTTCGAGATTTCAATGTCGCCTTCTCTGGCAGCTCCCTAGCTTAGTGGAAGTCCTGTTCTTACCAATTTCACCAGCAACTTCAAACACTTGTAGGGTTTTTCACCATGAACGTATCGTCCAAGGCCAGTCCATCAAACGAGTTGTACTGTGACGTGCTGAACCATCTGAGGGAGAACATCCAGCATGACAGCGTCCACCGCCACATCCTGCACCGTGAACAGTGGAGTGTTTTGGTCTCACCGACAAAACCTTCACTCACCACTGAGCACTCCCTACAACTTTTACACAAAAATGATAATCACATTTAAAGATCAATGCTTTGACACCCTGGAAGGAATCCAGCATCCAATCAATCAAAACAAGCGCAACTGGCCATAACATGACATGACAGTCCAGAAGATGTTGATATTTAAATTTAAATAATCTACAATTCAGGTTTCAGTTTAACACCTTTTTATAGCATTTTTATAATCTCAAAGTGATTAACAAAGCCGAGCGACCGTAATAACAAAGCTAAAAACATCTCAAAGTTAAAGTTAAAGGAAGGAAATGGCAGTGAAGCTTGAAGGTGCACCAAAAAATAACTTTAAATCCAAAAAAATAATAATTATAACTGGAATTAGTGCAAGAATTAGGAATAAAAATAAAGAATACAGACCCAGTCCGAATGCCAATCCCAGTACGTGTGCGTTTGGTTTTGTAAACAATCTACAAAATATGCAAATCTTCAGGATGCAGTACGATCCTTCCACTGGTCAGGTGCCTCAAACTCAATCATCCTGTGACCTGTACGGGTTCAAATATTCTGATCGTAGCAATAATTCGTGTTAAATGAGATACAGGGAAACAGACTCAAGTCTGTTTACACATAAGGTCTATCATAGTATCGCTCTGTGGATTAGATCACAGTAAAGGTCCCCAAGTTCAAGTCTCATAAGAAATTCATTCCAGGCATCACTGGTTTTTATCAGATTTAGCCATCAAACCAGTTCAAGTGTGCTTTGGACGTGCGGGCATATAAAACAGGTTTTGTTTCACGACGTTTAGCTTAGCAGTTCCGTTGGGTTATTGGGTTTCACATTGGAGGGAATAAATCTTAAAGTTTCTGTGTTGATTCGTGCTTTTGTTTTTTTGTTTATTTTCTCCTCCTCGAGGCTTCGTGCTTTACAGGAAACAAATCGAGACTGGGAAGTGAGTTAAATCAAACACAGATGGAACCTAAATGAGAAATGAATAGATTCAAACTCTGGTTTCTCACAAGAGAGATTACCCATAAAGCACTGTAAAATACATTTCATGAAGCTTTTTTATTACTTCCTTTTCTTACTGTTTTTTGAGAGTTGGTGGTAAGGCTTGGTAAAAATGTAAATTATTGCATTTGCTTTTTAAAGCCTAGTGCAAGTGCACTTTGCTCAAAATGAAATATGAATTAAAATAAAAGATACATGACCACTCTGGAGTAGCTGTCTGCCATGGAAATCAATTACAAAACAAGTGATGCTGAGGAAACCCCACGCAGACACAACGACATGTGTTTCATGACAACATGAGACCTGACCCCGCTGCTAGTTTTCTGCTGCAAACTAACACAAACTACTCGTTAGCTGTGGGGCTGCCAACGAGTCCAGTATATGTCATAGAAAGAAACAGCTGAGATCATGATCACAGCTTTCTTTAACTCTCACTGTGAACTGTTGGGGGAAAAAAGCCTGCAGTGAAAAAAAAGGCACAACATGAGGCAAACCATTATCCTCAGAGCATAGGATAAAATGTCTAACACCAGCCAATTAGAGATAGGAGGTCTGTGTAGGCTGTTTTTGACCCCTGCAACAGCCCATTCTGACTGGATTTCCAACCATTATGAGACTCCCACCCACTAAATAAGACATTATGGATTTTGCTTGAGGCAATGGGAAGTAAAAGTGGATAGATATGTCTAGGATTGCTCTCCTAGTTCTCGGATTCTCCAGTTCTTCAGTCTGTTTATGTAGTTTTTCAAAGCAACAGATGCAATCTGATGAACATCAGAGAGGTTGTGGCAGGGTCGCTATTGTCTAAGATTTTGGCCTCCATGTTGATAAAAAAAGGAAAAGAATAACACTTGTTTATAGCATAAAAAGACCCAAGGCAATCGCAGACAATCACCAGACCTCACTATCAACTGTTTTCATGGGGGCAAATCTGTGGTAAGACAGCAGTTTCACAAAAAGATTGTGTATTGTTGAATTTAAGACGTATCCCCAGAGGATTGTTCAAAATCTACTCAAACAAATTGTTATGGTGGTGAGCCATACTCTGAGATGTGAATCACTGCCCACATATCTTATCTTTTGGTTACTCTCACTGACAGTATTTGAAATGCTTGGAAACATTTGAACCAGTCAGAGCCTTAAATGCAGAGCTTAGGAATGACTAAAAGCAAAATGCTATTTTTTAACCTACACGGACATATTTCCTCGCCTTGGCAGGAACACCCTTCTATTGATCTGAGAGGATGAAAGTGATTCAAGAAAACTAGCGGACTGCAGAAACCACCTCCACTTTAACCCAAGATGCAGACAAAGCAGACGTGTTTCAAAGAGTTTGCTCCTTGGATCCAGAGTCAGGAGACACGGAGCAGAGTTCATTCTATGGCGAGCATAAAACCAACTTCTAAGCAAAAGGATAAGACAGGTACATTTGACTATAGAACTCTAAAGCACTCTGGAATAAGATCAATAAGAACTCAAAACACTCGTGGCCTCCCCTATTTTTGAGTTTCCAAGCTAGTGGGCAAGGCTCAGCTGGCCCAACACATTCAAGGGAAAGGAATACATCCATTCATTCATTCACTTCAGCTTATCCTTTTCAGGGTCGCGGGGGGCGCTGGAGCCTATCCCAGCTGTCATAGACCGAGAGGCGGTGTACACCCTGGACAGGTCGCCAGTCTGTCGCAGGGTTAACACACGAGGCCAGACAACCATTCACACTCACATTCACACCTATGGGCTATTTGTCTTGATGCATGCTCAATCATCCAGGTAAGTAAATCTCCAAAAGTTGATTCTGTTCATCTGGACGTAGCGTTTTGTGGGAGAAACGTTTCGTCACTCATCCAAGTGACATCTTCAGTCTCAGCTGACTGCAAGTTTCCCCCAATCTTATAAACAGTACATTTGCATAATGACTGAAACCAGCCCACTGAAGGAACAATGGGCTGGGAGGTCAGTAGCTTAATCTTAATTATGCAAATTCTCATGACCATTGATCAACAACCACTGATCAAAGACCACTGATCAATGGCCATGAGTACCATTCACAGAAAGTTGGGGAATGGCTGCAATCACAGCATTGTAAGATGGCAAAAGATGTACCCTTAGGCCTGTAGGTGTAAATAGACTGCAGAGTCCTGGCCTGACGAGGTAGCTCTTCTGTGTTGTGCCATCCTCTTTGGCAGAGGTTGTTTGGTTTCCCTGATGTATGAATCCTGGCAATCCTCCTGGCACTTAACAGCGTACACTACGTTACTCTGTGTCGGGTCACCTGATCCTTGAGGTGGACCAATTTTGGGTGCTACGTGTTTTGGGGTTTAAAACCCACAGTGACACTGTGTTTAGAAAAAATGTGTCTCAACTGCTCCAATACTCCTGACACATATGGGATCAGAGTCTTCTCCAAACATGGCATCCCAGTGTTCTTCAGACACAGCCACACAGACAAAAACTGGTTCATCCCAAGGACAACACTCCCAAACACAAACTAAACAACATAGTATATTCTGTCCAGTGCAGCGAGGAATAGTCAGACCTCTACATTGGAGAGACCAAACAGTCACTCCATAAATGCATGGCACAACATAGAAGGACCACGTCATCAGGACAAGGTGACAGCTTGAGCAGAAATGATTATGGAGCTGTGTTTGCATGATAATTCCATGACAAATACATAAACCATAACCATGGCATAAGTCTCTGCAACCTCTCTAACTTCCAAACATGGATTTGTGTTGCCATTTTAACCAGGAAACACTGCCATTGCCATTTCCATCCAGCGGGCCAAACGACCTCCACTCATTGAGGTAATAACAACCTCCTCATCCACCTAGTAATGGTGGATGAGCGAAAAAAAAAAAACTGATAAAGGCCATTCGATGGGCTGAACCTTTAAAATGGTGATTTCCCAGGCATGTTGTCACCATCTGGCCTAATTTGCAGTTTTCAAAATGACTCAAAATGAAGTTTCCACTAGTTTGTGATAGAGAAATTAAACAGAAAAAAATGTAGCAAATTCACTCAAGAGTATAATTCCTCTGTGCTTCAAGTTCGATACAATTTCGTCATGCCTTTTGCCCTGATGGCCTCAACATCGTTTCAGTGACACACTGCAGTAAGAGAGTAAAGCGTGGGTTTACTGCCGTGTTTCATTTGCACTGTTTCCTCTGCAGAATTGCAGCGGTAACATTCTGCCACCCAGAAAAGCTCTTTGCATTAAGATCAAAGCACAAACAGTTCTAGCAAGACATAAAAGTTCTGAGAACAGAATCAAGACTTTGGAATTATGGAAATGATAACTGCCACATTATAGGGCCCTGTGTCCCACACAATTACTATAAGTCACTTTTACAACTCCTAATTAAGTCCCCTATAAATTCTTGATGCATCTGTGTACAGTGCTCTAAATCAAATGGCTACTGTTGACATCGGCTGGGCATATCCCGTATGGGGGGGAAAGATGAGGACGGGTTTTATACCCCACAATTTATTGAGCCTGCAAAGTATACAGCAGTAGGAATGATCCTATATGGAGAGGTACAGGCAAGGGCTATGCAAATGTGCCGTCTGGACTCTTCTGAGTGAGAGGCCGTAAACACAGCGGTCCAATCTATAACATGCTTCCTACTCGCCACTGTATCTCTACAAAAGTGCACCAAGACCTCCTTTTCAAATTGCAAACCTAGTTTTTTGATTGAATAGTTTACTAACAGCAATTTAATAATCACTGCATCGTCAGATGAGTAATTAATAATGACAAGGACACCTGTCAATGCTTTTCTGAAGCTCAAGAAAAAAAAAACGTCCTTCCTTAAGCAGAGCTGCTGTTGTACTGCGCTTTTCTGTCTGAACATATTTGGGGGTGTTGGTGGAACACTTGAAAGTGTCACCTTGGAAAATTAGGGAATAGTTTTTTTTCCCCCACTTTATGGCATCTTAAAAATAAATGAACTATCATTTAATCAGGAAAATAATCTTCAGATTAACTGCTAATTATAATAATTGTTAGCCTATAGCCCTAATTAAAAGCCAGAGGCAGAATGAAAGGACAAAATCATCCAGATTTTTTTCTACGGCTCATTCTTGTATTTGTATTGCAGGTGCTGCACATGAGCAAGTTACTCTATGAATCCAGTCAGGGTTCAAACGAGTTTCTGCAGCGGTTTTAGCTGCTGGAGGGAAACACACCTTTTTGGACAAGCGTTTTGCAGAGCTTTTAACGGCAGTTGGAGGCTATTGTAATCAAAAACGATGTTCCGAGGCAATGTTTGATCACATCTGCATCTGACAGAATTTCTTTCTATTACACGACGAGCAGCACTGAGGTTGATTTTATATAAAAGACAGTAATTTCACTTTTTTGTTATTCCACAACATTGTTTGGGAAGTTAACAATATAACATTAAATTTTTCATCTGCCCACGTATCCATGCAAATCTCCATCCAACAGCCCACAGAAACAGGTTGTGGTGACAGTGATTGTGCTGTAGGAACGAGCAAACAGGTAACTGTTGAAAATCAAGCCGGAGACGGTATACACTCTGTGTGAGCATCGCTTTGGCTCTGGAGGTCTCTGATTGTGTAGATGTGCTTATTGTCCAGATGCATGTAGAGCCTCGCTGTCATGTTTTGCTGTCACAATTTTGACCCTTAGCAAATAATACTCATGTTCAGTCATTTGAGTTTCTATCCATATATCGTGAACGTGTTGGATTAGTACTGCATTGCAGACAAATGTAATGTGATTACAATAACACGTTCCAAAGTAACAGTGAAATCAACACTGATAGCTAAACTTATCCTGAAAGCTTCAATGTGAAATGACAGATTGTTTTGTTCCTGAGGTTAAAGGTGTTTATCCTGATTGAAATTCTTGCAAATGGATTTGACTCCACTCGACTGTTTCACAGATCAAAAAAAGTGGATCACAGCACAAACTCATTGTGATTTGCAACCACGTGTTAGCAGCATTTGCTCAACAAATTAAAATATTATCTTGCATGATTATCAGTGTCAGACACTAATACGTGCCCAGTCAGGTTTAGCAAACAGATTCCCTCTGGCTTTGTGTTCGCTTTCACACTGCACCACCTCCTGCAGGTTTCTTCGCTGATTCCTCATTACTTCAGTGTGTTGCCTTATAGCTACATAACAAATGAGAACAGGCTGCACACCTGCCTGGCAGTCACTCAGGTACCGTATGTGTTCTCGCATGACATCAAATGGTGTACGTGGACTTTATTCTGTTTAGCTGACCGAGAACTGAAACAACTTATTTTTGGAGAAACCCGCCCCCCCCTCTAATGCTTACATTGGTTGTTGAAGTTCATTAGAATTCTTAGAATGGCTTCAGGTTTAGCCTGCCATGTACAGCCCAGCTTGACATGTGCATAAACCAGCACCTCACCATTTGTATCTAATGTAAAGCAGCTAGCCTCATCCCAGGCCTTCAAGAAGTCTTTTCCCCCCACATGGAATAATTATAGTTTGAATTGCTGCCCCCAGATGCATAAAGAGGGCCCCTATTATCTCCATTGTGCTAGCAAGTGCACTGTCTGTATTGTCCTGATCATGTGTTTCAGATTAAAGTCCATTAAAAGTACCCAGGGAGGGCGGGCTCGCTGCAGCTCAGTGGAGCGCGGCAGAGCTGTCGCAACTCAGGACAAGGAGCTGAGCACTAAAGATACCTGCCATCTGGAGAGTCATTGGGTTGAGAAATGCACTGCAGCAGCTGAGCAACATCTTTGGCTCGGGCTCAACGCCACCTTTCAGACAAAAGCCCGGTGCACAGAAGTGGATGTGTTCGAATAGATGCCGTGATGGATTTGTTTGGAAGAGTTCTGTTCTGTTATCAGTGGTCATTTAACGCCACAGCTATAAATTCAGTGTATATGCCCTATTCTCATTAATGATAAGCCACGTGCAAACAAGGATCCAAACAACTGCAGTTACACCATATGTTTGATAATGGCTACTGCTGTTGCTTATCTACATGGATACGACATGTAACCAAAGATTTCATGTTACAGAAAAACTAAACTGCAGCTTCACACATAGCTTTGTTATCAAAGCTCTGTGACTATGTGGAACTTGAAATGATCTGGAAAGACTTTATATCGTAAAGCATTCCAAAATATCGGCTGGTACAGAGAGTCAATAGTTCTATTTGCACTCTAATTACATACAAACACATTTAGAAGGCAAACTATTCCACTGGTCACCTTTTGAATGGCCTCACCTGGTAACTGAAAATCCTCCCAGGTGCAATCCTCATGAAACTGAGTAAGAAAAGACTGCAAAGACTTGCTTACTTCGTTTTGGAGGCATTGGGTGCATTAACTGGTTTTGAAGAGGTCTTTAATTAAAAGCCAGAAACCACAAAGCCTCACAATGGTGCCTTTAGTCATCGGTAAGACAGGAAAAGTAATGTGACAATGAAGGCGACCTAATACATTTCTATTTGGGTCAAGTTACTTTTTCATGATTCGTGGTTCAAAATAATTCTTATTTATCTTCAGCTGAGATTTACACTGCAAATAAATGCTCCAGTACTTGTGCTGGGTGTTGGTGCAGAACCTCAGTTCATCCACTGTGGCCACCTGCTAAACTACAGATGCTACCAAAAACAACATCTGTCAGCTTGTGAAGAACGTATAGCAGAACAAGCTGGATACGTTGGCTCTCTCTGCCTACACCGTCAAACACATGCACCGGCCCACTCACTCGAACTGTCGAAGGTTGTAGAAGCTTTTCTGGCATATGTTACTATTGTTTCAAAAAAAATAAGGCTACTAAATATCAGAATGAATCATTTTTCCTACTGAAAATTTGCATTTTTAATTAAACTGCAAGGAAAATTAAAGACGCCTGCTTGAAAGTCTTCTTCACTGTAATCACATTGACACAATAATAATTTTATCACAAGCAGAACGGTTTCTGCTCTATGAAACTTTTAACCTTTAGTGTGCATGTGTCATATATCAGAGGTTTACATAAGGAATTGTATTTAGTTGCCAAAGGATTACAATGGCAGAGAATGAGCCAGCATTTGTAGACTCAGTGCAGAATTTCCTATCCGACAAGGTTTGCACTAAAGGAGCTTATCTCGAAGAGGACACTTCAGCAGCCAAATCTATGGTCACACACACACAACAACATTGCCCATATTAGGAGTGGTAAAATATGGCGAATGCAAATTCATTTTGTGGAGGTGATGCAAATGAAAAAGAAATAAAAAAAGAGTAATCCTGAATAATGTCTTCTCTCGCTCCCTCTGAATACTTTATGGAGTCTGATGTCCCCGTTGCATATCTGAAAACGTTTAGCCAGGATACGATTCAGCAAGAAATAATTAACAGCATAAATTTGCATCGTTAGGGTGGATTAAGTCAAACAATGTTTGCATATTGAAGGACTGAAGGGACTGCGTGGCTCTCTCAGAAAGGCGGTTATGCCACTTTCTTCCTTGTTGTAGGTGGGCTGTCGGCTTCCCACGGGAGCACGTAGTGAAGAATATTCCTACTTTGTCTGGGAAGTGAGCATGGAGACATATTTTTAGTTTTGTTTGAGCCTTCAAAAGAAAAAGCGTTAGAGCACATTGTGTAATTCAAATGTATGTGGAAGAGAGGAGAAGAGAAGCTGTTCCCAGCAGCGCTGTTATCCTCTGAGCTTCTCCCAGTCACAACCTTAGCAGCTAAACAAAAGTACCCATTTTACTTGACAGAGCATTTTGCTATTTCCCAAGATCGTGTCGCTGATTCTCGCTCTTAAATATAAAACCCTGACCATATCAGACAGCGGATCCAGATGTGTCTGCACCTGTTTTGTGCTTTACTGTAAAGAATCCACAGAAAAAACAAACCAAAAAGAAGAAATAAGACAGACAAAACACTGGTGCATTCCTCCAAAACTAACAACTTTTGAAAGGTTGATTAGTTTTGGAGGAATGTATAAAAAGACAAAGAATGACATTCCACATTTAAAATGCGTTTGCAGCACGGACACACGGCTGGATGAGTCTGTTGGGAAGCCCCGGGGTCAAATCTTGCTGTTGGGCCTCAAATGGCTCACACGATGTGAACTTCACTCTGTCGTGGGCCACACTCTGAAATAATGAATCATACCTGCCGCAGGTGTGTGACTAGGTTTTTCTAATTACATTTGAGATAAAATATTTTAAGAATATCAGCAGTAGGAGGAAAATGTTTATTTCAGGTTCATTTTTGACATAGTGAGTTGTTCTGCAAGCCAGAGCTATAACATTAAGTGTAACTGAAACATAAAGTACTTGTAATTTCTAAAAAATGATGACAAATCTTATAAAACAAAGTAGTCTGGGGCCTTAGAAGGGACCGAAACCATTTTTCCTACCAACCGTGATATTTAACACTGGTCACAGTAGTTTGGTATTTTAACAAATGTGTTGAAAGTTTCATTTTTTTAGTGTTAGGAAGCAGCACTGTTTTGCTTTTCCTTTGCCAGTCAGTACAGAGATGTGCAATATTTTCCTCTTAATGTCACAGAGCCTTATAAACTGAGAACCAGCAAATAGATCTCCTCCACTTTTCAGCAATTGTAGAAGCAATTTGTGTTTGAATGGTTTAGTGTTCAGTGTTTTTTTTTGATGGCATACAGCCTGTGGAGTCCAGGCCCATCTGTAAAGGTCTGTGTGCCCCCACAGCTAAAGTCTGCTGACATAACTAGAAAAACCGGCGAGGACACGGAGCCCACCGGGCCTGAGCCGCTTGGTGACTGACACCTAGCACAATGATTTTGTGCAATTTAGACTTTGGGAAGTACCCCCCATGTTTCTTGTGAACCAGAAAGAAATTAATCCATCACGTTGTGCAGCTAGCTTTGAAGCATGATTTCACTCAAATACTGCAAAACAAATGGAAACCTGACAATCTGGACATGTCCCAGTGTACGGGGTTAGTAATTCTATGGTCTTCCCACTTGCAGCACTATTCTCAATACAAGTTTGTAATCTTACTGTGAATCTTGGGCTACGTCCACACGTACGCGGGTAGTTTTTGAAACGTGTAGCTTTTTCTACACGTTTGGGCTTTTCGTCCTCATATAAAAACAAAAAGTTTTTATAGTTTGGAGTTTTCAGTGATCCAAAACGCTATTTACGCGTGGACGAGGAAAACAGAGATTTAGTCACGCTCCACGTTATTGTTTACATGAGTTTCTACAATGGCTGATAGAGACAAATTACTGTTAATCTATCTGCAGTTTTATAAGCAGTGCCTACATTTAGAAAGACAGAGGAGTCGGAGAGAACTTCGGATGTGGCTTCTACATTCAACACAGACGCTCTCACAACCCAAGTCCGGACGCCAACGTCATTGTCAGTTTTGGACGAGACTGGACGACCGCTTGGTGGGAAAACTTTGAAAGCGAGGTGGTTCTGTGATATTGAAGAATAACTTCGCCTCACCCTCTGTGCACCGGAGGACTCATTTCTGCTTCTATGCACCATCTTGTTTACTCTTTCCCTCCCAGGCTTCCAGACTTCTGTAGGCCAACGTTTCTACACGGTTAGGATTATATCGCCACCTGCTGCTTTGGCATGTTCTTGACAGCCTTGACTTTGTTTTTTCTGTCTACATGTGGATGGAGATATTTTTTCCCAAACTGCATGTGTGGACAGGATTTTTTTTGGTATGAAAATGGAAAATCTCAGTTTTCAAAAATACCCGTGTACATGTGGACGTAGCCTTAGCTCGTTACACCTGGTTGTGGATTCAGTGAGTATGAATGCCCGTGAGTTAAACCAAAATTAAAGTTAAAGACAAATCAGACTGTATTTCTTTTAAATGTTCAAATCCTGCTTTACATTAACTGTCTGCCTGCTTTTCTGTTGTTTATTCTTGAAGGTTTTTTTCTTGTTTAGTTGCTTTGTTCCTCGTCACAGTTCTGCGGCGAGCCTTTCTAGGTGTTCTAACACCTAGAAAACAGACAACAGAAGCAGTGAAATAGCACTTAATTATCACCACTATGTGATGTGAGCAATCCAGGTACTGGTCTAAGAATGAGTAACTCGTTTTGTTAGATCTCCTCATGTCATTTCGAGCACTAACAGTTCTTGCAGTTCAAGGTCACCCTGTACTGTATTTGGAGGTAACTTGAGTGCACTTCATGTACCTGTAAAGAGTTTGTTTTTTACCATTCTTCTGATGAACTGAATCGTGACATAATTACATCACCGTCATGTAACACGAATGCATCGCTTTGAGATTCGTACCTACTCGCATGAACAGATGAACAGATGTGCACTTGAACCCTAATCCTGTGAAGGTGATAGCCGTGCCAACAGATGACTCCTGGAAGACTTTGTAACTTCTTTAGGGAACAAATGTCACCAACAACATTACCTCAACTGAAAATGACTCTGTCAACTTAACTCAGTCATCACCATTAGTCAAGCGGAAGAGTAATTCAGCTCATCCCCATTACACATAAGACAACAATATGGTACGGGGACGTGATTAGGTGCAGAGGGGGAGAAAGTGATGAAGAGCTCACTGAAATGAGATTGGATTTAAACAAGTACCGCTACTGTCCTGAGGCCTTTACATGGATGCTCTTTGAGAGGATAGGTGGATTCTGCATAATGATGAGACACTTAGTTTCCCTACTGTGGAGATTTATGGGCTCTGAGGCCTGTTACGATCATTAGGGGGATTGTGAAAGAAAAAAGGAAATGGGTTTGAGACTATATGGGCTTGGGAGGAGCTGGAAATTGCACACAGTTTTTTTCTTTTTTCTGGTAACACAGCACTTTTGAACCATAAATCTTTGATCCTCTCCTCCCTATTTGTGCAATGACATTTTGTAATGTAAGACTCCCTGTAATTTCACACTCCAATTAGTAAATTACTTATGTTGTTCTAGAATGCAAGCCTTGGGGCGCTAATAAACAAACAGGTCACAGCCTGGGGGGATTAATGGAAGAAAACCTGTTTTAAAACTATTTTTCACAAGTTGAATAAAAATTTGAGGCTTTTGTTGGCTGTGTTTGAGGTCAGTCAAGCAACCTGAAACCTAATACAATGAACAACAGTGAACAAAGAAGAAAGAAAATGGAAAAAACTTGTTGAAACAGCAGCGTAATTTTTTGCATAATGCCTGCAAGTAGAACCGAAGAAAGTTGAATCAATAGTTATAATTTCTCTGGCAAGGGCTATACAAACATCAGCAAAATTTTACACTGCTAAAGCTGAATGAACGGCAGTCATTAGGCAATTGGAGCACACTGAATAATTCATTCTGCATAATCAGCTTCATCAACAGAAACATTTGCTTTTATGTTAGCCGGGGTAGATTTACTACAGAAAAGGGGATACCATTGCCCTGATGGCTCTGGGGGATTATTTTAGTTTTGCATATTGGAGGTTTATTATACGAGGAAGCACAAGGAAACCAAACCATGGATTGCATGTGGTTTTTGTTATTGTTTCCCAAACCTGTCCTAAAGTTCCAAATGTCAAAAAAGCTTCCAGCAGACAGAATTTGCCCAGGCGGGCTTCAGCTAAGCCAAACTTCAGCTACACAACCAAAAAGCAGCAAAGGAAAAAAATCTTTCAACCTCGGTGTTTCATGTAGTGCAAAACATCTCCATTTGTGTTTTAATTAATGCTATATTAAAATTCCCAGCACTAACATTGTCCAGCATTTCCTCTTACAGCGTGCTTAGACACCAAAACACTACTTGGTTAGTTTTAGAGGAAAAGATGCCAAATAGCTGAAATGAGATCTGTCTCACCTGTGCTCTCATTCAGAAACCAGTGGCATAAAACAGGCAGAAAATTGTCTTTTATTTCCTACATGTTTATACATTCACTTCAGCTCAGTGTGAGTAAATATGCTGCGTTTTGCTATCATTTAATGTTCTATTATAGGAAGCATTAAAACAGCTATAGTACTATTACATGTTAAAAAAGGAAACACATTGGAAGTAAATATACAGGCAGTGGCTTTGTCACGACACCACTAAACCCCTACATGTAAAATGCATAAACTTCTCAGTGAATTCTACAGCAGTGTGCCGGGGCTGCTGGAACTAAAAATACATAACTAATATGAAATGCTATTAAAAGACCAAGAACATCTCTCTGCAGTCATACTGAGGCAGAGAAGAAACTACAGGCTCATTGTCATTAAAAAGGAGTTGCATTCACTGTACTGCTCTCTCTGCTGGCTGAGTGAGCTGTCTACAAAGTGACACATGGTTCATGTTCAGTAGTCACTGTGTCACCAAAATGCAGAGCAGAGGTAGGGGAACCTGCAGGTTTAGATGTGTCCTTGATCCAGCACAGCTGATGTAAATGGCTAAATTACCTCCTCAACATGTCTTGAAGTTCTCCAGAAGCCTGCGAATGAACTAATCATGTGATTCAGGTGTGTTGACCCAGGGTGAGATCTAAAACCTGTAGGACACGGCCCTCGAGGCCTGGAGTTGCCCACCCCGATGTAGGGCATTCCTTTACTGTATGACGTTTGTCACGGTCAAGAAAAATTAGGAAATATTATTCACTCTATTTTCAGAAAGTTGTTTGATGTATTTTCTAATTTAAAAAGTATTCCAAAGCACATTTTTTACCTAACATAGTAACTGATCGCCAGGATCCCCCTGATGTGAAAAACACTACTGAGTGAAGAGGCATGCATGCATGTATGTATGCCTCTCTGTTTGTTTGTTTTTGTCTGTTTTGTTCTTTTCTGTGTTACATTATTTTCTCAAAAATATGATTTTCTTTGTCTATTTATGTCTAAAATGTTGAGATTTAGATTCAGTTCTTTATTGGCCGTGTCAGGTTGCAACTTGAACTCATATTTCACTTGGTCTACTGAGTTTGGAGCTTTTTTTAGTACAAGGAAAAACACGTGATTGCAAGAAGGGACAACAATTCACTGAAAATATAAGTTAGTAGCTCCTGGTCCTCCTGGTCCAGATATTCTGGATGCTTCAAAAGTTGAAATCCAATCCTGGCTGAAATAAATGTCATAATTGCCTGTAGTCCAAAAATCTTGACTGCTTTCAGCCAAAGAAGAGCTCAGAGTGACGAGAGTAGTGGCTGATACAGTTTGTCACATCATCCTCCACCCAGCAAATGCATATACAAACAATCAAAGTGCTTGGCTGTTCCCTTTGTAGAAGTGTTAAACACAAAAAGTTTTATTTCATATCAGACTCTGGCTCAGCTGCAGTGTCAGAGGGGCAGATGATGAGGGAAAACAGTTTGATGACTGGTAAACAAGCCAGCAATCAGTTCAGCTGATATCTATTCATCTGTTGCCACACCGGCAGACGATGCCAGTGAAGCTCTTCTAACAGCTAGAAACGACTTATTTAATAAGAATTCAAGCATGATCCATCAATCTTCATTTGGTCTCATTTACTGGTTCATTTCCTTCCACTTCCTTCCCTTCGACCTCACACGCACACACCTGGAAATACCCCCGTAACATTCGGCCTCTTTTCTTTATCAACCACACGCGACAGCTTGGTTCCTCTTCCACAGAACACCGTAAGAGGAGCGAGAGGCCCACAGAGTCCCAGTGGCCACGTTAGAGATATGTAAAGGTCACTACAGATGTTTAAATATCAAAGGCTTCTGCTTTAGCTGGGGAACTCTCAGCATCTTCAGAGGACAAACAGTGTTTACCAAGAACACGGAGGTTTGTCTTCGTGCCCACGACGTTACCTGATCTTTGAATATAATGATGGAATTAACGATTGTACGTGTTGTTACTAAAAATGTCAAAGCTGACAAATTAATGTGTTTACCTGATTTCTAAACAGCTTCCAAGACAAATTTTAACAACGTTTCTGTGGTTGATTTCAAAATCAAAGTGATTTTCTTTATTGTTCATCTTTTGTCACTTAAATATGTAACGCTGAGTACAATGAATACCTTCCAGTGTCTGAAAATGTGTACTATTAGCTCTTTCCTTGACTGTGGCTGTAGAGGATATGGAATGAACTATGAGTCAGGTGCTGAGAGAACCAGCAGCTCAGTCCACAGTGTTGCACCTGAGCGATGATGAGGGTTGTGGGCGGATAATCGCTTGTAACATACGCACAGAATCTGTAGATAAAGTAACCGGTTGGTGGTACTGCAAGCTCCCTGGTTACCAGCTATTGTCTAATCAGAGTCGATGATAAGTTTGAAGAGACTTTGGGAACAAGGAGTTTAAGAACTTTCAGCAAAAGATGAATTACTTTTTTAAAAATACAGATTTGTGCCCATTAGATATTTACTAAAAACAGTTTCTTATCATCTTATTATTTCTTATAATAACTAAAAAAAACAAAACCAAACTGGCAGACAAGCGCATTGGTTAGAGCTCACTCATTGGTTTATTAGAGTCACACCAAGGCCGATATAGATGATAATGCCTTTGATGAATCAAACACCAAGCAGCACTATCCAGCAGCGGCTGTTCCCATGAAATTATATATGAAGAGCTGAGCAAAGTCTTTAATGAGGTCTCTCAAGTAACAGAAAAGTTTGTTTCTCTTCATTCCTGTCTCCATTGTTGGCTTGGCAGCACACCTCCATCTGCTGTTTTGACGACGGAGTGACAATACATATCTGCTACTCCATCAGAACGAACTGCTCCATCTGTTCCGCCTGCCTCTCTTTGCCATGTACCATCAGCGCTTCGCTGTATCCATCATCGTCTCTTTGATTTCAGAGCTCCGTTCTCCGTTTAATCATGCCAGATGCAGAAAAGCACAAACGTTTCCTGATGAATCAGGGCGATACTTGACCCGGTGTAATTCTCTCTTTTTCTTAAGTTCACGTTGTGAAGTTTTCACACGGGCCTACGCACTTGGACAGATGCACCTCCTACACAGTCCCTCGCTCGGTCTGAAGCATATTATGATGCATCTTGTTTGCTTGTGCTCTTTCGCTCCCTTTTGTTTGATAGCGAACACATTTCTACAAACAGATTATGACTCCAAATATCATACCATTGCCTTCTTTCCCCCCCCATTCTTAATGCTAAGAACACTTCATCTGTTGTCTACAATTAACCTGTCAAAGACAGCTCCCTCTATGATCATTTAGCCATGATCTATTGTGTTATTACTATTTCACTTGGAGCCATCCATCACCTGACTAATGGCATTAATCCTTCCTTTTGTGGGAGACTGCCAGCTCAGTGCCATGGGGAGCTTTTGTTGAATCCCATGTGTTCTAGGTCAGTCTTAGTAATATAGTTGCAGTTCCCTGCTATAGCTGCCGCAGTCTTAATGGACTGCTGTTCCTCCAGTGGAAATACAAACACACAAATTAAGTGTTTGCCTGGACCTTGCGTCTGTCGTGTGCTGTCTCAGGGTAATGAAACTGTTGTGCGGTGTTTATATGCACCACATTTCCTTGTAGACAACTCTTTATGAGGTTAGAGCTGAGCCATGAAAGCCCCCATCCTTGTAAACCCAACGCGTGTTTGCTGGTACGAGGATGCACTGGTGGCTTTCTTTGTTTCTCTAAAGGCCAAATTTGGGTAGTTGCTGCTTGTGTTCAAAGGAAATTCAAGGATGGGGAATTTCAATTTGTCAGCATTAACTTGCGTTTCTGCAGGTGGTGAGACCAGCATGTAACACCGACTGGCTCTGTGCATTCGCATGCAACAGAGGTGTGCTGAGATGTCACAGCAGGCACCTGACAAGCACATTTTTAGAACATGAGAGCAAAACAAAAACATGTCAGTCATGGTTTGGCTCGTGGGCTTGCTGACACCAAATCATTTAAAATCTGTGATTACTAACAAAGACAAATATACATTTCATTCTGGGCCATATTTGAAAGGGACATTCAGTCATTGTTATATCAATCTTACTGGTACAGCTACTTCTACTAAGCCTGCATAGCCTCCCATAAACATTTTCATCCTTGACAACCTAAATACGTTACCTGGACCATGGCATGTATATAAAAATCTGCACTCAGATTCATTTTAATGGGCAGTAGTGGGTGAATGAACTATCGGTCTACCAAAAAGAAGTGCAAATGTATATTGAATGACAAACCTTAGTCTACATATCATTACATCATGTGCAAAAGGACCATAATGTGTTTATTTTGGTAGGAAATGGAAAGTAAATGCAATAATTTATAGAAACATGCAAACATACACAGAAATACAGCATGTAAATTATTATTTTATGCTTATTTATTCTATCCTGTTATTCTATTATTAATTTAGACTTTACCTAATATTTATTGATTTTATTCTTATTCATTTTTTAACCTTCTTACTCTATTTATATTTATATTTATATTGTATCCTGTTCTTATTTATTTTATCATTTTACCCTGTATATATCCTATTGTGTCATATCTCCAGTGTTTCCTCAGAGGGCGCTCTCTGCACCGGGGCTGTGATCGACTGTGGCTGCTGGGTCTCTGGGGGTCCTCTCAGCCTGGCTCCCTCCTGCTGTGTGCCCAGCCTGGAGGCTGCGGTCTGTGACCGGCTCCCGGTACAGACGGCTCCCTGTTATAGTGTTTCCTCACTTGGCTCATGCGAGCCCAGCCCAATTTTTACTCTTTAAGTGTGCGCGTGTGTGTGTGTGTGTGTGTGTGTGGGGGGGGGGGGATATGTGTGTATTCACATCATTTATGTTAATGAGAGTGTGGGGAGTGAGTTGGAGGGTGGGGTGGGCTGCTTTTAACTATGTAAAGCACTTTGTGCTACATATTTTTTTTTTGTATGAAAAGTGCTTTATAAATAAAGATTGATTGATTAAAGCAGAAAGTGTCATGGTTCTGGGTTTTTGCCCTGAACGCTTTACTCGTTCTTTCTAATTTATGAAACATTTATATTCAAGTTTTGTACTAGTGAGTTTTGAGATTTCTAGTCTTTAGTGCATGTGAGATGCATGTCTCCACGTCTTCATCCCCAGCCCCAGTGTCTAGTTCACTTGTCATAGTCTAAGTGTGGGGTTTGCTTCCTGTTTTACTGTCTTGTGTGTGTGATGTTCAGTTTTGCTTCCTCCGTCTTGTTAGTTATAATTCTGTTCAGCTGCGTCCCTACTTCCCTTAATCACCCTCCTGTGTATATGTTGTCTGCGTCTTCCACTGTTTGTCATCACGTTCTTCCTCACAGTGTGTGTAATCACTGTCTATTATTCTGTCGGCCCTGAGGCAGCTTTCTTGTCCTTTTTTGAAGTAGTCTGGAGGAACAGTTCCCCAGACTTCGAGACGGACATTTAAAGGTTTCTTTAGATGTTTGGTGCCCTTTGTCGTGCTTTCTGTCCCGCACTGTTTCAAAGAGCAGTGAGGTCCGACCTCAGGGAGGCCAGTCCATGCTTCATGTGGTTTTCACTGCATTGGGAGGATGTTTAAGATCCTTTTCATGCTGAAATTATAAAGCTGCTGCCAGCCCGATGCTTTCCAGCAAGGTGAATCAAAATCTGACCATAAAGTACTTTTCTGTTTAAGATTCACTTTCAATTTTCACAGGATCTCCAGCTCCACCGGGAGAGAAGTAACCTCAAACCACGACAGCCTCCGCTGCTTTTTTTAAGAGTGGTATGAGGAACAGTTCCTCATACTAACATGATTTGAACCAAAAATTTTCATTTCGATTCATCTCTCCATCAGAGCTGTCGCCGCTGATTTTCAGTAGTGTAATTTAGCACATCTCAAATTACACTACAACGTTACGCTCTCAGTTATCCTGTGTAGTAAAAGATGATTTTCATTTTTTAAATCACGGTCCTACTTAGTAAAATCGACAATAAAGCTGTGCATGTTTTAGTGCATGACTGCCTTGGTTTTGCAGCCCCTGTCTGGTCTGCAAACTCCACCCAAAAAGGCTTAAGCTGGAGATTGAAGCAGGAACCTTCTTGCTCTGTGGTCTCTGTTAGCACGTTAGCATTCTAACCTTGTAATTTAGCAGTGTGCTAAACCTTTGGTCTACAGTGTACACTGTTATTTTTGAGTTTCACTTTCTTTAGTGACTAAAAGTTGGAACAGTTCTGTCCAGTTTTCTTGAAAAAATATTTAGGATGTAAATATATTTAGGATTCTCGATAACTTAATAAAAGGACGAGTAGTCTTGAGGAGCATAATTATGGTAATTAAAATAATTATGATCAATGAAAAATACTAGCTGGAAAATGATTCCCCTCTGCGATAGGTGGTAAATCCACATAAGGAGCCAGCAGATTGTAGACAACCTTTCGATTACAGTGTACAGCACTGTACTCGTCTCTGATGTAATTACTGGATGAGTTAATAACCACACAATCCATTAGAGAGTCAGGGCCTTGTCTCTCAAGTTTGCTGAAGCGTTGGCAGAGATATGGTAATTTCCATTGCATCAAACCTAGTGTTTACAAATCCCTACAGCTCCTCTGTTAATGCGATGCAAGGGAAGGTATCAGCAGTGTCCCTTAACTGCTACAAAATATCTACCAACACAACATTAGAAATATTATGGTATTTATAACAGCTAAAGGGCAAAAAGCACTCTCCTGGGTAAGTGAGAAAATTAGAGAAAACAGCCAGTTCTTGTCTGGCCCTTTGCTAGAAATTATTTTAGACAAGACATCCTTAAAACTAGGGAATAAATAAGATGATTCCTATTTATTCTATGTGTGAAGCTTCTTCCCTTTACTGTTCTCCTGCATTAGCCTATTTATATAATTCTCTCACTTGGCAATAGCAACACTGCCCTATTCTCAGCAGCCAGCCTGGGACTACATCAGTTAGTAATTGTCTCCACAAACTCCTCGCAGCCGAGAGATACGAGCTTGAAAATGTGGCCAAGACTTCTAAATCTAAAAATATCTTAATTTACTCAAAGAGGGGTCTGACCTGAATGTTAATTTTAAAAAGTCATAAAAGGGAATCGACAATGACAACAAATACTTCAGTCAAGCCTGTTTGTCCTGACATGGATTCTTTCTCTAAAGAAAGTTAAATCCTCAGTGCTTCACTTAACCACAGCTAAGCACCAACTTACAGCTGATTAAATTCAGAGTGACCCAGTCTGAAAACTATTAGCTGGTTACAAGCTGAAAATGAGCATATTAAAGCTTATTGCTGCTGGCTCAACAGTGGAGATGAAGTGTCAAGGCTGTGAGGGGAATCAGGTTGAATTAGGGGACCAACAATATCTATGTAAACCGCTTTTAACTAAATAGATGGAGTGCACGTTCTTTATTTGCAACAACAGCCCTGGGGAGGTAGATGCAGCGCACAGATGACACATTCGGGAGGTGAATAAAAATGGGTCTAGCAGAGGTGATAATCACGACTGGGTCTTTTGCTCTGGGGGCCACGGAAGCCTGCGATGATGCAAATTATAGCCGTATTAGCCACAGTCTCCTAACACCTATAATCTTCCACACCCCGACACGGACGACCTTGATTTTGTTGAACTGCCAAATCCGTGTCCCATCCACCCCGGCCGTCTTGATCTTTCTGCTCTTCTGCTTGATGTGTATTCTGCCTTCACAACCAAGATCTATTTAATCCGTGAGATCAATAGTTGTTACTGCTATTGATCTTGTGAGATGTAAGGTGGGAGCACCTCATATTTTGTATAATGTAGCCTGCTAAGGGCTGTTTTTAATTAACATTAGGAAAGACTGTTTTCCAATCATGCTGCGGTGGTGACTGATGAGTCCTTTTTACTCTTCTCAAGCCATCGGAATAATTTTATGTTTTGCCCAGAACCTTGGCTGAAGGCGGGAAGCACCGCTCTTTCAAGTCAGCTCCCACCCAGACTTCACAGGGATTTGAACTTCTTGAACTTGGCTAGCCTGCTCATCTTAATACTTAATCTTATAGTCTAAAATAGCAGCTGCAGAATTTGGAGGTTTTACTTGGAGTTTAAATGCTCGAGCAATGTTTGGAGCTCAAACTAAAGTTGTGCTGCAGACGACTTTTTTACTTTTTCCTTCATACACAAATTTTATTAAATTCCAAAAACAGTCAAAAAGAGAAACTAAAAGTGGAGAGGATTATTTTCTTTAGAAAGAAATATATTAGTACTGTGGTCCCCTGTTAGCAAGAAACAACAATTCCTAACTAGAAACTACATGATGAATGAGATGAATACAACACCCTTCATATGTGAAGCAGATTCTAAGAATCTGTCAGTACATCAGAAAATGAGGCTGATTCAAAATAATATCCTTTCAAAATAATTACAATGTATTTACAACAAAGTGCAGAATACATATCGTTAGCTTCATAGCATAAGTGCCTAAGTCATTTTTTGGTCAAATTGAGATTTTTGCCTAACTTTACTCCCCTACCACTGCTGCATCATCCTGTCCGTCTGCCTATGTCATTGGCCAAAAATGACTTAGGCAATTATGCTATCAAGCTAACGATATTCAAATGTATGATTAAAGTAATCAAATCTCAGTACAACAATGACGATGATGCTTTGAAGCTCCAGTTAAAGATTCCAAGACATGGTGCTTTGAACCCTGCATAGAAATCTATGAAAGAATGTAATAATAGCAAGGACAGTGGTTGACCTCCCCCTGGATAAAAGAGCTGAAACTTATAAATACAAGCACAGAGTAGACGTTCATGATCATTTCAGCTGTGTGGTGGCGGGCATGTCTACTCCGTTCATGGTGAAGATGTGAGCAGCTGTGCTTTTAAGAGTTTTTGGCTTACTGATGAATTAAGTGAGTTAATGTGTCATAACTGACGTGCAGAGGTCGAAGTTGAAGTAATTTGTGAAGGAAAAGCTACTGAGACTTTTTATGCATTATGAATTTGACTGGTTATTCTATACATTCTGCTTTTAGGTCCTGGAGATGGTGGAAAAGGCAATAAAGGTCTCTACCCAGTAACTTTGAACAATCTAAAAAAACTGTTAGGAAGCATCACCAACATGGCTGACAAAAAGCAACACTTGCTTGCAGAAAGACTTTGATCTTTGAACACAACACGCACTGCTCTCATGGTTAACTCACGAGAAGTGGCATTAGGGATGGGTATCGAAATTCCCACTGTTTCAATTCCTTGGGATTGTTTGCCATTTTTGCAAACGATTCCCTTATTGATTCCAGTCGCCGCGAACGACGTCACCACGTTGCGGAGCGTCATTTACCTGACAGGAAACACGGCGGCTCAAACGATCAAAAGTTTGGTTATACTTTTCGAGAACGGATGACAACAGGGCAACTTGCAATACTTGCAAAGTAGATATTTCATTTAAGGAAACACTACGAATATGCAAAAGCATTTGCTCACAAAACACGCGATGACCTTAAATGAATGTCGTGTTTTTAATTCCGCTCCGGACTCGTGAATCTCAACCCAGCAGCAGCGGTAACGTTTGCACGTCCTCTCCCGTTAATGCGGCAGGTAAATAATCAACTAACAGTGCATATTATGTTAGCGCGATCTGCCTTATTACAAACCTGCCATTACTGTGCATTGAGGTGACCATGATGAGACAGACAGAGTCTGGCTCAGATGCTGGCAGTTCTCGCTGCAGTCTACCGGTAGCGTCTCCTTTCAGGCCAGGATAGACGAATGTCACCGAGCAGTGACTGAGTTTGTGGTCAAAGGCTTGCAC
Source organism: Rhamphochromis longiceps (assembly GCF_057381845.1). NCBI lineage: Eukaryota > Metazoa > Chordata > Actinopteri > Cichliformes > Cichlidae > Rhamphochromis > Rhamphochromis longiceps. The sequence continues at coordinate 44,498,553 of NC_140562.1, forward strand.
CCATTTGCCACAGCAGGTGATTTTCAGTAAGTGAATGTGTTTAATTGTAGGCAGGGACATTACTGGATATTCTTGTGTAATTGCTACAGAATAATTTATGTTATACTTTGTTATTGCTACAGAAGAACATTAATTTTATTATTTTACATTTACATTTTTTTTCCTGGGGACCCTGTGACGCCCCATTGAAGAGCCGTAGGCTGGATCTCTTAAGCTCTCACTGTTGGGTTTGTAAGGCCATGTTACTCCTAAATTTGTCTCTTGTTCAAAGAGAAGATATAAAACAAAGTTCTAAGCTAATCGACCTTAGTGTTCTCCTTTTTTAAAAAGAATCGATAAAGAATCGAATCGTTAAACAGAATCGAAAATGGAATTGTGAAAATCTTATCAATACCCATCCCTAAGTGGCATTATACTCAGCGTTTCTATTCCCCGTATGTCAGCAGAGTTGACTAAGCTATAGTAAAAAACCGTTCAGTGTAGATAACAATTATACAAATGTTGTGCATCTTGTTTGTTTGCCTTCATTTATGAACACAAAGCAATAACGTTATGAGCAAACAATCAAGTCTGGTGTAACAAATGTATTTTGAACTTTGAAAAATCAAAGAACTATTTAACCAAGAACGATCAGCAAAGAATACGCTGCACAGAGATTGTGGGGAATATACTTAATTTTATGGTTCCATTTTTGATGCATTTTACACCATTTCCAGTGAAGTACAAATTTACTAAAGTGACTTTATTTGAACAGAAACACACATGTGCCGGCTTGCTCGTTATTCTGAGAAATCCATGAACTGCAAAATCAGATTTTACTGACCCGTCTCTGAGGAAACCCTGCAACTTCAAATTAAACTTAAGTGCATGATCTATGATATAAGGAACTGTGACTGAGCAGCGCTTTCTCAGCATTGGCTTCAGTTGTAACAGAAAATTTGAATAAGAGAAACCAAGTAGTGAGACGTTATAAAGATTGGTGAGAGTTCAGCGGCGTCAAAGGACTCTATTGAACATATGCAGAAACACAGTGTTAGGTTTTGTATTGTTGATTGTCATTTATGCTTAGAAATATTTAACCATAGATGCTTAGAGGTGTATAATCAATTGTGTAGTGATAAGTTGTGTGATCTTTAACAGGCTACAGAGGCTTGGTGTGCATTCCACACCTACATCCTGGGAGCATGAGAGAGGTCATACCTTCTCTTATTGTTTTATGGTAGGATTAACGTAGTTACGTCTGTTTTAGTCTAAGTGCTTTTTGTGTATAAATGAACTGCTGGACTTCCTTACTGTGTTATCTAGGATGAGGGGGGGTCTACCCTCTTCCTGACCAAGGATGTTTGCTTGTGTGCTTTTATGACCCTTTGATCAGCAGTACCCCCCCCACACACACACACACACACACACACACACACACACACAGGCAAGGTACTCTTTGTGTGTATGTAGACATCACATGTTAATGAACCTATGCATATTCATGTAACCTCAATAAAAGGACAGTGGTACGGGAGAACGGACAAGAGCAACTGGGGTCAAGTGGAGGAACGGCGCTCTGTCCGGTCTCTCCCGTGCACGAGTAACATGAAGAACTTTGCCTATTTGTGTCTTGCTTAGCAGTGTAATTATATTGTCTTCAACGTTCCAGCGGATGGGTTCAAGCTACAAACCTATCATTAATTGGTCCTTCGATGCCGGAGCCCTGGAATCGCATTCACCGAGGGGAGGAGAGGCACGCTGAAAGACTGACGTCAGCCAGGAAGTTCCTGTGGATTCGCGGTCTGTCTTTTCTCCTCGATGAATGACGGTCGGCGGGATTCGGGCTGATATTACACTCTAAGCAACGGCAAGTAAGTTTAAAGAGGCCGACTCTATAACCGTGTCGTTGTGCAGTCTCCGCCACTGTGTGAGGCGTTGAGAAGTTCGCTGCTTTGTGGAGCGATAACTGGGTTTGTGTCCCGAAAAAGAGGTTTTGGTTAAATCGCCCAAGGGTCCCAAGCGTCCGGTGAGTGTCCGGTTTTGAAATCGCCCTGGGTGTGTGTCCCGAGCGTCTCTTCATTGGGTTTTGTCGCGCGAGTGGGTGAGCGTCCCACGACTGGGTCAGGGTCCCGAGCGGTCCGGTGTGAGTCCGGATTAGGCCTATTTTGTGTTGTTTTCATTGTTGTCGTCGTCGCTGTTGTTGTTGTTGTGTGGGTGTGTGCGGAGCAGAACATGTGGTCTGTGACACCGACTGTTGTTGTTATCATGGGTTTCTAAGCAACCAAGAGTGAGTCGGAGGGAGACAGACGTTTGTGCTGGACTTTGCTCCTGGCAGCACAAAGTATTTATGTAATAAAGAGAGAGAGAGCGACGGCTCCACAGCTGCGCGGGTTCACGCGAGCGCGGTCACGCGGGTTTCACGCGGACCTGAGCCGTGCGGTTAATCGCAGGCTTATAAATGGAAGAGATTCAAATGTTAGAAGTTTTCAGAAAACACACCAGCCTTGAAGAGCGTGTGGAGAAGGCCAGCCCACATCAGCAGCTATGCTCCGGTGGGTGGCTGTCCCCCCACCCCTTGCTGACACAAAATGTTAACTCTTCAGCCTGTGTGCCAGACCATAGACGTAATTGAGGTGGATAGTTGTTAAAAGTAATCTACATTACGCTTGTGGTTGCTCAAATTCAGTACAATGACATATGAGGTGAAGTGATATAGGCAACTATTTAACCTAATGATGTGCATAGAGGCACTTGACCTGTGTGAAAGACTGTCGTCTTATTATGAACCATTGTTGAGATGTAGAGCACACCTGTGAAAACAACTAATATGCTGAACCCTGTATGAAACATCTAAAAGTACATGATGGAGAAGCTGTGTTGAATATGAAAGTGTAAGACTTTGCCGCTGTGGGCAGAGCAACTACTGTGTGATGTTGCGTTGCGGTTTTTTTTTCTTCTGAGCTGATGAGCAAGCTACACATTATCAGATCAAGAGCTGTCTGAGAACTACTCAAAGAGAGGGAAACAGAGTCTTCTCCCACCCCCATTCTCTGCGGCCTGCTGGAGCGGGAGGGCTAGTAGGAGGAGTTGGCCGTCCGACTGCGGTCTGGGGTGTGGGGCCTCCCTGCTGCTGCGGAGTCGGGGTGGTCTGCCTCTCCCCACCGCAGGGAAAAGGGTAACACCACCTGGGTCTGGGTGCAATTCCCCCCTCCAGGGGCAAGGGTACCTAGACCCGGATTGTAGAGTACACTTGGGGAGTGTGATTGTGTGTACAGCGTCTCTTTATGTCTGTCTCCACGTTGGTTGAGTGTGGAGTGAGTGCATATGAGAGCATGAGGGTGGGAATGGATGTTTGTGTCTGTGTGTGCCTGTATGTCTGTGTCTATATGTCAGGTTGGGTATCAGACGCCACCTCTCTGGGGACACCTCAGGCCCTCCAAGGTTTGGAGGCCTATCTCCACCCACCACCACTTCCCCTGCCGGTGGCGGACTCCCTCAGGTGTCGGTGTGTTGGTGGTTCTTTGTGTCTGGGGGTGGGCGTCCGGGTACACACCGGCTCACTCCTTGGCGGCCGCTTGTCGGGGCCTGGGGCCTGGGGCTCGCTCGGGCCCCCTTTGGAGGTGGGGTGCCCCCGGCCTCTCGGCCTAGGGCTCGGTCACTCAGGCGCAGCTGGGGGCCGGCGGAGCTCACGGGCGCGTCACTGCAACCCCCCCTGGCTTCTGCTCCGCGGCTGCTGAGTGAGCCCTCATCTGGGACTCTCCTCAGCTCTTACTGGAACAGTGGCGCGGCTGCCCCTCTGTTGGTCTTCCATGGTCTCTTGTGTTCTGGGGGCCTCTGGATGTCTGGAGTTTTGATCTCCTCCATACCCGCTTCACACCCTGGAGGACGGGGCTGAGGCCCCCCCACACTCCCTAGCAGATCATTACATGGAGAAACCTTTGGAATGCAAGCATGCTGATCCACACAGGTATGCACACATGGGTATTCACAGACGCGGACTAAAGCTTTCTTGGCTGCTGCCTCAAAGCACACTGTGCGCTGTCTATCTTGCGTGCTGCACAATATCGTTTATTACTTAGTAAATACTGATATCTATGACTAGCTAGTTTATTGTGATGGTGCTTTGTTTTCTCTATTATTATGTTGCTCTTTGTTGTTTGCTGTCTCCTCTGTTTGTTTGTTTGTTTGTTTGTTTGTTTTTTTCTCCATACAGGTGACCCAGGAGTTTTTTTTTTTTTTTTGTTTTTTTTGTTTTTTTTGTTTTGTTTTTTTTGTTTTGTTTTTTTTTTGTCTCTCTTCCCCTCCCTTCTCACCGTCTCTTCTCCCCTTTGGTTTTCTTTTTTTCTCTCCCCCTCTCTCTCTCATTCATTCCCCCTGTCCTATTTATTTAAAAAAAAAAAAAAAAAAAAAAAAAAAAAAATGACAAAGGATGAACTGAAGCTCTGCCATCACGTAATGTCGCATACTGCTGTTTCTGATGTCATTTAGAAAAAAAAAAAAAAAAAAAAAAAAAAAAAAAAGAGAGGGAAACAGAGCTATGAGTGTGCAGCGTTCCCGTGAGCAGTTTTCCTGCACCTTGACTCGTGTGTGTAGCATCAGCATCATGTTTTTGTTTATTTGTTTTGTTGGGTTAATAATAATTAAATAAACTGGTGATCATATTTATGGATCACCATGGCACATATCATCAGTCATGTGATTTATTTACGCAGATCACAAAGTGAGTGTGAATGTGTCTGACATCACAGTGTTTTTGTGCACTGTGCAAAAGTAATTGCCTTTGATTGTGAGTGACAGCGGTGATTTTGCAGGTCGCCAGCTATTGTAAAAAAAAAAAAGAGTGAATAAGAGGGAGAATTTATATTGTAGGAAAAAAAATAATCATAGGAAAAAGGTTTTGTGTTGATCAACCAAAAAAAACAACTATAATTTCATTTTCTGCTTTTAAGAAAGGATTGTTCACACAAACACACAGAGAGAGAGAGAGAGAGAGAGATGTGTGTTGATTAAGCAGCGATGATAATAATGAACATGTCTTAGTTTGTCACTTTCAGGTGAAAAGCAGACCTGAATCAATTTTCCACATGCACCGGTCGGAAGAAAGTTATAGTTTAACATCATTGGAAACATTCAGGCCAAGTTTCTGGCTGACTTATTTACAGCGCCATGTGTCTCTCAACCTCACAAGCAAGTGCTCACTCCTCCCTGAAGAATGCAGCTCCAAAGAGCAATAACATGGCAGATAAAGACAGCAGCAAGTCCTGAGCAAAGAGTCCCAGCAAAGCAGCAGCAATGTGGACAGACAGCATCAAAGAAGAAGAGCAAACCCATCATCCTGACTGATCGGATGAATGGCACTGTGTCTACAACAAGCTGAAACTTCACTGTGCATGTGAAGAAAACGTTTGAGGAGAACTGAACAGTTGGAGTTTGACATTTGCCACCTGTGGAGTAAAATGGCAAGAAGAGACAGTGGAACACAGGACAAAGCTGAAGGAGAACTGCCGGCTGTGGACTGTTAAAGTGGGAGAGGACAACAGAGTGAGATGACAATAGAGTGAGAGTGGTGAGAACACAAATTTTGTTATTTAATGTGGGAAATTAAAATTTGGGGTAAAAAAAAAAAACCTGGGAAAAGAAAACTGACTGCTTAAGTTGGAAAATTGAGACGGAGTCTGAAACATTGCGAAAATAGAAACATATACAAAATCACACACACACAAGCAGAACATGCATTAACCCTACTAACAATTCCAAACACAAAATGACTCATGAAGACTCATAGCACATTAGTTAAGAAATGATTAAATAATAGCAGAGAAATGTGTAGGAAAGGCAGCTTTAAGAACATGCTCTGCTGGATATGCAGCTCCACAGACATGCATTAGACCTGCCTAATAACACAAACACATGTAATGAAAATTAGCTTGTTATCTTTCATCAGTGTTAAAATAGTGTCAATTTAGCAGACACTTGTTATCAAATGCTGAATTTATCCTAAAGAAAAAAAATTGACTCTCTAGGTTGCAGGACAACAATTTAACTTTTGTGGGAAAAAAGATTCTGGTTTGACCAACCAGTGATCAGACAATAAATTTAGTTGTTGATATAGTAAATTGGGAGAAGCTTCCTGCTTGATTGAGGCAGCATAAGTAATTTACTGTATGAGGGAAATTGTCTTTTGTGATACTATTTTGAACATGCTTTTCTGTCGTCCTGTCAACTTAGTGGGTTAATAGCTGATATGCAAATTAGTTGATCGGTTTTAGATTAATGAAAGGTGACTGAATTCTAGCACGAGTGAATGAGATGTGTTGGAGTTTGTTGTGTGTTGAGTAGAGACTCTAAAACACTGAGTTTCCTGCTTTGATGTGCGAGTGAATCCTGTATTTAGATACACAACTCTGAATACGTCAGAACAAACGTCTTTTGTGAAGTGCATGACAGCATGTCACATGTTTTATGATGAAGGGAAAAGGAAAATTGAATAAAATAGATCTGTGGCCTAAATGAGTGAAGAGCACAGACCTGGTAATTAAACTCATAGCTAATAAGACATTAGGCTTATGTTGTGTGTTGTGCAGCTGATGGTTGGTTTGGAGTGAATCTAGCTGATGATTTTTCTTTTGTTGTGAAGTTGAGCCTGCCGATTAGTATGATGGTATGATGAACCATGCTAATGGTATGATTTACCCTCCTGAGATGAGGAGTTTGTGTCATGACTTAACAAGGCCTTTTTATTTTGATACTTTCACAGTGCACTGAAAGTTTTGTTTGATAATCTCTGTTCTTTAAGCAGATCTGCACGTCGGGAATTAAAAGCGCTACACGTCGTCGAGAAAATTGTGCCAAGTGAGTTCTCCACATTTAAATGGGTTCTGGAGAAAGCCACTTATTGGGACAATTATTAAATGACAGTCCCAGTCCAAAAGGATTCAGCGATGTAATCCAAACTAAAGTTCTTCTTTTTCTTTTTGAAATGACGTCATTTTGCTGAGAGTGGAAACTAAATGCGACGATAGGTTCCACTATCAGCAAAGAAAGAAATAATGAATGCATGAATGAGTGAGTGAAAGGAAAACAAACTGACTGACTGGTAAAAGCTGACAAAAGCTGACAAGACTTTACTGATGTAACACGACTGTGTGAAGTTGACCCCCGCCTGGCAGGGGTGCAGATGAGTCTGTGTGTGCTTCCCTTTACAGGAGCAGAAAGATGACAGCAACACTCGAGGTTGCGTGATGATTTAACATTTTAAATGCCATTTTCTGTGTCTGTGAATTTACTATGTGTGTGTCATTCACTAGCTTGTGTGCTCACAGAGATAACTGTGACAAAGTATGCATACGCCTGCGCAAGCGCTAACATTTGCATTTTCGTTTTTACAGCATTACGGTTCTTCATGTGTTTGATCATGTGATTTATAGGAATACTGGCTAATGTTTCTCTACTACAAGATTTCTGGGTTTATGTGTGAAGAAAACTGTAGTTACAGGCTATATGTTGATGGAGAAATTAATATAGTTTGAGACATACTGTGATGAGACCAGTGTTACTTTTTCCACAGCGAGTGTTAACTTTATGGTGTTTTATGGCACCTCTGGAATGTGGATGGCCGACGCCTGCCCACCAGGATAGTCAATGTGTATTGCTAATGTTTGTTTTTCTGAGACTGTGTTTAGAAGATTCAGCTGAAGCGGACAAGTGACATGAGTAAAACAAATAAGAGATTACGGTAATTATGGAATAGTTTATTATGGGCTCATTTGCTGGCCACTTTTGAACCCATAATAATAATAATATATGAGTGGAGTGACTTTGCTTAAGAGAAGTCACTGATTACATTAATGTTAACAGAGTACATGGGATAATCCATGTCTGAGGTGAATTAGGGTAATAGTTGTAGTTACTGATTTGAGAAAACCTGCACATGACACTTGTCTTGCTGATGTTGAATGCTTATTACTCTTATGATACAATTGTTTACAGGTATGAAGTTTGATTTCACTTCCAGATTTTGCTTTCCAGGCCATGATGGTGTGTATGCAGGCTCCTGGGAGAGCCAGGTGTTAAGCAAACTTAATATGCAAGACACACTAACATCTTTTATTGCAGGGTTACGGAGCTACTCCGGAGGAGATGCCCTGATGTTGCCTGGGACATGATCTAGCTAATCTTTTTCTTTAAGACAGGGATCCAGGTTTGGTGAGTTGACGCATGGGAATGTCCATGCGTCAAGAGGTGGAGTGCAAGGATTAACATTAAACAATGTTTACTATTATTGTTGCAGTGATTTGTGTGATTAGCCGTTTATTTACAAGTATTAAACCTATGCAAGTGGTGCATCCATGTTCAGATGAGGCTTTGATGGCCTATAAGTGAAGTTCACTGAACTAAAGAATGTGGTTTGATGATTGTTGACATGCTCTCCACATAGAAGTCTTTCTGAAATACAGGTGCAGCAGTGAGAAGCGAGAAACATTCCAGGCATAGCCCAGGCAGTGGTTGAGGTCAAAGGTCAAGCTGGTTGGGGCCCATCATGAGATCAGACCTTGGAGCCACAGCAAGGACCATGAAACTGCCTGCAAAATAGAGGAGAGGATCGTCCACAAGATGGGAGCTGAGGCCAGGAGAGAGGCTTCAGGAGGATCAGAGATCATCTTCAGCACAGCAGACATCACACAGAGAGCTGTGCTACTGAGCTTCCAGGAGATTTTAAATAAAATGAAAGATTCAATATTGACGCTGAGGAAGACAACTAAGGTGTACGACGTGCTCTGCCTTAAACCTTCAGCAGCGTTGGAACATGAAAACTCGTGGGATGAGGGGAGCGTGCCAAGCTCCATCGACAGCGCAGAAGGAGTTCGAGGATGACATCATGATTCTGTGAAAGCACAGGAACCAGAAGCTATGGTGGTGATGACAGCAGTTTCCTATGTGCATACGATGACACTCTGAAGGCTGCTGGGATCATAACAGCAGTAAGACAACGGAACCCTGCACCCTTTCCACAGAGGTGTTTCTCTGCAGAGCGTGGACAATTAAGGAGTCATAAATATCCCCCTCACAGGACGAAGGCTTGAATGAGGTGATGGGGGTTGGTGGAGGCCATAAAACTAGAGTGCTGAGAGGTCTGCAGCTTTGGAAATAGCTGAGACCCATGTTGACAAACAACAACACTAACTGGTATGTTTGAATGTTTATTCTACATACATTTGGACTCTGGTCCTATGGACAATGAAACAACTGGAAGAGACATTATGACGCCCTGCAGAACTCAAACCACTCTGCAGAGAGACATGTGATTTGCACACCTGGAGGAAGCATTACCAAGCTGAGATGTTTTTGAAAATGTTACTTTCTTAGTTTCACTATTAAATTAACAATTTCTTTGGTTGCTCGTAAGATGCAGTTTGCCATGAGATGAGCTCAATGAATGGGATAACTGCTAATACATTTATTAAACTGTGTAACTTTTACAGTAATTTAGGGTGATTTGACATATGCTGAGTATAAAAATGTTTGCATTGAAACTGTCTGACATGAGGTATTCTATGACTGGGAACTTTTCAAGCATAAAGGTCAAAAAGGGGGGAATGTTAGGTTTTGTATTGTTGATTGTCATTTATACTTAGAAATATTTAACCATAGATGCTTAGAGGTGTATAATCAATTGTGTAGTGATAAGTTGTGTGATCTTTAACAGGCTACAGAGGCTTGGTGTGCATTCCACACCTACATCCTGGGAGCATGAGAGAGGTCATACCTTCTCTTATTGTTTTATGGTAGGATTAACGTAGTTACGTCTGTTTTAGTCTAAGTGCTTTTTGTGTATAAATGAACTGCTGGACTTCCTTACTGTGTTATCTAGGATGAGGGGGGGTCTACCCTCTTCCTGACCAAGGATGTTTGCTTGTGTGCTTTTATGACCCTTTGATCAGCAGTACCCCCCCCCCACACACACACACACACACACACAGGCAAGGTACTCTTTGTGTGTATGTAGACATCACATGTTAATGAACCTATGCATATTCATGTAACCTCAATAAAAGGACAGTGGTACGGGAGAACGGACGAGAGCAACTGGGGTCAAGTGGAGGAACGGCGCTCTGTCCGGTCTCTCCCGTGCACGAGTAACATGAAGAACTTTGCCTATTTGTGTCTTGCTTAGCAGTGTAATTATATTGTCTTCAACGTTCCAGCGGATGGGTTCAAGCTACAAACCTATCACACAGCAACAACAACAGCAGAATCTATTAGCTGATCTTTTTACTGTAAAAGAGATTAAAGCTGCTGACTTATGATATTCCACTGATTCTCTGACAGTGTGAAGGACATAACGTGAAGTCGCCAACTATAGAAGAAAAACATGGCTAACAAAACTTGGTCAAAGCACGAAGAGAAGCCTGAAGGATGCTGACACTACACTCTTTGATCAGGTGAAACAAAAAGACATTTGAGAGTGAAGTTTGCTCTGGATGGATGGTCATGTAAAGAGATGACACTTAGCTCAAAAAGCTGGTTTTAGAGGAATGTTCCAACATGATGTGTTCCAAACAAACTGCAAAAATCACATACAGTAAATCAAATGCATTCCCCATGTCTCTGATTAAAAAGGGGAAAAATTAATTAGAAGACGCATTTTTGCTCCACTGAAGAACAGCTCAAAACAAACATATGACAGAAAAGTAAAACTGTCTGTTTATCCTTCCGTCCATCCATGTTCGCCCAGGAGGATCCCGAGCCTTTTGCAATTAGTTGATAAATTATTTAGTGTCATGATCCGTGGGAGTGTCTGGAGGTTTTCCATCTGTGGCCCTGGGTCCTTCCCTTTTGGGTGGGACCTCCAGCGCCTCACCTCTATTCCATCTGCAAGCAATCAGCACGAGAGCTACTTAATCCTGTGCAACCTGTTTTTCCTCGCCAGTTTGTTACTCTCTCAATGGCGAGCTGTTGCATTCCCTGGTTCAATGTCACCGGGATATTCTCCGTCTCCCTCTCTCCCTTCCTGCCTGCCCTCTGACCTTCTCATTACACCTCAGGGCTCCTGAGGAAGCGTCCACGGACCTCCCCTCCTCAGTGCTTACTAACTTGGACGTGTAAAAACCCCTCTGACCTCTTACCTCTCCTGCAACCTGACTTGCTAGGACCATCCCTCTCAGTCCCAGTCACCGATCCTCCGTGGCTATTATTTACTTAAGACTTTGTCCGCTTCGTATACAAATATCCTTGTCAATAGTTACTTTGCGTGTGTTTGGTGTCTGCATTTGGGTCCTTTCTTTGGGTGAACCTCTGGTTCATGACATCTAGTTATTAGCCTTTATTTTGATAAATATTGATTTATCTTAAACAAATAATAAACCTGCTGCTCCTGATGAGCAAACTCTGCTTAGCTGGAGGTTCAAGCGTGGTTCTAACACACTTAGAGAATATGTATTCAATCAAAAAATCTCATTTCACTTTATTGGTAGATCAGTTTCCACATCTCCTTTAATAAGCTATGGGACAGTAACTCTAATTTTAGAAACAAACAGCATCACACTTGGGGGCAAAACAAACAAAGACCATACTATACTATACTTGAAATTAAAATGTTGAGGTTTTGGATTATTATGTAATCAGCTGGGGGAGTATTTGTTCACTTTCTCTTTATGTTACTGTCATGTATTGGAGTGTAAACTAAATACAGGCTTAAGAAACTGAGAACAAACCTCTCATTTGAGTTGATGAAATCCAAAGTACAAAAGGTCCACAACAGAAAGGAAATGAAAGCCAAAACTCCAAGAAGATGATACCAACACAAAGACGGAGACTCGGAGGAAGGGCTGGACTATTTATTCACACATGAGGTAATCAGGGAAGCAGAAGCAGGAGGGACAGAAGACACATGTGAGAGTAATCAAAGTGCACAGGACACAGGAAACGATGAACTACCAAAACAAAACGGGAAATGAATAGCAAACAGAGGAATCACAGGAGGAAATGCAAAGCAAAATTTAACAAGAACTAAGAAACATGTGAAAACCAAAGTCTAACAACAACTTAACTAAATACAAAGAAACCATAAAGACACCAAACAGAGAGTGCCTAAAATTAAAGCGGATGTAAAATTTACTTTAGATTGTCACAATCTGGGTGGAGACCTGTTAGTTGAGTGTAAGTTTCACTACAATCTAACTACAACTCTAGAAGGAGCAGTGATTCTCGTGGACTGTGGAGGGACAGATGGATGCAGATTATCTCATTGGTCCTAGAAAAGGCCCAAGCCAGCGATCGTGACACTCATACATATAACAGATGTTTTATATTAAAGATATAAAAGGACAGATTTGGTAATTAAATTTCCACCTAATTCAAAATCATCCAAGGCTAAAGTCAGCTTGGCTGGTTAGTTTGAAGTTATTCAACCATTTCATTTAATCACCTTTTTTTATTTTTACTTTTTTGTTAGTTCTACTTCAGCTTGACATTGAGTCCCGCAGCGTGCTTTAGAAAGATTAGTTGTTGAGCGGCCTGGTGCAGCCACCACCTTCCTGCACCAAGTCCCGTCCTACAGGACGATCGTTTTGGCTCTCAGGTCAGCGTCACTGACCTTAATGGCAGCTGTTTCCTGTGCACAATCTTGGAGCTCTGTGTGAAGAAGCTGTGCTGAGCTACATACTGTGTGACAAAGCTCAGTGAAGGTGACACCATGATGAAGACTCGAGTGGGAAATGAGAATCATTACAGGCTGAGACTCATTTTTAGGCACAGCCAGCTCTCCTACTGGGGCTGTTTCCTGATTGAGGTTCAGCCCAAAATACGACCAAAATAGTTTTTCTTGTTCTCTAAAAACCTCCATAATGAATTTACCGTTTCATGATATAAATTCCTTATATTCAAAACAGTATGGCCACGTTCACCATGTGGCTGTGGCTAATGGAAGACAGTTTTCATATACCTGTTTCATATGGTTTGCTTGTACAATGATAGGCACACTTTTTGTTTTTCATGACTGCGATCTAGCTAGCTACTCAAGATACATGAAAAGTGTGAGAAACACAATATACTTTAGCATCATAAATACACATTTTTAAATGGTAAATGACCAACTTTGCAGATGTAGATCCCAGACTTCACCCGACTATTTGATTAGTTCATATGGTAGTTATGTTGTCTTGGAAACAGATGCTGATGCTGAATGAGAGACACTGAGGCAAAAACACTTGATGTGGGACTCTAACCAACAGGTGGCGTCGCTCTGCTGCTCGTTATAGAATTGGATTGATTATTTTCATAAAGAAAATAAAGATATACGGAGCCCCCGCAGGGGACATGAGAGAAAAAAAAAATTAAGACTGACTTTTGCGAGATCTCGCAAAAGTTTTAGCCGCATTCTTTGGCCTTCGACCTCCTGTTAGCTTGAAGCTAACGGGAGGTCGAAGGCCAAAGGCCGAAGAAGACCTACTACAGCCGGGAGGAACACTGCTTTCCCGGCACATCGTGCCTCGACCTCCCGGTCGGCTTCGAGCCGGTGTCCAAAGAATGCGGCTAAAAGTTTTGCGATATCTCGCAAAAGTTTTGCGAGATCCCGAGTTTGCTTTGCAAGATTTCGCAAAAGTCAGTCTTAATTTTTTTTTCTCCCATGTCCCCTGCGGGGCTCCGTAAAGATAGAACATTTTTATTATCATAATTAAAAATTACTTGTTTGTTAGTTTTCTTACAAGCACTTTCAGCAAATATGAATTTGCTGTCACACACACTTCACAACCCGAGCCTTTACAGTGATTTGGGGGGTAGTGTAAAACAGATGACAAAGGATGTCTGTGCTTGTATTGATTGTGGCGCATGTTACATGAAGGGTTAGTTAGTAATGGGGAGAATTTAACAATTCAGTTCAACAAAAGTTGAGAGTGGAGATTTTTTTAGCACCGTTATTGCTACCACTGAAGAGCTTTCATGCAAAACAATCAATATGTTTAACTTACAATTTAACCAAGGGGATTGTGACAATATTAAAGGATGGATATAGAAATAGAGGGTTTGTAATAATAGTGTGTCTCAAAGAAAGGCCTCACACTTAATTCTAGCTAAATAATTTTAAATTACATTCATCGGGTGAGTAAAAGCCATCAGGTAATTAGCTAAATTGAAAAACCTACAGTATGGTATGTGAGCAGCACAAAAGGTTGCAAGTAAGGAGCAAAGAGCTAATTACAGGTGAGGACAGAAAAAAGATGACAATGATCTCACCTTCTGGTCGTGACTGTAAGCTAAGGCCCAGTCCTCTTCAGTGGGGTGGAATAAAAGGCTCAGGAGGTAGAAATTGAGGCGGTACTTCTGGTAACTGGCTCCCTCATCAGTGCTGATGAGTACGCTGCTCTCAAACTCCGGATCTGTCAACACCATAATCTGAGAGTGGGGAGGGGAAGAAAAGGAAAAGGATGAGGAGGAGGGCGTGCACACACGTGAAGGATAAAGGTGTGCGTTTTTGAAGATGGGAGAAGAAAGGATTTAAAGGGCAAATTTTGTGCAAAGAGGTGGAAAGATGGGGAGATGAGAAGAGGTGGAAGAGAGACGTTAGTGTCAGCAGAATAGGCTTGGCATTTTGGCACACGTCGGGCTTATGCTTGGCAAACAGCTCTGGAATATTTCCAGCTTCATTTCTTGACTGTGACTGTTGCACTTGCGTTGCCATAGTTCTGCAGCTTTTCTGAGGCGGCGCTTCGGCATTTTCATCGTCTCGTTCCAAAATAGAAGGTTGCTCGCAGCAAAGAGGGAAGTGGCATCTAAACCAAAACACAACCACATTCGAGCACGTAGGTGGCATCAGAAAAATTGATCATTGGAACGACTTGTCCAAATAGATTACAGTAAAGTGACGCCACTTGTGGTCTAGCTGCAATTAAGTGCCGTAGAAACAAGTGATTGAGCAGCCATGCATGAATCTGCACATACAGTGTGTTATTTTGCTTATCAGTCGGTGCTTTAGCATGTCATTTTTTCCTTCCAATAAAACTCTAATTTCAAATTTAACAGCTCCACAGTAGTAGAAGCCCTAATTTCATGCTTGGAATATTTCTACCAGAGCTATCACAGTTATTACAGTATTCACTAAGAACAGGGATTCCACAATGCATATTTCTTTCAGCTAATGACATTTGGAGTCTTTGTGGGAGCAGATAAAATGTTCACAGGAATTCCTCCTTGAATAAAAAGAAGGTGTTAGCATAGATGTAGCATTTAAAAGGGATGGTACTATTTTGACTCATAGAATCTGAAATGAATCCATCATCAGTTTGGTTTACTTTTATATAAACAGGGATTTGAATGATTCCACACAAATAAATAAATAAAGGTGTTTTGTTGTATGCTTCACTTTTAGGGTAACTAATCTTGATCAATACACACTTCATCACAGGATAGGTGTGGATGCTCTAATCAGCCATAACATTAACACCATGCAGAGTTATGCTGGGAAATCTGGGTTTTGCATTGGTGTGGATTGCTCATTTGATACGTACAGCCCACCTCAACATTTCTGCGCTGATGCAGTGCTCCCATGAAAACAAAGAGCCTGTGGGGTCTGAGGCATCATTGTGTAACCCACAGGACCCACTGAAAGCATTCACAACGGCATCACAGGTATCGGGGGTGTTTCAACAGTACAATGAAGATGAAGAAAATATTGTGCATCTGATCTTTAATGTCTTTATTAATACTGTTTGCTTGGCTGCGAAGACTTGCATGCTGCTAATATGTAAAGCAACATGCAAGTCTTTGTAATATTTATTATTTCTCGGCCGAACAGTTTGCAGTAAATGTTTTATAGCTCACCTTTAAGAAACGGCTGCTAATTTGTTAACACACACACACACAGTAAAATTGAACTGGTAAGTCCAAAAACCTATTTTATTTTTCTTACCAAATCCTGATGAAAACACTGTTTGCCTGACTGCTAGTGCTTCTGCTTACATAGCCTCTCAGCTAACTGCTTATTGGTCCTGTTGGTCACCTGGTTCTGAAAGCCGCCCCGTGTTGCAGCTGGAAACGGGGTTAATAGGCTAATCTGTGCTCCACAAAAGTAAAAAATAAAAAGGAAAAATTAGCTTGACTCCAACGTTCTCAGAGAGCCGAGTACAAACCAATCTACCGTGTTTCTCGTTAAAATTAAAACATGAGGTAGTGCAGCTCTGAATGTTTCTCTCGCAGTGTTTAGTCTGTTATCTGGCTTACACTACAATGCCCACACCTCCACTATAATTGTGTGGTGGAACGGTGGGTAGCGATGGCGCTCACAGCCCAAACGGCTGTTTTCTCTCGTCAATTCCATTTGAATTGGAAAAACAACAGCACATTTGTCACTGACAGAAAAGCTAGACTTCTTTCCAGAGCTTTAACCGGGAACCCTCCCCGGTGGTGATTTAGATAAATTGTTTTTCATTAAGCACCAATAAAGAGGCAGCACTTTCTCAATCTGGGTTTCTCATTGGCCCGGGCTCGCCAATCTTGCCATTCATTACCTGTCACTGTCTAATGCCAAGGCCTCCTGATATCTGCAACAGTCTTTGGGGCTTGTCGGATGTAATTTACAGTTTTTAAGCAGTAATCATATTTCATCATGTTGCTGTGAGCAGCAGAGTCTGTTTTACATTTTCAGTCACCTGTCAGGACTTTCAGTTAAAGGAAAGAAAAGCCTGTCTGAACACATTGTATGTCTCATACAAAAATCTACCCTCGTCTTTAGCTCGAGCTTTGAGCTGAGCGACGAGCGTCACGTATTCTTGGTACAACTATAGCTTTCAATTGCAGCATTTTAGGTCATCTCTCCTGTAGCCTTGATTCAGAGAGGCTCACGACAGGCCTCTCATTTTATCGGGAGCCAGTCGCAGAAAGCATTTTCACATTTCTATTACTCACTTACCACCTTGTACGTGCAAAAACAACCACATTACTTCCCAACCTCAGACATTATCGTAACAAGCCCTTTCTGTCTGTCACCTCTGCAATTAGAAAGAACCCAGAACCAATTCAACGCCAATACAAAGGCGGGAAATGGAACAGCAGCCAATTTCTCTCCTGCCTACTAAAACAATCAGCCTCAAACAATAATTATTCACTTCCAAAATCCCAGTGACCGATAGCATTAGCGAGAGGTGATTAAGATTTCCCTCACAGCATCCACTCGGCCTCGGTGAGGAAGTGGGCGAGTGAGGAGAGTAACAAAACGAAATCGATAAAGGTCGGAGGGATAACCTTTGTGTTTTATCAGCCTGCCGTTGAGTTGTGCATGGGCTATGGCACCAAGACGGAAGCCAGCAGCTGTCGGATGATGAGATGTGGAGGTATGGATCAGAGAGGGAGGAAAAGAGACTCTCTGCAGCAAATGAATCGCATCACGCCAGATCAATTGAGCTTAGTCTTTGTTTGACGGGAGGGTTTAACACAGTTGTCGCAGCACTATGCTCATTAAGCATGGATCAGGACTTAATCGCCAACATTTAGCTATCATGTTTTCACTGTCTCGCTTCCTCAATGGCATTTTAACAGTGCACGTCCTTATTTTTAATTTAACGTAATCCATGAGCTGTTCGATCAAGGATTTAGCACATGGTGAGCATCAGAATACAGCCAAGAAGATTCATGGCAGCTGTCAATTTCAGCGATCTGCACTAAATGTCATTACCATCATTCAAATCTATAATGTGACTTTGTAAAAGGTCACAGCTTCACCTTATTTCTAAAACAATGTAAGCACAAAAGAAAAAACAAAAGCAGTTAACATATAATGGCGCCTTTATTGTGGTTGAAGGAATATCTCAGAGGGCAGCAGACGATTGTATCTCACAGTGACTGATTGGGCACCCAGACGGCTTTTTTATAGAACACGGGCAGACATTAAACACGACGACTCGGATGCAAGAGGCAAAAGATAAATAAAGCAAGTGTTCAGGCAAACTTTCATACATGCACGACGGTAAACCAAAATAATTAGGCCATAGATGAGGTCGAAGAGGCAATCAGCCCACAGGCAGAATGAAACTGGGAAAACATTTGGATTATTGCTAGATTTTTTCCAACGTACGCCGTTACAAACCTGCATTAAAAAAACAAGGACTAATATCAGTTGTTTACATGAGTACAC
This sequence comes from Rhamphochromis longiceps, assembly GCF_057381845.1. Lineage (NCBI taxonomy): Eukaryota > Metazoa > Chordata > Actinopteri > Cichliformes > Cichlidae > Rhamphochromis > Rhamphochromis longiceps. The sequence continues at coordinate 44,516,662 of NC_140562.1, forward strand.
GTGTTATTTTTTCTTTTTCTCGCGTAAGCCGAATAACACAAAGTGTGTCACATCAGCAACCTGAGAGAGAGAGAACCTGAGGGACTACGTTTCTGCTATGCCCTTGATGTGGAATTAAATTTTCTCCACATAAACAGAGAGGAGGAGTGAGTCATGAGGAGCAATCAGCATCGGCTATGATCTGTTCCTCACCTTCACGTGGTTTAGCTCAACACTCTTGGAGATCCTATTAACTCCCATGGCACGCAAACGTATTCAGGGTCAGTACCTTGGCTCGGCCCTGGCATAGTGAGACTGATGAGCCCGAGCACCTCCACAACAACGAGCACGTTCTCCACACGGCCTGTCGTCACGCTTTGGTTTGTGCCGCACATGAGTCTAACCAAGTAGGCCAATGTAGACAAAAGGATTGTTTCCAAGGATACGTAATCATATTGTTGGGAAAATCTCAGTTCTGACTAAACTTACTTTGAATTGACTGTTTAAATGTTTTAAAGAAAAAAATTTTCAGTTCTACGGTCTCGGCGGTCCTGGGTGGCATTTAAAGAAGCCTTTGTGAATATTTTATAGCGACAACTGATTTAACATATAAACACTGTGACAGTGTGAAACCTACAGAGAGTTCTCAACTCGACGTGCAACCTTTGAATTCTAAAGTCAGTATTATTATGACTGTTATTAAGGCCAAACCCTTCCTGCTTAGGTTTAACCTTCTTAACAATGTTCTCAGCTGCAGGAGGGAGCCCACCAGCAAACAGCTGACTTATAATATTTACCTTATAATATAAAGTACCTTCAGATGACTAGTGATGATAGTGCAGTGGTGCTCTTTAGATAATGTGAAGTTCTACATGCATAATCATTAGACAGTCTATGTAAAAGAGACCTTACATAATTGAACCACACTTTCTGTCGATGTCTTTACTTTGAATTTCACATCTTAGATGGAAAATAATCTAAAATGTTATTCTTCATACTGTAACAGTTGCAAAAAGGCATAAAAGGCAATAGGACTCTTGTACAATACTATTAAAAATAATAAACAAAATAATGACTCACATAAAACATACTTTAACTATCTGTACCAACCTGCGACTCCAAAGTGTGACTTGTTATTCCAGCTAACAGCCCGTCGAGCTCCACGTAAACAGCATTATTGTCCCCGGCCATAAATACCAGATAAACTGATCATCTTACTGCTTTCCAAACTTTATTTTTGCCATATGCATACGGTAGTTGCCGCGTTGTGCCGAGAGAGCTGGGTCGATATATATTTATGTACAGAATACTGTAAATTGACTGAAAACACATGGATTCAGAAACAGCTCTGGTTCCCTTTAGGCTACAGGTCGAAGAGACTCCGACTGTAGCTTTGCTGCTTGGAGCACACTCTTGGCTATGATTTCACTTGCCTATCAAATTTTTGCTTGGAGCACCAGATGCGTGATGTTCAACACATGAGGGAATATCAGAGTTGCAGCCTGATGCTAAAGGCTTTGGATCTCAATATAAAAGTGTAGGGATTTAATATCCCTCCTGCTTGACAGACATGACCTGTAACCCTAAAGATAGAACAATGACCAAAACCCTAAATGATTGGGTATTAATTAGCACATTTCATTTTAGCTGGAGTTAGACAGATGGATAGAAAAACATATTCGTAGATTATCAGAAAACAATAAAAATCAATGCTTGACAGAACTCTCTGGCAAATGAAAAACACTGGCAGATGGTTGGCAGCTGGCAGTGGTCATGGGTTTGTTTTTTGGGGGCTTGAAATTCTTAAAATTCCACTTAGATTGTTGCCAGAAACATTCTTATAGAGCAAGGACTCACTGTACATAGTTTCCTAACTAATAGACAGACGATTTTATCCACAAGCAAACTCACATAAGATTTTCAATTTCAGATGCCAATAATAATAATAATAATATCGAATAACCTATGTTACCTAGTATTCTATTTAATACCTCAACTTGTAAACACAGCATTTAGCAATGAGCACTGATTTAATCCTACCTGTAAAAGCCACAGAGGTATGTCATATAAACCAGGCAGCTGCTCCAAAGATAAACACTGCTTTCATTTACCAAACAGACCTGTTCTGTCTGTATTCTGTCTCTGTCAATAAACCTCAAGACTTTCTGCTGATGTTCCCATTGAAAAGCCTCAAAATGAGCTGATTCGCTTAAAACTATGATTTGTCAAGTTCAATACAGATTCTTAACCTCTAAACATCCATCACACAACCAATTATGATGGTACCTTTCAGATCGCGTCTCCTCAAAGTTCTTCTGTTATAATATTTCCATTTGGGTTTGCCAAACAGCAGTAGATGTGGCCCTAACCCTACCAGGTCTAAACAGGTCGTGGACAGTCTTCAGGCGACCTGCACGTTAATCTGTTAAGCAATAAATTCTTATCCGGTTAGATTCAAAATGTGACCATGATGTGTTTAAATTCCCTGCAGATCAGCTTATTTATTTAAGTGCACAACACACACAGCTCGGTGGTCTCAGTTCTACATGAGTCTCTAAGCTGCAGTCAGGTACTTAAATCGACAGTAAATATGAGTGCAACAACTGGGATGTTATAGTTGTAGCTATAGAAATCCTAATAGATATTTTAACTAGTGTCAATATAAACATGATATTTCTTCATGGGGAGTAAAGGATTTGATAGTTTATTTATTCAGAGTTTTGCGTTGTAGTGATGAAAAAGTCTGAATTTCATATTTGTTCTAAATAAATCATCTTTGTGAGTCTCAGTGCCCTGTTCTTATTGGCTTTTCCTAAAAAATGTGCTTTGAAAACAAAAACCAAAGCAAGAAATAAAGTAATCGTGCCAATTACAATGTTTTTACTAAAATTTGTCTTAAGTTCCACTGACAGTGCTGAAACCAAAATAAAACGGGCAAAATAGACATTAGAGTTATTTAGTGAATAGAAATAGCTTTCTCTGAAAAGAAGGCTCTCGGGAGAGCAGACTGATGAGTATGACATGGCTCAGGTTGTACTGATGGAATTAGGCCTGTGCAAATGTAATCATACCCAATTCATTAAAGGAAAACATGTCAAAGTATTTCCACTGATGAGCAACTTTTGTGATAAATGAACGTCTCACCTTTCTCTTGTTAGACGGACAGACGTATAAGTAACTTAGGACAGTCTTGGATCCAACTTTGTCATTCATTCTCTCATATGTGGAGCCGTAATCGGTGGATCTGAAAGAGAAGAAGCCGTCGGAAGCGTGAAAACACTGCTGTGGATAACCCCACTGGAAGTTTGAATGCATGAGTAAACAAACAGATGAAGGATTCCTGGGACATTGAGCAATTCGTGTCAAATAAATTTCATTTGCAAGCGATGAAAAGGAATGCGATATCACACGCAATGGTAACACAACATGCAGGATAAAGGCCGGTATGCCACTCTATATAGCTGCTCTGTGCTGGACCGAAACCTCTGGCAATAGAACAAGAGAAGGTTAACCAATCATCTATAGCTGCCAACGAAAATGATCCATTCAAAAACGTCTAGGGACCTGGCACTATAAATAATTAATTCTCTCCTGATGACTACTATGAAATAAAATATGACGAGTGCAAAAACATGTGGATGTTCCTGAACCCTCCAGCTTTAATAATTTAACAGTGGGAATGAGCCTGTTAGCCAGCCTAGTCCCTAGAAACTCCACATGAATCCATCATCACTAGTAACTACCAAATCCGCCTTCAAGTAGCATATTACAGCTTTTACAGCCCTGTTCTGGCTTTTTCTTTTTTTTCGTGGGAGCTATATTCATACCCCGGATTTCTCTCTGTGGGGAAAGGAGCACCCACACACCTCTGCGGCATATCTCCCGTTTGGATTTGCAGTCTACTTCAAGTTATGTGGAAAGTGAAGATGATACCTATTTCCAGATTCTTTCCTTTTTCAGTCCAGCTTGTGTTCCTTCAGCGGGAACGGGCTTTCAAGGAAATTGCAAAGAGATGTCTCTCATTCTAATTCATCTCAGAATGCCTGAGAGTCACAGCAGTTGCTATGATTACAAAGCACAATAATGAGTCAGATGGACAGCGTCGTTTCCACAGCATATTAAGGTGAGGTGTGGGGAGAAGTGTTGCACTGAGAATGATCCTGATTTGGAGCGTGAGCTGTGAGCCTATGTGCTTAGACTCTGTATTCCACCGTCGGAGAATGCATAAGTAACGTTAAAACATGCAGCACGCTGGTCTTGGTATAAGCGCACACCAAGCATGCAATCATCATCATCATCGTCTAGTCATCTCAATGCAAGTTGATAATATCTTTGATGAGCCAACAGGAGAAAGTCAGATCATGATTAGCTGTGACCTCCCAGATGACTCACGCTCTGTACAAGAAGGCTAATTATTATGAAAGGAAAATAAGCTGATTATTATACAAGATGACAAAAGAAAGCTACACACATCGTACTTTTAGACCAGTTCATAGATGGGAAATGTAAATAGGGATACAGCGTTTCCAACTTGACAGCAATTTAGAGTCCAGAATACAGGAATGCCCAATTGTTACTCTGAACTATATCCTGAAAGGGAAAAATTGTAATCCAGCTTCTTTCTGTAAAGAAGGATACTAGAATTTGTCCTCACTGAGACCTTGTGAGAGTATTAAGGTCTTTAGGTCTTAATCAGGGTCTCCATCCTTTCATGTTCTACTCCTGCAAGGTTGTCCAACTCCAGTCCTCGGGAGCTACCATCCTGCAGCTTTTAGACGCATCCTTGTTCCAGCACACCTGAATCAAATGAATGGCTTGTTATCATGCCTTTGCCAAACTTGATGGCATGCCGAAGAGGTAATCCAACCATTTGATTCAGCTGTGTTGGAGTAGGGATGCATCTAAAAGCTGCAGGACAGTAGCTCTCGAGGACTGGAGTTGGACACCCCTGTCTGCATGCTAATGACCAACTCTTGGGGGTTTTCACTGTAGCCATGATATGCCGATGGCAAATAAAATATATCTCTTTCAACACTTCAACAAACCAGCAAGCCAAAAACGCCAAAGAAAAATACAATACATCATTTGATCTCCACATGGCCTGTTTAACTACACCAGGGGTGTCCAATTCCAGGCTTCAAGGACCGGTTTCCTGCAGGTTTTAGATCTCACCCTGAATCAAATGAGTTATTCATCACCAGACCCCTGGAGGACTTCAAGACATTTAAATCAGCTGTGTTGGATCAAGGACACATCTAAAACCTGCAGGTCCTTGAGGCCTGGAGTTGGAAACCCCTGACCTACACAAACCTGAAGCCTGCTCAGACCTGAATGACTTTTGACTTGATTAGTGAACTATTTGAGGCTTTCTAGCAACCAGATAGCGTCAGGTACCAAAAATGTGTCCCTTTGGTTAAAGCGTTTTAATGCAGCACTTCTCAGATTTGCAAAAACTGCAAAAATCTGAAATGTGCTGGTTTCACAAGTTTCCTAAAATGTTAGAAAATGTATCTTACTGCTGTTGAACCTGGGATAAAGCCTAGTTTCAGCGACAAATGCACTGAGATGTTTCTCACCACTGATGGGGCCACTGAGCAATGTGTTGATTGCAAGGCCCCCTGACTTGTGTATATGCCATTCATGCAAATGAACAGGTGGATGGTTTTATACGCTCCTGCTGCGTTATTGAAATGTAGTGGCAGTAACATGTTAACAAAGTTGGAACCAAACGCATCTGAAAAGGAGAATTTTTTTTTAATCCTCGTTTAATGCTCTTAAGATGTGTCATAATAAATTAAAGGCACATGCTTTTTACTATGTACACACAAAATACACTCATTAGAACCACCTTTCATGAAAAGTCTGCATGCTGCCTAATTCATTAAATCGAATGGCCCTGCCATCAAGATTACCTTGGTGAATCTTTTGCAGGGGTCTAGGACAGGGGTGGGCAATTCCAGGCCTCGAGGGCCGGTGTCCTGCAGGTTTTAGATCTCACCTTGGGTCAACACACCTGAATCACATGATTAGTTTGTTACCAGGCCTCTGGAGAACTACAGGACATGTTGAGGAGCTAATTTAGGTATTTAAATCAGCTGTGTTGGTTCAAGGACACATCTAAAACCTGCAGGGACACCAGCCCTCGAGGCCTAGAGTTGCCCACCCCTGGTCTAGGAGATAGCACGTACAGAGAAGAGTTATTTATTTTATATTTTAGTTAAATTAAGTTTGCAGGTCCTGCCTGCCACTTCAGCTGAGGTCAAGTTAAAGCTGTGATTTGACAAGCACAATCACATTTTGTGCAATTAAATTAAGGCGAACTGAAAGTATTTCTTATAGGCTCAGAGTGTGTTTTCAGCCAAATTTGGCCGGTCCTTGCGCCTCTAATCACATTAAGTGTTCAGGAACTGACAAGTCCAATTTGACCTGAGCTGTACTTTTAAGGATTCTCAGTGATGCAGAGAGGATTATCCATGCTTACATTTCATAGTACATCAATTACTGCATTGTGTTGTTTCACTAAAATAGACCTAATACTTATATTGTTTCTATAGAGGTCCGGCTTAAAAGCCACATTGTGTCTAAGATTCTCTTCAGTGGCTGCTTGTATTTAATACTTATGAATTTATTTATTACTTGAAAGCACTGAGAACATTTTGTTTCTCCATAGATGTGAAGCCTCTTCTGCCTTGTTTTGTCCCTGCCTGATTTCTTTTCTGCATATTTGTCACACATTCAGGTCATCAGACTGATTTCAAATTTTGATATCACGCAAAGATGAACTGAATGCAGGGATTTATCTCCGTGTGAAACCTTACACTTGCCTTTCAAATGTGTTCACCTCTAAGTCAGTCAGCTTTCTAAAAACATGTTTGAAATCACAGTTAATTAATGATATGAATGATATGAATTAATAAGATAAGATAAGATAAGATAGAACTTTATTAATCCCTCGGGTGGGTTCCTCTGGGAAATTCGACTTCCAAAAAGCACAGCAACGACCGAAGTTACAGTTACAGAATTGTTATATATATATATACACACACACACACACACACACATATATATATATATATATATATATATATATATATATATATATATATATATATATATATATATATATATATATATATATAAATAAATAAATACAGAGACAAATATAAATAAAATATACAAAGGGGATAAATAGAATAAATAGGAATAAAAAATAAAAATACAAGTGAATTGCACATTTCAAGTATTGAGTCTAATAAAGAGGTTTGGATATTTTTTCCCTCAATAAAAGAATCATCAACTGCATTTTGTGTTTACTCAGGTTATCTTTGTCTGTCGTTAACATTGGTTTCATGACCTAATGACACTGATTATGTCTCCCTCCAACCAGCTCCCTGAGCCTGGTTCTGCCAGAGGTTTCCTTCTGTCAAAAGGGAGTTTTTCCTTCCCACCATCGCCAAGTGCTTGCTCACAGGAGGTCATGTAATTGTTGGGTTCTTCTTTGTTTCATTACAATATAAATCATTGTTGTTGTGATTTGGTGCTATATAAATAAAAACAAACTGAATTGAATTAAAACTTGTGTGACAAAGATGCAAAGGTGCAAATGCATCTTCACAGCGCTGTATAGATGTAGAGTATGTGGAACTGAGGAAAAAATGACCCATTAATGATGGATTTTATAGATTTCACTCTAGCGTTGGCTCAGATATCACCTTCAGCATGGTCATAATGAAAGTAGATCTGTACAGCAAGATGAATCCAGCTGCCATCCTTTGCAGTGATAGCCCAAAAGGATCATATTTGAGGAGACACGCTCAGCTGCACAGCTGCAACCATGGAGTTGAGCTCTATTGGAAGGTGAACATTCAGTGAAGTAAAACAACGTTTGCTTATTTTTTTAGAGACTGAGCCTGTCCAGGTATGCTACAAGATACTGCACCTCATTGTTTATGTCTAGTAAAAGCATTTAATATCAATGCAGAAAAAAGAGCCTCATTTATGTATAGAAACTGAAATTCTTTTTATTCAGATAAATCACAGCCTCCATGTAACATTAAAAAAAGAGTTTCAGTTGGCTAACGCTAACCATACCATATCATCTTATTAATAAAATAATTTCCATAGGCGTGTAAGACTTGGTTGATACTTTTATACATTGAAGAATTTGTATTTTATCACTGAGGTGGTGAAACTTTAGATACATATAACTAGTTAAGTAGATACATTTCCTTGTAGTAACTTAAGATTAAAGGGAAAAAAGTTAATATCAGTCTACAATGGTAACTTTGGTGTAACAGGGCAGTCCTCACCCCACCCCCACCCGCCATGCACTATACAAGCACATTTACAAAGCTCCATTCACTGATTGAACTGACTAAAGCACAAGCTGCTTTCACCGTGTCCTAAAAACAATTAGTCTCCGGCACTGCGGTGCCTTACACGAGTTTGAGCTGTGTTCAAATGTTTTGTATCACAGGTTGTTATTGCAGGTGATCAGATGGAGAACACAGTGGGGGCAAATAAGATAAGATAAGATAAGATAGAACTTTATTAATCCCTCGGGTGGGTTCCTCTGGGAAATTCGATTTCCAAAAAAGCACAGCACCGACAGAAGTTACAGAGTTACAGAATATTATATATATATATATATATATATATATATATATATACATACACACACACACACACACACACACACACACACACACACACACACACACACACACACACACACACACACACATATATAAATGGGTTGAAAGGAACATTTTCCTTTCCCCCCCAATCCTATAAACACACTCCCTGATGTTTCACGAGTGACTGAGCTGATGGAGGTCCGTGAGCAGTAACAAGACCACAGACACTCGAAATTGCCAATTCTCTTTTGGTTGAACAACTTCATTCTTGGCTAGAAAATGACATTTTATGAAATCTGCGTCCAGCTTTTGAGTTCAGTAAAAGTCTGAAGATAATTAATGTGATTGTGATATTTATCTGAACTTCTGGATTTCAAAACACTTGTTTTAATCTGGTTTCCCCTCCCCTTGTTGGTTCAGTCCACCGAGAAGCTTGTACGTCTTGTTTCGTCCTGTTGGTAAGATGAGAAAAGAAAAATAAAGAAAAAGGAGGCATAGTCCCAGAGACGGTGTCTAATGGGAATCCAGGAAAGAAAGACAACTACTGCCTATTGCTGCTATTTTGAATGTTCAACAAATTTTCAATTTGAAGCACAATATAAGTTTCTTTCTTACACCTGCTTCCATTTCTGTTGAGTCGTGCAGTTTCTGTGGAATTAATGCCTGTTTCAGGCCTGTGGTGAAAGATAGCAGCTTGGGATATTTTTGTGACTATCGGTAAAGGAGATTAAGGCAGATTTGACTCAGGATGTTACATCAGACTCTCCTGAGTGCAGGATTCTCTGTAAGTCTGACTAAACAGACTTACTATACTGGTGAGAGCATAATCGATTACACAATATTCAAGGCCTCTGTCAGCCTCTATACTTTAAAGCTTTAAAAGAAAATCCCAGATTTTCTAAGTATGCCAGGCAAACATGTATCCTGGAAAATACTGAAATGGAATCTTCTATATCAGTCACAAAGTGGAGGTCACAAAGTGAAGTCCTTCCATTTTTTAAAAGAGCCATAAAAAGAGATGCAGTGCTGAGGATCACAGTGTGGGAACATCAAATGACTGGAATAAAAGGCAGACAGAAATTGCATTAGGGAATGTTTGTGAGGTTTTGCCAGATGGCTGCCAGTAAAGCAGAACAATTCAGCATTGGTGTACAACACGGTTGACCGTGCTCTGGGGAGACAGAGAAAAAAAGCCATGCACTTCAAAGACTGTGGAGACTGAAGGATGAAAACTTCAACCAAATCATCTTAGTTTCTCAAGCTTGTACAAACAAAGCACATCACCCTGAAGCATACAGGAATTAAAGGAAACTGAAGTCTGCTGCAGTGCAGTTCCAAAGGAAAAAACAAAAAACTATCCGACTCTTTGTAAACCTGACACTGCGTTACTTGCTATAAAGTTCAATCTGTTTGTGAATGTATGCATGCACATATACAACAGCAAAGAGACCCGGCAAGAACTGAAAACACCAAATCAATATTCATCAAGGGTCTAAACATAAAAGCATCATCAGGTGGCTGCCAAAGCCAAATGGCAACAACTCAGTTATCCTCAGAAAATGAGTCCAACGCAGACACAGAAGCCTCAGAGAGCAAGAAAGTCAAGAAATAGGAAAAGGTTTCTCAGCAGAGAACCCTGCAGCAAAATCAAGCCCGAAGACTCGGAACACTCACTGACTGATGCGCTCGAAAAACATTCTCGGCGCTGGTGAACCGAAGCGTTCTATGCAGTGCTGAAGGGTCAGAGGTAGAGACGCCTGAATGAGTCGCAGACATTTCCACTGCAATTGTCTGAATTGTTGCGGTCTTTTGTTCCAGGGACAGACTCTTGGGGCATGACAAAGCCAATTCTGCTCTCGCCATAGGTCCTCGACACAAGCTCACTCTCTGGATAGTATCAAGGGAACTTTGGGTGACCACGGAAAGAACTAAACAGAGCCGTTGCCAGAGCTGAAATTCCCATCATTAACCCCCACCGCTATCCAAGCCCCAGCTCAAAAGTCTGATGCTTCCTCAATGATGATGATGGAGCGTGTCACTGCAAATGCAATTTAGCCACAAAATACAAAGAATCATGAACCTCACTGGGTGTTTCAAGAGGATGTGTGTGAAAAGAAGAAAGCAGATCCAAATGTACTTGGGCCAGAGGGGCCTAGCATGCGTATTGTGAGAACAAACCAAATACAGAGATTGTCTCTTCACCTGTGTTTGGCTTTTCAAGCCAGTTCTTATTCAAAATAGTCAAATATTGCTGTTTTCTCAAAGGTGCTCACATCTCAAAACTAAGAAAAAGATGCTCTTTTGCATTTATGCTGTGACATACTGTGTTTATGGCCAAAGCAAGGCAGCTGTTTAACTCCCAATTCACCATAAATAAAGCACAAATGTTTTAGTAAGCCAAAATTAATCAAAATGTTCAACCACTTAAACTCATTTAGTGATCAGAAATAAGAAATACCTGTAATTTGGCCTCTTAATCAACAAATAATAATGTGTTTTACTCTTTTTTTTCATCCTTTTTTTAAAACAGTGAACTAAATATTTAGTATTAAAAAACATCTTTAATTAAAGAGCTTGTGGTGGATTAACCATTAAAGAAACATATAAAAAGTGTTAATTATCAATACTGTTAATTTAGAGCAGCTGTGGAATAAAGCTTCATTTGGTTGGTGGTCTAATGAAGCTGTTAACCTCTTGTTACCCTTTTACATTTAAAAGCACTTGCTAGGTTTAATTTTTCAGTGTGATGTTTTGAAATGGTGCGTTATAACCTAAACCACAGTAAGGTAAAATGTTATTAATAGGTGACCTGTAACAGTGAAGATACAAAGAGCAGAGATAGTGACAGTGAACGAGATTAAACACTTTGATCCAATCATCGAAAACCGAGGACACCGCACAAGAGAGATGAAGAAAAGACTGCAGGCAGGGTGGGGTGGGTGGAGACGAGTGTCAGGGGTGATTTGTGACAGAAGGTTAGCAGCTAGAGTGAAAGGGAAGGTTTACAAGATGGTAGTGAGACTCGCTATGATGCATGGATTGGTGACGGTGAAACTAACAAAAGCACAGGAGGCGAGAGCTGTTAAAATTTTCATTGGGAGTGCCCCGAATGGACAATATTGGAAATTAGTATATCAGAGGGACAGCTCAGGTTTGGAGATGACATTCGAGAGACAAGGCTGAGGTGGGATAGTCGATATACTGGACAAAGGATATTGAATATGGAGCTGCAGGGCAGGAGGGAAAGAAGAAGACCACAAAGAAGATTCATGGATGTAGTGAAGGAGGCCATGCAGAAGGTTGGGGTGATGGACAGAGATGGTAAGGATTGAATGAGATGAGACAGAAGAAGAAGAATCAGCCAATGAAAACAAAGTAAATCAGAAACCCCCAAAAAGACAAACAAAGATATCACAGCCATTCCTTCAACTCCCTAATGATGATGTCACGGCTCGGATGGCCGATGTGTTTGAGGTGTGAACCCAAAAGCAGACACGGGAGAACAAAAATAAGTATAAGAAAAACTGAGCTGTTTGTTTTTTGTTCGATATCATAATTTACAAACTGTGATGAGAAACATGAACCTGAACCAAAGCATGAAAGTAATCCTGAGACTTGAAGTACATGACATGAGACAAACAGACAACCTGACACTGGGAGGGAGACAAAGGATGTAAATACACAGAAGGGTAACGAGGGAAGTGGAAATACCTGCGGAAATAAAATGAAACACACGGAACATGGAAACACAAGACTTTCAAAATAAAACAGGAAACATGGAGAGACCTGGGACACTGTTGGCCGGCTGTGTACTTTTGTTGTGCTCTGTCTTTAAGTCTCTGCAGGTTCCTGATTGGAAAAGCTGACGGCGGCTGATTGGTTCCTGATCATGTGGCTCTTTTCAGAATCCCTCACCAGCAGTTGTGCTGGGCAGCCACTGCCAGCGGCAGCAGCAGACCTGACCCTGGCTTCCAAAACCTGTGACCTTTATGTTTGAGATTCTTGTGACTTACCGAGCTTTGTATATAGTGTGTACATTAGCTTTCACTTGTAAATAGCACATTGTAAATAGCACTGAAACAGATAGGGTGAGCTGCCTTATTATTTTTCCTTGTACTGTTTTCTCCTGTTTATTTCAGTGAGGGAGTTAAGTGTGGCATTTGTCCTTTGTTTCACATAGGGTTTTAGAAAGCAGCACCTCTCCTGACTTAGCTTGTTCTGTTTGTTATTTTGGCCTTTGTTCACCCCGGAGCTTCATTTTCAGTGTACACAAATAAACCACCGTTCACCAAGAAATAGTTTTTTCTGTGTATGGTTTTAGGGCCCAGGGCAGGGTCACTTCCTTTTTTAACTCTTATGTTACGTTCCTGTACCCCTAGACTGGGGGGTAACAAAGTGGGGGCTCGTCCGCTCTTTTCTTTTGCCATTCTTTTTGCTCATTGTGTTTTGTAGGTTGCCTACAGTTTTTGGTTGGCAGTTTTCTTGTAGTGTTGGGGGTAAAATAGCCACAATGACTTTTGACGTGGATGATTTTGCACAACAACCCACCATGGATACGTTGGATCAATGCACAAAGGCAGATTTGTTGTTGGTGGCAAATTTGTTTAATGTTAGTGTGCCTTTGAATGCTAAAAGGCAGAAATTAAGCAGTGTCTGACAGCACAGCTGTTGGATAAAGGGGTAATTGCGAAGTTGAAACCTCGGCCGGTTGATGCGACTGGAGGTTTGGTGGTGGATGTGGGAGCAGAAGCTGCTGCAACCATCCCACAAGCTGCCAGTGGAGGGATGACACCAGGGGCGGAGGCTCCTGCTGCCATTCAGGTCCCAAACATTAGCCCAGTTGGACAATTACCAGGGTTGGGTATGGAGGATCTCAGGCTCGCCCTTCGCCTGAAAGAGGTGGAGCTTGAGGCTAAAGCCAAAGAAGTTGAGCTTATGCATCTCCGCATAAGGGCTATGGAGCTGGATCCCTCCAGACAACGCGTTGTTACCTCTACCCCAGTGAGTAAAATTGTGAGTAAACCTCCTGATTCATTCTCCTCTGATCAGTTTGATGCAAGCAAGCAAATTGCTTTAGTGCCACCTTTCAGAGAAAGTGAGGTTGACTCTTTCTTTAATGCCTTTGAGCGCATCGCAACCACTTTTAAATGGCCCAAGGATGTGTCAAGGATGTGTGGAGTTTGTTATTGCAATGTCAATTTTGTCGCAAGCTTGACAAAAGATACAGGGAGAGGGACACAGAGGAGAGAGACAGATGGGGAACCTACATAGACGAGGAGATAACACCTAAGATGAACTAATAATAACCCCAGAACTTAACATTATCTCATAAGTACTCAAAAATCAAATCACTCTGCTGCTGATGCTGCAGGTGTATCAACCCACTGAGACCAAAGGAAAGCTTGTAAGTATCTGTGGAACACAGTATTTAATGCTTTGAGATGAGAACTTGGTTCCCTGGTTAATGTACCTCCACTCCAAAGACAGGCCACTGAGCTAAACCTGCTTTTTAGGAACTTCTTTGTTGACTTTCAGGTGAATTGTTTTCTCTATAGGTTAAAACTAAAAGAAATTTCATTGAAAAGTTTGATTTTTTTCCCCCCAATCATCTAGATTTTACATACACACTGACAACAAAGACAGTCAAGAGATTAAAGGAATTCTCTGGGCAATTGATCTTCATATTCACCAGATTTGAGTCCTAATGAAGTCCTATGGGAGACTGTGGTGCTATAAAACATCATAATTAAGGCAAACAAAGTATGGCTACGATAGACTAAGACAGCGATTGCACCAAAGCTTGTTCAGTCTTTGTGCTGTAGGTAGCAGCTAGTTTATTCCCAGTGAGACATAAAGATTACTTCCACCAGTTTATACAGATGTTTTAGGCTTGGACACTGTAAAGAAAGTAAAGACTAATAAAAACAGTTAGCAACAGATCATTAACAGCTGGAGCTTTTTCTGTAGTTGGCAGTAAGAATCTCACAACATCAGGAACATTGCCACATGTTCCTGCTTTAGACTGAAAAGACCACAGAAGGAGGAAGAAGTGCTAGAGTTAGGTGAGGATTTCATGCATAAATAGATGGACAACACCAGCTCACCCAGACTTGGTCTCATCAATCGTCATGCCTAAGTCACATGTTGTTCTGTGACGTTGCTGTTCTGTGCATCAAAATAATGTCGTTTGTCTAGCTAATTTTCTCTGATTGTTGTTTATTGGTTACAGGTCGGGATTCAGTGTCATCAAAGTGTGTTTCAAAGATATCTGTCCCAGTTTTAACCTACAGTAGAAGTATAGACGGCTAGATGAATTGAGGATCAATGAGCCCTGGGTCAGAACTGCTTGTGTTGTAGACCAAAAGGTCTCTGTGCGATTGCCCTGCAGCGACTGGCGACCTGTCCTGGGTATTTGTTTGCCATTTATTCTGAGACATGGAAAAAAAGGCTCAAGTTTCACAGTTAGGCCAAGCAGGAAGAAGCAAGCACTGAAAATAAATGGATGCATGAGTTGCCCAAGGCAATTAGTCTGTTTCTTGGAGCCAAGACTGCTTCAGTCAACCAGTGGATTAATACGCGCTTTAATCTGAAACACTAAGCAGGCGCTCCAGACAGAATTCAGGCAGAAACACTGTTGTCATACTTCAGCGTTAGGGTAACTACAATTGTCTTCGCCATGTTGGTTTCATTTAAAGCAGCCTCCCTCACCAACCATTTCAGATTAAGTTGTTCTAAAAATATGTAATCCTCAAGGGAAGGAAAAGAGAACAAAGTCAGGGGGAAAAACTGTAATTCAGTGATAATTGGTGCTGCATACCAAGAGTCTGAAGGTTGAGATGTATCATAGAGTTAATTGGAATGAGTCTGTGAATCAGCAGATTTTTAAAAAATAGAATATAGATTTAGTTTGCTTAACAACACATGCAATTTATTTAGTTATGTGTTTTTATTCATACTCCATGTTGGATGTTTGCACCGAGGGATGTATCTGTGCAAATGTATTATATCGCTTGTGTCTCAGATTAGGCACTTCTGCATATCTATACATAGTTTCACATCTTTTCAGCCCTTTCCAGATACTATACTGATGGTTTAACTGTGGTGAAGGTGTGAAATGTTACTACCACGTACCAAGGTGGAAGTTCTGCAGTTTGTGAGCTGCTGTTTTTATTTCATGTGGATCCAACTCTAAGCTTTAATAAAACTAAAGTGGATGAGCTTTTTAAAAAATAAAAAATAAAAAAACACCCACTACAACATTGTTATGAAGAAGTAATTAGCTAGAGAGGCTAAAGCTATTTTTGTACCAAGCTCTAAACATATTTCATGTTGCTGTAAAGGTGGGTCTTTTAACATGGGGGTCTAGGGGATTGACTCACTCTTGGAATCAGACTCAAGCAACCATTTAAGGAACTGCAGTTTTTATCATATTTCCACTTGTTTCTTTTTTCAGAAACAGAAGCTGCAGCTTGTATAATGGCTTTTTGCTGGTGCATATTTAATGTTTTTCTATTATCCTGCCCCACTCCACACCACTGTGTCTTAACCAAAAGACATACAATTATGTTTCTACATTTCTGAAAATGTCAACAAAAAACAAACATTGTAAAGTCAGCAAAGGAAATATATCCCAAAAGGTTGATTCTGACTGCAGGTTTCCCCAACCTTAAAGACCAGTCTATTTACACCTACAGGCCAGTGGACACTCTTCCAAGGATGAGGATGTAACATCCTGGACAGCAAGGAACGCTGGTTTGAGTGCAGAGTCAAGGAGGCCATTTATGTGAAAAGGGAAAGACCATCTCTGAATCGAGGAGGGGCCTAAGGGTACATCTGTCACCATCTTACAATGCTGTGATTGCAGCCATTCCCTCAACTCTCTGTGAATGGTACTCATGGCCATTGATCAGTGGTCTTTGATCAGTGGTTGTTGATCAATGGTCATGAGAATTTGCATATCAGATCAAGGAAATGACCTCAAAGCCCAGTGTTCATTCAGTGAGCTAGTTTCAGTTATTATGCAAAATACTGTTTATAAGGTTGGAAACCTGCAGTCAGCTGAGACTGAAGAAGTCACTTGGACGAGTGTCGAAACGTTTCTCCCTCTGAAAACATCCAGATGAACCTTTCGGTGTGATTGAGCATGCATCAAGACAATCTGCAAAATAATTTTGATACTGAATGTAATCATGGTGTCACATATGTATATAATTACATATACCATTCATCCAGTCATCCACATCAGGGTTGAGATGGAGCCTCCCAGCTGTCAAAGAGCGGGGGGGTAAACCCTGGGCTAACCCTAGCCCGGCCAAATGGCAGCTTTGAACCAAGACCTTCTTGCTGTGAGGCAACAGTGCTAACCACAGTTTCACTGCACCACCATGCTGCCCTGAAATTGATTATATAAAATTGTATCCACACACACACGGACCAGTACCTCCTCTTTGACTCCCATCACCCTCTGGAACACAAACTTGGAGTAATCAGGACCCTACACCACCGGGCAGAACATGTTCCCTCTAAGCCTGAAGGAAAAAAGAAGGAACACACACATGTAAAGGAAGCACTCAAAACGTGCGGCTATCCTAAATGGGCGTTCTTAAAGTCAGCAAAGAGGCACAGAAAAGAAGACCAGACACCAGCGAGGGAGGATAAGGAGGACAGACGCAGCAACACTGTCATCCCCTATGTAGCCGGTGTATCAGAAAAACTCAGGAGAGTTTTCTCCAAGCATGACATCCCGGTGCATTTCAGACCAAGCAACACGCTCAGACACAAACTGGTTCACCCGAAAGACAAAACGCCAAAACACAGACTTAACAATGTGGTGTATGCTGTACAGTGCAGTGAGGAATGCCCAGACCTCTACATTGGAGAGACCAAACAGCCACTTCACAAGCGCATGGCACAACACAGAAGAGCCACCTCCACAGGACAAGACTCAGAAGTCCATCTGCATCTAAAGGTCAAAGGTCACTCTTTCGAGGATGCCAATGTTCACATTTTGGACAGAGAGGACAGATGGTTTGAAAGAGGAGTGAAAGAAGCATCTATGTCCACTGTGAGCGACCATCTTTGAACAGAGGCGGGGGTTTACGACACCAACTCTCTGCCATCTATAATCCAGTTTTGAGATCCCTTCCCAGACGCCTTAACGCCCACTCACATCCTGGGCCATCTGACCTCAGGAATTCGCATGATAAGGTGGGGCCAGGTTTCACAATGAACTCACCCGAAACTCTGCCTGATTGTGACCCACGCCCAGTTTCACACCTTGGCTCAGGCGATTAGAGGATCATCAGGGGGTCCTTTTGTCCCTCTGTGGGGGGATACTCCCACTAGGCTTATATCTGGGACTCTCCACCATTTGACCTTAGAACTGAAGAAGCTTCTCGGATGAGAGGTGAAACGTCTTCAAGCAACTTAAAGAAGTCCAGACGCTTTTCTTTGCAAGCTCCTTTGACTACGATGACCTGGATGACTGAGAACCTTCACATAGATGCATTTTAAATGTTTTGACATCATCTTTTTCAAATCATTCTGATTCTGTCACAAGTTTTGCTTATATAAGAATCAGACAATGCCTAGAAATTATGGTGCTCTTTCAGCTCTCATACTCCAGTTAGTTTTTACAAATTGCCACCAGGTTTGGCACGAAACCGAAAGTCAGAGTCCAAAAAAGAAGGTTTAAGTAGACTGTGAACTCTGATCATTTAATACAACCATACTTAAAGTTTGTTTATTTTAAATAATTTCAGTGTAGGGTGAGGAGATGAAGTATTATATTTCCAAGTAGGAAAAAAAAAGCTGCATCACATAAATGGATTATATAGAGATACCCAGTTAGACCTTGAAATATAGATCTGAGCCCACATTTACAGATGGAAGAAAAAGTTGTGCTTTAAGCACAGGATGGTGTTTACCTGCAAATAACACAACACTGTGGGGGATAAAGTTTGAACTGTATAATAAATGAAATCAACGTAAAACTTTCCACTGGATTCCATCAACAAACACTGTTTGAAGTCAAGACACGGAAGAAGAAATAAAGTCATTCTTATTTTTGCTACGTGCCCGGTGAATAAAAACGGTGATATTACACGAGCTCTAAAAGAGAATAAAGAATGAAGAGTGTATTGCAGCACGTCTTGTGCAGAGGCAGCAAGCATCCAGCAGTTTTTAATCACTGCTTCCATCAGCAAAGCATATCTCAGCGAGGAGAGTCATAATGTACAAGTTGTCAAGGAGTTTATCTATGGAATATACACTCACCCCGAGCTACACTCTTGTGCAAACTTCCACACACACACACATTCACGCTGAAAACATGGCACGCGCACACAAATGCTCGCTTCTTTCCATGTTTTCACCTAAGGCAACGGCTGCACTCTCTCCTTTAATGCGAAATCCACTGAAGCATAATTGAAAATGACTTTGGAGAATTGCCACGTTGAAATCGGAAGATACTGTAGTTGCAGGTGTTTCTGCGCGAGTTGTCAGTGAAACACACGTGAGAGCAGAGGACAATGAAGCGTGGCAAAAATAATGGTACCTCAAAAGACCGAGCACTGTACACCAAAGTCTATCTGCCCTTCAACAGATTAACGATTGCATTCATGTCCATACCAGTTTATACGTGCGCCCGTTCTGTGTGTGTTTATGTATGTGTCTGCGTTAGTGGGTGATGTCGAAAAGAAAATACAAAAACAAGCCATGTGTGAAACAAACAGAAAACAGGAAATGTGCCTGCAGACCGCCCTAGAATTCATGCTGCTGTTAATACAGTGCTGCGAAAGTCGGCGGCGATCCTGCAGTATATAAACAAAAGATTTCACATAACAACCATGTGCTGGAGTGTGATATGTGGAAACAAAGAGTAAAGGAAAAAG
Organism: Rhamphochromis longiceps; assembly: GCF_057381845.1. Lineage (NCBI taxonomy): Eukaryota > Metazoa > Chordata > Actinopteri > Cichliformes > Cichlidae > Rhamphochromis > Rhamphochromis longiceps. The sequence goes on from NC_140562.1 coordinate 44,536,169, forward strand.
TGGAGAAAAGCTGAGGAAAAAATGGCAAAAAAAATCTTCACAGAATCCTCGCTGACATCAGGCCTTACCAAATGTAGCCCTGCCCGCATCACTGCACTGCAACACGCTGAACAAATTCAGTGTTGAGAAAATACCTTAAAGGAACATCCGGAGTGGGACAGAAGTGCCGACATTCAAAGATCACTCTCGGTGACAACGTTAGTTATGTATCGCACTCACAGGTCGTGTTCTTCATCCAGGCCCGACAGCGGGTAGGGAAGTACCTCTGATTCATCCCCTTCCCCGCTCGCCCCGCTCTAGAATGCTTTTTCCAGAATAAATCTTTAAATAAAGTATAAAAATTTTAAAATCTCCTCCCAGACATGCTGACTTTTTCATGAGCTCCAGAAGGACTTTGGGTTACAAAGGATAACTGTGCTTTTGACATCCACCTGTTCTGTCTCATGGTTTAGATTACCTTAGCCAACCCCTTTTTGCACTTCTCTGTTTGCTCTGAGATGATCCAAAAATCAGCTTCGCTCACAACTCTACTGTGTGTGATTTAAAGTCAGAGTGCAGGATTAGGAGGGGGGGAGTATTTTTCAACCCTGCAATGCTGCCAGAGCAAGCACAAGAGAGAAATGACTTCTATTCATTATTAATGGAAAGAGAGAGCCTGGAAAACAGCAATTGGATGGCCAGTTTATAGTTATACAGTTTGCGTTGTTAGAGAGCAGCAGCACACCACAGTGGCCGGTAGGTTGGTTCAACTGTGTCTCTGGGGGGCTGTGAGAGATGATAACTGACATGTTGGGGTCAGGAAGCAGGAGTGAGGCTACGTGTCTACAAGAAGCGAAACTCTCAAGTGAAAATGCTCATGAAACATGTGAGTTTCAAGAAACATTTTTCTGCTTCCAAAAGAAAACCTGAAGATTTTAAAAGCTTAAGTGACAGACTGGATGCATACAACATGTAAGTACTTTCAGTGCATTATTAATGCATCCATAGCAGTGTCTGTGAAGCTCAAAGCTCCATAAATCCAACATGGAGCCGATCAGATTCAACTGACTACACTTTCTCTTCTTCTTGTTGTTGTGAGAAAGGAAACCTACCTGTATAACGTGTCAGATGACATGCTGATGTTTGAGGTTTAGACAGCGAAAACTTCAGAGGTTTGTGGTGCAAATCTGGATTACTGATTGGCTAAAAGTTGTCCTCGTTCAAGTATCTCAGTAAAAATGCTGCACATACAAAAATAAAGTGCTTCAAATGCATTCTCTAATTTTAGGCTCTCACTTGTTTCATGGTGTTTTGCTGCCACTTTCCCACGCAGTCAGTCTCAATACTGTAGTCCAATCATCTTCTCTCACACCTTCATTGAGCGAATCAGTCTCAGCTTTGCGTGGTTTAAATCGGCTTTTCACACTCTCTTTCATCCAACCCACCTGCTCCCCATCTCCACCTCAGACACCTCAGCCTTAGTCTTCATCTTTACCACCACCAGGGTCTAGACTCTGTGGTGTCGTGTCTTAAATCCCATCATTGCTGGAATTCAGTTCTGCCATGATGGCTCATAGGAGTCTAATCACCAAATACATTCACTGAATTGCCCACAGGTATGAAAGGTAGTCTGTGTCTCTATTTTACAGGCTAGTGACCTGTTCAGGGTGTACCCTGCCTCTTGCCCTGGGATAGGGTCCATCCCACTTCTGAGCCTGAACTGGTAAGATGAACAGAATCAATGGGGGAAAAAGTTTAGGAAGGTTCATTTCTATCTCTAACGAGGTAATCTATGATAAATCAGTAGGATTTATATTTTAGCTAAATTGATGTTGCATACTGAAAACTTTTTAATTAATACAGCAAAATACCTCCTAAAATAGTAGCTTTCATTATGTTGCATATGATAGATTTTAAAAAGATTTTCCCAGAAGTTTCTAATTTTAATGGGTTAATAAAATGTTTGCATGCATACTTAATGACTGATGCTAACAGCAAACAAAAATGCTAGAAAACAAATTACACTTAAAATTAAAACTGCTGTTTAGCCCAGCAAACAGTAGACCTAAAGTAAATTCATATTCTGTCCTATTTTATTCGCTTTTTTCCCCGCTCTGCACACCCACAGGCATATTGTTAGAGACCCGGGGAACAGACATGGGGGTCAGGTGTGCTTTCAGGCATCACTTCCACAAACACATCTATCCCATGGCAGTCGGAGGTAGCGTAATGATCTGTCTGCAAATGTACTGAGATGCTCTAAAAATAAAGGGACAGCACTTTCTTTTGAATATATAAGTGCCGAGGATAGAAATATTTCTCCATTTTAATATGTATTCCACAGCCTGCATGAGCATCCCCGGCTCCTTTTTCAACATAACGGATGAGGGTTGCAAACAAACTTTTGATTTATATCTGCCATAACTCCTTTGGAAATATGCTCATCATGTACTGCGTATGCAGAATCCAATATTAAATCATTCCCTCCTTTTCTGTCAGTGTAGAAGTTGCTCGGCGGGGATGAACGACTCACAGATACAAGTGTTTAGCAGAACACCAGCTGTTTCTCTGGTGGAGACTTGGTGAAGTAGAATTGATAAAAGCCAGGCAGGGCTGTAAGAAGTGTGAGCACGCTCTTTTTGTTTGATCGCGTGCTCATTTGCCGGCGTGCATCCTGTTGTGGCAGCGCAGGGGTAAATACAAGTTGTGTTTCCTTTTCCAATGAGAAATGGGGGGAAAGATGCTCTCGTAGAAGGTGAGTGGGAGCTATCCCTCACGACTCTGCGGTGCCTTTATCTGCTACCTTTCTTCTTTCTGATAAGCAGCTCCGGAGCCAATCGTGTGGAACTTATAACTCAGACGTGTGAAAGTGAAGTTTTACCAAGTTAAGTAAGAAAGAGGTAGAAATGAATAATAAACTTTCCTCCAAGCATCAACTTTTCCTGGGTGCTGCATAAACTCGTGTGCTGTTTGCACACACAGTGAGCAGTCCTGGCAGCGTCTCTCAGCATTGGCAGCAGCCCATCCGTAATCTCAAAGGATCTGAGCCCGTGGCCGGCCTCGCCACTGACCATACAACCGGCCCCTGTGCGAGTGCCAGCAGCGCAAAACAAAACGTGTATTTCACTACAGCACCCGGACCACCAGCTACAGCACGCCAGCACAGTCCAGCGTGTTGCTGTGGGCGAATGATGTCATAATGTTGTCCTCCGTGGAAATATTTGTGTCATTTCGCATAAGCGCTGTAGTGAAAGCTGCGAGGCTACCCGCTGCTGCCGACAAACGCCGGACTGTTTGTCGTGCATTTGAGGAGTATCCACTTCCTCCTCTGCATGAAGCTGCAGGAAAGACAGAAACATGGGTCCTGCATCATAATAATTACAATTACAAATTAAATTACTTAAAACAAAAAGGGAACCGTCTCAAATCTCAGAGGGATGGCCAATGCACTTGAATAACAATTACGAAATTCCCCATTGCATCCAAAGCAAAGCTTCATAATGAAATCCACCATTTGCTGTTATGACAGGAAGCAAACGAGTGCATGCTTCAGGATGTGAAGAAAAGGCCCAAGAGTATGTAATTAAAAAGGAACATTTAAATATTGTGAGAAAAGAGCAGAATAAATGACCTCTTTAATAACACACATCACACAGCGGGCTTTTGGGCTGCTTCCAGTTCTTCCCATAAATTCCATAATTGTATGATATGCTAAACTGTTGGCTTGCGTTCACTCCAGGTTGACAGCTCCTTTTGAAAGAACCAGTCTAACTAGTTCAGTCTGACAAATAGCCTGTTGTGTGTGCTGGGCTTTTGATAGACATTTGTGATCTTTGTAGCTGCATGGATTGCATGCTAACACGGAAAACACTGAATACAAGCAGCATGTGAACAACCTATCAACCAGGATAAAACCAATGCACTTTTATTCTTTAAATAACTGCAATCAGCAATAAATACAAAGGCTTTTCCTAACTTTATCTAATCCTTGTGAATATTGTTAAGGGTTAAAATTGGTGATTATTATCATTACTAATGGGCCCAGTCAAGGGTGAGAGCTGTCATATGCTACAACTTGTTTTGATCAAACCCATTTATGTTACGTTACATCACCTACAATAACACTGGGGAAGTCTGGCTATTGAAACTCTAATATATCCCATGATTTTAATGCTCAAAGTTGGTTATAGAAAATATTGTGCCAAACAAAAGATTTGGGGTTTAGATGGTGATACTAATAAACTAGCGCTGTCAATAGATTAAAAAAAACTAATTCATCTCAGTTTTCTGTAATTAATCGCAATCGGATTCATCACAGGGTTACTGTGGATTAATTTTGATTAATCACGATTAAATATCCATTTTTTATCGATATTAATTACATTTCTTTTTGCATGAGCAAACAGACTCTGAAAAAAAGGGAAAATATACGCACTTAACATGTTTATTGAACATTCATGTTAACAAAAAACTGACTGACACAATTGCCAAGTGGAATTACAAACAGCAGACCTGTTAATATCGTTGAGAACATGTGCTTTACACGGCTTTGGTTCCTCATCTCAAGCACTTGAAGTGCCTCCCCAAGAGTGACAGAGAGAGAGGGGACAAATGTTTACTGAGTCCCCGACGCTCCGTGAGTGGTTTGTGGCAAGCTGGGTGACGCGTTAGCCAAAGTCCGAGCAGCATCCCCGACTAACGTATGCTTTGTGTCAATGAGATATTTTAAGCTGGAAGTCCTGCGGTGAAAAGAAAGATCATTCTTGCACAATGTGCATAATACTTTGTTGGTCGACTGTTCCGTCTTGTTATTTTTTTAATACTCAAATTTCCCATCGAGGGGGCCGATGTTGGTTTATCATCTTCCAAATTGAGTTGATTGGTTCAGCTGCCCGTCACTACCAGATCTACTGCCCGTTTGCGCATGTGCGAAGGTAACTCTACTTGGACAAACTGCCCAAAATGAGTTGACAGAAACATTTCAGGGATTTTGAGTCATTCTGCACTCCAGATGTGTTAATTGTGTTAAAAATTTTAATTGCTTTTACCGTGATGCTGTTAATTTTGACAGCACTTCAATAAACACATATCCTCTTGTAATGCATGCATGTGGCACAGTTTAAATGTGGCCTACAGTGTGTTTGTAGATTGAGCAGCTGAGTATGTGAGCTGGACCCATGAAAGTGCAAAACATTTTATTCTGCTGATTCTAGTTTGGTGTCTTTGATTGTACTGGATGATTGAAGTCTGAAGAAACAAGACGTATTTACAATTTAACAGTTTATCGATTTACCAAAAGAAGGCCTCAGTAGCACGCACAGCCACAACAGCTGCTGTGGGATAGCGTCAACCAGCATTTGTTGCAAATCAGCCAATAGTTGTGGTGGTCACTGGCACAAACTGCACACCTAAGTTTTTGATCCCAGGATTGAGGTTAACACCTTGGGTTTGCAGAACAGCAGCTTGAAGTTGTCCTGTGGCCCTATTCAAACATGGCATGCATGGAGCAGACACCAGTTGACCACTGCAGCAGGCTCCGTGCTCACAAGTGCTGCTAACTAGGCATCAATCAGGCACCTGATGGCCAATCAGAAGCTCCAAGAAGAGTCAGTAGCAGCGTTGGCAGAGTTTTTCATGGGTACCACCCATGCTGCTCAACCCAGAGACACGTTTTCCTTGCAAATGTGGCAGCATTTAAGGGGAAATAAACATGATTCAAAAGGTGTAACATTTATTGCCTATAGGCATCGTTAAAACAAAAAAAATGAATGTTTGAAACACAGATTTTCTTGCTTCTTATATTAAGTTTAGCTGATGCAAACTGGTATGTTTGTCGGTTTAACAGAGATTAAATGTGTTTGTCCAGCCTTGAAAATCTCTTATGATTGTATCGTGTGCTTAAGTTATGACAGCTCAAAAATAATGAGAAAACATATTTTTGTCTTATTACTCGAACATTTTCATAGTTTAAAAATGTCCTTTTTTCAGGTTTTGTAAAATATACCAAAGCTATTGTACAAAAACGCAGCTAACTCTAAAAAGGTTTGACAGATTTGATTGGCTTAAAATGGAATGGCCTTATTCATCCCACAGAATACTTGGATCAGTCCAGCTTGAACTATCCTTTATTTACCGCATGCAGTTGTTCATCCATCATACTGGGCAGTCTTTTCTTCAGTTTTAGTAGATCCTACAGTAGCTGTAACACTTTGATCCGCTCAGTTTTCAAGGAATTGCTTCTGAAATGTTCTGGTGAGCCCTGGCTGCTGAGGTTTTGAGGGAAATACCAAGTCCAATTGCAAAAGGTCACAGACATCAGGTGGGTCTCTCTGAGAGAGCCAGGCCCTTATTATAGGCACTGACCTGTGAAATATCACATAGCCCATGAGCATGCTCAGCAAAATGATGCAATTTGAGAGGATGTCACTCTTCAACCCCAGGTGACCCCATCTTGGCACAGTGGGAGAGGCGGAGTCTGTAGCCAGGGACTGATAATGCAGACTCATCTCTCTCTCCCTCTTCATCTTTCTGATGGTCTCCTGTAGTTTCACAAGGGGATCCCCGCCAATAACGCTTTCCACACCACAGGTGGAAAATATTTCCGGTCCCTTTCCACTATTTCCAGATTATGAGTGGAAATCATTTCATTTAGTTTTTAATTTCACAGGAATTTACCGCTACAACCCAAGATGTATCAACATAAATGGTGAGATCAAAAACACTGAGGATTGGAGAAACCATCGTTTCCTGTGCAGGTCCAATGTTCCCCAGTATGTCGATGCAAAGTCATCCTATACCAGCACGTGTTTTTAAAAGGGTGTTACACTGATTTACAGTAGTTCTTCCGCTTACATGGTACATGTGAGTCACCAGAGACAGGTCAAACTGAAGCAACAGAGGTTGATATAACTCGACTGTTTGGCTCAAACACCATCCTATATTTCCTCTACAACCATTCCTAGCTTCCTCTTATCAGCACGACGGGGTTTGACACTTTACTCTCATGACTATTTCTGACCTTTTGTTAAATTAGTGACGCCCCCCTTTAGACCTTTGTGTTCCACGTTGCAAAGCAACTAGTGATACACATACACACACCCACCATCTAACTTTTGCCTAATATTTCATAATCACTGTCATTTTCAGTGACACTAATTTCAGGCAGTTATTCACATAATGAACATTTCTTCACACCAAACATCATTACAACTGTAATCAGGATGTTAATAGGGGACCAAAAAAAAAAAAGAGAGAAGAGAATGCCTCTTTTTTTGTTTTATCAGATCAGCGTTAATTTGCTGAAGGCATGAATAAGACCAATTAAATCAAAATAATTAGACTCAAACGCCTCATCGTTTGGTGTGAAAATTTCCCTAATGAAATAGAACTGACTACAGCATTGTTCCCCCGAGGATGAAATGACAAAAGTCAGATAGTCGCTACGTGTTTATTGGTGGTATGGTGTTATCATTTAGAGGTCTATTGGGAGAAAGTTGTTCATTTTCACAGATATTGATTGAACTACCTCAGACCACAGAGATAACATAATAATTGTTGAGCCGGGAGGTATTTTCATTGTAGACAAAGTGAGGCAGTTAAAAGTATTAAGGCCATCCACAACACTACGTTGTCAAACGTACAGAAAAAGCTCCTAGAAGCACAAATGATAACGCCAGTTGTGCGTGTGGATTTTCAGTGACATCATTTTTAAACATTTGACAGACAGAGTCCAATCACAGCCTCAAAGCTGCATATCTAGCTGTCATAAAATTAATTTGTCACCCTTATCAGTCAACATGCAGGCCCACTCGTTATCCACATAAATAATTATCTTTAATACAAGTGTTACTGGCATCTCAATTTTAGAAGTGGAGCTGCGTTGTGTTCTTTTTCTGAATTGTCATTTAGAAACTGTAGCCTCTTTGAATGTTTGAATCATCCCACTGAATGACCTTTGTCAGTTATAATTAGGCCCATAGATATGGCTAATAGACACCCCACAGTACAAACTCCTGATGATATTAGCAGCTGCAATCAACCATTCATCATTGTTTGTGCCTATCCAGCTCAAAATTGTGAGCTCAACTGTAATCAGCGATTTATAAAAGTAGGAATAATGCAGTTTAAGACCTCATGCAGTTTGTGAATAGGTGCATGTAAAATCTCCAGTCATCTGATCTTAACTTAAACTCCCCATTTAGAAAGTGAAGGTAACCTGTCAGCCAAAACGACACTTTAAAAAGTACGCAGAGGTACCCGAGATGTACAAAAACACTGAACAGCCATCCCATTACTCCTACATTAGCTGAAAAAGTCATGCCGTGAAGCTCCCAGCACACAGTTTTTGTGCTAATCTTAACACCTGCGTTATACAATTTGGCATCATTTTAAAAAGTTACAATTTCTTGTAAAAAAGAACAGCGGTCGACAGCACTGTACACAATGATAGACTGGAGCGTAAAAAGCGAATGAATGATGCAGAAAACAGATTTGAGATGGGAAACAGTTCTTAAAAATACAGAGAGAGAGAGAGAGAGCTGTGCAGGAAGTGTCATTTTTATTGTGGTGAAAGCAAAACAGCAAAAATAAGAGGGAATTAATGACAATGTTTATCAATTGTGAAGCATAGTTTGAATCTTCTTTTGCTGCTGCTTCAGTGAATTTTGGTTGGAGAGAGACAAAACATGTAGCTTCAGAATCTGTGAGCTGTCGGCTTTAAGCACCGACTGCGTGTCCGTGTACTCGCCGGGTGAGAAAGCCGACATCTCACAGATTCTGATGCATCGGGTTCGTGCTTTGTGTTTACGTCTTTGGGTGGAATCCATTTCCCTGCTCTCATGTTCTGTTTTAGCTGTTTGGTGGTTGTTGAAATAATTTAATGAATCGATATCGCTCTGTAGAAATTTAGATTCACAAATGTTCGTAAAGTCTGGCTGCATGGCTAGGTGCTTATTTTTATACACGTGTGACAACGGGAATGAAAACAGCTGAATTCAAAGTGATGTGGTGGAGGTGTAGCCCAGGACTTTTGTGCATATGGCAACGTTTCTGGGAGTGACAAGTGAAGCTACTGTGAAAAGGCTGCAGTCTTTCTAATGACCAGCAGGGGGCGATGCCTCTGTTAGTGGTACAAAGGTCTGTGGGGGAAGAGTTGACCCTCCCTCGTTGCGTCTGTATTCAAGACACCAAGATGGCCGGCTGAAGATTCATAATAGGTCTTCACTAATCAGGTAAGCAACCATTAATTTGGTCAGCTGATTCACTCAGCTGGTCTGACCCTCAAGTGTAAGTAAGCATTAATGCTTATGTAATAATGTGATTTATATTCTCTTTTAATTTTTATGCACATGCACAGTATTTGTTACATAAGTACACGTTTTAAAACTTTTATCCTGTGTGCAGCTCAGTAAATCACAGCAGCTGACTTTGAACCAGGAAGTAAATGAGTGCTTGTAACAGCTCAGTTGGCACTCTGTCACGAGTGAGGTCAGCTGAAATGATTAAAAGTATACTTTGTCCACTGGATGTAATTTGCGCTAAACATCTTAAACCTTAATTTATATTTACAACAATATACGAGTCGGAGCTGCTTTGAGCACAACATAAAACTTGACTTTTTCACTGTGTTTTGCAGTGGCACAAAAAGAGATTAACATCAGCTCATCCTGAAGCTTTCCAGCTCAGTAATTCAGAACCACACCGTGTGCACAACTTCAGTAAACTCACTGCATAGTTCAGAGAAAACAACTGCTGTATAGGCTTGTTTTGCAAAAAGTACAAGTATAGGAAATGTCAAATTCAAATGGCGATAGGAGGGAAATACAATATGACTTTGTTGTTGGCGTTAATTTACCCATGTCTGAATACCTGCAAATGAGTACAGGGCTTGTCATATTTGATAAATTCTCATCCACTGAGGGACAAAACCCCAGAGACCAGATGAGAGAGGCTGGAAAACTTTGAAGAACTGTTTTGCTGAGTTGATTTATTGTCAACAGCGAACAGCTCGCCTTCATTTCTTTCCCCTCCGCCACGCACATATGAAGGCTGCTTTGAAAATTATGCAGAGACAGAGTGATCAGCTTTCATTGTTTAAGGTCAGGGTGTTCATTAAAATTGACAGACTGACTAGGCGATACTTTGAGGTGTTGGCAGTGCCTTGACCTTTGCAAAAAGACAGCGTTAGTCTTGCCGTTTCGGACATCTTCCCGTAAAGTGATAAACATTCTCCGTGGCTACTCCTCTTCAAACTGTATCAGAGCTGGGATCTCAATTAGCTGGCACAAGAAAGGCCCATCATGGGTGTGGGCTGACACAAAACAGGCAGATTTCTCATCGTTGAGCGATTCGAGAAGTACCTTTCTTCAGCTTCCTCTTAGCTGCTGACTGCTTGTAGGTATGTGAGGGGACATTAATGCTGATCTCCAAACGCTTTTCTTGTTCATGTTGTTTTACCTGAATAAATCTTCACCTATAGAATTCAACTATTAACTACAGTGGTGTCAAGGTTTGTATTAGTTCAGTCACCGCGTGTGCAGAAATTGGCTGGTTAACAAAGGACGATAGTCCTGATGCCCACGCTGCTGGACGTCTACTCCTCGCTTGTTGTGATGCCTCAGTAAACACTCTTCTGGCTTGTGACTGACAAATCACAACTGCAGGAGGTTGCACGAGGCCTCACTTTCTCAGTCAGATCCACCACTTTCTTGTCAGGTCTGATTTTAAGGCACCAAGATGGTGTCGGTAAAAATCACAAGCATTCAAGCTCGTGTCCTCTAAGCTGGAATGGCAGTTTTTTACTTCTTCTATGGTTAGATTATGTTCGCTCTCTGCCATCTGTGGCTGTTATTACAGGGCATATGTTTGGGGATGTTTATGCAATGAAGACTATAGGAAGTTGTACCTTATGTACATAATGCAGTGTCCCCTTTTCCCCAATGCTTTCGTACAGAACTAAACAGAAGAAAATGTAACTGGAGTTTTATACTTCTACAGCAGACAGTAGGGTCTTATCACAAAACTATCATTTTATTATGTAAGTAGCATATGATAACACGATAGCATCTGCAGCCAGAGCCTCTGTGGTCGAGCTTGCCGCAGGATATCAAGGGACTACTTTTTCTTTGCACTTATTCAAACACCAAACCACTGCTCCGTTTTGCCTCAGGATCCAAATTATACAGAATGTGTCTAAATGTCAGAAATGAGTAGCAGTCATTTTGTCATCACTTATCAGCGATGAGTGATGACGATGACCTGGATGACTGAGAACCTTCACAGACATCACTTATCAGCCAAACTACCACTTCAAGCTGGACAGAGTAAGCAAACTTCAGAAGTGTAAATGTTTTCAGCTCTAAAGGACTGTCATCTCTGAAATCTGTGAAGAAAGAAAAATGCATACAGATGGAATATCGCTGGTTTCTCTTCAGGCGAAGCTGCTGTGGTTTGAACTCAAGTTCAGCACAGTCTCTCTGCTGAGACGGGCGAGTCAAAACGCAAATCTGAGCTGAAGAAGAAAGCTGAATGTCTCAGAGTTCTGAACAAACAACTTTTCATTTGGAACGGTTTATTTTGCAGTCGATGTGAAGGCAGCCATTAGGGCGTTCCACTTTTACCGCAGAATAAAATGACATGCAAAAATACCGTTAGCTAAATCCTACCACCTTCACGTCATTGCCGAGCTACAAGTCTCCCAGTTTTGATAGACTTCATGTCAGCATCCAGCCTATAATTTAGGAACGTGTGCTGAAAATTACACAAACAAAATGCATATGTCTCACAGCCAATCACAAGAGAGGCATCTATTAAAGTGCAAACTGGGACAGCTCATACATTTTTCTAAATCCATGGAGCTTACACATCCTGTAAGACCTCTTCAGTACCAACAAAAGTCATTTCTATGACATCTTCACAATATAAAGTGTATGGCCGTAGTATGAACCTGTGGCAAACACTACTGAGCATGTGCAGCAGGCCACAAAACATGCAAGCAAACCCAAACCTAGAAAATGTTACTCGTGTGATGTGCCAAGTGAGCACTTAGCATCTCTGAGTCTTGTTTTCAGTTCCCCTTAGTGCATTAGACTCCCCCCCCCCACACACACACAGGATCAAACAGTTTGCCTATAAAAATTAAAAAAAGAAAAAATGTAAATGCTTTAAATTTGGTTAATGTCCCGCTCAAGGTTATTTTCTCATCCACCTCTGGACAGCTTTCAGCATGGCTGCCATTTTTAGAGCTCCATGTTCCCCTGCACTTGTGCCTCTGTAATGGGAACTGGATCACCTCCAGTGTGATCGTTTCAACTTCATTTTCATTTTAAGGAAGCGGACAAGGGAAATGGTGGAATCCCAGAAAATGTGGAAATCATTTCAGATTTATTTATTTTCAGGCATTCAGGTTTTGCTGAACCCCCCTCAGGATATTACAGTAGCATCCTGCACTGACAGTCTCCGGGGGAGCTCCATTTACAGTGCAGAACCTCAGGCCAGTTGGAAACACAAGTTGATGTTTGGTCTCTGCACCAGTTTGCTGTTTGTGGTGAAATTATAGAGTTCACAGTGCAAGAGGTCAGGAAGGGATTTCAACGGACCGATCTAAAAATAGCAGCTGTGCTGGAAGCCATCTGGACATGTCTGAGAAGATGTTGTCCAATTTTAAATCATGTGTGTTTTTTGATACGTCCGTTTCCTGAATGCTTTAATCAAGTCTGGTAAAACCCAGTGATAACATCAAGTTTAAAAAAAATCAGCAAATTGGGACAGTTAGTTCTGCTTTGTTAAGTCATTGCTACAGGTGGTAGAAATAATCCCCAGGAGTCCCACCTGTGTTTTCCAAACCACAGACACGGTTCCTCTTATGACACCTATTTGGCATCTGCAGAAAGTTTGACAGAACTGGCGAGGTCACCTACCTGAGAGGACCTTTACATTGTTTTCCTGAAAAATGTGACACGTCATGACAATCCAGATTTGAAAATAGCCTACATGTAGTTTCAGCTCACGAGGGATGTGTAAGCCATCCTTTTTTCAGTGTATTTTTCCTTTTTACAAGCGCTCTTGTCTCACGAGTTTGTGTGTATGCGTGTTTATTTTATTCCCAGTCGGGGTGAAGAAGCTGAGTACATCAGATAATATTTCAGAACAAGAGCATGGCAAACAACCTTCTCCACCTGAGTGCCCCGTATGACTGTGCACGACACTAGAACAGTGTGTTCACAGCAGCAGAGGAGCAGGTGAGGACAGGACAGACGGATCGCAGATGGGTGGGAAATGTGACACTGATGGTTCAAAGGTGTACAGTGGGGCAAAAAAGTATTTAGTCAGCCACCGATTGTGCAAGTTCCCCCACTTAAAATGATGACAGAGGTCAGTAATTTGCACCAGAGGTACACTTCAACTGTGAGAGACAGAATGTGAAAAAAAAAAAATCAATGAATCCACATGGTAGGATTTGTAAAGAATTTATTCGTAAATTAGGGTGGAAAATAAGTATTTGGTCACCTCAAACAAGGAAAATCTCTGGCTCTCACAGACCTATAACGTCTTCTGTAAGAAGCTTTTCTGTCCCCCACTCGTTACCTGTATGAATGGCACCTGTTTGAACTCATCATCTGTATAAAAGACACCTGTCCACAGCCTCAAACAGTCAGACTCCAAACTCCGCCATGGCCAAGACCAAAGAGCTTTCGAAGGACACCAGGAAAAGTATTGTAGACCTGCACCAGACTGGGAAGAGTGAATCTACAATAGGCAAGCAGCTTGGTGTGAAAAAATCAACTGTGGGAGCAATCATCAGAAAATGGAAGACATACAAGACCACTGATAATCTCCCTCGACACGGGGGGACCTGGTGAATGACCTGCAGAGAGCTGGGACCAAAGTAACAAAGGTCACCATCAGTAACACACTACAACGGCAGGGAATCAAATCCCGCAGTGCCAGACGTGTTCCGCTGCTGAAGCCAGTGCATGTCCAGGCCCGTCTGAAGTTTGCCAGAGAGCACATGGATGATACAGCAGAGGATTGGGAGAATGTCATGTGGTCAGATGAAACCAAAGTAGAACTTTTTGGTATCAACTCAACTCGTCGTGTTTGGAGGAAGAAGAATACTGAGTTGCATCCCAAGAACACCATACCTACTGTGAAGCATGGGGGTGGAAACATCATGCTATGGGGCTGTTTTTCTGCCAAGGGGACAGGACGACTGATCCGTGTTAAGGACAGAATGAATGGGGCCATGGAGCCAAAACCTCCTTCCATCAGTGAGAACTTTGAAGATGAAACGAGGCTGGGTCTTCCAACATGACAATGATCCAAAACACACCGCCCGGGCAACAAAGGAGTGGCTCCGTAAGAAGCATTTGAAAGTCCTGGAGTGGCCTAGCACAGAAAATCTGTGGCGGGAGTTGAAAGTCCGTGTTGCTCGGCGACAGCCCCAAAACATCACTGCTCTCGAGAAGATCTGCATGGAGGAATGGGCCAAAATACCAGCTACTGTGTGTGCAAACCTGGTAAAGACCTATAGTAAACGTTTGACCTCTGTTATTGCCAACAAAGGTTATGTTACAAAGTATTGAGTTGTATTTTTGTTATTGACCAAATACTTATTTTCCACCCTGATTTACGGATAAATTCTTTACAAATCCTACCATGTGGATTCATGGATTTTTTTTCACATTCTGTCTCTCACAGTTGAAGTGTAGCTCTGGTGCAAATTACTGACCTCTGTCATCATTTTAGGTGGGGGAACTTGCACAATCGGTGGCTGACTAAATACTTTTTTGCCCCACTGTAAAAGGGCACAACTAAAGGGCCAGAACGGAGAAACGTTTGTGTTGTGATTTTAACACAAATTGTGTTTTCTCAGATTAGCTGCCTGCTGCTTATATTAAACTATCAAATAGCCAAAAACATCATCACAGAGCTATTTCGACTCCACACCACAGCTTTCAAACCATCTACTAGGGCTGGGCCATATCATACTGTTCACGGTAATACCGGTATAATGTTGGGCAACGATAAGAAAATGAAATATCGCGATAGAATATGGGTCAAACGCGCATGCCTTTGTTTTCATACGCACATGGCGGAAAAAATCATGGCGGCAACGGAGAATGAGAAGAGCGAGAGCGGATCGTTGAATGAAACAGATGAACCAGAACTGGTTTGTAAAAATGCTGCAGCTTCACTGGTGTGGAACTGGTTTAGCTTTCGTCCGTCAGATACACAACAAAGCACTATTTTTGGTAGAGCATGCTAGCGGGCCGTCGTTATTACCGTATTGTTTGGAAAATACGGCACACTTAAAATCATCCTTTGATTTTTCTGAAAATCCACAGAGCCCCTTATAATCCCGTGTGCCTTATGTATGAACTCTGGTTGTGTTTACTGACCTCGAAACGATTTTATGTACACGGCGCTTGAAAATCTGTCAAATGTTTCAGTACGGCTTTGCTAAGCTACGAAGCCGCACCGCTTGATGGATTGTCGGAGCATTACGGCTATCGTAGGCGGAGCCTCGCGGAGTGATAGGTACTGTGCTTCAACATAATGTTACCGTATTGTGTGTGTATAACCTCTTTTTAAGTTTTGTGGATATTATACATGGTTATGCTGAGGATATGTCGGCCAGTTTCCACTGGAAACGCCTTTTGGTTAAACTGTCAGCGAGGAATTTGCACTGTTACATTTTTATATAACTTTAATGCACATAAAAAAACAGCTGCTTGTTTAAGTGAAAATACATTCATGTGTTTTCTTTTATTTTTTTGCACTAATAAAGTTGTGGAGTTGTAAAGTATTTTGTCTCGTGTCAGTTATATCGTCAGTTATATTGTTATCGCAAATTTTCAAATGTATATCATGATAAATATTTTCGGTCATATCGGCCTGCTCTATCATCTACTTGTAAATATTTTATAGATAAAGTCTCTTGTACTCACCTCCAAAGTGTGCTCTCAGTGACGCTGCCGATATGAAAATCGTACAGCTTGGTTAGGATCAGGATCACCTGAAAAAGAGGGAATGTAATTGTTAGAATCTTTTTATGAGGCGGACAAAGCGATTAATGAATTCTTTACTGTAGCAGAATGGCGACTAATGCATGAATACAGCATCCCAGATTTAGGATGGCTTAAGAGGCAGAGCACTAATAATAATAATAATAATAATAATGGATTGGATTTATATAGCGCTTTTCAAGGCACCCAAAGCGCTTCACAATACCACTATTCATTCACTCTCGCATTCACACACTGGTGGAGGCAAGCTACGGTTGTAGCCACAGATGCTGACAGAAACGAGGCTGCCATATCGCGCCATCGGCCCCTCTGGCCAACACCAATAGGCAGTAGGGTAAAGTGTCTTGCCCAAGGACACAATGACCAGGACAGAGAGCCCGGGGATCGAACTGGCGACCTTCCAGTTACAGATACGCTTCCCAACCCCTTGAGCCACGGTCGCCCCAATTGCCTGTGAGTTTTTACTGAATTCAGTTTTTGCTGATGGATCCTTGGACACTCCAAGTCCAGTGTTGACACACATCAGTTTGTTCAGAATGCTCTGCTGATTGCAAACACAGTGATTGTATGCAAATAAAATGAATCACAATGCTATTAAAGTCACTGTAGCTTGGAGTTGTTTCATTTATAAGAGTTGTTAGTTACGTCAGTAGTTACTGATATACAGTGGGGCAAAAAAGTATTTAGTCAGCCACCGATTGTGCAAGTTCCCCCACTTAAAATGATGACAGAGGTCAGTAATTTGCACCAGAGGTACACTTCAACTGTGAGAGACAGAATGTGAAAAAACAATCCATGAATCCACATGGTAGGATTTGTAAAGAATTTATTCGTAAATTAGGGTGGAAAATAAGTATTTGGTCACCTCAAACAAGGAAAATCTCTGGCTCTCACAGACCTGTAACGTCTTCTGTAAGAAGCTTTTCTGTCCCCCACTCGTTACCTGTATGAATGGCACCTGTTTGAACTCATCATCTGTATAAAAGACACCTGTCCACAGCCTCAAACAGTCAGACTCCAAACTCCGCCATGGCCAAGACCAAAGAGCTTTCGAAGGACACCAGGAAAAGTATTGTAGACCTGCACCAGACTGGGAAGAGGGAATCTACAATAGGCAAGCAGCTTGGTGTGAAAAAATCAACTGTGGGAGCAATCATCAGAAAATGGAAGACATACAAGACCACTGATAATCTCCCTCGATCTGGGGCTCCACGCAAGATCTCATCCCGTGGAGTCAAAATGATCATGAGAACGGTGAGCAAAGATCCCAGAACCACACGGGGGGACCTGGTGAATGACCTGCAGAGAGCTGGGACCAAAGTAACAAAGGTCACCATCAGTAACACACTACAACGGCAGGGAATCAAATCCCGCAGTGCCAGACGTGTTCCGCTGCTGAAGCCAGTGCATGTCCAGGCCCGTCTGAAGTTTGCCAGAGAGCACATGGATGATACAGCAGAGGATTGGGAGAATGTCATGTGGTCAGATGAAACCAAAGTAGAACTTTTTGGTATAAACTCAACTCGTCGTGTTTGGAGGAAGAAGAATACTGAGTTGCATCCCAAGAACACCATACCTACTGTGAAGCATGGGGGTGGAAACATCATGCTATGGGGCTGTTTTTCTGCCAAGGGGACAGGACGACTGATCCGTGTTAAGGACAGAATGAATGGGGCCATGTATCGTGAGATTTTGAGCCAAAACCTCCTTCCATCAGTGAGAACTTTGAAGATGAAACGAGGCTGGGTCTTCCAACATGACAATGATCCAAAACACACCGCCCGGGCAACAAAGGAGTGGCTCCGTAAGAAGCATTTGAAAGTCCTGGAGTGGCCTAGCCAGTCTCCAGACCTCAACCCCATAGAAAATCTGTGGCGGGAGTTGAAAGTCCGTGTTGCTCGGCGACAGCCCCAAAACATTACTGCTCTCGAGAAGATCTGCATGGAGGAATGGGCCAAAATACCAGCTACTGTGTGTGCAAACCTGGTAAAGACCTATAGTAAACGTTTGACCTCTGTTATTGCCAACAAAGGTTATGTTACAAAGTATTGAGTTGTATTTTTGTTATTGACCAAATACTTATTTTCCACCCTGATTTACCAATAAATTCTTTACATATCCTACCATGTGGATTCATGGATTTTTTTTTCACATTCTGTCTCTCACAGTTGAAGTGTACCTCTGGTGCAAATTACTGACCTCTGTCATCATTTTAGGTGGGGGAACTTGCACAATCGGTGGCTGACTAAATACTTTTTTGCCCCACTGTAATTCCAAGTACATTCAAAGAAAAAGATGCAGATTTAAGTAGCTTTAGCTTTTTTAATGATATCAAACAAGAGAATGTTATCACTGTGAAAGATATTATTTTGAAATCAAACTGACAGAAGACCCCAGAGAAGAACCACTACATGCCGCAGTTATAACGTGCCCTGTCTGGGTTGAGCACACCTCAGGATCCCTAGAGATGTCGCAGAGGAGAAGACTGTCTAGCCTATCAAGCTTAAGCTGCTGTCACCTGTGGTGAAAAATTAATGCAGAGATTAAAAGGGCCTCCTTTTCAAAGAGCTATTCTCCAGTTGTAAGCCTTATGATCCCATCATTTATGACCCCAAAAATCAATAAGTTTTAACACAAGAAGCATCCCTGAGGTGATTGCTGAAAGGTCTTTCTTCCCTCAAAAGGTACATACTGTAAAAAAAAAAAAACATTTATGGTATTTTGAATACTCTGCAACACTGGTTAGGAAAAGACTACAAGGCCCTGGAAGTGTTAGCATGTTGCTAGGTAGTGCTTTGCATAATTAGCGGTGTTTGCCACTTTCAAACTTCAAACTTGATGGAGCACGCTGACATTCTTGCCCCTGTGGAAAAGTCTGATCCAACAGTCTCTGTGTTCACAGCTTTGGTCTGGGCTCTTTTGGAGAGATAATCAGCAGGCAGGGCACTATGATAAGCACTGTGCGAGTCCTCAGAGCACATC
This sequence comes from Rhamphochromis longiceps, assembly GCF_057381845.1. Classification (NCBI taxonomy): domain Eukaryota; kingdom Metazoa; phylum Chordata; class Actinopteri; order Cichliformes; family Cichlidae; genus Rhamphochromis; species Rhamphochromis longiceps. Next base: position 44,555,155 of record NC_140562.1, read on the forward strand.
GCAAGATGAAGGACTAGTTTGCTGTGACAGGATCAGTGGTCAGCTGTGATACTCCACGCTAGAGTAAAGGATCATAAATCTGTTGCTCAGGGACAGCTGGGCTGTAATGTCAGAGGAGGAAAAAACACTGTTCATTATACTTAACCATCTGGTCCCTCTACTTATGCTCACCTCTGGGTTACAGAACGCAGTCAAAAGATTTCTTTCATAGGAGAGCGAGCTCCTGCAATTGTCTTGGATTTATCACACACTTGACCCGACCTCACCGGGAGCCAAGCTCCTTTTACATAATAAGATGCTACTTTCACCCGTCAGCACACGTGTTTTTCGTAGCTGTACTGTTTTCCTTCTGACTAAATGACTATTGCTCCTTCTCATTAGCATCCATGTCTCTTGTTAGCATTCCCCTCCCTGCAACAAGCTTCTGCTTGTTTAAAGCAACCTGACAGGCCTGACTTGAGTCATTTGGCTGGGAGGGGGTGAAGGAGGTGTGGCCTTGACTCTTTTGACAGAAGTCAGCAATTGAGGCTAGATAAGCAGAACTTAGTAAAGAACCAGTTTCTTGGCTCCCCTGACCTCCTGTAGTACTTGTGTTCGTGAAGCTCGTGAGGCCCGCAGACTTCAAGGACCTTTCCACCTCTGGCCGAGCCTCACGCTCCCCACAAGCCCTATGAACGAGCCAGTCGCTCACCAGAGTCCTTGGATGGAGCTTGTGTGAAGATGTGCCACATGCCCAAGGGGTCCTCCTACTAACAATGCGAACATACAGTTCAGGCCAAACAAGATTGCAGTCCAGTGAGAGGCCAGTGCTGCATAGGAAGAAGATGGATTCCTGCCATTCGGCTCCACAACATCGCAAAACTTGGTCTTTGTGTGCATTAACATGATTATCTTTGTTAGAAGAGCACTCATGCTTCCCACTCTAGACATGCATAGATCTCTGCATGCTCGTGCTTCTGTGGGCTTTGTGCTTCTGAGATGTGTGGCTGTGTCCGCTTGGGGGGGTGACACACACAGACACGAGTTGTCTCATCACCACATGACAGTCTGAATTTGAAATTCACATTGAACAACTGGCAGAAAAAACAAACAAACAAAGAAAGTACTTTTGTCCTTTCAAATATTTCTAAAGCAAATCTTGCTATGTGTCTCAAAAACATCTTTTCAGCCAGCGTTAAAGAGAGTTAAAAAAAATGTTTAATGCATTAAGCCTCAGCCCAGGATAAGAATAGCATGTGGATTTCAAAAAACACCAGTCACTGTTTATTTACACACTTGCTCGCGAGCGTTCACGGTCTTTGTTGAGGCGCCGGGTGTATTGGAAGGACAAAACCGCAGCAGGCTTGAGAAACGTTTGACAGGGTGTCTGTATTTGAAGTGCACTCTCCCCTCGTGAGTCCCCAGCTGACGTGCTTATAGAATCAAAATGTCAGTCACATTACCTTTGGATTTGCCTTGTTGCCTCAGCAATTAACCAACTGTGGTGAAAACATATTATTAGCAGAACTAAATGTCCCCCTTTCGTCATCCACAGAGTCAAAGTTCCAAACACAGTCTTGAATTTTGGCTCAGCTCATAGCATGCCAATGATGCTATTAATTGCTTTTCTGAGAAAATCTCAAGCGTTTGCGGAGCAATAGATTAATTGTGATCGTGACCTGAAGAGCCGTCACCTTCGATGTCAGGTAAAAACACAAGGCAGCATATCAAGTCTAAATTAAACCTGACGTTCTATAAATAGCAGTGCGTGTGTGTTCATTCGTGCTGAATGTAGTAATTACAAGGAATGGTAAAGCTAACGCTGCTGGCATCTACATTGGACTCATCGTAAGGAAGACACGGTGGGTTCAACTTGCCTTTTTTAGTTTACCTAAACCAACCTTTCTGAAAATAAGAACAGCAAATGAAAATAAACAGACAACATTCGAGATTTGATCTTTCCCCTGCAAACAATTTATATCATTTTCTTAATTGTGCTTTTTAACACTTCCCAGAAACTTGGGACTGGCATCAAAGTAACAGATTAAAGCAAAACAAAAGATTTCACATGGAATCTGCTTCCAAACCACGTGCAACTTCCAACAAACAGCTCTTCAGACATTTTTGTACTTTGGCTCAAACTGTTTCAAAGACATCAGTTTTGTTCGCTGCAGTTGGAACAAAAAGCTCTCTGTGGCTTTGATTTCAAAATGTCATGGTACTCCAGTATTGACAGCCTCACACATCTGAAAACAAGCTTTTAGTCTGCAAACAAACGTCGGGATGGTTGACACTAAAATGGCAGCTGAAACCGATCATTATCTAGAAGTGATTAAGCTACCCCGCCTCTCAGTAGCATGTCAACGGCTGAGCAATTACGTTGTCAATTGGTGAGAGCTGTTTATGAGACACAATATCATCTGGTAGCATCAGAACTACAACTTGACATCAAGGCTGAGCTAAAGAAAACAAAAAAACACTGAATTCTTTGTCGCAATTTGGAATGACTGTGGCAGAAAATGAAGCCATCGACTTAATGGTAAGTGGATAAATACAGTGTATGGGCCATAAATGGAGACAGAGTTGAAATAAAGACGTGGGGCAACAATGGAGAGTATCTGGCCCCAAATGTCATGTTTAGCTTTTGTTATCCCGCTAATGACAGAGCAGGCTGGGCACTATGGACGAGTATCTGTAGACTCACCCCTCTGGTCAATGGATCAGGTCACAAGTACAGCCAATAGATCATTTTCAGATTGTCATATGGAAGTTAACATACGACAGCTATGGTAATCAATGTTGATGGTAATCAATAACCTTCTTTTCTTTATCGTCTTCTGTAGAAAAAACTACTTCTATTGAGAAAATATGGGGAAAAAAAACTCAACTTTGAACAGACAGTATTACACTCATTCATAAACCCAACATCACGACCCAGTATTTGTGTTTCAGGTCCTGGATTAATATTCTTAGTGTCATTCATGTTCTCCCTATTTGCCTCAGTGTGTTATACTCTTAGTTTCTAGTCTCTAGTTTTCTCTCACTGTGCCTTCCCCGTGTTCCACGTTTAGTTACTCTTGTCTCCGTGGTCTAAGGAGCTTGGAAAGAAAAGCGTCTGGATTCTTTAAGACGTTTCACCTCTCATCCGAGAAGCTTCTTCAGTTTTAAGAGCAACTGATGGACAGTCCCAGATTTTAAGGACTATGGGAACCTTAGACTGCGATGACCTGGATGACTGAGACCCTTCACAGACATCTTGTCTCTTTGTTTCATATTCCCTCTGCGGCCTGGAGGGCCGGTGTCCTGCTGGTTTTAGATTTCACCCTGAGTCAACACACCTGAATCACATGATTAGTTCGTTACCAGGCCTCTGGAGAACTACAGGACAAGTTGAGGAAGCCATTTAGCCATTTGAATCAACTGTGTTGGATCAAGGACACATCTAAACTCTTACAGCCCTATGCCCCTAGTAGGTCTCTGAGGTCTTGTGGTCAGGGCCTACTTGTTATTAAGTATACGAGACTGAAAACTAGGGGTGATCGAGCTTTTGCTACTGTGGCCGCCAGACTGTGGAATTCTCTTCCTCAGAACTTAAGATCTGCTGATTCACTGATTACTTTTAAAAAACAGCTAAAAACACATCTTTTTAAAATTGCATTTTGTTAACTTTTGACTGTATTTTGTCTTTTTAATCTGTGCCTATACCTTGTGAAGCACTTTGTGATCTCTTATCTAGAAATGTGCTATATAAATAAAATTTTACTTACTTACTTACTAAAGCCTGCAGGACACCGGCCCTCGAGGCCTGGAGTTGCCCACCCCTGCCCTGCCTTTGTGATGGTCTCATGTTTCCTGTTTTATTTTGATAGTTCCTTGTCCTGTGTTCAGTGTATTCAGTTCTGCTTTCTCCTCGTCTCGTTATGTCTGATTAGTCCCAGCTGTGTTGCCTTACTGTTTCCTTTACTCACTCGTTACTGACTTGTGTATTTAAGCCCTGTGTTTTCCTCTGTTCGTTGTCGTGTCATACTGCCTCATTGCTCTGGGTTTCCTCTGTGTTTCCTGATAACTCCTAGCTCTGTGTTTCCTAGTTTCCAGTGTTGGTTTTGTTTTTCTCTGTTGTAATATTCTGCGTTTTTGCCTTTTTCAGTCGAACCTTTTGTTTGAACCGTGTGTTTGAGACCCAACTCTGCCTGCCACAGCCGTAACACGACAGCTAAATGTTTTGACCTATTTTAATATCCATTTCTTTTAATTCCAATTCTTATTTCTGTGAGTTGTAGGTGAGTCACTGGCTTTAACGGTTTCAGCATCTGTACACGGTTTCTGGAAGTCAAGTCAGACGTGTGGCAGAAAGCCTTGAGCCATCTCAGAACTGCTACAGTGCCAGACCTCCACATCGGCCTGAAATAATGTGAGAAGGAATGCACTTGAACCGACGTTAGACGCACCTTTAGTATCTGACTCTGCCTCTATTTGTACCATGCAGTGCAGGCAAGGCTAATACCACATGTGCATGTAGAGCACACAAATCCATCATTATGCACCTGAAAGCGCTGGCTACAAAGAGAACAAGGAAAACACTCAAATCTGTTCAAGGCTAAAGGGTCTTAACATCCATCCCAGTATAACAGCAAAGAAACCAAGGTTTCTGCTGAGGCTCCCCTCTGAATTTTGCAATTATCTAATCAGTATTAGGCACAAATTAAATACATGCAGCACTTTGGCGATGAAGGGCAGCAGTGGATGAAAGGAAGGGAATTAGGATGTAAAATGAGTTGTTTGCTTATGTAAATGCAGACCACTAGAGTATGCTGTAGCTGTTGATGTGTTGTAGTTTCATCAAGGCCACGTCGGGGAGAAGACTGTGTTACTGTGCCCCTTCTGGACATCACTCACTCTGCTCCCTTGCAGCTCTGTCTCCTTCTCTGTCATGTTGCATCTCTCATGCTTCCTGTCTCCACTGCACACTGAATCATTTCTCCCCTCCTCTTTCTCTTTTCTCATTTATTCTATCCTTCTTGTGTCTTTCTCTTGACTCTTTTTCCTCACCAGCCGAATCTTTGTGTTTTCCTCCAAACTAAAGCCCCTTTATCTCTGTTTATCTGCACTGTTCTTCCGTGGTTTTACTTACCCCTCTTGCCCATACCTCTTATCTTTATTCTCCCAGTAGTTTCTCATATTCCCTTCCTAATGTGCCCAAGAGTCTGCTACTCACCTTCACTCTCATCTTTTCTGTCTTATCTCACATCCAGATTGCCCCACCAACACCACTCCCACCCATTTCTTTTACTTTTCCATGTCTGCTTTGTTTTCTTTCCTCCTTCTGTTTTCTCGCTGATTGTTCTGAGCCGAGCAGACAGGCATTGCCTTTGAGATGTATATAGACAGAATGCCTAATTAAAATCACTTTAAATGTAGTGCTTGTCAAACTGTAGTGATGGCTGTGAATTTAGTGTGCTACTTAAAACACCTCTTCATTCCTTCATATCGTTGTTGCTCTTTAAAGTCATTCCTAATCAATTTTCTAACATTCGGCTTCAAATTTGATTAATCACTATGCACTCATTAGGCACTCGCTGTGTAAGATGACAGCTAATTGATCTTTAAAGCTGCAGTGATCAATAAATACTTTTTTTTTTAGGTTGTAAATATTCTACATATATTTTGGTTCAGAGGTGGGACCAAGTCATTGTTTTGCAAGTCTCAAGTAAGTCTCAAGTCTTTATCCTCAAGTCTCAAGTAATGTCAGGCAAGTCAGAGTCGAGTCTCAAGTCACTGGTGTAAAAGTCCGAGTCAAGTCACAAGTCTGAAACTTTGAATTTCAAGTCCTTTCGAGTCTTTAAAAAAAAAAAACAACGAAAAAATAATGTTGCAGTTATGCTAAATGTAAATATTAGACCATGTAATTTTTAAATCTGTGTTTTTCTCAACACATGACAAAATAGTGAACTTAGAAAATATACACAAATTGTGAAATTGCACCTCTTTAAAATGCAGCTCAATTAAACCTAGCTCCAAGAATAATTTTCACCGACAGTTCTGAGATAAGCTGCATGTTATTCTTGGATGCGGTTGTAGGACCAGCTTTAAAATCGCATGACAAAAATATCATACACATTAAAAAAAACTGTATCACCAACGTAGCCTGGACAACATTTGCTAGTTAGATGAAGTCAGCTATCTCATCGTAGCATATTTATATGCATATTTATAATCATACGGTTCTTGGAGTGAGTGCATACACTCATGAAGTTTAGTAACTTCAGGTCACTGCAACAAGCCCAGGTACAGTTTACCGACGGATGGGTGCAGGACCTTGAAATGCACCGTGTAGAAAGTAAAGACCATCGTACGTATCATAAGTTTACCAGTCTCACAAATCGTCTTCATAAATACACATTCGTTAACCGTTTATTAATAGGACCTTTGAGCTCAACGGTAATTAATTAGTAGTGGAAATAATTTCTGGTAGCATCACAGAAATGTAGCAGTGACAATAATACTGTATGCTGTAATCGTACTGGGCAATTAGTGATACAAAAAACCTGTTTTATCCTGTGAATAAAAGCATATGTTTTTGTCAATGTACCATAATAACAGAAGCGAAACGCAATATTGTGTCAGGACAATTCACTATTTATGCACAATAAATAAAGGAGCATAGCGCGACAATTTCTGTTCAGCGCCAGACTTGCTTGTAACCTATATCACCAATTATGTTAAGAAAAATGACGCATTAACTACAACAGCAGACTGACCTTCGTGTAAATGCTTGGAGCAGACTAACCTGTGAGCTGGAGTGTTCTGGGACGTTATATTTGATCTTTGAATGGCTGCAATCCAGTCGCCTCTTTGTTACTTTGGAAACATGGCTCGAACAATTTCTCTTCAACGACGTAATCCGATAACAACCGATCTCTTTACCCGTCGGCTTCCCGTGGCTGTCATGCGACCGGCTATTGCAGTTAATAATACAACAGCTTCTTGACATTTTTGTGTTTCTTTTTATCGCTGTGTGACTGATTTTAATTGAAAGCCTGCGTGCGCTAGTACCGCTTGCCACGAGTTCCCAGAATCCTTTGCGGTTCTACCCGTGAATGACGTCACATTTTCAATCTCTATATAATATGCATGTTAAATTTTGTATTTGGGGTAAAATATCAAGTCTTTTCAAGTAAACCGGTTCAAGTCCAATTCAAGTCCCAAGTCATTGGTGTAAAAGTCCAAGTCAAGTCACAAGTCTTAGAACATTTTTTCAAGTCAAGTCTAAAGTCATAAAATTAATGACTCGAGTCTGACTCGAGTCCAAGTCATGTGACTCGAGTCCACACCTCTGTTTTGGTTCATACTTGTGATTTTTATGCTCAAACTCAGTTTTCATTGACCTTTCATCCCAGTAATTATTTTTAATACAAACTGATGGATATATAGGAGCATTTCACTTCTGTAGGGTTTTAAAAATTTGGGGGGGGCAGCGGGCTTTGCCCACATCAGAATATTTGATCGGTTGAAAATGTGTAGAAGAGTGATCGTCAGGCTCATGTGCAACCCCAATGACATATTTTGCATTGTTGCATTTTCCTGAGAAAGCTGCACCTATAATATCTATGTTGTTTTTCCTTCTATATTTGCATTTAAAGGTCTACTTTTCATGCGGTACTTGAGATTATGCTCTTCACTGGGTTCCTTTTGCATTTCCTGGTACAAAAAGTTTCAGCTTGAGCAGGAAACACGGCATTCAAACAAGCCAGGATCAATGTGGCGCTACAAGGTGGCATAAAGGTCAATTGATAAACCAATCAAGCAGTCTGCACGGGGGGAGAGACTGTGAGCATATCTGCTTTATCACCTCAGCTGGACTTTTAAACTGTGGAAGGAATAACCTTTCCCACACACTGAGATAAACCTGTCATATATGCTGTGCATCCCCCCCCCCCCCCTCCCGAAGAAGCAAAAGGAAAGTTTTAGGTGCTGCTATTTCACACGAGCACACTATATCCCACCTCAGCTTCAAAGACTTAAGATAGAAACGTTACCATAACAACCACAGTCTGTGAAGCAGCTGCAAATGCTCGCAGAACCACAGCCCTTCTGGATCCACGGTTTATTCTAGAGAAATGCTTCAGAAAGGATTAATAATTTGTCAGAAGCAAAAATATTCTGGCACAGGTGATATGGAAATCCTGAAATATACCAATTTCTTTTGCTTGCATTACTTTTTGCTGCTTTTGCCATTAGCTGGCTGGGTGTAACATTTCCTGCCATTTTGAATGATGACTGTGCTGTCAGATAATTCATCTAAGAAGTAAATAAATAAAGCAGCGACAGTTTGTAAGATTCAAATCAAGCAGCATTTTCAAGTATCTCTTGGCATCTTTTTCATCCTCTTTGAAGCATCCCAGGATGTTGTTTGCTGGACAAAGACATTTCCAAGGTGTACACTATGACATCATTTCAACACCTAATTAGACTCTAAAAATATCTGCAGATTCAGAAGGAAATCTACATCATCTTAAACACGCACAGGGATAATTTCCTCTCTTCAAAGCGCTTGGTTTTATAGAAACAAAGCTTCAATGTTATTAATAATCTCCATTTGCATCGGGTTATTTTTGGCTTTTTTCACGCAGGACAGCAACCATTAAGATTTCCTATTTGCCCGTTTTTCTTTCCCGTAGTGCATCTGTCTCTCGAGCCAGTTCTGGAGGAAGTCAAGCGAAGCAAACGCTATCTGGCTGGCCGTGAAGCCTGCACTGGAGGTTAGCGCTTATCACGGTGCAAGCAAGGGTGCAAAAAAACAAAGCCTGTGTAGACTTTTTATACTATATAACAAAGGAGGACAGATAGAAAAATGGAAGCAGCGTCATTTCATTGACACAAAGACACAGACTAGCCACACATCACACTGAAGGCACAGAGACATCCTACAGTCTCATGAGCCAACACTAACTATAGAAAAAGGAACAAATGTAAAGCTATAGCACTTTATCTTTGACACTAAAAAAAGAGCAGCAAATAAGTTCAGTTTTCTTTGTTGTACTCCGTCAGTTTTTTCACATCTTATCATTAAATACATTGGAGGGTTATTCAGTGGGAACCCACTGTGACAATCTGGAAGATGTTCAAAGAATTTCCATTTCTCTGAGGGAACTATTTTTACAGAAAACGTAGCCCTGCATGTTCACTAATTAGAGAGCGGGGCAGTAGCTGCTGTGTATATGGGAAGCAAGTAAAACATCATGTTGAAAAATAGATTGTGGCACAGGAGTTTGGACTATCAGTAATCAGATGCTGCTCAGTATGTCACGAGAATGTAACAGCTGAATTGTCCAACAGGAAAAAAGGGAAACGTATCAAGATAAAGGTCTGAGATGAAATGAGTTATTAACGCAGACCCAACACTACATTAAAACCACTGACAAGTGAAGTGAACAACATGGGATCATATTCCCACTGTGCAAGTTTCAGCTTTTAAATACTGGGTGCTTGGATTCATGTTGATGTTACCTGGACAGGTAGCATTGACCTGAACATCAAAGCAAAGCAGCTCCTCACTACTCCAACAGCGTTGTTCAGCAGTGGGTTATAGAACAAGACACCAGGATGTTGAAGCTACTTCCAAACTTTTGACATCCCAATCGAGTATTCATCAGAAAGGCCTAAACAAATCATTTAAAGAGTTTCCTAAAGGATGCTTTCACACAGTAATTAAGAGTGGGCATCAGTGATGTGGTTAGAAAGTGTTTCAGTTCTTTGCAGCTATGTTGGGAAATCAATGCCCCCGTTGTGCTCTGTGCCCCACGGGGCTCTATTTTGTTTCCTGTTTTATCTTGTGTAGCCACAATTGATTTTAACTGCTATACAGATGATACATGACTATATGTCACAGCAAAGCCCAACACAGATGCTACATTCATTCTAGACAAGACCGGATGGTTGGATGGAAAACAATTTCCACTTCTGAATTACTCGTTTTAATTGAATATGATCAGCACGGCAAACAACCACTCGTCTGAGCCGGCGCTGTTATCCAACGATATTTTAACCTACATTCAGCTGTTAGTGTTTTTGTTTAGCTGAGTTATTTAGTCAAAATTAGGTCATTCTTCTCATTTGCTGACCTAGAGGTCATCAATGCTTTTACATACTCCAAACGTGATTACTGAAGCACACTTTCAGATTCAGATTTAAACTGACAATAGACAAAATGGCAACAGCTCCAAGCCTTTAGAAACACACAACTGTGTCCCCGATCTTTCCCAGACACAAGTTTCTGTATCAGTCTGATCTGACATTTAATGGTGTTTTTACACAATGTACATAATGCTGGAAAGAGCAAGCAAGAAAACAGAGTTTTATTGTTTGGGGAATTCAGAGATTCAGTGTCACATGTCTCCCTGCATACTCTAACTGGACTCTGATACTTCTAAATCAAATATCCTGCTGCATGCTACATGTAAGGAGCGGCACCAATCGGCACACAGCCAATGCTTTTTATTCCCTTTTTCAGACAATTCAGAGCAGTTGAATTGGCCAGATAGGATTTCTTAAGTGAACTTTCCCTTTAAAACTTAACAGAGACCATACTAAATATCATCCATCATTCCATCTGTTCATTACTTTGGCAATTAATAATAATTATTAGGTTGTATATGCAAGTATGCATACTAGTTTGCTTTTAATGTAAAGTAGTATACCTAATCTTAACCCTCTCAGGCTCAAATTAAACTTTTTGTTGCTAATGCACAACCACGTCCTGCAGTGGTACTTCGGAGTAAAACAAACTCATAAAATATGTATGTGGGGTAATCAGGTTGTTAGTTTTTAACTGTTGCAAATCGGCAACGCCTACCTCGAGAGGGTTAAAGTTCTAGTTCAATTTAAAAAGAAGTATGGAGGTTTTTTCCTGACAGAATTATTTTCTGTTTCCTGCCAGAAAGAACCAGGTGTTCTGATGGTCTATGGATCAGAAGTGACAGACGTCTGACTGTGAAATGTATTCTGTATTAGACTTTTTTTGACAAAAACGGGCCAGTTTTTTTGAGAATTAGTGTGAAAAACAAATCACGAGTGAACGAGGACGTGAGAAACTAGATGGGAGTCAGAGTGGGAGGGGCCATGTGCTCATCGCAGCAACCTTTCTCATAGATGTTTTAGACAGAGAGAAATATTTCTTATATCTATCACAACTAATTAGCTTTGATCCTCAGAAATGTATAATCACTCCAACAGCAGGGCACCTTACACGTTTCCAGCTACCATTAATTTAATCAGTCATCTTCCTCAACAGCAGTGCTTCTCAGTTATTTTCTGTTACACCCCCTTTAGGTAGAAGAAGCCTTGGTCTCTTGTGTTCTGGGGGCCTCTGGATGTCTGGAGTTTTGATCTCCTCCATACCTGCTTCATGCCCTGGAGGACGGGGCTGTGGCCCCCCCACACCCTCTAGCAGATCATTACATGAAGGAACCTTTTAAAAACAAGCGCGTCCATGCTCACAGGTGTACACACGGGTGATCACACCCACAAACTACACCCTTTTTGGCTCCTACCTCAAAGCACACTGTGTTCTGTTGATCTTATGTGCTGCACAATAATGTTTAATATTTAGTATTTACTGTCATATTCCCATATATCATTGTGATGTTGTTTATTCTATAACTCTTGTTCTCTTCTGCTTGTTTTCTTTTTTCTTTCTCAGCAGGTGATCCAGGTGATCGATATATGCATTTTTTTTCTTTTTTTTCTCTGCCCGTTCTGTTGGTTTTTGTCTTTTGCCCTTCTCCCCCGTCCCTCTTCTCAGCTGTTTCTCTTTCCCTCTTTCTTTCTCCCCTTCTTTCCCCCAGTCAAGTCTGTCCCGTATTCAGTAAGTGAAAATAAAATAAACAATAAAAGGTGAATCAAATGGACCATTACAGCAAGGCTGGGATGGTCAGTTTGGTAAAGTAAATCCGTTGGGCATCTTTCTTTGCCTTTAGACAACAATTCTGATGGCAAAAGAGCCAAACGGGACAGGCAAAAGAAAAAGAAAAAAAAAAGGTAGAAGAAGCCCCGCCCACTCTACTCCATGTATATAAATAGTATCATTTGTCTATTAAATCGTTATTGTAACTACATCTCTGCATAACATTGTATCCTTATTAAGATTAAAGTTAAAACAAAGAAGAAAAATAGATCAGATAAACATTTTTTGACACAGTAGGCGCGCCGGTCCATACTTGTCTCCCGCCGTAGTCACATCGAAGCTGTGCGCTGCACACGCATCGTCATATTTCCGTGTCTTAGCTTTCGGGAGACTTTAGTTTGTCCCGTTATCTCCGTCTCTTTTCATCACTGTTAAATATTTTTTCCATTTTTCTTGAGGGTTTGTTACTAAACTTCATATCTCGTGCTCATTGCTGTGTGTGCATGCTCGGTGCAAAAAACCTTGCCACCTACTGTAGTGGATGTGCAATTACACTTTATTCAAGTACATTCCTACAGCAACCCTGAATATGCATTCTCTCTTTGTTTCCACATGCACATCAAGTCTGATTGCAGAAACATATTTTGCTTCATTCAGCAAACGAGTAACAGGAAAAAGACTCTGTCGCCTTAATCTTTTATCTCTGAACTAATGTTCACCACTCTGGTGTCAGCAGGAACAGAGAGCAGTAGTGAGACAGAGTTTAACTGTCGCTGCAAATCTTCACTGAGGTGACACAATATGGGGGCAGGAGGACAGCTGATTAACACCAGGCTACAATTCCTTTTAATGACATTTTTCCATTGAACAGTATATAGTGATGGCGTGGCGTCAGGGGTGAAATGAGAAGGGAAAGAACACAAAGAACTGCTCAGTCGCTGATAGCATATCATGAGCGAACACAGGTGTGCACAGCTCAATGCTGCAGAAACGCTAAAAGGCTGAGAAGTGAGCTTTGTATAATTAAAACTGCAGTATGTCGTCCTATCAGGGACATTATGCCATCCATCAAGCGCCTGATCCGTTGGATTGGCTCGACACAAGCCAGCATGCTGATAGCTTGTGGGCTGCTTACATTGACATATGCTGTGACAATGCTGGGTTAGCAGACACTGGGGTGTGGTGCTGATGCCACTTCAGTGCACCATCCATTACCGTTATGCCTTCCACCTGGCTGATCGACCATGTTTGGGGGATCATTCAAGGCCACAGAGGATTTTTTTTTTTTAAGTGGTGAGGAAACTTGACAGCACAGATAAAAGCCAACTGTGTGCTGGTCTTTGCTCCATCACTTATTCTTTCTGTTTTCTGTAAACCTTAAACCTCAGTTTCTGTACTTTGAAGAAAAACGCTGTACGTTAGAGCACTTTTATAGCAATGTTACCTGCTCTGTGATGCTATCCTCCTTAGCCCTTTGACAGTCTGTCAAGACAGGAGGTTTGCTCCTAAACTTTTACATTTCCCAGTTGTCTGTGTTTTGCAGGTAACATGTAAAGATCTTCATCAAATATAAACTAGTGTTTTTATTCCAAACTCACTTATTGTATAATTTCGTTGTTTATACTACAAAGTAGCTTCCATATTATTTTTTCTAATTTTAACTTAAATCAATCGATTATGTTATTATATGAATAACAACAGTGAGGTTCACACCCATGAGTTTGGGAAAGCTTCTAAATTTGAAAGTAATTACTTTTCAAGTGATACATTTTCTACCTTAGTTGTTATAAATTGGCATCCTGGAAACACAATTACAATGTTCACATTTTGGACAGAGAAGACAGATGGCTTCTTTCACTCCTCTTTCAAACCATCTATGGCTGTATCCCAATTCAGGGTGTGCAGCCTTAAAGTACGCATTTTAAGGCCGATTACGTCACAGCGACGCGACGAAGGCTGTCCCAATCCAAAGGCTGCTCGAAATGCGACCCTGAAATGCGTCCTTCATTTCCCTGAATTTTAAGGATGTGGCGGTGTAGACTTCGTGGCCCAACATATCCCAGAATGCATAGCGCGGCGGTGGGGGTGGATAATTTTGCCGAAAAAAAACGGCGGATGAGGGGCGCCCGAAGAGTGAACTTTAAGTAAGTACTGAATATTATGTCACTTATTTATGTGCAAATGTTTAATAACGAAGAACATTAAACATTACTGTTGGCCACATGTCGGCAAAGTTATGTGACATTAGTGACGTTTGTACTAACTTGGTTTTAAAGCCTTTACTTTAAAATATACGCCGTTCAATAGCTGAGCTTAATCTCACAGAGAATGATCAAAGCTCATGTAGAAACAAACAAACGAATGAACAAAAGATTTTCACCTTCATTTCTGTCAAACAAAGCTGTATGACACGTTTCCAGCTGTTAGTCATGGTTGTCATGGTTGCTAGGCAACCTGGGCAGCGCAACGGAGGCTAGACCGTCCCATTTCACAAGCCTCGCACTTCCGGCCTTAGCGGTCTTTGAGTACGCGGCCCTTGAGGATCGTTGAGGCTGCGTCCTTTAAGGCTGCAGACCCTGAATTGGGATACAGCCTATGTCCACTGTGAACAACCATCTTTGAACAGAGGGCGGGGCTTACCACACCAACTGTCTGCCATCTAGTTTTGAGATCCCTTCCCAGACGCCTTAACGCCCACTCACATCCAGGGTCATTTGACCTCAGTAAATCACATGATAGGGTGGGGTTAGGTGTCACAGTTGGTTCACCTGGCAACTTGGCTGATTGTGACCCACACCTGTTTTTACACCTTGGCTCATGTGATTAGGTAGAGGATCAATAGGGGGCCCACGACCCACCCGGGGACACTCCCATAGGGCTTAAATCTGGGACTCTTCACCAGTTGCTCTTAGAACTGAAGAAGCTTCTCGGATGAAACGTCTTCAAGGAAACTTAAACAAGTCCAGACGCTTTTCTTTCCAAGCCTTTCCGAAGCCTTTCTTCTTCTAACGAGAACATTTAGAACCATGTGAGTAAAAGTCGTTGTCTCACTATTAATGCTAATCTGATTTTAAATATACAAGAAAAAAATGAATCAAAGGCCACATCTGTTGTTGTGTCAGTATGGACTGCTGTGCTGGTACTGCAGCAGTTTAAACTGTGGATGATAAATACTTCGCTGATATAACATGAACATCACTTATCAAAAGATTTTTTGTTGTTGTGGCGTCTCAGCTAATGGACACTGTTCTCCCCAGAGCGATGCTGCTGTCCTGGGAGGAAAAGAAAACTCTTCCTGTTCTGTATTCAAGATGGCACTCCACAAGAAATATGAGGAATGGGATGAAGTAAAGAGGATTTATGCACCTAATGGGAAAATGACACATGATATGAGGTAGTAAGGACTGGAAAACAAACTGGCAGCTTATGCAGATCCTTTTGTAGTGTTGTGTTCTGCTCTTGGATTTAAACTTTTTTCTACTCAGAGAAAACCACTGACATGGAAAAAAAAATACATTATTGTCAAAGAAAAAAAGAGCTCAGTCCATTTCTGTGAAACAGCCCCATCAGACTGCATAGTTCCACAGAAAGCATAAACTGTCACTGTGGTGACGTTCCAGAGAGACAGCGCTGCTCGACGTGCTCGGACTGGAGCTTCAGAAAGCCTGAATGTCTCAGCTTATCATCCGGTGCCATCGCGGGTCACCGGCAGAGTGCATCACTTTGTGCCAACAACAGTAGCCCGACAAGCAAAACAGTTGGTGCCATGTGTTGCATGGCATGATTCATTTTGACATGCCTGGCATCCAACGTCCTCACAGCCAAGCCTTTATAAGTGACTCATTTCTGAGAGTCAGCTCGGACTCCTCGCTGAGGCCATCCATGGTCTGCCAGTGCTGAACAAAACCCTAAATAAACACTGGTGGCAAATGGAAGATTTACTCCGACTGAACAGATGCAGGGATGAATTACTCCAGGATGTACAATGATACTAACATCTATTACTTTACCTTAACTAGGATTAAGCGTTATGGGTATACGAGATCTCCTCTCAACCTTTCAGCTCAGATCAAATGTGGTACCCTAGAGATGGGCTTTTTTTAAGCCTGAGTGATGCAAACAGTCTGTCACACTACAAACCATAAATCTGACCATTCTCTTAAAAGACAATGAAAAACATGTAGCAGTTATTTTAATCTGTGAAGACCAAACAAAACAGAAAGCATCACACAGATATAACTAACAAGAAGTAATGTGATTAGAGCGCTCTGGACGTGCTCGTAGGTGGATAATATATTCTTTGAATAGAGCTGGACTTGCTGATTAATTTACTGCAGCAGTACCATGGTGGCAAGTCCAGGTTTAGCTCCAGATATAAAGGTGGTGTCAATTATCTCTTATAACTCTCTGCAAGAAAGAAAATAAGCATGTTTAACAAGTTTACAGCTTTTTATTTTACAGGATAATGTTATCATTTGAGGATTGAGAGGCGTCATTAAGAGAGATCCTCAGCTCGCTGAGATGATCGAATTAGCTTAGTGAAAGTGTTAAGTATGGATTTAATACACAAAAGATGTAAATGACATTTCTGCCATCTTAGCTTTTTGAAACCATATCTCACAAATGCTTAACAAATTGTGACGGACAAGTCTTTAGTCAGTAAGTATACTCTGTTTAGCATCCCCTTATATGCTAATGAGGCTTCACCTCCTGCTGTCCATTTATATATATTTTATTTATTGTTTACTCTATTTAATTTGTAAAATATGTATACACACACACACACACACACACACACACACACACACACACACACACACACACACACACACACACACACACACACACACACACAGAAAAACATATTTAGTATACACATCCAGTAATGCATACACTCTTATATTGTACTTGTATTTATTGCTCTCAGATTTAGCCATTCTTATATTTTGCTTGTTTTATGTTATTGTATTTTTTGCACACCTCTGTTGCTTGTGAAGCTCGCACACAAGAATTTCACTCGCATGTACTGTACCAGTGTACCTGCACATGTGAAAGTGATTTGATTTGATTTGATTTGATGTGAGAAGAAAAATGCAGTTTTAAGGCAATTTTGCTGTCACTTTTCAGGCTTGCGAGCTGTGTCCATCTTTTAACAAAGTCTTTGATCATTAATAAAGAAGGATAACGTGACAGTCAGCTTGAATACCTCCTTACGGCTGCAACATGATTGTGGAATGAAAATGAGCCAAACTTAAAATACACCATCCATCCATCCATCCATCCATCCATGCATCCATCCATCCATCCATCCATCCATCTTCTTCCACTTATCCGGGGCTGGGTTGCAGGAGGCAGCAGCCTAATCAGAGAAGCCCAGACCTCCCACTCCCCAGCCACCTGCTCCAGTTTGTCCAGGGGAACACCAAGGTGTTCCCAGGCCAGCCGAGAGATATAATCCTTCCAGCGTGTCCTGGGTCTGCCCCGGAGCCTCCTCCCAGTGGGACATGCCTGGAACACCTCACCGAACCACCTCAACTGGCTCCTTTCGATGTGGAGGAGCAGTGGCTCTATTCTGAGCCCCTCTCAGATGGTTGAACTCCTCACCCTATCTCTAAGAGGCCAGCCACCCTTTGGAGGAAGCTCATTTCTGCCGCTTGTATCCTCGATCTTGTCCTTTCGGTCACTACCCACAGCTCGTGGCCATAGGTGAGGGTGGGGACTTAGATCAACCGGTAAATTGAGAGCTTCGCTTTTACGCTCAGCTCTGTCTTCACCACGACATCGCTGTGGCCGCTGCACCAATCTCTCTGTCGATCTTCCCGCTCCCGTCTCCTGTCATACTTAAACTCCTCCTCCAGTTTACAATACACCTGCAGCTCGAAATCTTTTAACCACATTTTTTCTTTCAATTTCTTTTCTTTTCCTACCTTTTAAAAAAAAGGAACTTTTACACTCATGAGATAACAATTCTTATTCTTTCCTAATTGGTTCCAAAGAGAAATAAACCCCATTGTGATATCAGACAAAAATGTCACACTTGTTACTCCTCGTTCCCTCCTTCAGTCTGCAGTGCGTCCACTGTAACTGACTTATTTCCTTGCAGGGGGGGGGGGGGATTCTTCCTAACCGTTCTCGACCAACAAACCTGACATCATTTTAAATGTGCAGTCATGCCAAAAGGCTGCTGGTGTTACTGAGGTTTTAACAAGGCGACCGCTTTTTGCCCTACTGGTGATTCCCCAAATAACCTTTTCTAGGGACATTATTCAAAATCTCAATGACATAAGAATTTAGAGTTCAATTCAAAATTTAAATATAATTTATCATTACATTTATAAAAATCACCTTTTTTTCATTTTCACAAGATATTCTGATTTGTCTCATTTAATAATTTAACATTTCCTTTCACAGCATAGAAAAGAGATACTTTTTTTTTAAAATCATGCATTGCTTGAATGATTCACTTCTCACATAGGAGAATAAAAAAGACATTTGAAGCAGCCTTTATATATCAGGCCAGGCTTCAGTGCAGCTGTGAGAGACTTTCTGTAAACTGATTAGAGCAGGAAAAGGTCACCCAGTAGCCTTGGAGAAAAAGAGATAAAAGCCTGATTGGATTGGTTCATGCTCTAATTTTGACCATCACACTTTTCACTTAGTTATTTAATTGAGCATAGAAGCAGGGAGACGATGAGCCTCTATGCTCGTTTCATTCTGTCTCCGAATGCTGCTGAAAAAAAAAAGAGCAGACTTATCAAAATGGATTAGAAGTGCCAGGATCGCTGTGTTCATGTGATGCACAATGTGCCCGAAAGATGGAAATTGATCACAATCTATAATGAAGTTTTGTAAGAATAACAACAACACGAGACATGAGTTCCTTATCAAGGGTAAAAAGGGAAAAGAGAAGTCAGCTGCACATGAAAAATTCAATGCAGCAATATCAGACTGGTGTTCCCAGCACACAGTGTTTTATGAGCAGTCAAACGTTCTTCTACCTACAGCAGTGCAATTCATCCACAGCTCGGATTTTATATGTTGGAATATCGACACGAGCGAATCAGATGATTTCAGGCGGGGCGTTCTTTGTGTAGAAATTTAATTACATCTTCTTTTTTTTAGTGATAATTTACACTTTGGGCATGTATTAAAATGATTTACAACAGTGGAGCATCTCTGCCTGGTTTTGTAAACAGCAAACAGTTGTGTCAGTTAATGACAGTGAATGTTTGTGTCAGCCTTGTGTAGTTACGTGTTAGAGGTTCATCAATGAGGAGAACATGGTTCACGTCCAGGCTGAGACTGGCTGAGACTGCTGTTTAAATGACAGACCAGACCATCGCTAAAGGATACCTTGTGTACACAGGGACACGCTGCAGGTGTTGATTAAATGTCATATATATGTGACACTAGAGGAACGAGAACGGGTTGGTAATGCACACGTTGGATTATTTGGGTATCGGGGTTTCTAGACAAGTTAGACAAGATCGATACCGCTCTCATGTCAGCGCTTTAACTTTTGAGGTAAAGGTGGAAAGTCAATTAGCTTCACATAAACACTGGAAGCAAAGGGAAACTGCCAAGCCAACTCCAGAGTTCAAAGGTATGCTAAACAGCACTTTTAAGCCTCAGAAATGACTCAGGGCTGAAAATATTTTAACATCCAACACACTGACTTCCTGGAGTCTCTGTAAGGAACCAGTGCCATTCTCTGGTGACATTTACAACTTAACTATCAGCCTTAACCCTGAATGTTGAAAAAAAAATTAAAAACTGGAGTGTTTATTGAACCTTCTAATAATAATAATAATGGATACTTTATTGATCCCCATGGGGAAATTACTTGTTTTTCTCTGCATTTGACCCATTCACTCAGTGAAGCAGTGGGCAGCCCACTAAGCAGGCGCCCGGGGAGCAGTGTGTAGGGACGGTACCTTGCTCAGGGGTACCTCAGGGTAGTCGTTAAGTGGATTCGAACCGCCGACCTTCCGATCATGGGGCGACCACTTTACCTACTGAGCTATCCCTGCCCCTTCTGAATGAAAAATAAATAGATATCAATTTACATGTATGAGTTTTCATTTTGTATAGTTTTTGTGCAATTTATTCCTCAAATACATCAATGGGGCTCGGGGTTAAAATCTAAAAAATCTCGTATCAAAGATGATACACCAGGGGTGCCTCTAGTGTTTTTTCATACGGGTGGCCATATGGGGGCCAAATATTGGGGTGGCACACCAAAAACAGAGTTTCCAGTTTTATTATGCTGTTGTCAAATGTAGGTTACTGAAAAATAATTATATGTCACGTTAATTTCCCGCTATTAAAGCTGACATCACTGAAAATGGGTACATATGAAAACTAAAAAAGATTTTGAAATCCATAATAATCTGTTTTAATTAATTAATTGATTGACTGAAAGTCCCGACCGCCGCTTTAATGATTCTCAGCCGAGCGGAGCACGAGCAGCTTAAGATTCACTGCCCCAGAATGGAGTCGGCTTTAAGAACAAACTTGTTCATGAAAGAGAAATAATCATTAAAGCACGTACGAGTGGGAACTGCTGCCTGTCTCTGTGGTGGCCCTGAGACGCACCAGTGATCTGTCCAGGGATTGGCACCAGCTTTTCTGCGACCTGATATGGATCAAATACCTGAAAATAATGTGGTAAACAATTCTATCAGTCACTGAGGTCAGCAGTTCCCTCGCTGGAAATAAGATAAGAAATTTCAAACCCCACACAGAGTGTTTCAGAACCAACTAGCAAAATAATCTTTCAGCTTCACACTTATTCAAAACAGTTTTATCTGCCTGTCAGGTTTATTAGAATTATTACCAACATGGGACAGTCATGCTTTTACCTGTATGTTTGTAATTTGCTAATAAAAGGGTTGATATTGTTGTGTATATAATTATTTGTAGTTCTCTGATCTTTAGCAACCTTTGCTCTGTTTGCTGAAGTAAATGTGATTTTCTCTTATTGTTCTCGTAGCACGTTCCTTAAATATTGTATCATTTCCATGCTGCAGAATCCTATCTGAAGAGTTATCTTTGTTCTCAGCATGAAAAGCTCAAAAACCACTCCACGCCGCCTGTTGTTGCAGGAGCAGAATCTACTTTGTTGCCTTGATTGCAGAAAGGAAATAAAGGATCTTGTATTGACGCAGAGAATTAGGACCATTAGGTCTCATTAAGAGACTCAATCAGGACCTGCTTGTGTGCTTTTCCCGATATTCAGCTTGATAGGGAAGATAGGGAAGAAGCCCGAAGTGATCGTTACAAAAGAGTAGCACATTCTGTCAGCCCCTGAGACACAGTGAATGCTGCCCAAGAATTTCCAATTTCTTAAGCCACTGAGATGGGGAAATATCCCCAAAAAAGCACCAGGCAAAGCAATCTTGCACTACTCGTGCTGCTGCTGTTATTGTTGTTGTTGTTTTTGTTGTTGCATCATGGGAAGAAATAGAAAGAGAGGGAGATCAACAAGAACAAGGTAGGAATGACTATCCATTTGATCTTTTCTGTTTTTTGAAATTGATCAGCATTACAGAAAAGCCTTCTGAATGCAAAATAAGATGGCGCGTGTGTGTGTGCGTGTGTGTGTGTGTGTGTGTGTGTGTGTGTGTGTGTGTGTGTGTGTGTGTGTGTGTGTGTGTGTGTGTGTCGGGGGGAAAGTCATTTTTATTCATGACTGTGAAGACACCAACATAGTTTTATGGAGTGTTTTCCTTCATGCTCGTCTTTTGCACGGAGCTAAATCGAAATGTTAAAAGTGGAACTTCACTCTGTGCTATAGTATTAAACTTTTGCTCTTCAGCTGTTTCTCCTGGCTGCTGTTCTTTTTCTATCCAAACCAGCATACGCTATAAATAGGGATCCTCAGAAAAGCAAGGTAATAAATGTGTCAGGATTTTGCAATGAAGAAGGATGCCTTTGTTGTTAAGTTCTCCATTGGGCTGATGTATCATTGAGGTTGAGCTCTCATTATCAACTCCAAGGATTATAGGTCCTAACTCTCTCAGAGGAGAGAACTGTCTGCACTTTGTGAATCAGGTGCAATTCAGCAGCACAGATACTCTCTCACAGTTAAAAAGGGACATATCTTCTTCTGCCTCTCTGTTCTCTCCACCCCTCCCCTCTCCCCTGCATTTCTTCCTGCCGTCTTTCCCCTCTTGGCCATTTTCCTGCCCCCTATCTCTATTGCCTGCTTTCATTTCTTTCATGCTGTCTAAAAGTTCAGAGCTTTCATTGACTTTGCTGACTCTCACCAAGCTCTGAAGACCACTGGAGTGCGGACTTCCAATCCTGAAGCTGACATCTCTTCTCAATTAAATCTGGCACCTTAGCTGCAGATTGTGATGGCTTTTGTGGTCAATTAAAGGAAGAAGGGTCCCGTGTAGAAAGGCTCGGAGCTACAGCTATGCTGACGATTGTCTTGGATCTGACCAAATGTGATATTTAACAATGTGAAATTCCATTTCCTCAAACGTGCACGTTACATCTAAGTGTAATAAAAGTGAACATACTTTGTGCCAAGTCAAAGTTGCCTATAGGCAAAAATTACAGACCAATAGCTTTTCTTATACAGCAGCCATCGTTAACACAATTAACCTAAAGTCTGGGTCCACTGAAGCCACGAAATAATCCACAGATTACCTCAAGTTATTTTGCAGATACATTATCTGACAGGTAGGAAAAACAGATTGTCAACAATAATCGGAATCCTAGGAGGACTTTGAGGAAATCTAAGAGGACTTTGTCAGGTTCTATTCCAATACTAATAATGAGTAGAAGCAGTGATTGATATTTTATCTGCTGCAAAGCATGAGCTCTTTGGGGTCTCCAGAAAGGTTTTTCTCATTTCTTTATATTTTGCTTGCTGGGAGTCAGATTTACTACCAAAAGTGATCTTGAGCAATAATTCTCCAGCTTTCCAAAGGTCAAAGTTTCTCTTTGTCACTAAATTTCGGTCCAGTCCTTGTGCCGGACCATTTACCATTTTCAGTGGATTCATTTATGTGTTTGTTTGTTTGTTTGTTTCTGGGCCATTGAACACTGAATTATTCAATCATAAGAATCTAACTCAAGGAATTAACTTCTGTTGTTTCAACACATAAAAGACAACTTAGAAAAGAACCTGTTTTAAATTAAGGCATGCTGTTAGTTAGTCTGCTAGTTGAATCTATGACAAATGCCAAAGATAATATACTGCAGTTTGCCCACAATGGCAAGATCTGCAAGGTGTGTCCTTAAAAATTTGAAGAAACTGAACAAGTGGAGAAGTGGCGAGGTTGTAAAAAACAAAAAAACCCTACAAGAGAGGAACGGTTGTGCTGTTGGGGACTGATTGAATTATGAATGCAGAAAATATTTATTTTCATCATTAAATACCATCTGGAAACACCTACCATAGGCTTTATTGCTTAGAATACCAATGATCCCAAACACAGTGCGAATGTAGTTTAAGTATACCCAGACAGAATAAAGCACTGTCAGCCATGGAGTGGTGCTCCCCAAAGCCTGGACCTCAACATCACTGAAGCAGTGTTGGATCATCTTGACAGAGAGCAGAACAAAAGGCAGAAACATCTAAATAAGAGCTTTGAACTCCCTTTAAGAAGCCCGGAGAACTATTCCCGAAGATGCTTAAAGAAACTGCAAGACTGGCTAACACAGTTCAGGCTGTGCTGAAGAATAAAGTGAACAAATATTACATTTCAAGCTTGTCACAATTATATAAACATTGTATACAAAACAAGGTTTCTGTGTATGTTTGCACATGTTTTACTGTAAATGAGGTATTATTGCAAAATTATGTCTATTTTTTTTTTATTTCAAGCCAATAGTTGATTATAGGAGATCATATTGGGACATTTACCAAAAGCTTGGTGGAGGCAAAACAAGGTGAACAGAAGACTGAGTCCTGGAATCGTTCTTGGTCATTTATAGGTTAGCCGTTGTCTGCTGAAAGCACTTTTTTTATGTTTTTTACTAAGATGAGCACTATATATTCACTTGGTTAATGCATTCCAGCATGCTGTCCAGTCATCCGAATAAAAGCAACTTCCCTGCCCATAACAAAAAAGCAGCCTTTGTGGTTTTGGCTGCCATTAGGTTTGTGTAACACTGGATAATGTGAGGTTTGCCACTGAAGCTTTCCAGGGATGAATGCAAACACTGGTAACAACATCTGACAAGAAGTGGCAGCAGTGAATTATTATCAGCTGCTCCTGATCCAGTCCATGCTGAGCTAAAATGTAGCATTAAGCCTTCCCTCGTGACAGATAATGGAAGGAGATGGAAATGGGGTTCGCTTTGGGGCTCAATTCAGCTGATCTACAACCCAACAACAAACCACAACAACACCATCAAGCAACATTCAAAACATTAGTAGCCGTAATTGGACTTCAAATCAATGCAGTTTGGACCTTGCTACTTGTTTAGGCCAGTATGTGACTTTGAGAACTTGCAGATCATTCATTTTTCAACAGTAACAAAGAGTCAGTGCACTTAGAGTCTATTCCTACATCCCTAGTGTGGAAGCAGCACTATTCTCCGTACAAACACACACACACAGGTTGACATGTGAATGCAGGATGCAGAAAACCAAAACTCTTTTCGACACTTTGGCAGGTGACAAAATTCTGCCTCAGAACACAAATATCATGTCTGAGGGAAGAAATATTGTCATGAATTTCTTCATTTTATGTTCAACTAGTAAAAAATAAGTTCTAAACTGCTGTCTGTCAGCCCAAAGGGCTTTGTTGAGTTATGGTAAACAGGAGAGAGCTGTGTGTTCAGGAGAAAACAAAAAAAACATTTAACATAGCTGTTGGGAAATGTCATGAATCCTCGTGTCTTTATGTGGCGTCAACACACAAACTGTGTCTCTCTAAAAATCCAGGAAAATGGGATTTACGGTCATTGTAAAAATCAATTAAATAAAGCCTCTGGAAGCTAGCTGAAAGCTAAGAAGTTTACATTGAACTCAAATCATGTTTGGAAATGTGTGTTTTGTTACTATGACCTGAAATCCTCCCTTAAATCGAGGCTTTGGTTCTGATACATGCCACCAAGCTCTGTGGAGAGCTTTTCTAATAAAATGTAACCCTCTCACACATCGTGAGGAAAGATTTGTACTTTTTCTGGTGTACTTTTACTCATTTTCTTCAGGATTCCCATCAACAACAATAATGATAATAATAATAATGATAATAATAATCATCATCATCATCATACCGGCGCATTGAGACACTATATGCTCACAGCATCTTTGTGGAGATTGTCTTTTCAGTCCAATAGTGATGGTAAATTGAGCAAAATGTTACACTGCTTCCTGATTGTATTTCCTAGAAAGTGCAAACAGTAAGAAATTAAATGTAAAGAAAACGTCTGTTATTCCATTTAGAACTGACAAAGCGAGCACAGTTCCATGTGCATCAAGGGCATTAGGGGGTGGGTGAAGGCAGGGCCAAAGCTGTGCCCTCATCATGTGGCCATGACCTTCACATTTTTCCACATAATTTCTGTCTAAACTGGTCTGAACCCCTTTAAGACTGCTTTGTACCAACCCTCCAGCTCAGATTTGTGAGATAATTAACAGATGGCACATCGTCCTAAAGGATAACTTTAAGGGGAAAAAATTTACACTGGTTGAGTTTTTTGCTCTTTACCGGTGGTGATGATGCAGCACTATGTTTTTATTGCACCTTGTAAGAATATATGATTGGCAATTTTTTTTTCCAGCTGAGGGTTGCAAATTTGCTGGAGCTGTTGTAGAGAAAGAGGGGAGGTACACCCTGGCCCAGTCACCAGTCCATCACAGGGCGAACACACACTCATATCAACCTGATCAATAATCAAACAAAATTGAAAACTGGGAATTTCATGGTGATGATGTGAAGGAGGCACATGTTTGAAAACTGTACTTCCACATTGATTTTATGCTACATTTTATGTCTCTGTATGCATGCTACACATTCAACTGTATTATATTATTATATATTTTGTTCTTGTCATGTAATTGTTGCAGTGCAGACATATGAACTTTAGATGTTCATCATCCACACGAGGGTGCAGTTTTGGAGTGTCCATGTACTTTTGGAAATATAGTCATGAGGTAATTCCTTAAAAACCTTAAGCCTTCCCACATTTCTGGGTGGGCAGATGTCCAAAAATCCATAATACACTTGATGAATTAAAATGGCAGCGTGCCCACTCAAAGGAAAAAAAATCCTCAGCTGAATTTTTGCCACAGGCCCTACAGGGAGAGTTACAACAGCTTCCTCAGTTACTGATGATGATACATCACAGCATTGGACAGGTTGTGGGTATGAATTTACACAGGTGTACTTAATATTTCATGTTATAAATAAAGATGGTATACACATATAAAACCTCCTTCCACTCTGGGTTTGTTGTCAGAAATGATACATTCATGAAAAGAATCTAAATGTACGTCTTCGTCTGCTTTGGCAAATCATACGCTCATGTACCCATTATAACATGAACACGGATATTACTGTAGCTCCTCATTTATTTATATTTAGTTCACTTGTGTCCATTTGTTCATCCGTGTGTGTGAGAACATTTCCTCTCTCTTCATTATACAGACTATATTTAGAGTCTGCAAACAAGCTGCTGTGTACTCAGAAACCTGTTGTGCATCGTTATTTATTGTATCAACGTATGAATCCGACTCCTGTTTGAATCTGTTTTTCTTCTCTGGGAAAATTATATATTTAGGAGCATCTGTCAGGTTCTGCTGCATTTCAGTGCTTTTAGCCGGCTCAGAGGAGTCTGTCGGGGGCTGGAGCAGCCAGTGACCTTTCAGACAGCCAACACACACACACAGACGCACGCACACAACAGCCCCCAGTCACCCCTTCAGCTTTAACATGCCGTGTGAAGGCTCCGCTGAAGGCTCCCTGACACCCACCAGCTCCAGCATGTCTCTTTTTGGATGCACATGACACGGAAGATACACACTGGTTTGCTCGCATGCACTGTCACACAATAAAACCACACAAAACTGTCTCAACATCCTGCCAGCCTTATGCATGCGGTCACATGCCTTTCAGATGCTGGCTCTCTCTCTCTTTGCTCTGCTATCTCTCCTCTTTGTTTTCACGCAGTCACATGCGAACACACTCAGTGGATCAATCTGCACAGATTGGATTGATGGCCTGCGGGCCTTCTGCTGACTAAGACGTTGCCAACTATGGTGAGTTATTGGGAAATTATGTCTAGCTGCCACTCTATCTGCACTGGTGATCCACTTTGTCAATCCTAATCTTTAGCTGCTGTCATCGTAGCACCACCCAGCTCGCCTCTGTGACCCGGCACTGCCTGGCGAGACAGAGCGGATGCCGCTATGGGTGTGATGAATGCATTCTAATGAGGTTGTTTTGATCAGTATAAGGGTCTCCCAAAGAGAAGCGTTGCATTTGCTAGATGAATTTCAGTCTGATTGAGATGCGGGAAATTAAGGCAGATGTTAAGTGAAATAAAAATCCTGACAAGGCTGAAACAGTGAAAGGGGGATAAAAGCAACCCAGTGCCTGTGTGTGGTCAGAGGGTTGATGAAACAAAGGCGCACAGAATTTCTTTTCCTTTCATGCTCGGTCATTTCCATATGTCCCCCTTGCTCTCCTGCCCATCCATCACATTTTACTCTGGGCAAGACAGCTGTCTGGGGCTGAAGCATATTCACAGTTCAGCAGTCCATCAAATTGCACCAAATACAGTAATTCTTCAGTCAAGCTGGAGGAGAGGGTGGAGGGGTGGGAGGCACAAAGTGTCAAGGAGGCAGAGCTGTGTTGGTGAGCCCTCTTACTTTAACCCTTTGAACACCCCGAGGCTTATGATGTGGTCACTTTACATTTGACGTACAACATCTGGAAAAAGGCCAAATGTCATTTCCTGTCAGAGTGCATCGGATTGTGTGAATGCAGAAGTCAGAGCAAGATCTCGAAATAATAGTTGTGCACCTTATGAAAGACGAAAAGCTCAACGTTTGTGTCGTGAAAGTATGTGTCTTTGTACCTGGCACCTTGGTAAATTATGCCGAACACATAATCTGGTCCTAAACAGGTTAGAGGTCTTATTACTTGTCATATGACTATGTTAACATATGTGCAACCTGTCGAGGGCTATCTCAATAACACAGCTGGATGTCGAGCAGCTGTAAATTGGAATTTGCACACATTCAGCTGCCGATGCAAAAGAAGAATGAAATGTTCTGTGTTCGGTCTCAGTCTGATGTTGTTTCATTGAGGCTGTATGGAAAAAAGGCTAAAGCAGCAAAGTTTAAGACACTGATCAGTTACTTTTGTAGGCAATAAGAATCTTTAGTCATATCAGTTTCATCGAGTCACAATCTAAATGTATCAATTTTAGTTTCTCTGATGTGCCACTGAAATGTTAGAAGCATGACATGAAAACATGACAATACATTTATCGTTAACAACCATTCTATATGTATTTATTCAAGGCAATACATACATACATTTATTTCGTTAATAGATATTTGTGGCTATGGACAACAACAACATTATTGTCCATAATTAATTATATATGAGTTGCCACTGGAGAGTGACGTACAACAAGAGCCGAAGATATCACACCGACAGCAAATACTCAGATATGAGGGTCAGCGTATTTTTAAAGATCCGAGTGATGTTTGGGTCTTTTTTGCAGATGAAACCAAAGAAAAAAGAAATGGATGGTCTTAACAGATTATCTTTGAGATATGAATAATTGTACCACTTAGATTATGGCATAGTATACTCTGTAGCATCCTGTTGTTTTAACAGTAATTAAATAAAGCACCTCACCACTTATTACAATTATTTTATGTTTTATGGACAGTGAATTTGTTAGTTATTTCTGCATTTTGTGTTTATATTGCATCCCTTTGCATTCTCTTCTCGATTTTGGTTTTTTGGGCAATGATTTCAAACTGGACCTCTGACAGCGGTGGTCACTAATCCCTGCCTCAAACAAGGATGCCACTGTCAGTCAGCAGGTTTACAGAGGACACCAGATAACAGGCAAGGTGCAAGGGTGTGGGGGCGGGTTAAGTGAAGCATGATTCGTCCACCTCCCAGAGTGGCTTTTTTAATTGATAAGCAATTAATATGCAAAGTCTAAGGTGCATCTCGGTGAGTTAATGATGGTGCTGGTGGATGATCACCATGGTGATCTCTTACCAAGACCAGGATGTGTGGGAAGGAATGATCAGGATGGCTGATATTACGATACGAAAACACAACCTGTTACCAAAGATATCCTTTCCATTTGTAGAAGATAGAACTGCAAATGTATGAGAGATTTGATGTGTGTTTAAATGTCTTTGTGGGGACGAAAAATTGGAAGTTTCTTTTGTTTATTTATTTATATTTGACACACATTTAATCACAACAATAGTGTTGGCCAAAGTGCTGTACAAACATAGTAGTAATTAAAACAACAAAGTAATTACACAATAAAATGAAGTAACAAAATCAAATAGCATCAAAATAAAATAGCGAATATCAAGTAACAGTTAAATAAGTAAATAGGTAAATAACTCTCATGCTGTGTTAAAAGCCAATGAGTAAAAATGTGTTCTGAGATAGGATTTAAAAAGATTGAGGTTACGGGGCTTTCTAACATGGAGAGGTAAATCATCCACAATTTAGGCGCCACGACCGCAAACGCCCGATCACCTCTATGAACCTGCCTCGACTTTGGTGTAGCCAAGAGCAAAAGATCACCTGATCTAAGAGCTCTAGGGGGTTTATGAGGCTGCAGTAAGTCAGACAGATACTCTCCTTATGGGGACAAAGTGCCCGTCCTCACGAGTTTGAAGGGATTTTTCAGGCTCAAACTGTGATTTTAGCGTCAGGGTTACAATTAGGTTACGGTTAGGTTTAGGCTGAGGGTTCGCATTAGGCATTCATTTTTGATGGTTAGGGTAAGCAGCTAGGGAAAGCATTATATCAATGAGATGTCCCCACAAAGATATGGAAACCAAGTGTGTGTGTTTTGTTTTTCTGCTTTTCTCCTTGTGCTTTTTTACCTTTGAATACTTTGAGTTTTTGGAAACGCTTAGTTTTGAATGAGCCTCTCTTCTCTCTGAGGGATGTTGATTCACTTGAGAGTGCCTTGTTAACCCACTAAGAGAGCACACAAGTGCACTTTATTTAATGCACGGAGGTGGCACCTAGCCAGCTGCTGCACATTGTTGCAGGCTTCACTCAAATCCCCTCTATTAAAGGCTGCCGGATTCCACTCCCGCACTTCCTCATTATGCTGTGATCAACCTGTGGCATTCTTCTTCACACTGGCTTATCCCCCTTTTCGCTCTCAAGACAGATTTGAGCATCCTCATGAATGCAAATGAAAAGCAAATCACCTTATTAGTGGGGATTCAGTCCCTTAAGACCACCACTTCCTTATCAATGTGGAATTGTTTGCATGGCCTAGTTACCCTGGGAGCTGTGGCATCTGGGGCAAAAGCTCTTGGTGGGTTTTCTGAAGACAAATTGGTCCCAAGTGAGGGGGGGGGGGGGGGGCAGGTGATTCATAGACCTCTGTAAATGAGCTTAAGTGGGAAAGAGTGACCCCACCTGGAGCTGGAACACCAGTACTCCCTCCTAGAGCAGCAGAGCTCACAGATGAGTGCCTGTGGTGAGGCCTTTATGCGATGGCCTTGTCAGACTCTACTCATAGGAACAAAATAAGGCTGCTATCGCCCACATGGTTACATGCATGGGCTAGTGAAACGCCACCTACTGGTGGACAGGAGTGAAAGTGTAGATGAACTGATTGCCCCCTTTCTGGAAACAGTGTTGTGTTGTGAAATGATGTGGAACTTCTTTAGACAGCGCTGCTGTCTCCTTTTACAGAGTTGTCCATCGAGACAGACAAAAATGAAAGCTTTCACTGCTGTCTTTGCTGAGCCAGACCTCTGGGGGAGATCGCCAAGGTCACTTGAAAGCTCCAGGTGCTGGTGGTGGAGGAGATTAGCCTGGAGATGACTCTATACAAGGTTGGATAGTCTTAGCTGACAGCCCTTTCTAGTGTTGTATAGAGATCAGGGACAGGAACTCTTGACTGATAGGGTGTCAGACAAGAGTGCTAGTTCCCAGAAGGTCTCCTGTGTGTGTCCCTGGGAGTGCTTAAGCCAGAGTAACACAGAGAAAGTGCCAACATATTGTTAAATCTTCAACTCGTTGAACAGTCGATCAGTTCTTCTTGAAAGAGTATAGGACGTTGCTTATTCAGTCAAGAAATACTTTTTATTCTTCACATCAATCTGACATCAATGCAAAGGCATCCAGAATGCTGCACAGCTCCAAATTCCCTGAAATGTAGATGGCTGCTGAGCCCCACCTCGAAGACTACGTAGCACAAATCAAGAATAATTGAAATGGCATTTTTGGATAGAAGGATTCCTTTGTTACTGTGATGTAAGTGGCAAATGATTGGAAAGATTACATGCTTTGTCTATTTTGTCTTTTCTGCATGTTGGATCATTTTTCAACAACCGTTTAAGCTGAAGATATTTAGGTGTGTAGTGAAGCAATCCTCACTCCAAAACTTTCATTCTCCAGAAATGGACGACAATATAAGCCAGCAAAGTAACATCAAATGCAACATTTCACAGAACAAATGCCTGATCTATATTTAAAATAAAGGAAACGCAAGGGGAGGATGTCTCATTGTTAAATGAGATGGTGCTTGTCATGCAAACAAACAAACAAACAAACAAACAAGAGAGAGCAGTCTGGACAATGAATACAGATTACATCTGAAATATTAGCACAGTTACAGTTTTTTCTGATTGCTTAAGCACATTTATTGTAACTATTGGCTAATTTTGCAAAACTCTTCACACAAATAAGAAAACCTGTCACCCAATAATCAAAACATTGTAGTTCTCTTGCAAAAGCAAACACAGCTGGATTAACTCTTCACACCTTCGTAAAAATGGTGTTTCCGTATCAAACAGTACACACAAGCCATCATCTACTAAGCACACAATGCGCCAACTGCACACTGATGGTATGAATACAAAACACATCTGGCTTTTGCTTTCTCTGCGCACAAGGTAGGCTATGTCAGTTTGAGCTCATACTTCTGTCATAGATCCATAAGCATAGAGGGATCCAAACTTCAAGTACTGCTGTTTATTCAAACACATCAAAACAAACACAAGTGTTTATTTCCAAGTATAGGATTATTTGCAATCGCCATAATGACTATATGGGTTACTTGGTCTGCAGTGAACATGCTTCCTCTGCCCCAGCATCTGGTCATCTAGCAATTCTGTAAAGTAACAATTTCAGTATTTTTACATCAATGGTATTGGTGTGATTCTCATTTCAAGATGTCCTTATGGTACTTGCTACAGTGTAGCGGCTCGAGTTAGGCTGGACCCGTTGGCCAGCTACCCTCAGGGTCATTCCACGGTTGATTACATGGTCCACTATTGTAGCTCTGATGTCATCAGCAATTCTATTTCTTACTCTTCCTACCCTTCCTCTCACCCCTCCTCATCTTCCTCTCCTCCCTCCTCGTCTTCCTCTTGCTCCTCCTTGTCCTTGTCGTCCTCTTCATCCTACTTCTTCACCTCCACGTCCTCTTCCTCGGCCTCCTCTACTTCTCACTCTTTCTGCTCCCTCCATTGTACTCCGCACACACAGCTTACCTGTATTATAGTGCTTAGGCTGATTGCAAAGTGAACTAATTATCTAAAAAAGTTTTCACATGTGAAAGTGTGCCAGACAGTTGGCAAATTAGTGTTAATGATAGCCATACATGTGTATACTTTTGCTAGGAGTGTGTTGGAAATTTGGTAATTGAGTGTTGTGCAGTGAATTGTGCCTACAGTTTTGCAAAGTGTGTGTTACAAAATTGCAAACTGAGTGCAAAGCAGTTTTTGTGCTTTTAGTTTTGCAAACTCAGTGAGTGGTTTTGCTATAAGTCTGAATAGTTTTAGAGATTGTGCTACAGGAATCACAGTTAGGGTTTAAGCATTCAGAAAAAACTGTAATTAAGTCCAAATCACGGTCGGGTAAACAGTAATGCAGTTTTGGAATATCAGCCCCTGGCTTTGAATGAATGCGTCAAACTGGCAGTAATTTCCTACCATTTCAGATTTAATGGAAACATTTGAAACTGGCACCGCCGATGACTAGAATTACAAGTGACTTTACGGAAAGGAGATTGTGATGGGAAATGAAATGGGAATGCCGTCAACATGACACCACCTGAGACTGGAAACTTTCTGTCAGATGTTGAAGTTTGCAAAGTTAGCCTGCTTTCCTCCCAACAGTTCAGGAGCCTAACAATTCTCAATGAACAACATTTAAACATGTAAGAAGAGAGTGAGAGGAAAACAGTCATTAAACACTCTGGTTTCTGAGAGCTGGCGATTCATTCCCTGTAATGTTTTATTAATACTGACTCTCTGCCTGAGGGGTAAATGTTTCTTCTCTAGCACCACAAATCCACTTTAAGAAATCAATCATTCTGCTCACTAATGGTACATCATCTGCACATGGGAAACTGGCAGCATCTTTTCAAAGGGCCTATTCGCTCTGATCAGAAACTGCAGATTAAAAGAGAAAAGCACTGGTGGACCTGCACACCATGTCTTTTTGTAAAGGCTGTGCTGGGCTGATGAGGAGCACAAAAAAGTGCATATACAATAAGGTTTCTTTTTTAAAAATGTCTGCTGATCAGCTCAGCTCTGAAGGACACGTCAGCAGTAATCACGAGATCGTGTCAAACAGCGCCTGAATTATCTGAGGCTTGAAATGTAAAAGAAGACATTGTGTTATACATCACAAAGGATATGTAAGGATGTTATAACCACAGATTTTGGAGCAGACGTTTTCCAGATGGAATTTAATATCTGTGCTATCAGTGATATTTAGCTCTGCTGTTTCTGTCCAATAAATGAATTAAATCTACGTTTGGTTGCAGATGTGAACTTTTCTCCACAGTTGTTTTCATTTAATGTTGCACTATAAACTTGTCATGTCGGGTGTGATGGGTGCCACACATTCAGTCATACAGCACTGATTATTAGGGGTTGTGTAAAAATCTAAGTTAATTTATTATACGAGATAGTCACGAATGGCAATAATGGTCATCATTTTATTTAACACCATAAAATGGATACAATCCATCACACCTGCTTTGAGTCATTCACTAAAACACTTTACTTAATTTAGGCACATAAAAAATGTGATTCAGAAAATTGGAGCTGCAATTTTTTCATAATTCTTTTTCCTCATAATTAATTAATCAAGCATTATGATTACCTCACCGAGAAGGTTTCTTGATGAAACCGCAGAGCACACGGTGACCTTGAGGAAGAACTTTAAATCAGGTTTTTGTGTTTTGACAGAATCGTTCAGAACTTGGCAAAACCTCATGTGTGCTAACAATGCACTTTTGAATAATCCAGTCAGTTCATGATACACGAGTCCCCTCAGTTAAGTTACTGCTGCAGCTGGTACAGCTAATCTTTATCATTCAAAAGGGGAAATCTGGTTTGCACTATAGCTGATCAGCTGAACATGCTTATAAATGTGGTCTGTGTTTAGTCATTTCATCACACGTTCTCTTGAGCTAGAGATCTTTCTACATCACTTACAGTTTCATATTTTTGTGGGCTAATTTTCAGAAGTTTTTTTTTTTTTTTTCAATCACACCTGACCTTGTGTGAGACAGGTGATAAGACCACTGCAAGCGTGAAACTGTGATGCTGACCTTTCGTTTTTAGATGAGAAACAAAAGAAAACCAACCAACCAACACACACTCACACACACACACACACACACACACACACACACACACACACACACACACACACACACACACACACACACACACACACACTGTGTTTTCATATCTTTGTGGGGACATCTAATTGATATAATGCTTTTCCCAACCATCAAAACAGAATGCCTAACCCTAACTTAACTGTAACCCTGACACTAAAACCGCATTTTGAGTCTTAAACATGTCTTCAAACTTCTGTGGACCGGCATTTTGTCCCCATAAGGCAGGGGTGTCGAACTCCAGGCCTCGAGGGCCGGTGTCCCGCAGGTTTTAGATATCACCCTGTTTCAACATACCTGAATCAAATTATTAGTTCATTAACAGGCTTCTGGAGAACTTCAAGACATGTTGAGGTGATAATTTAGCCATTTAAAGCAGCTGTGTTGGATCAAGGACACATCTAAAACATGCAGGACACCGGCCCTCGAGGCCTGGAGTTCGACACCTGTGCCATAAGGGCTATTGGTCCCCACAAGTACAGTAAACTTCCAGTTTTTGGTCCCCACAAAGATATGTAAACACAGTTACACACACACACACACACACACACACACACACACAAAAACAATTTGGGGTGGAAAGGTTTCAGTTGTTCAGTTGCGGCTGCTGTAGTGATTCAGTGCTATATAAATAAAAATGAAGTAAAACAGTATATTCATGGCACACTCATTATTGATTTCCTGTCAATATAGCAACACCTACACATGTTCAATAGGTGTCATCCTGCATGGCATTAAAATGTTGCTGCTCTTGACCCGTGATCTATGTGCCTACGTCAACCAGCAAGACTCTGTGTCGCTTTTCTAGTGACATAAAATCAGCATCTCACCCACACATTCAGCCACAGTCGAGCTTCTTGACCTGAATGTGTGAGTCTACAGGAAAGCCAACTCCAGGAATCTGGATGGTGAAACTTTGCCCCTGAACTGCTTTTCACACTTTGATTTTTTAGGCTTGATGTGTGGCAGAATAACATCCTGGAACAGCAACAACTCTTAGCCTTAAAAAAGAGGGACTACATTACTGCATCTGCTAGCAGCCTGTCTCCTGATGAAGATTAGAGGCACAAATGTTTAAAGACGGTAAAAACACAACCTACATCCTCTGTGCTGATAATCTACAACAGTCACTCGTGGTTGCTCACATCATTTTAGGTGTTTGAAATCTGCGAGTGTTCGAAGCAAATTTGTGCTGCACCATTTTTAGCGGAGCATTTATCTGTTTTTTCTCAAAACAGTCTATATCTCATTGCTTGATGAAAAGCTAACTTCTTGGCAATGAAAGAAAAAAGTACTGATGACCATTTGATTAGCTACCAATTTGTGTTCTGTTTCTATAAAACACAGCTTTTCTCTGTGTTATCTGCTTTATTGGCTGAAGAAAACCCATCTATTTTTGGATTCTTAGTTCCTGTTCAAATTGTACAGCCCTCCTGCTGTGTTTTTTTCTTCTTTGTACAATTTAAAATCTCTTTCTGATATACTCATACATAGAGATGTGCAGGCGCCATGGCAACAAAAAAAAATCTTGATCATTTTCTTGCGTTATGAAAGTCTGCCCTGAAAGCATCTCGGTACCAGAGAATATTCAGGCTAAACCTGCCTGGCAGAGTTCCCTCTCTCAGTTCGCTCACCAAACAGCCGAGCAGAAAACGCAGAATAGCCACAGAGCTAACCTTGACCGCAGCTGCCACTGTGGGCGGCTGATGGAGGAGCGGGGGAGTGGAAGAGGAAGAGGTC
Source organism: Rhamphochromis longiceps (assembly GCF_057381845.1). NCBI lineage: Eukaryota > Metazoa > Chordata > Actinopteri > Cichliformes > Cichlidae > Rhamphochromis > Rhamphochromis longiceps. Next base: position 44,591,615 of record NC_140562.1, read on the forward strand.
ATGAACTCCCCCTCTGGTACTAAATGGATAATTCAACTCTATTCCACTAAAACACCTACTGGAGCCGGGATAGTTTATACAATACCTTCTGCCGTCAACAACATGACAAACTCCATCACCCCTTGGAATGGCGAGCACACTCCTACCCCACTTTGGTTTCTGTTACTTATTTGTACCATTCCCTGCCTGCGCGGTATAATCCATCATCTTCTGTTCAGGCTCAGCTTCCTCAGGTTCCATGTGTGCTTAGAGCACCATATGCTTTCTCTAGAATAACATTCCTCCTCCCTGGAATCATCTCTCTCTGTCCCGCTTCTTTTGACCTCCTGTTATTAATAGACAAGATACAGAGCAAGCCACTTAGGGAAATACTCGGATATAAAAAAAATAACAGAAAAGACAGAATGAACTGAAAATAATAGGGTCCATCCTGTCCTTGCCTCCTACTGTGTATTCTTACTTTTTTTTGTCTGTGCTGCTGGTTTGGCAGTTATAATACGTACATATATATATATATATATATATATATATATATATATATATATATATATATATATATATATATATATATATATATATATATATCACATTCATGTCTTTGAAGTTACTTTTAACTATTTTTTTTCCAGCTGAGAGAAAACGAAGGAGTTCTTTGTGAATTATTAATGAACAAGTTCTTATGTAAAGCACATTGTTGACTTACTGAGTAAATATAAAGCATAGATTGAGTCCTTCAAACAGGTTCTCCTAAAATCAAATCCAGCACATCAATTTTGAGGCAACAATGAGCTCGAATGGCTTAAAATTTGAGATTAAAAATAAAAAATCTGACTATTGGTTCATTCAGCTTGAATTTTGTTTCAAAAAGCATCTCTTATGATAATATTCTGTACAAGCAAAGGATGTCTTTTGTTTTGTACATGTATTATAAAAGTACATATCTTTTTACTTGAGTCACATATCTCACCTTTTTTCGGAATCTCCTCACAGCTGTTTGACACTGGCCTAAAAAAGCAAGTCTAATGCATCGAAAGCAAAACTGTCCAAAGAAACAGGACGGAGCTGTTCTTGTGTTTGGGATGCCATTCAAACAGGCCTTTATTAGTCCACCTTGAAAGGATATTGATGTAAATGCACCACTGTGGGCACCTCAGTATACTGTAGCTGCATTTTTTTTATTGTGACTCTACATTCCTGGGAAATACCTTAAAATGATGGGAAAATGTAATAAAAAATGAACACATAAATACATATGACGTGAGTGTGGCAGCTATGAACGAATGTTCTGACACAGAAATCTGATCTGCAAAACGACTTACAGAGCTTTATGGGGAGTTCCAGCTTGTTGTCTAGCTTTGTGCCACACAACCTCACTCTCACTGCTCTCACGCTGTTCCTTTCAGTCACAGCAGGTTCTCATATTTAGCAAAGGAGCGCTATTAACCCACTGTACACTACCAGCTCAGCCAACAAACAGGCAGACACAGTTACAGTCTAGCTGGTGAACATGGTGGAGCATTTAGCAGCTAATGGTCCATGTTTCCCTCTGGAGTTGGTATAGACCAAAAAAACATACCTATGCAACTGTGTGCAATCACAATCTCCATATGAACTTGAATGACGGTGTCATGTCTGCAGCATGTGGCTCAAAGAAATCAGTTGTGCAAGTTTGATAACGTCCTGATAGAGCTAAACTAAAAAACATAATGACCTTTGCATAATTACTGAAGAAATGACTTTTTACTCGTGTAGAACCAAGTCCGCCAGAGCTTTACTTTATATTATATTTTTTGACTTATTTGTTTCAATGAAAATATGTGATTGTCCCGGGTTTGACAAAAGGCCCACTGCAATGTGCCAATGAGCTGCACTTCTGTATAAGAATAGCAGAGTGCACTGTACCGTAACAAAACCCTGATAACCACTCAACATTTCAGGTGCTGGTATTATCAAAAGTGACACAGGCTGCAGCAGCGATAATCAATACTCCATGTTTCTTCAACATCTACACCCAATAACTCTCACACTACCTAAATGCCAGTGATTGAACACACAGCAACTAAAACGTGCAATAAAAGCAGAGCAAAGCGCAGCGGCAGCCAGACGGTGGAAGTGCCAAAACATTAATTTAGGAAAATCATTAAGCCACCTTCAAAGACCTTATCGAGGCAACTTGTCTCTCTGCTACCTCAAAGAGGTAAATATATCCCGTCAGCAGCGAAACAGTTTTGTTAAGACACTCACTTTTGTTGTAAAGTCAAATGAAGGATAAAGAAACAATCCGTCTCATGTAGCTCATTAGAGGAGAGATGAGCCGAGTGTTCTCTGCAGAGTAAGACCCATCAGCTGTCAAACACCTGCTTTCCATGTCTGGAAAACAGGCAGACGGGGAGCCTCACAGAGCGGAGTGCAAACAGTCGGTGTGACTGTAAAACATCCAAAACAACAGCATCAAGAGGAGTACGCCACATCATTACGACTCCACAAGTACACAACAATATGATAGCAGCTCTGAGCCTTTCTGGAAATTCAAAGCATCTTTGCCAGCTTATGAAAAAAGAGATTGAGAGACAAACACCTGATGAGGGCTCAGTTTTCTGAAGGGCTGAATGAAGGCATGCTGCTCTTTAACTCATCCAGTCTCTTTGGAAGAACACGTTTCAGCTCCTTTGCATTTTTCTCCTCTTTGTTAACCTGAGAAAAGGTCTTTCTCAGTGAGGTATTCATTAAGTCTGTTTGATGTGTGCCTGGGGTGGAAAGGTGGATTGTCCATCAGCGCCTCTCTCAGGGGGGCTTTAAGGGATATACCACCATTTCTTTCATTTTTCCCACATTCCCACTCATTTTCATGTCACTCTCGTGCAGATTTTGGCTGCTCTCTCACACATGTTGTTCCTGAAGTAAATATGCATCCAAATTCGTAACTATTTAATTCTGCAGAAGGTCAACAAGCCCAGCTTTCCAGCCCGAGCTATAAAGAATTATCTTCAGCCTCAAGAGGTGCAAGGAGTCCTGCAGCAGATGGCACGGCTGCCACAGAGGCCCGATCCGGACATAGAGTCAGTCTGGGATTACATGAAGGAACAGAAGACTGTTTGCATGATCCAACTGCTTTCCCTTTGCCGGCACTCACATCCTCTTTGGTTTTATTATTTTAAAGCCAGTGAAATTTCCTCTGCAATCTATAAATTGAGACTTTGTTGAGTATTGCAGCATCGACAGCGATCAACTCGAAGGGAAATGATGACGGAGGCAAAAATGTCCTTAATATTTTATGAACTTTATTCCTCTTCAACACACGGCAAAACTTTTCTCATAGGTGCCGTATCTATTTCTCTTCTTCTTCTGTTTTAGGAACGTACAATGAAACAGTGCCTCCTTGTGGTGAACACTAAAACACTGTCTCTGTTAAACCACAGTAACCATAATGCAGTTAAACAATGTACAACATGAGTACACACAACGAATATCTTAACACCCCCTCTTGTACTCAGGTTGCTGGAATCTAAAGAAAAGTTTTACAATGAACGATAAACAGTCGTACAATCTCTACCACACTTCCTTTTCCCTTTTTTTTTTTTTTTTTCCTTTTTAAGCACCAAACATAATGTCAGCAAACTTAGCAAGTTTTAGCTTGGAAACAGGTTTGGTCATAACATCTGCCACCATTTCTTCAGTGGCGCAATATAACAGACACATTTTTCCTTCATTTACAATGGACCTTACAAAATGATATTTAATGTCCACGTGTTTGCACCTCTGTCAGCTCACAGGGTTTTTAGCCAGGGCAATTGTTCCCTGGTTGTCCTCACACACTACTGTTTAGAGAGTGTATCTGTAGTCATCTATACCTTTCAAAAGCTGTTCTAAATATATACACTCTTGCATTGTGGAAGCCAAAGCCATATACTCTGCTTCACAGGTGGAGAGCGCCACAGTGGGCTGTTTCTTGGTCTTCCATGAAACCAAAGAACTGTTGTTACCTAGGCGTACACAGTACCCAGTAGTGCTGCGTCGATCGGCAGTGTCACCTGCCCAGTCAGCATCACTGTAGGCCACTAGACCTAAATTCTCATCTGTGTTTCTTCTAAAACACAACTTCTTATCCTTGGACCCTTTGAGATATCTCAACACGTGTTTCACAGTTCCCCACTGTTCTTCTGTGGGTTCATGGAAATGTTGTGACAACTTGCTTACCACAAAACTCAGGTCAGGGCGGGTACCTGATGCGAGGTATATAAGACTGCCTACAGCCTCCCTATACATCCTCACATTTTTTATCTTAGTTGCACCTTCTGTGTAACACAACTTCTGATCACAGGGAGTTCCTCTGGATTTACAGTTCTGCATGTTAAACCTCATCAGTATCTTGTTGACATAGGTTTCTTGTGACATTGTTACACATCCATCAGACTGAGTGAAATCAATACCCAGAAAATACTTAAGTCTGCCCAAGTCTTTCATCTTAAATTTTACTGAAAGCATTTCTTTCGCATCCTTCATTACCTTTTCATTACCAGCAGCAATTATCAGGTCGTCCACCCAGATGATCATAATCACCTTACCATCTCTTGTCTCTTTGGTATAAACACAGTGGTCTGCTGGGTTTTGCCTGAAACTGTTCGCTGTTAGGTATTCGTGCAAAATCCTATTCCAGTTACGACCAGATTGTTTTAAACCGTACAGGGATTTCTGTAGTCTACAGACTAGCCCTTCTCCCTCTTCATAACCCTCTGGCTGATCAATGTAGATTTCATAATCAATGGGAGCGTGTAAATACGCTGTCTTCACATCCATTTGGTGAAGTAACAGGTTCTCCTGCGCTGCTTTCTGTAGCAAAACTCTTATGCTAGTTAAGTTGGCTGTTGGTGAGAATGTCTCTCCATAATCTATCCCCGACTGTTGGCTGTAACCCTTGGCTACGAACCTTGCCTTGTATCTGTCGTTTCCCTCAATGTCACTCTTAATGGAATAAACCCACTTTCCCCCCACTGTTTTCTTCCCTTTTGGCAAAGTGGTTAAGGTGAAAGTGTCATTTTCCCGTAACGAGTGGATTTCTTCATCCATGGCTTTGATCCAGTTGTTTGAGTTAGCTGATTCTATGGCTTCCTCAAATGTGTTTGGGACACCACACACTGCCCTGTAGCAGTAGTCTATGGTGGTGTGGATCTCATCGCAGCCACTGTTGGCAGCTACAAAGTCATTTAAATGTCCCGGTTTTCTTCTCTCCCTAGGAGGATACCTTTTGTTGACGAATTCATCACTTGTCACAGTTGTCTCTTTTCGTTCACACTCATCAGGTGTACTGCTTTGTGGACTTCTGTCTGTCACCATAGGTTCCGGAACCTCCTCATTGTACATGTCACTTTTCTCTGAAGGTCTGTTTGCCGCAGGCTGTCTTACTCTGCTACAGTCGTCATTTAGTTCTCCCTCATCTGTCTGTGTTTGTCTTTCTACATTTACCTTGCTCACAAACTTAACAAGTCTATGTTTCTGAATTTTCTCAATTTCAGGGTGGTAAACTAAGTAGGCGGGACTGTTCTTATCATAACCTACAAAGAAACCTTGGTCACATTTTGAATCAAGTTTCCCCTTGTTCTGTTTGTATCCATAGCACACAGACCCAAATTTCTGCATTCTTGACAGGTCTGGCTTTTTTACCTGTCAGCATTTGGTAGGGTGTTTTCCCTGTTCGCTTATTAAAACATCTGTTCCGTGTTACAGCAGCAGTTTGAATGGCATAGTTCCATAGGCACTTCGGTAGCTGACTCTCAATCAGCATGCACTTGCCCATCTCGAAAAGAGTACGCCACCCCCTCTCGGCTGTACCGTTTTGATGGGGTGAGTACGGGGCTGATGTTTCATGTTTAATGCCATTTTTCCTTAACAGGGTTTGAAAATCTCTGCATATGAACTCTGTCCCATTGTCTGATCTAATGCATTTTACGTTGCCATATGGTGCAACATCCGCTAGAAATTTCTCTGTTGCCTGCACTGTATCAGTTTTCGTCTTCAGGAAATATACAAACACTGAGTTTGAATAATCATCAGTGAATGACTGCACATATTTGAAGCCATCAATAGATTCAGTGGTTATCGGGCCTGCTAAATCTGTGTGTACCATTTGTAAAGGGGCCTTTGCTCTGGTATCAGGATCTCTGTTTCGGGTTTGTGCAAACTTTCCCTGGATACACACTTCACATTTCTTTTCAGGTCTGTCGGTTCTCCCCTTAATCTGCATACCGTTAACCACACCTTGCAATCTTGCTACATCTTCATAGTTGCAATGGCCTAATATCTCGTGCCATGCTTGTATGTCATGACAGGTGTTACACTTATCATTACCCTCTACTTCAGTCTGCAAATAGTACAACTTTCCATACACATGAATGTTAAAGTTAGTACCGTCTTTGTGGGTCAACACGTCCTGCCCTTGTTTGAAGGTGACTGTTGCTCCTAATGCAGTGGCTGACTTTACAGAGAATATGTTCTGGGGGTATGATGGAATAAACAGTGCGTCTTTCAGCGTTGCCTTTCGTCGCTGGCCTGTACTGTCAATCAGGAACACCTCTGCGTCCCCCCTCTGTTGGGCGACGCCCCTGCACTGGGTACCGTCTGCCAGTTCTACGCTGTGTGACTCCGGTCTGAACGCGTTGTCGAAGCTCTTGAACTTGGCGATGCTGTTAATGATGTGTGTGGTAGCCCCAGTGTCCACCAACAGGCCTTTCTCCTCAATGCTGTACGCTGACTGCTGGACTTTGTTGTTTACTCCCTTAATCCTGAAGGCATAATCCGACGTTTCTGGTTTGGGTCCGTTGCCGCTTTCATCTGCGACCTTCCGCGCGCCATCTTGTTTGGCTTTATGTCTACATGTGGTGTCACTGTGTGTGCTGTTTTTGCAATGACTGCACCACGTCCTCCGTCTGCACGCTTTTGCTCGGTGGCCTTTTAGTCCGCACTTGAAACACACAATGTCCTCATCGTTCTTGTTTCTGTATTGTGCGCTGGATCTCGTGTGCTCACGGCCGGTTCTTCCTCCTGTTTTCATTACGTTGTCGCTATACTCCGATGCACTCGACTTTTCAGTGTCTTCGAAACTTCGTAGCTTTGTTTTGAACTCAGCAAATGTCATATCGTCTTTATCGTGGGTAACGTGTATTGCAAATGGCTTAAAATTTTCAGGTAGTCCCTTTAAAACCATAGCAATTAACAATCCATCACCTAAAGTCTCACCCGCATTGCGCAGCGCTGTAATGGCGGCCTCTGCTCTGATGACATAGTCTGTGACAGTCTCTTTCCTCTTTTTCTGAAGCGACGATAGCGTGGTGTACAGGTTGATGATTCGGGGCTTCCCCTTTCCCGCGTAGTAGTCCCTTAGTATTTCTAATGCTCTTCTCCCATTATCAGGGGCATCTCTCATAATCAGTGAGAGGCTTTTATCGTCCAAGAATTGGATTAACTCGGCGTAAGCGTCGGCGTTCTTCTTACCGTCTGCTGCTACTTCAGCCGCGCCGTTCGGTTCCTTCAGAACGGTGTCTTTTAATCCCAACAAGTGCAAATATCCAAGCACCTTAGTTTCCCAAAGTTCATACCTGGTCTCATCTCCGTCAAACATGAGTCGAGGGAGCCTGCTTGCTCCGCGTTGATCCATGTTGCTCTTTAGTCGTTAGCCCGTTATCCGTTTTGGCTCCGGATCTTCATGAGAAAGGGCTCTTCTTCGAGTCGGCCACTGGGCCCATAACCTGTTGAGTATTGCAGCATCGACAGCGATCAACTCGAAGGGAAATGATGACGGAGGCAAAAATGTCCTTAATATTTTATGAACTTTATTCCTCTTCAACACACGGCAAAACTTTTCTCATAGGTGCCGTATCTATTTCTCTTCTTCTTCTGTTTTAGGAACGTACAATGAAACAGTGCCTCCTTGTGGTGAGCACTAAAACACTGTCTCTGTTAAACCACAGTAACCATAATGCAGTTAAACAATGTACAACATGAGTACACACAACGAATATCTTAACAGACTTCATATTTTCATTTTGACACTGGTTTCTGGAAAATGGTAGTTTGTCGTTAGGAATAAAAACAGCATTTCACACACAAACAATTCCAGATTGAAGTCTACTGTAAAAGACATTCCGACTGCTTACTATTCAGCTTTTGTTCTGTGCTGAAAGCACAAATGAGTAAAGCCTCTGTGACATACTTACCTTCTCCTGTAGGGTCTGAGAAATAACTGTGAATGAGCTCTACACTTTCAGTTTTAGGTTTTTTCCTGGTATAAATAAATTCCAACATTTTCTGACAGTGAGGAAATGCAGAAGGTACAATTACTCTGTATTATGCCTTACTTCTGGCTAAATTCCACCCTTAAATCACACACAGCTTCACTTAAGAGGAAAGCTCATTTTGTCAGAAAAGTAAATGATCTTCTCGCTTCCCTGCTTTTCCCTTGTTTCACCAACCAAGAGACTCACTCTTAATCTCTTCATGAAATGAGACTATAAACAATGAGAAATTCACCAGACATCTCCTATTCCATTCTGCTGCAAAAGGTTGAAGTTAGCCTTGGGCAAAGCTGTTAGTGCTTCATGCTCCAGCAATCTGGCAACTACTTCTGCAGGGGAACCTTCGCGCAAGGGTGAGAGAGGTTGTGTATCTTGCCAGGCGGCATGATGTGTGTGTTTATTTTGTCTCTCTTTTCTTTCCTTATTTTGTACTTGCATGGTGCACAGAAAAGGGGGAAAGAGGGAATGCAGTTGTTGCAGTGGAGGTGCAGACACGTCTGAGACACCCTTCTCTTCGGGAGTGACGTTGCATTCAAGCAGAAATAAAAGTGAATTTAGCTTAAATGTCAGAATGATAAGCAAACATAATCATGGGTGTTCACATATTGTTGGCCCATAAACAGGGGAATATACAGCTTCATGTATTCCTGACATGTAGTATCAAAAACACAACAGGGCCTTGAGGCGCCTTATTGAGTCTTTTGCTGCTTTTCAAAGAAGTCTCTTTAGAGTGTAAATTCACCCTGTTAACCTTTCCACCCGAGTGGGATAAGGCTGCCACGTTAGTCGACGACATTTTGGAAAATCAATAGAAACAGGTTGGAGTCTCCGCTCGTTGTGAACTTCTGAGCCCTATGCAGCCATCTTTCTTCCTCTCCTCTCTCATCGGGTCTCTTACAGAGCATCTCTCTGCTCATTAACCTTTGTGCTCCATTCACAGGGGCTCTATTTTTGGGCACATTTGTTTCCTTTATGTTACTCAGGCCATTTCACTGCTTGACCAGATTCCTGCTAGCACTCCATTGGAACCTCTTTAACACGTTTCTGGATTCCTGCCTCCATCCTCTGATAAAAGGCTTCTATCACACTGGTTGCAGAGTCCTCCTGTTCTCCTCTGCAAACCACCAGAGGGTATCCTCTATCTCTGCACTGTCCCAGCACATTAAATCAAATATATGTCCTTTCTGAGCTGTTTCTGCCATATGCTACCCTTTGGCGTTTTTGCAAAGAGGGAATATCATAAAAATTCACTGAACGTCTCACAGTTTTTCACCAAAATAATCACAGTTTTCACAGGACTCTATGCTGCACTGTGAAAAACTAAGTGCACCCCATGATTCAATATCTTGTAGAATCACATTTAGCAGGAATAACTCGAAGTGATCATTTCCTGTATGATTTGTATCGGTGTCGATGTGAAGGAATCTGGGGCCACTCTTCTTTTCTTTCCGAGGTTTGGGAGCATGTTTTAATGCAGACATCTCTTAAGTAGGTAATGCTTTTTTTTATTAGAGACATGCATTTACAAAATTGTATATAACAGAATAAATAAAAACAAGGAATGAGCAAAATAAAATACAAAGGAAACATAAAAAAACAGTAAATATAAATGTAAAACTGAAAAACTAATGTGCAATATCAGTAAGAATTTAAACAGAAAGCCTGGATAAATGTCCATTTAGTGCGCTGTATTTAAGTACAAGAATTTGAAACCATTTCTCAAATCTACTGGGAGGCAATGTAAAGACTAAGAATCAGGATTAATGCGACTAAAACAGGTTTGGAGTCTGGCAGCAGCACTTTGTATAGCTTGAAGGTGTGAAAATGATTATCTATCCAAGCCAGTAAACAGGGCATTACAATAATCTAGCTGCAATGACATCAATGCATGAACAACAGTTCACCCGAGGAAACCATTATTCAGAAATGGTTCTTAAATGAAAGAAACAGAAATGTGAAATAAATTTTACATGCAAATGGAAGAAGAATCACATAATACACCAAGATTATGAATGTCAGACTTAACAGATGAGCAAAAGGAAGCAAGAGCTCGAGTGACTCTTCCTTGTTGTTTGGGAGGAGCTATAATCACGGCTTCTGCCTTGTTGGAATTTAAAACAGTGTAATTGTTGAAGAGGCAGTCACACAGTTACTTTGGGATGCAACACCAACTATCGAGCTACAGGTGAATGCCATCAGCATAAAAATGAGAAGAAATCAAAAGACTGAATATAGAAAGAAAATAATAACAGACCCAGAACTGAACCTTGTGGAATCCCACAGATGGTAAAAGAAAATTTGCTCACCCTAACAGCGAGTTAAGGTTCTGTCAGATAAATATGAGGGAAACCAGTCAAACACTGACCCACAAATACCAGCAAAACCTCAAAGCTATTAAGTAAAACATGATGGTCAACAGTATCAAAAACAGCACTGAGGTCAACCGACCTGAGTACGGACAAAAGCCCGGTGTCAGAAGTCTCTAAAGTTCATTATAGACTTTTAACAGAGCAGTCTCACTGGAGTGCTGCTTTTGAAAACCATGTAGTCTAAATAAACACTTTGAGTGCTGAAATTGAGTAAAAGCATACCGTGTAAGTATTAGTCCCCTTTACTGTTTACCAGATATAAATAATGATAGAAAAGACAGGGCACTGACAGCCATCTTCATGGGGAGGGGCACTTTAGGTGACTTTGGAGCTCAACTCCATAACCTTATTCACGAATGGAGAGAGAAAAGAAATATAGCCAGAATTGGACAGTATCAAAGCATGCTGAGGTGGCAGAGAAACAATGCTGCTAGCAGTATCAACTAACACCTTGTGGGATTTATTCTTATTTACTCGATAGCCAGTAAAAAAGAGAAGACATCTAGGCAGGGATGCAACGCTGGACAAAAATGCAAAAATAAGACATCTAAAAATGTGTAAAGTAAATAGAATCAAACAAAAGTTCCATCTTGCACCAGCTGACAATTCAAGGTCCCACCACATCGTGCCAAATTGGTTGAAGTCTGGACCTTCATTGGGGTATTGCAGCACCTTGATTGTTTTCTTTTTCAGCTATTATGTTGTAGATTTGGGGGCTGTAAGCACTGTTGGCTCACAACAAGAAGGCCCTCAGTTCAAATTCCCCATCTGGCCTTTCTGGAGTTTGCATGTTCTCCCTGTGTGGGTTCTCTCTGGGTACTCTGGCTTCCTCCAACAGTTCAAAGACATGCAGTTAGTGGGGTAAGGTTAATAGGTGATTCTAAATTGCCTATAGGCTGTGAATGGTTGTCTGTGTCTCTGTGTTAGCCCTATGTGAAGCTGAAGACATGTCCAGGGTCTACTCCTCCTCGCGTCCATGCTAGATGGAACAGACTCCAGCTCCCCGCCAAGATGCTTCTCTAGATAAACAAAAGAGAATGAATGGATGGCTGCTGTATATTTGCTGCTGTGCTTTGGGTCATTGTCTTGTGACGTGACCCAGTTTCACCCACATATTAGCTGTCAGACAGATGACCTGTTGTTTCACTCTAGAATCCTTGGGTACACAGAGGAGTTCACGGTTGACTCAATGAACGCACCGTGTCCAGGTGCTGTGGCTGCAAAACAAACCTGAATCAGCACCCCATCACTATGCATTGTAGCCAAACATTTTCACTTAGGTCTTGTCTGCGGTTCTTTCAGATGCAGTTTTGCAAACCTAGCGCGAACATTTCACTGCACTCTCATGGCATCTATGTATGATATTATGAATTAAAAGAAATATTGAATTGGACTGGTCTGAGTTTCGAAAAAACGATTAGAGGATGGATTAAATGTGAAAGGGTCTTCACCAAGAACGAGAAAGTGACCAGACTGACTTTGGTCCGTTCTCGTTAGCAACTTAAATCCCTAAATTCAAAGTGTATGGCAACAGATGTGAAGACCACGTGCCAATGGCTGACCAAGTATTTCACATTCTGCTTTTGTGCAGCCTTGGAAAATCTAAAAGAATTGTAATGATAGTAGCACTCAAAAGCGGAACAATAAAGTGGAAAAACTAAGGTAAAAAGTGAGTAATTAATCTCCCTCTGTTATATTTTGACATCTTTTATTCATATATTTGCTACAAGAGTAATCTCACACGCTGAAATTAACTTTCTTGAAGGAAATCTGCATCTTTAGCACACAGCAGCTAGACAGTGGCAGAGTTTGGGTCTAATGATGCAAAAACTACACAACCATCCATTTGTGTTCCGTTTTAATGGAATGACTAAATATTGCCTCAGGCCTGAATGTCAGCAAAGCAGTAAAGAATGCATTACACTGAGGAAAAAAGCTTTGGTGTCTCTACTTATCACACCCCATGTATCCACAGTATGTCCCTGAATTAAAGTATCCAAACTGATGAAATTGTTCACTATATCCTGCCCTGAGGTTGCACAGTTAAAACATTTGGAAGCCCTTTGTTCTCCATTATTGTCTTCAAAGAGCAGTGTGAGCAGCAGTCATGCGTTCAGCTGAAATACAGTGCTGCACCTTCACACAAACATTTCCATTATGCAATATGGTGAAAACATACAGCAAGTGTCTGCCATCGTCGATTCCAAGAATCTGCAGTGTCGCAATAAAATGATTTAATTGCTCTGCTGAGCACAGAGAAATCCAAAATTTAAGACGAGTCATTTTTCTTCCTTCTCTTTATCTCACTCTCCCTCCATCATCCCCATCTCTGATGCACTTGTCACCACATCACAGCAACCCACTTTTGTCATTTCCAGCATTCGTCCTTATCCTCAACAAGCATTCTTGGCATCCTGTTTTTTCCCCCCCTCACCACCTTTATTTTCTTCCCCCCTCTGTGTCACTCCCACTTCCTGGGCCCCAGACTTCATCTGCTGCTTCGCATTCTAATGAAAACAAGAAGCAGAGACGCCCCAAACAAGGTCCTTCAGTGCTGATTGCCTCAATTCAAACCCCCTCTTATCTGCTGTCTGCTTTTCCCCCACAATACACTGGCGAGGTTCCTCACAGCTTCCCTAAACTGTTACACAATCTGTATCCACAGTACAAGTCTGAAGTGTAATCCAATTTGTTCTTTCCCTCTTTCACTTGAGTTGTCCCTGCACACCACCCACCCTCAACTCTCTGACTATGATTCTGCCTCATGTTTCACTAGGGCAATGACTATTATTCACACGCTTTCACATAGAAAAAAGATTCTTCCCTCCAGTACTTAGCAGCAGTTTTTCAACTGACTCGACTGTGACAGGGTTAACCCTTGGTTTAATAAAGCGAGACTCTGTGTACAATCTTATTGCGAGGCTGTTCTGGCAGTGTATGATTAGCAGTGCTTTCGGCTATATGCTAACATCCTAACAAAGAGAACGGTGAAGTTTAGCGGGTATAACGTTTCTCTGCTTTGAAATCTTAGCTTATAACGTTAGCATTTGCCAGTTCACACAGAAAGCAAAAGACTGCTGACCCTTTGCTGACATTTAATTGTGAACCAGTGTAAAAGGAAATTGAAAATGTTGACGTAAGAAAAAAATCACTGGGAGAAAAAAGACATTAGTTGTTAATTTATACAGAGAAAAACATGTATGTGTTATATTTAAATGCAATCCACTGTTAAGGTTCAAAATTGAGGAGGGAGAGTACAAACCACTCTTGGTCCAGAAGCTCTTTGGTCAAACAATGATTTTAATGAACACACGTGTGGGAAGACACTCTGTACGCAGACAGCCAGTAGTCCTCGACTTAATCAAAGCATGAACAGATATTTTATAGCATCAGGGTTTGATTTACTGACGCCCCTTCATGCGTCACAGATACATTTTATACATAGATCAGATCAACACCACCATGGCTTTTAAGACAGAACATCATCTTCTATTTTTATGGCTGGCCCTTCCTGTCTACCTTTCAGTTCTTGTCTTGTTCCTCTTTCTTGCCGAGACAACAAGGAACGGTTCCTCTTTTACCGAGACACTTTTGCAGTTACAGCCAGACATGAGTAACCTCTTCTCTAACTAATGTGTGTGTGTGTGTGTGTGTGTGTGTGTGTGTGTGTGTGTGTGTGTGTGTGTGTTGACCTCACATGCTCTTTGTGTCACCTCTTCACCTACTGTCTGTGTCTCGTCCTCAAATGCTCTTTCTCAATTCACCTGTTGCACTTCTGACCTTTTACCAGACCAGAAGCTCACTGAGACTATGTGTATGTCTTCTACTAAATAAATGTTTTAATCAAGAACCTCTACTAAACATAATAACTGTGTGCATAAGCATCTTAAGGCCTTCTTAAAGCTATCTGTTACATTGTTAAAGCAATGATCATTTTGAATAACCTAGTAATTCAAATGGCCTCGTCTGGCCTGCTCCTCAAAATAACTATCTGCTTTCACTTCTGCATACAACTTCCTGTCAGCCTGCAACTCAGTCTTTCTGAAAGAGACACTGTTTAACCCCTGAATGCAATATAAACTCCAGATTATATTATTAATGCAATGGTAATGATGACAATTATTTAACAATAGCAGTAAAATAATTTCCCTGCTCCACACTACTCAGTTTTTGGGTCAATACATTTACCTTTGAACCACAAATATCAACAGCACAGACATTTACAGTAAAAAAAATTGTTTTTTGCTGTACTGGAGTTATTATTGTTTTTTTTTTTTTGCATTAAACATTATAAAGACCTAGTTTGCGTTATGAGGGGTGCAGTTTCTTTGACTGGCAGATAAACACCAACACCCCTCTAGCTGTCTGCTTGGCTTCACCTCAGCTAATTGATGTCACTGAACTGTATCTCCCTACCTTGTATGTGTTGGTGCCTTTTGGAAGATTTTTAATAGAATTTTCTAAGAAATAACGTGACGTGCTGCGCTGGTAATTGTATTAACAGTGTGATCAAGGAGTCTGTGATCAAAGTGCAGGATTTTAAGTGTCACTAATTAGCAGGTAACCCTATCAGTGTCCATGTCAAGGTTCTTGTGTTGCTTGCTAACCAGCACTCAGCTCTCTCATCCAAAGATGAAATAGGACCCACAAACAAGTGGATGATGTCATTTGAATTTTATATACAGCTTAGATTTTAGCTCTGTCAGTCCTGCAGACCGACAGATGTAAAACTCTTGTATTGATCCCTACTCCCAACATCTGCTGGGAGCCTTCAGTCTGATTCTGAATGTTTAACCAACTGGCTGAAGTTCCGGCTAATTTGTAGCATTGATCTTCCTCTGCTATATTCACCTTTCAATACGGATCTTTTGAGTGCGCCATCCTCAGCATTATTAAAAACACAAGATTTTCACAAACTGCTTGTTGACAGTGCCATTGGCCTTAACAGAGGCCCAGTCATGATGACATTAGAGCTGTGTGTTTGGTAACTCCCTGTGGATGTCTGGAATCTAATTATGTTCAGCTCTGCACTCGCAAAAACATTGCCAGGACATTTCTCCCTCTGTCACATTACTGTGCTTTCTGGGATTTCATCTCTTCCTGGAGAAAAAACACAGATGGCATGTTGGAACTGATGTGTTCAGGAGTAAATGGTCCATGAACATTTTGCCCTGACCTCTTGCAAGAGTGCACATTCCTAAAAGAGAAAAATGCACGTCACCTTTGTCGAAGCTTTGCAGAGCTTTTCTATTCTCCCTCCTGTGTCATTCTGTGAGGCACTCAAGGATTCAATTTAAGAACTTGCTTCAATTCTCATCAATGAAACTTTCTCTAAGTCAATAAGCCACTTGCCAGCATGACATCCAGTTCTAATAGTCAAGTAATTTGCTGTTACATATTGTCACTCCACAGGGGGATTTCAAAATGGACATATGGACAGAGGCTGTGAGACTGTGAAAGTCATTGCAATTAGATCATTTCCTTATTAAGGCCATCAACAGCTTGTCAGCGTGACATTTCTATGCTACATTCTCAGCAGGATAAAACTAACAACACAGACGCTAGAGTGGGCATTAATGGCACCTGTCATTTCAACGGCACTGATGTGGCAGCTTAATGCTAAATGCTGTGACTGAGTGTTTGTCACACACACTGGACTGTTGTCTTTTTATACACGTTCACAAGATTCAGAGGGGATGGACATGCACCGCTTCTCCATCTCGGTTTCCTCTAAATCCCGAAAAAAGACTGAAAAAGACCAAACACTACATGGATTATCCGGTCTTTATGTCTGACATCATTAACCGTTTCCAGGTCCAAAATCTGCTTCAGGTCAAAGTCAAACGAACACTGTGGCATCACTGAGAGTTACAAATTGTCTAAATTCTTTCATCTTTAATAAATGATCAGCTCTGCTGCTTTACCAGGTGTAATAATTAAGTTTAACAACCAGGCATCCATGAAAACAGAATTTATGAAGTTTAACGGAGTTCAAAGTTAGCAGGAAGTTAGCTCGCTAGTTTCCACCTATAAACATGATATAGCATGTTCTGACTGAGAGATTTTTGAAAAATTCAAACGTACTGCTCTGCTATCACTTCCAACATAAATGAAGATGGAAAACTAAACAGCAGTGACGTTTGTAGGGTAACTGAAGTTGGACTAGCTAGTATATAATCATGTGCTACGTGATTGCTAGCTACACAGCTATGTTAGCATAATATTAGCACAGTGAAGCTGGAGGCTAACTTTTTTCCACTCGATAAAAGTTAACGTGAAGGGTTCCCGATGGTCAGGGACAAATGCAATCACATGGCAGGATGCTGTAAATGGACCAAACTTCAGTCAGGAGAACAACTGTAATATAAGGTTAGTCATTAATATACTGCTGGATGGGCTGGACTGTAGTTACATCGTAAGGGTTTAAAAGCTGATGTAACCCACATCAGATTTGTGGGTTGTGCTGCTGCATAAGGTTGGAGGTGTAATTTTCCCTCCCCGCCGCTAGGAGGCGAGTATGCCTTGAGATGACTTTCTGTTAGTCAACATTTCCTGTTGTGGAAGCCATTACTCACGAGGCAACCGCTACTCACGAGGCAACCGCCAAATTAGCTGAAAGATCCTGGTAAGAAAAACTGAAATAAAAGTTAAATTCGCAATTTATCTTCACATACTAGCTGTTAACAGATGGCTATTTATTAGGATCTGAGATCTGTGAAATACGGCCGTGGGAAGCTGCGTCAGCTGGACGAGCTATCTCACCATGAGCTCCGGTAAGGGATGCTACATGAATGTTAGCACCATAAAGACATGTAGTTGACTGCTGTTAATATATTTTCTGCTTTAAAAAACAAAACCAGTCGGAGTTGTGATATTTATGTTTAAAGTACTGTAAGATCACTGATGTGCAGATGTTTAATTTTAAGTGCTAAAGTATACATTAGAATGTGCCCAGCTAACCGCTAGTATTAAGTTACTGCTTAGCGATCTCTGTGTTCTAACATTACTGTGATTCATCTGAGTTTGTTAGCTTTCCAAAACGTTGGAGAAGCAGTAATATTGTCATGTAGTGCTTAAATGCACCCTTTCAGTTTTGTTGACTTAGAAGTTAATTCATTTGATGAAGATGCAAAAAGTTCATAAAATGTGATTATAAAATGTGAGGGATCTCATTACTCTGTTGAATGTGTTAATGTTTAAAGAAGTTGATATATTTTTCTGAGAAATAATTCAGGTTGAAATATCTGAAAAAAGAAGAACAGTTAAAAGCAAGCTGTTAAAAGGATAAATATGGGAGAGTGAATCTTATAAGTTTATTTATTCCCAAAAGGGTAAATATAAGGTATATTTTCTGTTGCACTAAGACCTTGTGTGATGTAACTCAAATTATTTTAGGATGGTTGAGACATTGTATAACTAAAATAATTTGTTATACTTGAGCAATACTTGACTGAAAGATGAGTGATGGAAGAAGAATAGATAAAATAGTAATGTATGCACTCTGCACTGTGTGCATAGATTGGTTTTTGACCAGGACTGGATCATTTGAGATCTGAACCCTGTGGGTTCAGTGGCGAGCCAATCCCGAGAGAGTGACTGTCGACGGACCCGAGTGCGGTGTGGCCAGCCGTGGGATCCATCTTCAGCGAACCTCAGGACTATTACTACCTTCCTTGATACAGATAAGACTAACACTTTAAAAATCTACCCGGGTAGTGTTCGAACCAATGGACAGAAACACACACACAAGGAACTCTAATTTCTCTTTCTAAAGAGAAGTGGACTGAGCAACGGGAGCGGAAGCTCTTTAATTGAAACTCTTTGGAGAATTTCCTTAAAGAGGATGTTGTTTTGATTTTATTTTTGGGCCCTTTAATGTGCGTTTGTGCACTGTAGGAAGCCGGCTTTAGACAGGCAGGGTTTGTAAACTTTACAACTTTCAATACAGTTTCTACTCAAATCACATCTATTCTATCATTGTGTGGTTCCTTCTCTGCTGATCCTTTCAAGGCTCCATAGTCTTACCTAGAACTTTCTGATACTGGTCCAAAGTCGTCGAGACAATAATTTAATGCATATCTCATGTTGTTTAATTGTAATACCTGTTACACTGAGCTTTAAAATGAATAGTGGTGGGACTCTCCTCAGCTCTTTCTGGGACAGTGGCGCGGCTGCCCCTCTGTTGGGCTACGTTCACACTGCAGGTCTTGATGCTCAATTCTGATTTTTTGATCAAATCCGATTTTTTGTCTGCTCGTTCACACTACAAATAAAATGCGACAGCAAACTTGCTCTAGTGTGAACGCTCAAAGCGGCCCGCATGCGCAAAAGAAGACGTCACACACAACGCGCTCTGTTTAGACCCAGAACAAACTATATTGTTTGACTGATGGCCCTTAATATAAAGACTTCGGACTTCATGTTTCCCGATTTTTGCTTTAAGTTATTTTGTTATTTACATAATAATGTAGATAACCTAATAATGATCCTTACTGCTGTTTTAGAGGAGCGGTGCTTCAAAGGATAGTTGCAGATTTCTGTCAGAACCTTCAGGTTATGCAGTACAAATAAAATGTTAACGTTTCTCCAACGTTGTCTTCCCAGCAGTTTCACTGGATGGCCAGGAAGCGTTCATGATGTCTTCTCTGGCGCTGATAATTGGCGTCTGTCTTGTGTCAGTGACGTAAAAGACGGATTTAATGCGACATGACCGTTCACACAGCAGTCACTTTCTGAAACATCGGATATGTATCGGATTCAGTACCACATACGAAAGTGACCCAGATCGGATTTGAAAATATTGGATTTGTGCAGTGCACACTGTCACACCATGATCGGATATGGGTCGCATAGGGTCAAAAAAATCGAATTTGATGCGCTTTCGCCTGCAGTGTGAACGTAGCCTTGGTCTTCCTTGGTCTCTTGTGTTCTGGGGGCCTCTGGATGTCTGGAGTTTTGATCTCCTCCATACCTGCTTCATGCCCTGGAGGACGGGGCTGTGGCCCCCCCACACTCCCTAGCAGATCGTTACATGGAGAAACCTTTGGAATGCAAGCATGCTGATCCACACAGGTATGCACACAGGTGTACACACGGGTATTCACAGACGCGGACTACAGCTTTCTTGGCTGCTGCCTCAAAGCACATTGTGCGCTGTCTATCTTGCGTGCTGCACAACATGGTTTATTATTTAGTATCTACTGATATCTACTGCTAGCTAGTTTATTGTGATGGTGCTGTTTTTTTTATTATGTTGCTCTTTGTTGTTTGCTTTCTCTTCTGTTTTTATTCTCCATACAGGTGATCCAGGTGTTTTGTTTGTTTTTTTTCTTTCTTCCCCCCTTCTCACCGTCTCTTCTCCCCTTTGGTTTTCTTTCTCTCCCTCTCTTTCTTTCATTCTTTCTCCCTGTCCTATCCCCCAGTCATGTCTGTCCCGTTTGTAGCAACTGAAAATAAAATAAATTCTTAATTATAATAAAGGTCAATCAAATGGACCAATATGGCAAGGCCATGATGATCCACTTGGTAAAATAAATCCGCTTGGCATCTTTCTTGGCCTTAAGACAACAATTCTGATGGCTAAAGATCCAAACGGGACACAAAAAAAATAAATAAATAAAATAAAATGAATAGTGGTAATAAAAACCGAGAGAGGCCGACAGTGATCACTGCTTTTTTTAGAGGCTTGTTCAGATTAAATAGAACAAGATACAAAGCATTAAAACATGTTAAAAACACAACATCCAGAGTCGTTTGGACCCGGAAGCAGGGTTCATACGTCATCACTTAAACACCGGACAGGCAGCAACTAAAGTATGGCTTGTATTTTTTGGTTAGGTTTGAGCAACCTAAAGCACTTTGTTAGGGTGCTTGATGGTTTGGGATTTTTAATGAAAAGGTCAATAATTAAAAAAAAAGGTCAGCAAAGTTTTCCCCTTGATCCTTAAGCAGTAATAATTCATTAATTTTGTCACTCGTGTCAGCTAATAAGGAAAAAAAGGACAACTGTCTAGTAGACATGGAGCAAAACTACCATTTACATTGGAGTAGAAATGTTACACAATAAATGTCCATCCGAATCCATCTTTTACTCTGCTCACAATAGGTTTTAAAGTGCCATGCATTGTCTTTGTTATGTTGGAAACGTGCGGTACGGCTGCATTTAATAATAATAATAATAATGGATTGCATTTATATAGCGCTTTTCGGGACCCCTCAAAGCGCTTTACAATACCACTATTCATTCACTCTCACATTCATACATTCATTTATATCAAGGAGGATTTACTTGAATGAGACTCTAATGAGTCAATCAAATCCACCTGAGGTTCACCTGCGAGCTGCTTCGGGTAAATCAGACATGTTGTACAGAGCAGTCATCAGAGTCGATGTCTAGTCTGTTTCAGAAGGACTGCTGACCTAGAAAAGTGGAGAATCTAAAGGATTTCTTCTTCATTATAAATGTCAGAAAATATAACTCCTATTCTCAGGTTTACGTAAAACTATAAGAGGTCTTTGATGTTGCCCCACATCCCATATTTAGGATTCTTTTGGAAGTCGGTGCCCTAAAAACTTACTACTGTACACTCTTATCACTTAGTCTAGTCAAACACTGTAAAACCCACATCTGCATGATCCATCTGCAGCGTCTGCTTGTATCACCAGAAAAACCATCTCTTTTACTTCAGAGGTTACCTGGACAATAAAAACTGCAAGTCTGGTAAGAAGGAGCTGCACCAAGCATGTAAGCGTGTGCATAGTTTCACATGAATTTATGGCTTAAGCCAGAGTCCTGTCGCTTCTTTATCCCATCAGAGTCAAGTACACTTACCTAGAGCTTTACTACAATTATAAATATGCCTGCCTCCACATAGTTAATAATGTTGGGAACTGTGCACAGATGGCAGTGCAAAAACATAATCGGCTCATATGTTTCCCAGTTTGGTTTCTGATTGCTTCCATGGGAGCGAGAGTGGGATACTTGCAATTTTTGCCTTTCGATTCCTGTTCTTTTTTAAACCACAATGGCAATAAATTCACACAGTTCATAAGAACGATTGTGTTGATATGTATGTTTCCCACATGGTTCCTCATCTGCACATTTAGTCATAAGTTACATGAATATACAGTGCATTTATGTATGTATAATTATTCATTGCATAACAAAAGAAAGTAAAAACAAAGCAGGTGCTGAGCTATGAAGCACAACACAAACTTGGCTTTTATTTATTTACAAATTTATTGATTAATACTGCGTTTTATCACAGGCACCTGCAGAGTGTACCACAGTGTAATTAACTCAACTGAAACAGACTAACTCATTAAAGCCATTTATCCCATACAGACATATTGCAGTTATGACGACATGCAAAGGAGAGATTTAGTTTCATTTGTAAGCAATGAAACAGAAATGCACACTGGAAAATAGAAATGGAAAACTGTCTGCTCTTAATCCGTCTTTTCAAACAAGGGCCTCAAGCCAAAAGTATCTTTGGGCAGCTGATATGAATGCAATGAATAGAAAGGGTACATTGTACATCTCAATTTTCATTCCAAGTTGTGGAATGTGTTTTCCTCCATTCAACTTTAAACTATTCTCAATAAATATAAACAGAATTTCAAGCTGTTTTCTCTACATTCTTCATCCACATCGAGAACACATTTCTACAGCATTCAGCACTCCCTGAGAAACTGCCCCATACTCTGACTGACCATTAAGCAGATGGAAAGATACCATATGGACCATTTTCAACTTTGTCCAAAGTGCCTTACGACATGAGAAGTGTATTTGTTTTTAGCACGAACGCCGCCCTCCACAGCGGATGGATGCAGTACAGTATCATTCCCTCGGGATTCTTTTTTTAAGAAGTACTGACTGACTGACTGCATAGTAAATCTGACTCCATGACTAGTTTTAATGATGCAGCTTTAGAAGTCAGTAAGGCGCTCAGTAATTTAGGACCACAGTTGATACGTCGACAGATGTTTCGTGATTTTATCTTTAGAAAAGTCAGAAGTTTCTACCACGGTTCACAACAAGGGCACGTGTCACCAAAATGAAGCATAGCAGGCAATATCACACTGTATGGTAAATGGGCCATGTAATAGCTGAGATGGCTAAAAGAAAGCCTCCAAAACTACTACAGGAGTCTCTTTTTCTCCCTCTAAATTTCTCTGTTTCACAGTCAGTCAGAATTGACAGATGTGAGCTGCCACTAGCTCATAGTAATGACTGCTCAGGGATATTGTTGGGTCTGAACTGGGAATTACTAGTTGATAGATCCAATATATCTTTGGATTTGGTGTAATTAGGAAATTTTCCAAAGGTTATCAGCACTTTAAAACGCCTGCAGAAAACTGTCCTCACCTGGAGAGTGATATCGTTTGGCTGATGAAATAATGATTTCCGCCTCCTTAACAACCTTACGAGAAAGCCCGAGTGCGGGAGAGCTTGAGTGCTCACAATTCATCCAGGCATGCTGAGAAAGATAACATCGAGTGAGTTAGTTTGGGCCTTGCTTCGTGTCTCCTTTCATCAGCACAGAATACCAAATATGATTATTCTCAAGCCTAATATTGAGGATAAGCTTTGACATCTCGTGCCAGCTGGTCTCCAAGGACGGAAAAGAATCAACAAAAAGAAACTATCTTCAAAATTGTTCTATTCCCTAAACGCTTCCTAACATGATTGTGGATTCGTGCACACTGTGAAAGAGGGATTTCTTAACTCGGAAACCAATTAGCAGCACAAGCCTGAATGGTGTTCAGCAT
The DNA here is from genome assembly GCF_057381845.1 of Rhamphochromis longiceps. NCBI lineage: Eukaryota > Metazoa > Chordata > Actinopteri > Cichliformes > Cichlidae > Rhamphochromis > Rhamphochromis longiceps. Next base: position 44,615,043 of record NC_140562.1, read on the forward strand.
GCGAACTTTTAAATGTAACACATTAGACACAGCGTGGCAGTTTAAGAACATCTCGCACATGCAGAATGGGCTGCGTGTGTTTATGTACTTTTAATAGAAAAAAGCCTTGGTGAGTATTGAAACCTAGAAAAGGGATGAAGAGTGAAGATGAAGACAACTGTTATCATAAGACTTGATGTCAAAGGTGAAAATATGATGGTTCTCCTCCACGTTTTGTTCATTTCATGGTCCTCAAATGATGTAGATCAGGGGTTGCAAACCCTGGGCATGAAGGGTTAACTGATGGCACGACCATAGCTGGACTGGCCATCAGGCATACTGGGCATATGCTTGGTGGGCCGATGGTGATTTTTTTGTTTTTACAGGCAGATGGATTTTTTTTTTCAGTAATGGTATAAACAATGAAAGGTGGTGGATTGGCCAGATGCTGACAGATGTGTAAAAATAACTCAGTTGTTTGGTGGTGGCTGTGGCGGAGCCTCCACAGAGGCCAGCAGGTGGATGAGGGAAAGGAGAGGCAGGAGGACGAGTGTCAGGTGAACTGAACAGCGCAACATCAGCACCGCGGAAATACACGGATACATCCATAGACTCGAGACAGAATTCACAATGTGCTTTCAGGACTTTCAGGTGTTTGGACCAATGTTTTCTTTTCTAATCAAACCAGAAGCTTTAATGAGCAGCTGGATTATCTCGCATTAACTGGCTGGACACAGAGGACATCGACATGCAGCTGATTGAACTGAAAAGCTCGACTCTGTGGGGGTCAAAGTTTGCAGAACTACGAACGCAGCTGGAATCCACAGCTGTGTGTGTTCATGGAGCTCCATGTTCACCTGCTGGACGTCACTACCTGACAAGTTTAACTGTCTTCAGAACATTGCAGAGGCCTTATTGACAGTATTTGGCTCGACATGTCTGTGTGAGCAGATTTTCTCTCACACGAGTCCTCAGGTAGCCGTCTGAACGCTGGACACTCTGAGACCAAAGATCATATTTACATGTGCGTCTCTGTATTAACAAACATGCCATATTGGCCCAGTTTATTTTTCTTATCATTGTTTTGAGGAGACCATAAATAGCCTTTGCATTTTCTGTTGTACAGTTCATTTGCTGTTATGGATAAAAAGTCTTTTTTTGTTTCAAAGTAGCTGAAACCTATTCGCTGATAGCTGCCAACATCTGCAAACAAATATAATTCTATAAAGTTGTTCTATATAGTGTGTAACCGTTAATATAGAGCATTATTAAATTTATTGCTAATGCAATCATATGGCACATATGATGAAATTTTAGATGGCACTTATCATCAGGAAGGTTGCCGACCCCTGATGTAGATGATGTGGTTCTTTGACTTTTGTAAACCGTGGGTTTTACATTTCTATTTTTAGTGGTGTATTTAGCTAGTGGACTCTGGACTTGTGCATTCTTCTTGCTACCTATCAATCCTGAAGTTCATTAATGTTTTAATCCTGATTTAATTTCAACACATTTTTATTCTCTCCCCCCAGGACATCAAATACTGCTGTGCTGCTGGTGTCACAGAGACATGCAAGGTGTCCTTTCGCTTACAAAAATGAATAGGAAGAGATAAAAGTCTTCTATCAAAGAGCTACAAGGTCTTTTTTTTTGCTTTGTTAGTACTCAATAACAGTGTTAGGTTTAACTTGTTACAAAGCAATGTGTCACTGTGATCACATTACATTTTTCAGTAATGCAGTAATATAATGTGTTATTGTACTAAATTCCGTAATTACATTACAATTATGCCATTACTCGCATTGAAGATTATTTGCACACCAGGTGTATAGAAAAAAAAAAGCATGCACTTTACTTCCTGCACACTTGCACTGCAATCAGCTGATTTCAGTTTGTGTCCAGGAAGTGCAGGACGGTGCAGCGGTTTACAATCGAGATGTGGACATTACCTTTACTGCAAAACAGACAAAAAACAAGCGTGATGGTAAAATGCAAACTGTAACAAGAAAAGAAAAACCACACTGTGCTGCTAACACAACTTTGGTTCTTTGCAAACATCTGCACAGACAGCATGCTAACAGAAAATACCCAAGAACCTACAGTCAAGTCTATGCCGACCCCAGCTCGGCAGCCAGACGCTGATCCTCAGCAGATAACATGAGCCTGATGAACTTGACTGCCTTGGTTAAGGTTAGGAAAAGTTTGCAGTTTGAGTTAGACCCCCAAAGATTGACCCAGCACGGTGCAAACATGACATTTGTTATGTCAGGTGTTTCTTTCCAAGCAACCACATGTGATGAACTGATCTGCTTCCAAGTACCTAAACCCAGTGTGTCAACGCACCGTTTGACATAACACCAGCACATTTATTATGGAACCAAAACAGGCTTCCATGGTTTTATATAACCTTTATTGTTATTGACATATTATTTACATCATTGTTATGCTACCAGACTGACTGAAATGAAAATGAGTTACTTAATTAATAAAATATGAATATTTACAAATAGTAGGTGCCAGTCAGTGACTGAGGCAGAATTACTTCTAAGAAACTTGTTCTGTGATCATTTTGCAGCAGTTCGGTCTTATTTTGCCGATCATGTTTTGCAGATTCACTTCATATGTGGAATGGTTTTTACAAAGCCAGATAAAATACAGATGAGGAATTGTGTCACGTTAGCTTCGTGCATTAAAAGTAGAAATGTCCAAGTGCCACAGAAAACAGAAATATCATGATAGCAGGATCAGTACAGTGCACAACTGTGGTAATAATGTTGGATTTGTTATATTAGGGACATGATCTAATGATCTAATAATAAATCTGCCTCCATATTATTAGTATCTAATGAGACTCCTTTTCTTTTGTGAGATTAATCATTGCGCTGTCTGCTGGATAAAGGATGGAATTCAAGATCCAAGCCATGTCCGACTCCAACTGAGGCTCTCAGGTTCTTCCTGTGTATAGATCAGCCTTTGTCTCTTTTGTCATGTACTTTCTACTAATTCTGTCTTTCTTTCCTTCACTCATAAGAGAAAGCCAAGTCTTTATGAAAGTTTACAGCCACCGCCCTGTGGCACTGGGCGGTGCCATCCATTCATTTGTCACCTCGTTTATTTGTCTGTGTCAAAAGGAAATCGGAGGCAACAAACTATCAAAAAAGTTAAACAGTTTGATTCTCAACACATGCCTAATTACCGCCTCACGAAAGCCTTTTATCAATTTTCCCTTCAAACAGCTGTGGGAAACTCAACAGAAGTGACTAAACGCTCAGCAGAACGTTTTAGCTCTTTAACACAAACTGTATGAAATAAACGACAAAGCCAGTCAAGGCAAGTCTACTAATCAAGCAGTCAGGGAACTCACATCATCTTACTACTTCAGATTACATATATGAAAGACTGCAAAGAGACTGAGCCACTCATCTCACGCTTCATGTAATGTAGAGTTCATATGAAGTGCTGCTACACAATCTGCACCTGATTCTCTGAGAGCGCTTCAGGCAACTAAGCTACTTTAAGAACATCTTTTTCCTCATGTCATCGAGCCCTCTGTAAGTGAACCACAAATAAATTAGTTGTCTTTGGTTTCATTTGGCATTTAAACAGCATCGATTATGTCTCACTCACAGAATCAACTTCATCAGCCTTTTTGAGATGCAAAGAGGAAACAAACAAGGGAAACATAACTAAAACAGACACAGTAAATGTAACGCATAGTGGAAACTGTTCATTGGGGTGCCAAAGGAGCTTCGACGCCCTTTAACATTTAGCTTTAACTTCCATTAAAGAACCAGAACTAAACAACACATCACTTAGACCAGCACAGAGGCATGGTGAAACACACACAAATACACTAACACAAAATCTCAAAACATCCGCTGGCAGGATTGTTTACTGCTGCACTGATGCTAAACTACAGTAAGCAAGCTGAGTGGCTACAGTTTGCAACACTGCTTGTAAACTTTGTTTTATTTAAGGGGCAGAACACATCATTTTAGTATTTGTCACTTAGCAACAATGTAAGAAACAAAACCCACATTTTCCACATTATCATCACATGTACTACATCTCCATCCTGCCCATGGACCAAGAAGGTCAGAGCCAACGATTTTGCTCTTTTTGCCTGTATTTAAATCAGCTCCAGTGGAATCAATCCACAATCAAGCTTCCAGGGCAAAGACACATTTTTCCATGGAAGCACACTAGTCGAAACAGGACACACTGCTGTTCCGTGTGAGGAGACCTTTGATGTCTTTAAAACCAATAAAATATTAAATGTATATATTTAGTAGTTTTTATTGGTGCCTACTCGTGCAGCTCTGTAAATGCAGTTTTTTTGCATTACCTTCAAAGCTAAAGCAAAGAGGGTCATGTCTTTAAAATAAAGAGTTGAATTTCTAACATCACATAATGGCAACTTTTATATGTTCATGAACAAATTCCTGATTTTAAACTTGATGGTAAAGATAATACATTACGGGCAAATTAATAGGCCTTTTAGAAGATGAATGAGACAGTTCTTGTAAATGTGTAATGGCTCATTATATTGTGGGGTGATTATTCTGTGGAATTCAATTTAAGTGAATTCAGCCCAGAGAGTCATTATGCTTATAGTTAGTCCTCTGTGTGCAATTGTTCTGCCATGCATGATGAAAAAAATGCCCTTATCCTGTGAGGTGACCGGAGGGTCAAATGGGGTCAAACAGACAGAAAAATGTCTTCTGCCCTGTGCTCAGCTTCACACCAGAGTGGCCTCGGCTGCGTGTTTACCCACGAGCGAGCTTAATGAAAACCCACTAAATGCGTCTATTACGTTTGCCCTGCTAACTAGCGGCAGAGCTAATAGTAAAAGAAACATCACTTCAACCTTGAGACAGCCAACAGGCTGTACTTTGCAAACACTAATAACCAGCTGAAGGCAAACATTCTTGCTTCTCGGAGTTGCCGTGGGTTTTAATCGCGACCCTGAAGTTGCATGTTCACCTTAGGTCTAAATTAAAGCAACCGGCAAAAAGAAAGGTGGATTTATGAAGGACAAGTTGATTAAACTTGAGATTAATGTGTGTACGCCGTCAAGCTGAGGGTTGCCTCATGTATCAGAATTCCTTGACCTCCTTTGTGATGTTGGACTGCAAATCTTGTTGCATAGGATTACACGAGGTCGACGGGTAACGATGAATGCGAACGTTTCTGTATTTGTTCCAAATGTTTTGGTTTCTGAGTCGTCTTCATCAACACACTTTTACTGTGTTCATTTTGCGTTTGTAGGCTGCTAATTTACTACAGAATGAATTTGTCTAATTAAAGAATAAAGAAAAGCCAACATCTTAATGCACATAATGAGTGCAGTTTAAACTGATATAAGGTGACTCTTTGGTTAAACAGTCAGTTAAACACTAACTTGAACTGAAATGTTTTGAGCAGAACGGCAAACACGTGTTTGCGAACCTTGTGTGCTTCCTTTTAGCGTCGTAGAGGATTTTAGCAGCTTTCAGCTCAGTCATTTGTGAACAGCTTAGACTTCGTATTCATGAATAAATGGATGGTGACACTTATTGCTCCATGCATGATGACCGGCAGATTCAAACCCAAACCTTGCTGCGAGGAAACAATGGTTACTGCTCCACCACCGAGCCACACTCGTTTGTGAGAGCAGCTTGATACTTTATGGCTGAAACAATTACTCGCTGCTATTCAGACGTCTGAAAGGTCTTCATTTATACATCAAATTTAGTTCAACACGCGCCTTGACAACCATGTACTATTTAGCTTTATTTTATATTTATGGAAATATGGAAAGTGCTCAGTGGGTAAATTTCTGGCTGAAACCAGGTTTTCTTAATAGATTGAAAAAACTGACTTTAACCTTTTGCTTTTTTCTATTTACCTAAAGCAACATAAATAAATAAATAAAATATTATTTCTATAGCACCTTTCTAGACAGAATCACAAAGTGCTGCACATAAGATAACAAATAATAAAAGGGTAAAACAGACAATATAAAACAGGCAGAAACATCTTTTTAAAGATCATCCATAGACATCTGGTACTGGAGGGGCAATTTGGAATCATATGTAATGGACCAACTGCTGAAAATAAAAAATAAAAAATCATGAAAAACAAGGGTCTGAGATATATTTTCACTATCACTTCCAATGGAAGATGGACACTGTTGCAAATCAATCCTTTATTTTTCCCGGGAGATTGTGAAACCAGTCTAAAACTCACTGGTTTTATTCTAATCCACTGTCACATTTACTTGATAATGGTAAGAGTTCTCCTTAAAAAGAAACCAAAGGGAATCTGATTTTCCTTTTGAATCCAGATCAAAATGCGATGCTGTCACGTACGTCTTGTCACTCAGAACTTTTGTATTTTTTTTATCTTTCTGCACGTGAAGCACCTTTTCAGCCGCCGTTCGCACGCATGTATTGGCACCGGCTCAAGCTGGGAACCAAGATCCACCAGTACGAAGCTAATCCACGCTACCGTTAAACGCATCCATTCATTATCAGCGGCTGTGAAATGCATAACACTGACATTTTATAATTGTGTTGGAAATATGCAGATTTTCTTCTAAGAGTGTTAAATACCTGAAAATCAAGTTGAGCTAAACGACAATTGGCAAAGCTCCTCGAGTGTAATACCCGGGATCAGACTGAATTAAAAGGGGATTTTCCAGCAACTCTCCATCAAGGAATTCTTCACATCGCCACTTTCATCTGTGTCTGTGTGTACAGTCTGTTCCACCATTGAAGCATGAGACCAAAGCTGTATCTTCAGAATGGAGGAGCACTTTTCCAGACTGAGGGACAGACGTTGCCAGCTTTGTCTTGCCTTCCAGCCAAGAATACTAATTGGGCTATTTAAAGTCTGTCCGTCCCCGGCCAGAAAAGCAAACAATCCATATTTAAGCCGCTTCGTGGATCATTATATCATGAGAAATGCACTGCGCATTTATCACATACCTAGGTGGCATGACTCTATTAATTTGTAAGGAGTGTGGGATGACTACAGAGTGACATGCAGGCTGTTGCATCCAGTAGTTGGCCTTTGTTTCTTCCTGGCGATAAGAACTATGACTCATCTGTGTGGGTTTAATACAGTATTCCAATTGATTGATGCCACATAACATAGACCCTATAATAAATCTATTGATTTCAGCTGAAACATTGCTTCTAGATTTATGAGTTTGTGTCCACAGAAGCACACGCTCGCACACAGTCGTCTGGCAACTCGCATAAGACCCCATGTGGTTAGAAGGGGTGACTCAGTGTGAGAGGAAACACGTTCGCTGTGGGATCCGCGGTACAATTAATGAAGTGATGACATTATATATTTATTTACAAGTCATTAGGATTCAGGGCCTGAGGAGTCGCATCCCATCTCTGCCCGGGCTCTCTAAGGAGCATTCCTTCTGTTTGGTCTACATAACAAAGAGCAAAATTAAAAATTAACCCCTCAAGCTTAAAGCACACAAAGCCTCAAGTTTGCACTGTTGATGAAGAAGCTTTAAATATGGAGGGGGGGATTTTATGAGTGAATGTTTATAAATTTAATTAAACTACAAGACGAGACAAAAAAGAAGCCCAAAGGCAAAGCGCTGCAGAGTTTAACAGAAGCCAGTTGTGGCTTTTGTGTGGAACGAACAATCTGGAATTTCTTTTGAATTCTGCTTTATATTCGCCATAATATGCTGACCGGTAATGTTTTATTAAATAACGGCTGCACCGAGAGGCGATTCTCAATAGTACGATCAGGGGGGGGAAACAGCAAGAGAAACATGAGGGGAGGACGTACAGCGTGCATATGTGTTCACGTGCTCTTTGCTAATGTTTGCATGTGTGTGCGCTATTTTCAGTTTTTCTTTCCGTGAGCTGTAGGTACGCAAACTCTCCCTGCATTTCTCATAAGCCAGAGGTGATGAAGTGGCATGGAAGACTGCCATCATTACATTATGTCATCAGTTAGTCTCATCAATTAACGTCGTGACATAACATGCCCTTCGACTATTCTGAGAGCTCATTCTCACTGTGCCCTTGCCCATATGTATCCCCTGTGACAAAAACCAAAGTGTTGCCAAGCGCTGATATTGCCGTGTGGAAGGTCGCACTAAACGAAGGGGCTTGTCCAAGTACTGACACTTTTCACATCTTACAGCAATAAAATGCCTCGCCGACTCCCCAACATGACAGGTCTGCATCAGCGTGCCACTTCGGAGACGGTGACCTTTTTCCACACCGTGCAAACGAGTTCTCTCGGAGAGCCAGCGCAGAATAGGTGGACGAGGTCGAAGTGGCCAAATTGGAACGCAGCATGAAGAGATTACTGCAGGATAAGGTCAAGATTCAAGGCAGGGAAACCCCGGTTGGAGTGATGGATCTTCTTCTGAAACTGCTTAGAGTGGATTTAAAACACTGAGATAAAAAATGAAATTATCTAACCCGTGTTTGTGTCAGCATCCGCCAGCATCTCGGATCCTGGAATTATGTTTATTCTTTTGGTTGTGTTTGTCTTTTTATAATGAATAAAAAAAACATGTAGATGTGCTTGTGATGAATAAAACAGCATGAAAGCTGAAACAGACTGAAAATGAAGGAATTTAATGCTGAAAAACATCAGGGCTGAAATATTAGTGGTTCAGTATTGCATCAGATTTAATCATGTTCACTGCTCGGAATAAAAATTTACATCAGGTGTTTTTCTCTGTCTTAATCTTTTAAATCAGAGCCGTTTCAAAGCTTCTGTATTTTTTCAATGATTTTGAGGCCCTACACTTCTTGTCCGGCTTCCAGAGGCCCACTGGCCAGGTGTCCCAAGAGTTACTGGGTCAGCTGGACGCTGCGGGCCGCTGCAGTTTGTGCAAACCAAGGCAAAAATGGGTCAGTGATGAGAGCGGGGTTACAAATGCAATGTGACGCCAAACTCCTAGTGGAGCACAACATGGGGAAACACGCACCCACTGTATAATTTATAGAGTATCTCGAGTAGCCTTTCCAAAAATATACAAAACTGACATATCCGTTTATACTGTGTGCAAACAAAGAGTCAAGTTTATTTACTGATGGGCTGAGACACACCAGGTGAATATTAATGGTGCGTTTCAAAAGTTTAATGCTGGCAAACGCAGCAGGAGGCTGCTGTTGCTGTGAAGTTTTTAAATGGTGGCGTCATTTAGGTTGATTCTCTCGCTTTCCAACGTTTTTATGTGATATAATGCAACAGGCCAAAGAGATTAGCTCAAATACCCAGCTGAAGAACAGCATCTATTGTCCAGCAGATGTGAATAGAATTCACTTTAAGATTTGTTGGCAACCATTTTTGCTTTTATTCAATGGCTTTCAGTGAAGGCACGGAGGAAAAGCATCGAAAGGAACAGAGAAAACAGTTAACGTTGTATACATCCTATAGAGCACTTTGCTATCAGGAGGCATTTTTACACTTGGCAGCTGGTGAAGCAATAAAAGCCAAATGAGTGCAAGTACAATAGAAACGGAGCGAATTGGTAATTAGGATTTTTGCACAGATTGGTTGTTCAACAGTATTCTTATGAAACATCGACCAGCTTTGTAATCCAAAAAGAGAAAGAACTTAAACGCAACCACAAAAAAATGACCGTCTGTGATATTTCTATTTTATTTTTAATCTGGCACTTTATTTTCTTTACCATTTCTTTGTACCCTGCTTGTCATTAAAAAGCTTTAGAAAAGTGCAGCTTCTAAGCAGGAACATTACCCAGGCACAGAGATTTTGGCTCCTCACACAAACATTATGCTTGGAGGAATTGAACCTGCTCAGAAAAAAGAAAAAAACATCCAAATTGTTAAGTCAGCCTCTAGATCAAGTCAGCCATGAGCAGTTAAGCTGATGCTCAGCAGAGAAAACAAAAATGACAAAAGCACAACGTAGAATTAATGAATCCAACAATGGCTTTGTTTACAAATATATTATTTTATGGTTATTGCTGCTCAGAAAATACGCCAGTGTGCAAGTTATGATATGTAATATGAAGAAAGCATATATTATATTAAGGACAATTTTAGCATTTGGAGATTGGATAACACCACAAAGTGCAGGAGTCGCTGTATAGAGCAGTGCATATGCCAGCAAATACACAACATCATCCAAACCCTGCGTGCAGACTTGTTGGAATTGAAATTTGTTGGAAAGTGCACAAAGGAAGAAGCAAAAAGTTACACTTGGACAATCATTCAAAACCTGCTGCATCCAATAAAAACGATAATGTAGCAGTCAAATTTATTCAAATAGCACAACTGTTGACCAAAGTGCTGTACATTTAAGATAATCAAAAGAGATGAAAACATAGGACGACAGGACAAAATGTAAGAAAAGAATCATAACATATCTGTGTTTATATTTGTTATGGGTTCTTGTGTCTTGCTTTCCTCCTCATGTTTCATTCTGTCATGTTATCATATCTCTGTGTATCTGTCTGCATCTCTGCGCGTGTTCCCGTCACTTCCTGTTTTACTTTGGTAGTCTCCTGTCTGTCGGCTAACTGATGACAGACTGACACCTGAATTAAGACTCTTACAAAAGTCGAGGCGAGATGAAATGAAGGCGTGGATAGCTCTCTCAAAGTCTCTAAAACAGAGGAATGGCTTCACTTTTGCAAGTAGCCAGAGAGGAAAGAAACTAGTTTTGATTACAACATTAATCAAATGTTTATCAAACATTAGATTAGCGTCAAAAATTCCTCCTCAGTTCCTCGCAAAGGTTGTTTTTTTGTTTGTTTGTTTTTTTCATTTAAAAAAAATGGGGGGGGGGGGCAAAGTTGTAGTGTTCACAGACACCAAACTCAAAGGCCTCTGCTTTCTGTTCATTTAAATCAAGAAAGGTTAAAGCCATCCATGCCTTAACATCCTCCAAACAATCTAGTAACACCTTCAGAAGACTCACACATTTACGTTTCATTGGCAGGTAAATCTGTGAGTCGTCTGCATAACAATGAAATGAGATCTTAAATAAGCAAGTCCCAGCATAAACCTCAGGAAAAGCTCAAAGCTATAACCAGTGTAGCCAAGTCCACTTTCATTTTATGAATTGTTCAGGTGAAATTGCCATGTTGATCTGTAGCACAGTGACAGGACCTGTGACTCTTCAGCAGCTGAACTGCAGCATGTGAAGCCAACAGTCTTTTACCTTTTGACCGTCTTATGATCTCAAGATATCAGTAGCAGCTCATAACAAAACTCGACACTGTCTGTGTTTATGAACAAACACACACACAGTCTCTACTCATCCAAACCAACAAGCACAACAGCTAGCCAGCAGCAGCTCCCGCCGTTTAGTCTAATTGCAGACAACAAAGAGCTTCAAACACTTCACCTTCACCACAGTACACCACCAGGTGACTGGAAATCTGTGGCTTAGAAGTAAATAATGAGCGGTGCAATTACTGCCTTTGGTTTCTCTTTGTTTGCAGCTGGTTCTTCAGTCTTGTGTCCTACGAGTTCAGCAGCCCATAGGTATTAACAAAATGCTATCTAAAATCTAAACTACCATGAAATATGGAGATTTCTAAAGACTGCATACAGCAAACGCTTTAGTAACTCTATCAAATATTTACAGCTACATACATGAAATGTGGGTGGGAGGTGACACTGAGCCAGTGTAAAACTCTTTAGTAATAACTGTGTCAACAATTTAGGATGTAAACATAAAACGTACTTTTATAAAGTCTACAATATGATATCTATTTTCATCTATTTAAAATACATACCTATTCTGATATGTATTTTCAGCTGAGATTTTATATTTGGTAGCATGGGGGATTATAATATTAATATTCAAGATTAAAGAGCTGAGCCTGGTTCTACCGGAGGTTTCTTCCTGTTAAAAGGGAGTTTTTCCTTCCCACTGTCGCCAAAGTGCTGCTCATAGGGGGTCATATGATTGTTGGGTTTTCTCTGTATGTATTATTGTAGGTCTACCTTGAGGTGACTGTTGTTGTAATTTGGCGCTGTATAAACTGAATTGAACTGAAATAATAATTACCATTATTGTTGCATAAAGAAGCTGTAACTATTGGAAGTTTTGGTATATTACAAAATTGTCAAACTGCCATCATGCAGAGGGGTTCCACATACTGTGAGATGGTATATAAAGTAGAGACGAGATGAACATAGATTCTGGGGAGTCAGACCCACGTGAAAGTGCCTTAAACTATCTTTGGGTGACCAAAAAACAAAAAGCGAGAGAGGCCAAACGCTATGAAATCTTTAACTTGGGTTACCTTTAACATTGCGTGCAAAGGATTTTTAAGGTAGATGATCCGATCCTTCTCAAAGGCCTGTTATGTTTAACTGCACCCCAAAAGCTGCTGCCTCCAGAGGCTAAGTCAGCGGACTAGCCGACGAGTTCACAGGTTGTCCTGGAAGATGCCAGCGCTCCTGTCACTGTCAAAGATTACATCTCAGGACAAAGATGATCACTCGACGCAACGATCTGAAGCTTCCCTCTAAAGAGACTAATGGACCAAAACCACGCCAGCAAAATTAACTGCTTCAGTGTAAAAGAACAGTGAATACCATCACTTCATTGGTGAAAGGTTTAGTTTTTTTTATTGTTTTTGTCACTTATCTGTAGCTCTGCTCAATTGATGGTCATTAGTTAAAATGCTTGGATAGCATCCCTTATTTGGCTCCCCACCATTCATGGATTAAAAGTCTAAAGATAAGGGTAGAAGACTTGAGCAAATTACTGAGCGAGAAAAAGGAAAAAGACATCAGGAGGCAGACAGAAGGGGCGGGCGCAAGTTTGATTAGACAGGCTCAGAGAAGAGTTTCTTTCAGTGCGAGGGCTGTTAATTAGCGCTACAGTTCAAAACAATCTCTACCCCCCGCTGAATTCCAGTCTTTCTGTACGCCATCAGCCACATGCTCTGTCACATGGCAGCCCGTTCGGCGCCCTCGAAGGCCTGCACTTATGCATCGCATCCATAACTAACCAGACTAGTGCAGATCACCCTCTCCCGCTGTAATCGGCTCTCATCATCCAGTAGAAACTGCAGAAAGAACTCGGTCACAAAAGGTTTGTGATTACCTGTAAATGGTGCTGGAGCACATGATCAGGTACACGTATGATTGTATGAAAAACATTTCTGAAAGTCTTTGAGTTGCTCCGAAACTTGGAAAAGTCACAAATTTGATCCTGACTCTTGTTGTTTTGGGAAAATGTCAACTTGAATCAGTCGATCTTTTCATTTTAGCTTTTGATGAACGTCATATCCTCTAACCTTAGGTCAAATGAGAATGTCAGCTCCATCATAAAGAATCTATCATACTGTATTAAAAATAAAGATGACACGCTCCAACTTTTTGCCTGCAAAGTCTGAAATCCTTTTTTGTGGGCCAGTCAGAATGCAAACGTGGTTTTCCCACTTTGAAATGCCTGGTTAGTAGAGCAGCGCGATATGACCAAAAATATTTATCATGATATACATTTGAAAATTTACGATAATGATATAACTGACGATATATTTGAGACTAGACAAAATACTTTACGACTCCACAACTTTATTAGTGCAAAAAAACCCATCAATGTATTTTCACTTTGTGACGGCCAGTGGGCTGGCCTTGTGTTTTTCTTTTTCCTTTTCCTGTTTCTTGCAGGTAGGTGGAGCTGACCCAATTATTGATGCAGCACACCTGAGAGGGCCAGTCCCAGTGTATATAAAGACACCTTGACTGAATCAGGGGGGCTGGCTTTTGGCTCCCTCTGGCACGTGTTATGTTTATTTGGAAGTTTCAGTTATGGCTGTTATGTCCTTTAACTTGTGTTTAAGTTGCTTTACCTTATTTTCATTAAATGTGTCTTACAGTCTGTTGCGGTGAACACGGTTAGAGCAGTTGTCTCGGGAGCACGTCCCCAGGATTGAGGGGGTCGCTGTTTGTGCAGTTGCCTTTCTCTTCCTGGCGGTTTTTAGTGCATAAGTACCCACCGTAAGTAACTGCATGAAGACTAGGTTTTAGTTAAGTAGATTTTGGTTAGGCAGTTAGTGGGAAAGTGCTGTTTTAAATTGCATGTCGAGAATCAATACTTTGCTGTTATGGCTACTGTTGATGCTTTTGTTCAGTCTCCATCGGAGGAACTCTTGAATAGTTGTACTAAAGAACAACTCCTGAAACTTGCTGAACATTACGATGTCGACATTGGAGATAAACGGTTTAAAGATGAGATTAAAGGAGTGTTGAAGGCTGCATTAGTAAAGAAAGGCGTGTTGTCACGTAAAATGCAGACCTTAGTGGCTGAGGTTGATCAGTCTGTGGTCTCAACTGCCGTTGCTTTGTCTTTTGAGCAGCAAAAGGAGTTGTTACTCTTACAAATGGAGAAAGACCGTGTAAGGTATTCTTTAGAAAAGGAAAAGTTGGAGTTAGAGCAGTATCGGTTAGACCTAATCAAAGCGGGCAAGTTATCAGGTGGTGTTGAGGCTAAAGAGTCTTCTCCACAAGGAGTTGAAACTTTTGATGTCGTGCGTAATTTGCGCTTGGTGCCGAAATTTGATGAAAGAGAGCCAGATGCCTTTTTCTCCCTTTTTGAACGCATTGCTGAATTGAGAGGATGGCCAGCAGCTGACTGTGTGATTATGTTACAGTCTGTGTTGACTGGAAAGGCTCAGGAAGCTTATTCAGCACTCAGTGCAGTTGATTGTCAGAGTTTTGCTACTGTTAAAGATGCAGTTCTGAAGGCATATGAGTTGGTACCAGAAGCTTACCGTCAACGTTTCAGATCATGGAGGAAGTCTGATAAGCAGTCGCATATAGAGTTTGCGAGGGATTTAACTAAACACTTCAACAGATGGTGTTCGGCACTGGGAGTGACAACTTTCCAGGCTTTATGTGAGTTGATGGTATTGGAGCAGTTTAAAGAGTGTGTTCCTCCTGTGGTTGCCACTTATATTGCCGAACGGGAAGTGACAAACGTTTCTGATGCTGCTAAATTGGCAGATGAATATATCTTGGCACATAAGGGGCAGGTTGGTAGAAACTGTTTTCCAGTTGGTGCTCCCGCTAGAGCTTTTTGTCAAACTAAGTTTATGGCATCGGACCCTGCGAAGGCCATTGGTGGTGTGAAGCCCAGTAAGTTTGGTCAAGCATGCAACTACTGCCATGGCGATGGACACTGGAAAGCAGAATGTCCCTTGTTGAAAAGCAAGTTGGCACGTACAGGTAAACAGGTTAAGCCTGCGGCTCTTACCATTCCTGCTCGGGAAATTTCAGTAGTCTCTCGGGAGACGCCAGTTTTGACTAAGTCTGACTCGGAGAGCTATTCGGGGTTTGAGGATTTTGTGTCAGATGGGTTTGTATCACTCCCGGGTGATGATCATAAAGTTCCTGTAAAGATTTTGCGTGACACAGGCGCGAAGGATTCTTTTATCTTAGCCTCCGTGTTGCCATTTTCACAGGTTACTGATACTGGTGAGTGTGTGCTTGTTCAAGGCATGGGTTTAACCACTATCTGTGCCCCATTGCATAAAGTCAGGCTGTCATGCAGTTTTGTGGATGATGATATCTGCCTTGGTGTTCGTCCTGCTTTGCCACTTGAGGGCGTACATGTGATTTTGGGGAATGATTTGGCTGGAAATCGAGTCTGGGCTGACAATTCTTTACCTGTTAAATCTAGAGTTTTGAATGAGTCCCATGAGTGTGAACAGGGTTTTTCTGACTTTGCAGCTTGTGCTGTTACGAGGGCTGCAGCTAAAAGGGATGCAGAGCCTGTAACTCAAGCAGAAGAGTGTCAGGTTGAACCAGATTTGATTGTTCCTGAACATTTGTCAGTTTCCCAGCAAGAGTTAATTCAGGCACAGCGTGCTGATGCTTCACTGACTGAGCTGTTTCACAAAGTGCAACCTAGTGATGACGCTAGAAGTGCAGCCTCTGGTTATTTTCTGCAGAAGGAGGTACTAGTCCGTAGGTGGATTCCGCAAGGGTTGGACTGTGTTGGGAGTCCAGTTGTCCAGATTGTGGTTCCAACTAAATACCGTGACGAGGTGTTGAAGTGTTCTCATGACAAATCTGGGCATTTGGGTGTGACGAAGACTTATAATTACATCTTGCGCTACTTCTTTTGGCCACGTCTTAAGCGTGATGTTTCAGCTTACATTAAGACCTGCCATACGTGCCAAATTGTAGGTAAGCCAAATCAGTCTATTAAACCTGTTCCACTTTGTCCCATCCCTGCTGTGAGTAACCCATTTGAACATTTGATCATTGACTGTGTGGGCCCTCTTCCTCGATCAAAATCTGGTTCGGAGTATCTGTTAACTGTAATGTGCCAAGTTACGCGTTATCCTGCTGCATATCCGTTGCGTACCATCACAGCTAAGTCTGTGGTGAAGGCTTTGACACAGTTTATTTCTGTATTTGGCATACCGAAGATTATTCAGAGTGACCAGGGATCAAACTTTTCGTCACATCTTTTTGCACAAGTTCTTAAGCTGTTGAATATTGTGCATAATAAAGCCTCTCCTTATCATCCACAGAGCCAAGGTGCTTTAGAGCGCTTCCACCAAACACTGAAGTCCTTGTTACGTGCCTATTGCACCGAAATGAGGAGTGACTGGGAGGAAGGTTTACCGTGGCTTCTGTTGGCAGCGCGTGAAGTGTGCCAGGAGAGTACTGGGTTTAGCCCAAATGACTTGGTCTTTGGCCACAAAGTTCGGGGACCGTTGACAGCGCTGTGCGATAAGTGGTTGTCAGGTGAACCACCAGTGAACTTGATAGATTATGTTAATGGTTTTCGGCACAGACTGTATGTGGCAGGTCAGTTGGCCAAACAGAACCTTGAAAAGGCTCAGGTCAAGATGAAATATTTTTATGACCGGCGTTCTGAAGAGCAGCAGTTTAGTACAGGTGACCAGGTTTTGGCTTTACTGCCGATTGCAGGGTCACCGTTCCAGGCACGGTTTGCTGGGCCTTACACTGTGGTACAAAAACTGTCTGAACAGAATTATCTGATTGCTACCCCGGATCGCCGGAAAAGAAATCAACTTTGCCATATTAATTTGTTGAAACCCTATCATGTTCGTCCCTTATCCGTCGGTCTGTCGGGCTCTTTCGTTTCTCCTTCCACATCGAGTCCAGGGTTGTCGGCTTGTACAGTGGCGAAGTCAGTTTGTGGGGGGAGGATGTGGCAGCACCTGATGATCCCTTATTGCTTGGCCGTCTGAAGAATTCAGAATCTCTTCAGAACTTGGATGTGCTATTGGGCCATTTGCCTGCTGACAAATGTGCAGAATTGTCTGCATTAATTACAAGGTATCCAACCTTGTTTGGAGACACACCTTCTAAAAGAAAAAAAAAAAAAAAAAAGGGCAAAGATAATGTCTTGGCAGATGCTTTGTCCCGTGCCCCTTTGTAACCAGCAGCTTCACTCCTCATATGCTTGAAGTATGTCCTCTCCAGTATCGTTTTCCTTCCTCTTAAATTGCTCCTAGGTACCAAGGTTGCTGAGGTTGGAGTTGAGCTGAAGATGATTTTTGAGCATACAAAAGGTGTTGAAAGTGAGGGTGCGTGTGTGTGTGTGTGTGTGTGTGTGTGTGTGTGTGTGTGTGTATATGTTATGAATTTAAAATATGTTAGTTCTTCTAGCTGCAAATTCATAATGTGAATGTGTTTGCCAATTCAGGGTGAGACCCTGTTCTTTGGGGGGAAGTGTGACGGCCAGTGGGCTGGCCTTGTGTTTTTCTTTTTCCTTTTCCTGTTTCTTGCAGGTAGGTGGAGCTGACCCAATTATTGATGCAGCACACCTGAGAGGGCCAGTCCCAGTGTATATAAAGACACCTTGACTGAATCAGGGGGGCTGGCTTTTGGCTCCCTCTGGCACGTGTTATGTTTATTTGGAAGTTTCAGTTATGGCTGTTATGTCCTTTAACTTGTGTTTAAGTTGCTTTACCTTATTTTCATTAAATGTGTCTTACAGTCTTTAAAAGCCTGTGTGTGGTCTCCCATTTGTTTGTCACTTCCTATGAGCCGGGTTGTGACAAGCAGCTGTTTTTTTTTATGTGCATTAAAGTCGCTGACAGTTTAACCAAAAGGCGTTTCCAGTGGAAACTGGCCGACATATCCTCAGCATAACCATGTATAATATCCACAAAACTTAAAAAGAGGTTATATACACACACAATACAGTAACATTATGTTGAAGCACAGTACGTATCACTCCGCGAGGCTCCGCCTACGACAGCCGTAATGCTCCGACAATCCATCAAGCAGTGCGGCTTCGTAGCTCAGCAAAGTCGTACTGAAACATTTGATAGATTTTCGAGCGCCGTGCACATAAAGTCGTTTCGAGGTCAGTAAACACAACCAGAGTTCATACATAAGGCACACGGGATTATAAGGGGCACTGTCGACTTTCAGAAAAATCAAAGGATTGATTTTAAGTGTGCCGTATTTTCCAAGCAACACGGTAACAACGACGGCCCGCTAGCATGCGCTACCAAAAATAGTGCTTTGTTGTGTATCTGACGGACGAAAGCTGAACCAGTTCCACACCAGTGAAGCTGCAGCATTTTTACAAACCAGTTCTGGTTCATGTTTCATTCAACGATCTTCTTTCCCCCTTCTCATTCTCCGTTGCTGCCATGCTTTTTCCGCCATGTGCGTATGAAAACAAAGACACTGCGCATGCGCGTTTTACCCATAATCTATCACGATATGCCCTAAACACACACACCCGCCCTCTCACATCATCTATAATTGACTGAGACAGGACTCTTCCAGACACTAAACCAAGGCACAATGTACATTTCAATTCCTTTAATTTTAAATATGTTTATATTGTCCTGTAAAATAGTCAGATATCTATTCATATTAATGTACAGAATTCACCTGCTTGCTGCTACTACTGCACATTCACCCAGTGTATATACTATGTGTGTATGTGTGTGTATATATATATATATATATATATATATATATATATATATATACAATGTTCTTCCTCTACACCCCCCCCCCCCCCAATTTTTGCACATGTCGAGGAGCGTGTCAGACTACATTTCACTGTGTGTTATACTTGTATAACTATGCATGTGACAAATAATAAAGAACCTTGAACCTTGATATTTCATTTTCTCATCATTGGCCAACATTATACCGGTATTACCGTGAACGGGATGATATGGCTCAGCCCTACTGGTTAGTCATGTATGTATTTTTCATATAGTGTTCTGGTGAAGGAGGAAAATAAATAATGCTCTACTTTGTCCAGTTAGAGAGGTCCATGAGCCACCTATCTGTCCTTTACCTGAGCTCAGCAGAGAAAAGAAAGAAGATTACAGCTGACAACTCATCTTCCTCTCCACCCGCTCAATCATCATCCATCAGGAGAGAAGCTCCAGTCAAAAATGATGAGAACGTACTTACTTTACAACCTCTCTCTTTCTACTGGCTCAGTACTGCCATAGAAAGTCTACCTAGAGTGGAAGTGCTCTTCATCCATGCAACACACTCCTGTATCAACACTGCAAATATGAGGGCTTAGAAATTGACATAATAGGATGAATGTGGCACTAGATAGATCATCAGGTTACCACACGTATTTCCCTGAATGTCAACTTAGTAGAAAGACAGATTGCACACTCGTGTCTCCCCAGGAGCCTTAGAAAAACCATAAGAAAAGTCTGTCGATTCACACCAAAGTTCACACAGAAAGGAACAAACCAGTCGCTGGATTAGAACCCGGGACGGTCTCACTGTGAAGCAACAGCGCTAACTGTGCTGAAGCAAAATCCACCCACAGCATCCACGAAAGCAGAAAAGGACTTTGGATGTTGTTGTCTTAGAGGAAACACCTGAAATCATGTAAATCGTGTTCATACCGTAACCCTTTAAGACCTTCCATAGAACCAAGTCCGCCAGAGCTTATCTTTATACTTTTACATGCTGTAGTGTCACTTTTGGGAGTATTTCAAGTTGCTATACATCAATACAACCATTATATCCCAAATTTTAATAATATTAAGTCCATAGTAACTGCATGAATTGCAAAAAAGTGCAAAAAACTAGAAAAAAAGTGAAAATTGTTTTTCTATTTTTTTTTTACACATATTTCTAGTTGATGACATTTCAGAGGTTTATCCCTCAAAACTAAATGCAAAAAAATGCACAAAAAGTTTCCAATCACAGGAAATTGATTTTGAGTGTCTTCATAGTTTCATTTTGGAGATACACCAATTTTTACGGGGAAATCGCATCTGTAACCGGAAGGTCGCCGGTTCGATCCCTGGGCTCTCTGTCCTGGTCGTTGTGTCCTTGGGCAAGACACTTTACCCTACTTGCCTACTGGTGATGGCCAGAGGGACCGATGGCACGATATGGCAGCCTCGCTTCTGTCAGTCTGCCCCAGGGCAGCTGTGGCTACAACTGTAGCTGCCTCCACCAGTGTGTGAATGTGAGAGTGAATGAATAGTGGCATTGTAAAGCGCTTTGGGTGCCTAGAAAAGCGCTATATAAATCCAATCCATTATTATTGTTATTATTTTAT
This sequence comes from Rhamphochromis longiceps, assembly GCF_057381845.1. Lineage (NCBI taxonomy): Eukaryota > Metazoa > Chordata > Actinopteri > Cichliformes > Cichlidae > Rhamphochromis > Rhamphochromis longiceps. Next base: position 44,635,533 of record NC_140562.1, read on the forward strand.
AAACTGCAGGAAAAATAAAAATAAATATTATAATGTAAATTTTCAAAAAAAACCCAGCATCAACATGAACAGTGTAATTTGAGTTCTAAGCATCCCAGAAATTATACAGAAAGGCACAAACTCACAAATTAATTTGAAAAACACCAGCATATCTTTGTAAATGTAAATATGCGATAGTTCGCGCTGACGTCCATTCCAACATAGGAAGTGCTATGAACAGCTGATCGGATCAGCAAAGCGTGTTTCTGGAATATTATGTTTTTGTTGCTGCAAGTGCTTTTTATGCAAGTTTTGCAAAGCCAACCGTAACCTAGAACAAGCTGAATGCATAAGATGTAAGTACGACTCCTCCGGTTAGATTTCCGGTTTGCTTTAAAAATAGTTACACAAAACGGAGCATGCCTGCTCCGACTGGCAATAAAGGGTTACACAAACAGTAACATCAGATCTTCCACAACACTTCTTTGGCTTATGAGCATTTTAAAAGACGAACTCCTCCAGAAACACCTTGTCCCACCTCACAGCTCAACAGTTCATTAATATTCTATTAGTGCTTCATCAGAAACACCCACTCTGCCAGCATCTCCTAAATATATTTACATACATGAACATTGAAGTAATTTTACATGTCAGTAGCTCAAACCGCATCTGTTCTTGTTATGGTTTCAATCACCTACTTGACCTTTCTTTGTTAGATTTTCTTTCTTCAGTATATTTGTGAGCAAATAGTGATTTTTTTTGTTTGTTTTTTTTCCCTCCAGAATCAATCTGCTGTGAAAACTTCCCGCCATATGAGAATAATAATCGAATGTAGTAACACTGTTGCTGATATTTTCTTCCACAGAAAAGGATAAATGACAGCATGGACCACACAGTGCTCTCATATCTGTGCCGGGGAGGTACGGCCGCCATCTTCTTCCAGCCTGACCGTTTTAATGCATTACCCTGATTGATCAGCATTCATCCCTCATCCACACTGGATTTACGGAGACACGGCCAGCGGCTGCCATAGGGCTGCCAGACCCAAACGGAAATGGCCCGAGGAGCTCTGTCATCCACCATCCACGCTGGGAGGTTTCAGACACCACTCACCACACGGGCTGTTTACTAATCAAGATTAACACAGTTTGTATGTATCAATAAATCACTACTGAGTGCACGTGGATGACCATGAATCTAAAAACAGGAGCAGATCTCTAATTGCTTCCCCCGGGGCTGAAGCAAATATACACCATGGTTTTGCCTCCCAGCCTTTATTATTAGACTACAGGGAACAAATGCTTTGTTTTTAATTGCTATAACTGTGGCTTCTAAGGGGATTTTTGAGATTTTCATTGTTAGGTAGTCATGATGGCAAAAAAGCGATCATCCTCTGTGCCAAAGGCAAGGCTGCAGATTCATTGAACTCAATTTTACCTCTATATCAGTGTTTTTAAAAGCTAATCCCACGTCCCCGTTGAGTGAAAAGACACATTTTCCAGCCTTAAAAGACAAGTGAACTGAGACTTTGAAATTAAAAACATTGTCCAAGTACGGAGGTGAAGTATCCCGTTCCCCGCGGTGTGTCCTCTTTCAGACTGAAGGGAATATTCCGAATATTCTTCGTGGCTAATGGAGAGGAAGCGGTATCTTCAAGGTCACGTAGCGAGGCTACGATAGTCGTAGCAGACAGGAGGTTCCTTAGAGGAGAGGAGGAGGTGGAGGAGCTGTGGAGATGGTTTAAGTTCCTTTCCTCGGGGAAATCTCCATCCATCTGGGGAGTCGCTGAGAGCGCAGCCAATTCACACGCTCTAACAGGCCTTTAATTTGGGGAAACATATGCCACCTCTTAGGCCTTTTGGAATCTGTTCACATGGCAGAAATTGGTTTTTATGGTGGACATTAGCTGGTGGACTAAATGAGGCATAAATAATGTTACTTACAAGTGATATACATTTAGCATAATCGTCTCAGCGCTCTCTTACTTTCTGTATCTATTATTGCCTGTGACACTAAGAAATATTAAATTACAATATGGAAATTTTTAATCCAATCATGAGAAAATATGCCCCGGTGGCACTTACTTTAATAAAAAAAAAAGAAGCTATATAGGTCTCAGTTTCCAAGTTAAATTTGATTCTGTCGGCATAACTCAGAGGCAAATACAGGGAATTAGTAGTAACAGAAGCATTAGAACCATTTATTTACGTAAAAGCAGAAATGCCACAGGCTTTTTTTTTCTACAAATTTTACACAATGCTACCTTCATTTAATTATTAATTATTTTCTCCTCTTGGGGTTTGTTTAAAAAAAGCAACATGTCACTATTGTACTGACCATAAAAAGGTAAACGAATATAAAGAATTCCCTGAGTGCAAAGACTTGATGCTCAGAGGTTTAAATCCAGATCATAGAAGAAAAGAAACGACTTATACATCGACCCCTCTCTGTTGTTGGTTTGTGTAGTCAGACCTCTTTCATGGGTGGGGCTACTTCACACAATCCCCAACACAAGCTCTTTTTCTTGCAGCGTGCACGTTTCCCATGGGTCCATGCACAGTCGCCAGCCGCCCTCCGCCCGTCTTCTGCTTACTGGCCTGAATTCACGGCGGATTATTTACACCCAGCAAATGCTGCGATATTGCAACGATGTCAAGTTTCCACTTTGTTCTTTATAGTTCCTTCAAACTGCGTCCTGCCACAACACGCCCCCACAGTGAGACAAGTTTGCTACTACAACGGCAGCCCCCGAGGGAGCAATAAGAAATGTGGAGTGGGCTCTTTCAGTAATTTTGGTCCCAGCCCCCACCACGCACATCAGAGCCCGAGGAGCAGATATGGTCCGAATTGTGAATCCACCCACACTGCATGTCACTCTCAATAACACAAAAACTGTGAGTATGCCATCTACGCCGGCCCCACGTATGCACGTGCACACACACACCTACGCACACAAACTGTTGGAGAGACACTATATAGCACACGTGAAAGTGCAACTGCACAAATGTGGCTGATTGCAGATTCGACATATTTCCAGATAACTACAGGTATTTTACACCACTACATTCCTTTTGCACCTTTTCAGACTGCTCCCAGTCATGCTCCTGCTCTAATTATCTATAATCTTTGCTTGATGTTGCATCTAAGGTTTGAGTGGGAGCTTGGCAATGTTGGCGCGCTCTTTGTCTGCCTCCTGATAGAACACTTTCCACTCGGCTGAATTATCCACTCCATGATGACACGATGCAGCAGAGCAAAAAATGATGCTCCCCAGACTCCCATGTATTCAGATTCTTTCAAATGGATCCCCACCCCCCACCTATTACACACACACAACCACACACACACAATGGTACTGCAGACACAGCCGATCCAACCGATAAGAAAATATGATTAAATTATTATTTTGAATAGAATTTTTGGTGTGTGTGTGTGTGTGTGTGTGTGTGTGTGTGTGTGTGTGTGTGTGTGTGTGTGTGTGTGAGAGAGAGACAGTGTGTTCGTTGTTTGCGCGTTTACTGCATAGGTGTGAAAACAAGCATGGCAGAAAAATGTCTGATAGGCAGCCAACTACGGGCTCATGTGACCACGATGCTAAAATTTGCTCTGGCGTGGTTTGATCCTCATTTAGATGCTGCAGACTGCAGTAATTCAGCACATCACTTCATTAGTTCGTCATTTCGGGAAATCACACGTTAACAGTTATGAAACATGCACATGTTCTATTACCAAGTGGAATAACTGGAAAGATTTTAATTTAGATTATTTTAATTTTCGTGCATAAGCAGGTTGCAGTGCTTTTATTAACTCACATTTTTCTGTGAATAATTTGGGTTGCACTGTAACCGCACCTCTCTCCCATGTGTCACTGATCGTCTGTCAGTCCCTAAGATCAGCCATTTCATACTCTGGGTGGCCATCGCTCAGATGCTTCCACTGACCTTTGAACCTGTGTTGACAATTCAACCACCTCAAGTTGCTGTGGGGCCTCGTGTGTGTTGGTTGGCATTGCAATGACATGTTAAGTAATGACAGAAAAAGCTGAAAAGCTGCCTCCATGTTTGGGAAAACAAGAGCGACACACTATCTGCAAAATATCCCAATGCTATTGTGCTACATTTTAGAGTAATGTGTGTTTGTCATGTGGAGGTTTGCATCAGTGCATGTGAAAAAGTAAATCCTAACCATGTGTCTGCACATGGATACGTCACCATAGCAATAGCTGCACAATCTATATGATGAAGTCACCGCTGAGTGTAACATGTGAATCATTATTATGTGTCTGAGTGTCAAATGCAGACACTGAGATGTCAGTCCCTCCCCTCCTCCTCTCTTTCTCCTTTCCTGTCACTCTCTGTCATCTGCTACCAAGCAGCAAAGCAAAGCATGAACTCCTTAAAATAACCTGTGAGGAAAAAACTGCCCAAAGATAGTGAAGTGGCAAGTTCCATATTTGGGACGCCACTGGTCAAGGACGGAATCCCACCAGAACTTCGTGCCCCTGTGTGACCGCTATCCGTCTGAAATAAAGATAAGTAAGCTGTTTGTTTCAGTTTGTAAGCGTAGGGTTTAATTTAACAAAACAATACAGTACATCCTCCGCTCACGCATTGTGACCCATGATTTGTGTTTTTATAACATCACTTAAAGCAATGATGGACATGCTGTTCTGCTGCGATTGTAACGTAGTTCATGTCTGTACGATCCCAACTCTGAAAAAACAGAAAGCAAATCCCAGAAACCCATGTTTCTATTCATGGCAGAATTTACATCTCAACGAATAGTTTGAAAAGTAAGTGATACTAAAAAGAAACAGCTGGATAAACATTTTGCAACTAAAAAAAATTGAAAACTTCCAAAATCGAATCATCTACGGCACATAATATCACCAACAAAGTCTGAGAGTCTGGAAAAAGCTCTGTGTGCAAGGGACGATCTTCAGGCCCTCAGGCAGCCATGGATAAAACGGAGACATGATTCTGTCATGGAAATCAGTGCATGGGCTCAGAGTCACTGTCTGCAAGCACAGCTCGCCATGCCATCCACAAATTAAGACTAAAGCACCATCATGCAACGAAAACACCAAATGTGACCAGAAAAGCCGCCGTCGTCTCTGGACCAAAGTTCGGTTAAAGCCAAGACAAAGTGGAAACCTGTGCTGAAGTCAGAACAGTTTTTGATCTCGTGGACAGAAGTCATCCGGCTCAGTATTAGTGCTCTGTGATGTTACCTGGTAAAGATCCATCAATGCTGAAAGGTACATACAGATTTTAGAGAAACATGTTCTCCCATCCAGAACACGTCTGTTACAGGGAAGCCCCATATTCATCAGGAAGATGCTAAACCACATAGTCCAGCATGGGCTCCTCCTAGAAGAATCCAGCTGCTAAGATGACCTGCCTACAATCCAGACCTCTCACCAAATGAGAGCATTTGGCTCACGAGACAGAAACTACAACAAAGATGCTGCAGGACTGCAGAGCAGCTAGAATTGTCTATCAGACAACAACGGGACAAAACGTCTCTCCTCGTGCTGCTGCCATCAAACTCAAAAATGAACTTTGTTTTCTCAGTTTTCATATTTGATTATTGATCAAATTTAACTTTGCAACATTTGAAGATCATTGCATTCAGTTTTTCTTTAAAAGAGAATTTGAGCTGTAACAACATAAGTGTCTGGAGACTGATTCCCTTTTGGAGCCAGTCTGAAGTGGCCACTGGAGGAACTGCAATTTTTAGCACTTCCTTGTTAACTTTGTTTTTCTGTCCCTGGAGGTTTCCAGTGAGAAAATTATTATTTTTTAAATTTAAAAATAATGAAGAAAAGAGTGTGTACTACCTTTTGATGAGAAGAGGAACGAGGGATGAGAAAGTGGATGAAACGGCTGCAAAATCTGCCACGCCGTGACAACTATATCAGAAAGCACAGCACTGCTAAGAATTGGCTCCACCTAAATTCCCTCCTACCACGATGGCTAAAACTAAAGCGCCTTAAAAGCAGAGATGGGCTGCAGAAGCGGGGAATCTTTACTAGCCGGATTATCTCTCTTGTAGCAGCCGGCTCTACAAATGCTTTTCTATCTGGTAAACCGTGTAGCTCTAAATTCAATTAGGGCCACATAAACATTTTCATGTGTGGCAAGTGAGCTGTGAAAGGGCAGCAAACAGGCTCAGGCTGCAGCTGGGAGAGACGAGCAGGGCCTGATCTACTTCTGGGGGGAAAGAGGAGGGAGCAGATTTGAGATGCTGTCGCAGATGTGCTGCAATATTTAGCATGCATCGAACTAGCTTCTTTGTGAGGGTCCAAGAAAGCCAGAGTGTCTCCTTATCACTCAGCATATGCCTGCTGCTGTCGTGTTTCCACCAGTTAATTTGACATTCTGTGCCCTCGCGCCCACCCCAACCTTCCCTTTTATGTCACACACAGAAACACACTGAACCCATATCTGTTCATTTCAATTAAACTCACGAACTCTTATCATCGGCCAGATAGCGTGACATTTGTGTCTGTGATTAAGCCAGCCATATCCTACCAGCACAGTGTGCATATGCAGCATATTCGTAGCCGTGTCCTTTGAAGTCACATGTGCACTGAGAGGCTACAGTACTAAAGTAAGGGTAATAAATAATCACTCACTCTACTTTGCTCCTCTCATCCTATGGCTCATATTACATTGCATTATTCTTTAGGCTACCCACTCCCTCTAGTGATGGACAAAGGCACTGCCTAAGGATCAGCCAGCAGGCAGGCGGCAAATGTGGAACCACGGGAATGACAGGAAGAGTCGGCCTCCTTCGCTGCGAGCTGGATGCCGTGCCAGGCTGCCGGCGGGAACGACAGCAGCAGACTGAGAGGAACGCTCGTTCGACGAGAACACACAGAACGCTCGCTCCTGCTAAAAATGACTGAACGCAACTGTTACGCTGTGTTTCAGGAAATGTGGTGGGCTAAAGTGTTAAGAGGCCCGAAAAAACCCCAAAAGGCAACCAGAAATAGGACGAAGACGAACAGGAATACAAACACAGTCACAGCTGATTAAACTGCTCTCTGCTGTGAAGAAGCATGTTCGTTTGTATTAATGTGGCACGATGTAATAATTGCTTGGGCTGGGTTTCTTCAGAGCTGCACGCCACTCTGCAGGTTCCCAGCAAGGCCTAGTTTCCCTCGGTTCATCTTCCCCTCATCCATCTCGCTGGTCCAGATGATGTAGCGATGCCTTCACTCGCGGCCCTACCTCTGCGAATGTTAATAATTATACACAGCTTCCACTTTCCTATCTGCATTCGTAGCACTTATCAGTGGTAAAATGATAAATGCCGTGAGCGAGAAAACAACCCGGTCTTATCAAATTATGTGTCAATTTGAAGGATATCCGAGTGGGAATCGAGCTGAATGTATGGATGCGACACAAGGTGAGTGAGAAGTCAACGCGCCACACTGAACAGCATGAATGAAGCTCCTTTCTCTTTGCAGCGAATCATTACTTCGATTTGAGCGGTCTCATTTAAATTCCATTATGTCTTTACACTGACATGTTCAACATCAGACAGGGACTGAAGTGAGATCTATTCCCTTCAAATTTAATTGATACTGCCAGGGTCTGGGCTGGCCACAGTGAAAATGGGGCATTATTCATAATTCATTAAATTTTATATAACTGACTTACTTTTGAAGATTACACAATAACATTCATTGTTGAAGGGAGAGCCACGGTCAACCGGCTTTGTTGTACTGACGTCCCTGACGAGATGAACTTATTCCCCGGCTGTTTTGTCTGAGACACGCTGTGAAGTATGTTTAGCTGTGAATTCAACTCTAAAGATGATTTCACCGATGTCCAACAGGTTTTTGTCCAGTTTTCTCGAGTCAGCAGCGAGCCAGCTCGCTCCGCTCATGAAAAGGTCAACTCTGAGCCGGTGCTCCTGCTATTATATTGTGACACCTCTGTGATAATTAAATGGCTTCGGCATATGGCTGCTACTGGTAACATGCTGCGTGACTCAATTGGGAGCCATTTGTAGCCTGTGGGGAGAAAAAAGGAGATGCCATCGGGAGGCTAAATGTTTCAGGAGGTTTAGCCTTGTGACAAGCAACCAGGAAAAATGAGGATGTAGCCACTAGGGGTGTACAGCTTGATTGACTTTGGGAAGGTCTGCTGTAGGAGATGGAGACCCCAAGTGTGGGGCCCGTCCCCTAGGGGGGGCGCAGAGCCATTGCAGGGGGACGCGATATGAAAAGGGGGGGGGGAGCAAAAGCTTGGACACTGCGTGACGTGAAAAAGGCACATACCGAACTCTGTATTCCTCGTCCACACATAAACGCAAAAAAGGAGTTTTAATAAATCTCCGTTTTCGGTGATTCGCCGTTTACGTGGACGAAACAGCTGCGTCTTCAAAAATACCCGTGTAGGTGCGGACGTAGCGTAAATTAGTTAGTCGTTTATTTTATTACTACCTGCAATTTATTGCAGATTACTTGTATTTGCTTAATTGTTTACTAAATGTTTGAGGTGTGAAATAAACAGCAATGGAGCAAAATGTGGGCGTGTGCAGAGGATGTGTTTGTGCGTGCGAGAAGGGGGGGGCGAACATTTTTCTTGTAAAACAAAGGGGGCCTAGCAAAAAAAGTTTGGGAACCACTGTCCTACAGTATCCCTCAAAATGTACATGTCGTGGGCTGTGTCTGAATGGACAATGAATCACACTGGATGTCTGCTCCTGGATTTTAAATCAGAGCCAACATGTAGCCTTTCTGTCTGAAAGTAGTCCGGTGAAAGTCTCAGGAGGGCTGCAATAACACCACCATGGATGAACACATGGACACAGAATGTGACTGCAGGTGGCTAAAAGACTTAGCATTAGCATGTATTTGGAGTCACCTGGTGCAACGTAGGTCTAACTAAGCACAGCATTAGTTCTGCCAGACCGATGAATCAAACTCAGCCAGGAGTCCTGGTTGATCAGCTGTTCTCATACCAGCCCACAGACTTTGCTTACATCTTGACCCACCCCTGATTTCTTTACCTTTTGCTTCCAAATAACCAAACTTTAGTTTTCCGGACTTTCTGAAGGTCTTGGCCACTTTTTCACTCATTTCTTAGGCCATGACCATGTTTTTTTGTTTATTAATAATTATGAATAATTCAACCAAAAATAAAGAAAATATCTGAGATTCTGGAGAAAAGTTCAGTGCTGTTTGTGATGTCCTGGAAGAGTTGCATTAAAATCAGGCATGAATCTGTCATGGAAATCAAGCCCACTGAGGCATTTGATGTCGTGATTTAGAGCTATATACAGACCTGTACAAAAGTTTAGGCAGGTGTGGAAAAAAATGCTGCAAACAAAGAATGCTTTCAGAAATAGAAATGATTGTTTATTGGCCCCAAATGTATTCTGCAGAGGACAGCGACCCCAAACACAAAGTCATTAAGGACGATCTTTGGCATAAAGAAGAACAAGAAGTACTGGAAGTGATGGTACAGCCCCCACAGAGCCCTGATCTCAACATCATCGAGTGTGACATCCACAGAAGATCTGTGGATAGTTCTGCAAGATGTTTGTAACAACCTACCAGCTGAGCTCCTTCAAAAACTGTGTTCAAGTGGACCTAGAAGAAGGTACAAGGTGGTCCCACCAAATATTGATTTGATTTAGATTTCTCTTTTGTTCATTCGCTGCATTTTGTCGATTGATGAAAATAAATGATTAACACTTTGAAAGCATTCTTTGTTTACAGCATTTTCTCACCTGCGTCAAACTCGTGCACAGTGCTGCAAATAAACTGAACTGAATTGAAGTCACAGCATGGACTAGTTCTCCCTGACATCCACAAATACAGCTTAAAGCTGTCATGCAAATACAAATTTAAAATAATCTATTTGTGACATATTTTGGTGTTTCAGCTCTCTTTTGGTTTCTCTAAGCAAATATGTGGGTGGTCTTAAATTCACCGCACATTAAACTTTCTTCCTAAGCTGTTTGCTAACTTTGGGGTTTGGAAATGATCGTACCACCACCAAGCAATCATCAGTGATGAGCAGAAGGAAGCCAATAGGCTGTGCAGAGAGTTTTCTGGTAGCTAATTTATATTGATGTCAGCGCTGGAGCTGAACCTTGTTAAGTTTTAGTGATTTGATTCATTGTTGGTGTCGGACTTCTTGAGAAATGCTTGCTACTTTTGCTAAACCACAAGAAAACAGTCTCAGCGTAACTCTACTGTTACTCGCCTTATTTTCACTGTAGCCTGAAGGTATATGACACACCAGAAATGATACTGAGCACCATTGATTGTAAAGGCTCCCTATCAGTCTCGCTGTGACAGGACTGGGGCAGTACAGTGGCTACCTTCACTGTGAATTACTAGGATTTAAAAGCTTTAAGCTTCTACTTTGGGGCAAGAAACTTACTAAGAACTGCGAGATCAGTAAATGTGCTTATCAACAAATGAAACGGCAATGAAAGTGAATATTCAAGAGGCTCATTTCATTATTTTAAAAAAAAGGTGGTTTTACATTAAAAAAAGAACAAGCCCTTATCCAGGCTGCCGTTTTATGTGCTGCTCTCAGCACGACGAGCCACCACACTGCAGAAAATCACTGTGCTGTTGACGCAGGCAAAAAGAGACTCACAAGCCGGAGCACGTAAAAAGTGTCAGACTAAGGGTATTTATTTAGTTGCGTGCCTGTTACCACTCATTACTCAACATTACTGCTTGTACAACCCTAACTCGAGACGCGGCGAATTAAGAAACAAACACAGGAAATGGGAAAATGAATGTTGAGGGTCGGAGTGGGGCCGCTCAGGGACGACTTCATTACGGCAGCAAGAAAAAGACAAATTATTTAGCTGCTGAGGTTAATGTAAAGTAGAGGAGACATCGGCACTTTCTTTTTCATTATGGTGTTGCTACATATGATTATATATCCATTTACAGCATGTTTTCACCTCAGAGTTTTACTTTTATTTATTTACCGTAGCTGTGGCGAACAAAGGACCCACAGGGGGAAAAATAAAGACCAAAGTTTTCAACTTTGCTTTGTCGGATAAATAATCCACTGCTAATAACTCTTAATTCAGCTTCTTTCACTGGTTTTCTTCTCATTATTATTATTTTCTGCATTAGTTGAGGCTCACATCCATTAGCATCAATGCATGTTAGAACATAGTTTCTGTAAAAGGGCACACTGTGTTACGCACACTGTGTTATGCACACGTGCATGCACGATGCAAAAAAATGCACAAAGCACACACATTCACACATTTAAGCCGTTTATCACTACAAATGTGACAGCCTGAGGCGGCTGCAGTCTAGTTTCCAGAATCTTTGCAGCCATACCTGGCAGCAAACAAGAGCGGCGCACATGGACAAATACAATCTCCTCTCATCTCTATGCTGACAACAGACAGACGCTGACTAGCAGCACAATGCCACAGCCTCATTCCTCTGTGCATTAGCTAAACAAACTTGATTACAGGTGGCAACAGTTTGCTGTCTGTTGGATCCAGGTGCCAACTCCCAGAGATCCAAGCTATTATGAGCTGAAAAACACATTAAATGCCACTTACTATTTTAATGTGCTCCTTAAACAAAAATGCATAGAAGCAATGTGATCAGCAGCAATAATGCTGCAATAAATGATGTTTATTTAAAACTCCTTTTTGGCTTTTGCTTCAGACAAAACAAATCGGCACTAATGGGTTTGCTCTGTTGCATTTTTATCAGCAGTAACATGAACAGATGCCTTAGAAAATATACAGTGGGAAGAAATGTGACAGCAGCTCCCCTCGCATTGTCTGGCATGGTGTGCTATCGCAGAACATAGTTTCTAAAAGCTAAAAACAGAGACCATCTCAGGTACGCAAGAGTAATCCATACAGCTGGATCTACAGTATGCTGAAAGTTGGTAGAATTCTCTTGGTTTTGGTGTCCAGTGGCACCAAAATCTTCATCTGTTGTCTGACAACTTGAACAATGTCTCCACCCTGAAGCAAGTAGGACACAAAGCGGGGAATGAGGGAGAACGCGACACTGGACGGAAGAAAAAGGACTTAAATACACAAGAATGATGAGTGAGCAGAGAGCTCACCCAGACTGGAGACTACCAAAGTAAAACAGGAAGTAATGGGAGCACACACAGAGAGGTGACTATGGGAAACAGGCAACTAGACAAAGACACGAAGACAAGGCAGGAAATGCTGGGGAGGAAAACCCAGACGAGACCAAACATGAACAGGACCAAATACTAAGACAGCCATAACTAGAAGTACTACTTAAACTTCTCAGTGGACAAAACTAGGAGACATAACGAAATAAACCAGTATCCAAGAACCAAAACACACTAAACACTGGGACAAAGACCCAGATACCCTTACAAACTGACCCTGACTCTATCAACTATTGAGTTTTGCCTTTTTATGTAGTAGACTGATATTATTAATAAACTGTCTTTAAATGCACCATTATGGAAGTCAATAAGTGGAACTTGACAATAGAAATGGGAGGTTCTGAGGCCACTTGGATGAATTTGAAAGTATAATGAAAACAGGAACACCACTAATTGTAATGCAGCTCACCACAAAGTCCTGTGCAGCCTCAAAGTGTACCGGTGAAAGGCGTTACCTTCAGGGGAACAGGCAAAATGTAACGAGTTTCATTACATCACCATCACAGTAAATATAATGAGCGCTTACCTTTGTAACCGGCCTCAGTGGGAAATAAATGCCACAACCTTGAGGTGTAAGTGACACCTCTATTCGCTGACTAACCAAAGGGATCGTTAGCGACACCTCAGGCTCACGGTATTTGTCACGACAGGATTGTGAGGAGGTAGCGTACTTTGTGTTTTGGCACCAGGTCCTCCCTCACAGAATATCCCTATAAAAGAGCCGGAGGATTAATAATTCATTGATATCCGTGACCACTCACACGCTCCTTTATAAGACAGGCTTATATTAGCGCCGTACCCGTCAAGCGGTCCAAACAACTCTTACAGCGCCATTAAAATTTTAAAAGCCGCTCAGCGTGGGGGCTGGGTAAATAGACAATTACTGAGTTTGATAGAAATGTAATGCGTTCCCCATTGGAAGGAAGTAGAAGAAAACCTTGGGGGGAGAAAAACGACTTATAGTCAGCTGAAGGATAATTTATTTAAAGGGCAACGTTCAGGCTGACTTCCACACCAAACACTGTGGACAGTCAGAAATTCAGTCACGTACTGGAGTATTTTATGCAGCTTGAAAGGGGTATTAACAGAAAATAGATGCCTCTGAATTTGGATATCTATCTCCCGCCGCCATGGGTGAAAGATGCTTACGCAATCTGGTCGGTAATAGGAGGTGTTTAAGCAGGTTATTACCATTAAACTTCAAACGGAAATAAAGAAGCGGACCTGATTGTAAAATTAACGCAGTGTGGACACATTTTACGGCCACTTTCAATCTCTCATGGATAAACCAGTAGATCACTTTAATTAGACAATGTGTTAATTGACTGCAGGTCCGGGGTGTGATGTGTCAACATTAGTCTCCATCAATGACAGCCTCCTTCAGGCACGACACATTCACTCTGACTGAGAGTGAGACATGATACTGAGACTGATTGAGGGTGTGTGTGTGCTCATGTCTTTTCTTTTTTTTTTTCTACACGCCTTTCTTTTTTAGGTATGCTGTGTGGGTTTGGACGTCTGCAGTTTTGTGCATCTGTGACCTAATGAATGTATATCAGTGTGTGGGAGAAACAGACCGTGCTGAAGCAGGACAGAGAGGATAAGAGACGGTGAGGCAGAGAGGGAGAGAGAAACACAGCGTGCGGTCTATCGCTTCACTGTGGTCTGACATTATTATGTGTTCATTGCCTGGCTGCTCTCCCTGGCCTGCCCATGTTTGGGAAATGGCAAGGGACATCAACATTACAAGGTATCGCACTTGGCTCGGAAAAAAACTGGATAAGGTCAAGATGCGGCGTGCCTCTGGGACCGGAAAGTCTCACACTCACAGCTCGAGGAGAAGGACAGTGGGACGAAGCTACTCCCCGCTTTTAGACGATACCCCAAATGCTCGGCATGTTCCAGATGGTAAAAAGCCACGGGGTATAATAGAAATGAGACTAAATCAATCGTGACACTGGCATGCATCAGTTTAGTTAACACACGTGTACTTTCACACACACCCTTCTCTCTGACTCGTGCGAATAATGTCGGCACCCTTGTACTGCCGACCGGGATCAGTGGCCAAGCGTATGATTACACAACTCTCTGAAGTCGTAGACAGTTGGCTTCCATCAACGCTTCAGCCACCGTGGCAATCACACAGGAAACATAATGAGGCCATTAGGTTTGGCGAACGCAGCCTTTAAAGCCTCTTGTTCAACCGGCTGGGTTTCTACTCCGCACATGCTCATAGCTTCAAAGCCTTTTAGCAGCTTGATGTGATCCAAGATCGGCGGCGCGCTGCAGTAGCAGGTGCAATGCATCCTGATTGGATGGCTTCCTGAATGGCTTCCTTAATGTGGCAGCGTTTCCGCGCTGAGGAGAGTTTTAACATTATGTGACACCTTTAAGTGCATCTGGTGACCTTTAGCCGAAGTTAGAAAATGCTAAAACTGTGCTGACCTAGTTAACTTCTGGCAAGAGGAGTTTTGTGCATGCAGTCACGAGGGTAAGATGTTGCTGATAGGAATGTGTGTATTCATTTCATCCTGTTTTTCTGGATATATTTAAAATGGTCAGCTGTGCTCGCATCCCATGCAAATGATTTTGCCTTTTATTCTACACAGAGCTAAAATCACATTCAGAAATGAAAAAGAGAAATGACCTAACATACATTAGTGACTCATTCTACACATCGAACCCAGTGAGAGTATTATGCAACACGACATGCTTTTAAAACCACACTGCGTGAAATCAGTAGGTCAAGAGCGAGCGGCAGCCTGACCCCGACTGTTTGGGAACTGCAGCCAAGAGTCTAGCTCCGGAGGCCAGTGTCAAGACCCATTCGCCATTCATGTTTTGTGGCACATGGCTTCTTGCCATGACATCATACTTCCACTGCAAAAAACCCCAAGAAAACAGGAGATGAGAAACAAATTTGTAGACACTAATTAGACTGGTATTAGGGGAAGGAGGGAGGGTGGAGGGAGGGACGAGGGAGCTGGGGCTCGCTGGAAGGGCTTCATTATTTATGATATTCTAGTTTTTCACCCTCTTCTCTTCTTCCTCCAGAGCAGACAGCCACCAGGGTAGCAAGAGAGGCAAGAAAAGAAACAACTTTAAAATGTATTAGCATCAGTAATTTAGGCTGAGGGGGAGGATGGGCTGATGGAAAGTGAGAGGGAACGCGGCCTGTCTCTACATCCTAAATCACCTCCCCTCGCAGCAGAGATGGCGCTCGCGAATGCTTCATCCTTGTTGGTCAGTCCATAGAACCGTCTTTCACAAAGTGTGCTGCAAAGAAGGATCAGAGTGTGCAAAAAGCAGTCTCCTCAAAACATTTCTGCAAGATTCTTTCAAAACAGAGATCATTTTTCTGAATCCTGTGCAGGAAGAATCTGATACCCTGCAGAGGAAATGAAATAGCATTTAATGTCTTATAGATACCCAGAATGCACGCGCGTGTGTGTGGGTGCATGCACGCGTGTGCGTGTTTGCTGCATGACATTTTTTTCTGCACTGTTCCTTCGGTTCTCAAGAGGGATTTGAGAATTTCAAACACACGCAGTCAGCTTTATTGATGACTTGCCAGATACGGACGACCTGCCTCGGCATGAGTTCTCACGACTTTAAAGACCACTCAAGTCGAGCAATACCCACAGTGGGTTATGTTAATTTTCCATACTACTCTTCAATAACCCCTTTAAAACCCACAGAGGACAACAAAGGGAGCACCGTGTGTCAGAGAACATGAAACAGTCATCAAGGAGCAGAGATGCAGCAGCCGGAAAGCCGGCGTCCCGATGCCGGTACTTATGGTCACAGCTTCCTTAAAGGAATATATTCATTTAGATTATGCTGATGGGTAAGGATCTCAAGGTTCCCTTAGAAGAGACGAATGTTTCAAGATCACACTAGAAGAGGCACTTCTAAAGCTTTCCATTTTGTATTCCAGCTGTCAGTCACAATGCCATTATGCCCATGACTGCTGAGGCTGGGAGGTTGCACTGGCTCAAAAATACTTAGGAAAGAACTTGTCACGTCACCGGAGGAATGCATCATTGGAATTATGTTCATGAATATTAGAAATCACAGTTATTCTCAACATGGCTACCACTACAGTGCCAGTTAATATCTAAGGTTAAGGCTTGGATGTAACCTGCTTAAGCTTGAGACAGAAACATTAAGACACACGCGACGACACACTGTGTGTGGACACGCCACCAACCCCCGGGGAATCCACAGCAGTGTCAAGTCCTCCCACAGGTAGTCGCAGTGCAAGACACAGCCGAACAATCTGTCTGAAGTAAGGCTGAGAGAAAGTCTCTGAAGCACAAATGTTGTGAATTTATGGTCCATGTTGCAGCTAGTCAGCCAAATGGCACACCAGTCACCCAGCTGTGGTGTGTTTTCATTTAATCCAGAGGAATTCTAAATGTCCGTGGTGAGAAGCTGGCTAAAGGTCACTGGATGGGGCACAGGCTCTGCTCAGTTGTTGGTCAGAAAAGGTTCCAGTGATCAACACATGTTGTGTTCTGAGCCGCCTGGTTCTTGGTGGTTGGCAGGAAGAGTTATCTCCCTGAGAATCTCCTTGAGGCCACGGGGAAGCATGTGATGTGACATAACCACTGCTAACTTTATCCAAGTAGGGCCTCCTGTGGCACCCATCTTTGACTAACCACAGGCCGCTTTTTGATTAACTACTTAAATCTTCAGCTTGTTTTTAATTTTATCCAGACAAACTGTCCCTCGGTCCAGTCAGTAACTACTACAACTGAGGAAAATGAATAACCTTGGGCTCTATAGAGAGGAAACACTTGGGAGAACTTTCAAATTCAATAAATCTTCTTGTCCCCATCAAAAAAACAGAGAAAGATATGAAAACTCTGCCAAAGCAGACAGTTTTTCTCCTGCGTAATCAAAACTGTTATACAGAGAGTAAATATGAGCCTCATAACAATGAGTCAGTAAACATTGATCTTATGGAGCCTGTTCTAAAAATTCTCTGCTGCAACTCAACCAAATTTGAGCAGCAGAAAAAAAGGACAACAAAATTCTGCATCTGTTTTAGTAACAGTGGCCCGACCACAACTGCTAAACCTGGAGGCCGGTTGCATTGAACCACATGATCCGGATGGTCCTGGTGCAGATGCCTTTGGCTTTGACGAATTACTGGATCCAGGTTTCTGCAGTCGTTTTCTGTTCAAATATTATAATTTATTTGAATATTTCAACAAAGGAAATATTGAGTAGACTGAATGTGAAGTATGCTTTAAACTGCTTGGATGCATCTTCCCTAAAAATAATAAATTCAGTTAGTAAAAATCTCACAATCAAAATGTTTCATGTAAAAAACTGTGCTGCACATTTTGTACCGAAACCTGTGCACAAACTTGTTAATTTTGGTGTTTATTCTCATACACAGACATGAACTGAATCACGTGGCCCATATTAAAAATATACAAGGAAACACAAGTATAAAATAGGTCTATTTTTTAAACAGCCATATATAGTTTAATGTTAAGAATGACCCAAGAAAATGTTTAAAAAAATAAACATTCAGGGAATTCAAAGAATATATGAATTCTTACATTAATACTCTTTATCAGTTAGTTAGATTGACATTACTAACCTCCATTATTAATGGTTAAACTCATGTTATGATCAATATATAACTTATAGAGGTAATTTTATGTAACTTGGATGAATGAATGCATTAATAACCATATAATCAGACTCAGATTAATACATCAAATAATTACATCAAAACAACCAATGACTGCATCTTACACATACATGTTTGCTAGTTTGCAAAGAAACTCTAAAGACATGTGCAGTGATTTACTGAAATGTGCAAATCTACATGGGAATACAGTATGTAAGGTAAAAACAGACTTTGTGCAATGCTAATGAGCTTAAAGGTCAATTATTGACATGACCACCTATATTCTTGCATACAGCCTGAACTGTCTCAGGCAGCTTTCTGTAACTTTCTTCTGTAGTCTTCAGGAATAGTTCCCCAGACTTCTGCAAAGACATTCAAAGCGTATCTCTGGCTGTTTCTGTCTTTTGTTCTCTTTTAAGATGACACAGAGCCTCAGTAATATTGATATCCAGCCTATGTGGAGGCCAATCCATGACTGGTTCCACTGTGTCTTTTAACTATCATGCTGAAAAATTAAGCCAATCAGATGCTTTCCAGATGATATTACATGGTGGATCAAAATACTTTTTTTATTTTCATAATTCTATCAAACCATGGCGGAGCCTCTGCTGTGATTTGCAGATGGCTCTAGCCTCACTGTGTCGCTCTGCTGACTCCCTCTTCACATGCTCACAATTTGAACCAAGAATTTCAAATGGGGATTTATCACTCCACAAGAAACTGATTTTCAGCACAGCGCTTGTGTTATTGGCATAACCTTTTTTTCCTGTTTCCCTTCCTTAAAAATGGCTTCTTGACAGCCACACTTCCACTGAGATTGTTTCTGATCACGCTTCAGTGAACATCGGGTCCAGGAAATGACTTTCAGATGTGGATCGTCTACTGTAGACTTTTTTTCTCTTTTTTTCCTTTTTTTTTTTTTTAGGTCAGCCAGTCCTTTTTTTGTCCTCCAGCTGATCACAACACCCACATCAGCTTGTACTGTACAGATCATCCAGCCATCTTGTATAGGCCCTCAGTTGCTGTACATCTGCTAGCCACTTTGCAACCCACCTCCAATGCAGCTCTTTGTTGCTGCTTTCTCCACCTCTACCCTTTCCTGGAAGGGCAAGCAGGTCCCAAGACAGCACTTCAATCAAATATAAATTTGTGAAAATCAAAATCTCTAATTGTCCTGATTAAGACAAAAAATACTATAGCAGTTAACTGTTAAAATATAATTAATAAATCTTACCAAATATCAGACAGAGAAGGGCTCTTCTGGTCTGAATTTAGATTAGAATCATCAGTTGTTTACATGAAATCAGTCTCTGACCATCAAGTATTTGGCTGTTGTTATTTGGATATTTGATTTTGGCTCAGGCTAAAAACAGTGCAGATGATAGTGTGCAGGACATCGCCTCTCATGTGACCTCAACACTAACCTTAGCACATGTCTTCTAAACCCTTAAAAGGTTTATGATAAATAGATGTGACAAGCAAAATGTGCCTGAAGTGGTGGCCTAGTTTCTATATTATAACAGATTCTACCAATCAATGTAAAAGAGACATGAGTATTAAGTTTAAAAGATAAAAGGAATTGTGAAAGTCAACAAAATATTGTAGTCAATGGGGGGGAAAGTACTGAAAGACAAAGTCTGGAAGCAGTGGTCTGCAGACCAATTTTTCCACCATCATTTCCTCAAAGTTATGAAGAAGTACAGTCCACGGAGGGCCTAAGCCAACGAGCCCAACATCAGAGCTATTTTCGCAGCACAAGCAGGACGACACAATATTAGGTAAGAGTCAATATTGCGCCTACCTGTGTCCTGACCACGAGGCCAACGGGAGCTCGGGAGAATTTGAGTGTGTAAAGCAACCAAAGGTGGTTACATTTCTGGTGAGGACTGTCTCTGTAGTTCAAAGAGATGAAAAATAAATGAGGCTGCAGACAGTCAAGATTGAAGTGGCTGAATAAGCCTGGTCATCCATCCAAGCAGTTAGTCCTAGCTGCCCAACTTACTCTTTTTCTAACTGAACCACTGTTGCCGATTGGTTAAAAGACTTGAAGCTTAATCGCTCGTTCCCTCCCCTCCATTCATCAGCAGATCAAGCACCAAAAGCAAATCAAGATTAAGGAACAGATCTCCTCTCTTTTGAACAATGCTCTTGAGGCCAGACATGATTTCCTCCTTTTTTCGCCATGAAAGCGAAAGAGACTTTGAAACAGTGGCCTAAGTCTTTGAGATAATTGTTGAAGATTTAAAGCTGGGGGCAGCCACACACAATAACCTCCTTACCCTCTCCATCCAGCGCACACACATGCACTTACACACACACACACACACGTTCCCCTCACAGTGCCTCGGTCTTCACTGCGGGTTAAAAAACAAGTTCATGCACCATGTTATAATCAGCTCAGACAAGACTGAATATGTGGGATTTTTTCTGTTCTTTTTTTTTTTTTTTTCCAAATGGAGTAAAGACAGAGGAGCAGCCATAACAACAAATTAAGCTTGTGAAACCACAAAGAAGAGCCCAACGGCTCCCTGTGAGCTTACACGGTTGTGTAAATGACTTACATTCATTTTGGCTCATTATTCTCTTCCTATGAGGGCCCACTTGTGTAACAAGGGCAGGATTTTCATATATTTCATATGCATAAATAAGCTCGGACGAGGTCAGTGTCATTTTAGAATTAGGTAAATGGTTCTCTGGAACTATATCGCTGCTGTACAGCTTCACACAGCAGGGCAGCAGCCTCCCCCTGGCTTTGACCTGGACAAACTCCTTACATTAGAACACTGTATGTTGTTCTACAGCCAAACAACCTGATGTGTGTGTGTGTGTGTGTGTGTGTGTGTGTGTGGGGGGGGGGGGGTAACCTAATCTAACCTCATCTCCGGCTTTGGAAATTGTGTGGTGACCCAACAGGGGATGTTTTTCTTCATTACTAATTTAAAGGATGGATATTTGTAAATATTTGTAAACCTAATTCATTCATTCTTCGGTGACTCAGGTGAAGCACAAACTGTCCTCCAGTGGAGAAACACATAGCCTAAAGAATTTGAGGACTTACCGAGGGTTGCGTTATTTTTACGACTCCCTCTTTCCTTTCCTCCACATTTAATTCGGATGAAAACCTTCGCGTCACAGGGATGAATCATGCACTCGCATATCTCAGATATGCTACAAATAAGTCATAAATGTTTTCCCCACTGCGGCAATAAATCCCGATAAAATCCGTAGTCATCATTGACGAGAGTAAAACTACGCAGTGTTTGTTCACCAAACAGCAGAAAACAAGAAAGAACTGACACGGGGGGGGGGGTCGTGTGTAATTCACGGTAGAGTCAAAGGTCGAGGCGGAATACGGTGCAGCACAACAAGCCCGAGCGCGTCACGGGTGCGCGTCTGTGGCTGCGTCTGCACGGGTGCACCTGTTAACAGCGAACCCAAACTCCGCGGCACAAAGTCTGAGCTCTGCGCGTCACGGAGCTGCTGGAAATATCACACCCTGCCAGCTGGCGTGAAATTGGAGTGTGACCAGGAACCAGTACGAAAACAAAACTGGGCCGATATTAAAGCGGGGCTGTACTTACACTGCTGTTCTGTCCGGACCAGTAGACCACCGCGTGGTTATGCGCAGAGTCTCCAGTCAGAGCGAAAGTGCTGCTGGTGAGCTTGGGCTCATCCTGGCGGGTATTTCCTCTCCCTTCGTCCCTGTTCCACCTGAATTCGGACCTGCCTTGTTTGTGCGCGTCTAACATAGAACCCCGCTCATCCGGAGAGCCCACATCCACGCCGGCCCCTCCGGTCCACCCATTCTCGCTGAACTCGGCAAACTCATGACCGCTTCTCTTTGCTCTCCGGAGCGCAGAGTCCTCAGCCGTCTCTCGCTTATCATTGTTGCTTCGACTTTCTTCACTGGACCCGGGTGCACCTTCCTGCGTACTAACTCCATCCAAACTGGCATCTTGGGGGAACTGGGGGGCACCCTCGGCAGAAATCCCCGCCTCACGGTCGCCGTCCATTTCAGTATCCTGGTCGGTAACTCCGAGTTCCTTAAACTCTACTCGGATGTTTTTTAGGGTGGCAAGCTCCTCTGTCGGGTCGGCGCGTATCCCCAGCTGTAATTTCTCCTGGTGAAGTTGAACTGGCGTCGGGCAAGATGCGCAACTTATCTCCGCCTTGGCATTTTGTAGGGTATGAGCGGTTATCATCACCCAGATACCCAGAGATAAGTGCATGCCTGGGCAGAAGCCAGCCCAAGTCTCCATCGCTGACAGAGATTTTTGGGGGGTGAAGGACGGTTGGAGACCTTATCCGACACCTTAACTCCTTTGTCTCAGGTCGATGTGGAATAACTGACGCTTGGCTGTCCGTCTACTCGTCTGGAGGAAAGAAAAGTGCTCTTCAGCGAAACTGTTCACGTCCAAGGATCTTTGGTCGGGAAAGCCACCACACAGGAGAGAGGAGGAGCTGTATCGCAGCCAGCTGCCGAGTGTGCGCCCGGAAGAGAGAGAGAGAGAGAGAGAGAGAGAGAGAGAGAGAGAGAGAGAGAGAGAGAGAGAGAGAGAGAGAGAGAGAGAGAGAGAGAGAGAGAGAGAGAGAGAGAGAGTTGGGCGCTGTCCGTGGTGCTGAGTCTCCTCCAGCTCTTTGAAGTTGTTTAGATGTGAGAAATACAACATGGTCATTGTATGCCACCTACCATAAATGATCACACGTCTTATATATCATATAGTTGCCATGGCGTCAGTAAAATTGGCCTTTTTTTACTCTTAGTGGTCTTGTACACTCTGGATTTCTTTCAGATCACCACACCGTGCCTACAGATATGGTTCTGCTCAGTTAGTTACAGTTTCATGAATTGATGAACCTCTAAACGCTCAACCCCCCCCCCCCCCCCCCCCCCCCCCCCCCGCTCCTCCCCTTCCCCCCACACACACTCACACACACACTTGGCTCTGTGTGACGTCACTCAGGAGAGATATCGCTCATATGGTCAACTCATATACACAGCTTTTTAAGTGGGAACACACACACTCAGCTGCTGTTCAAATATTCTGTTTTCAAGTCACAGCCAATTACAAGAAAGACGGCTTTAAAGAGCAGGAAAAACAGCTTGTTTCAGACAGAGGAATAACTAAGGAGCTGCACCTTTGTCCACTTTAAGATAAATCTGTATTGCTTTCAGCTTTAAGCATGCAGAGCTAATGTGGGAGAGTCCTAAAACAAAAATGCAGACCAGAAAATGAAGTCATTTTGAAACTTTGCTGTCACTTTGCTACTATTGTTCTCATTATTCTGACTATTACTACTTTTTAAAGAGGTGAAATTAGACTTTATCCTGATTTTACACGGACACAGCTAACCAGTCAGCAGCACTCACTGGCTTCTCATTTCCCATGCTTGTGTTGTATGTCCCTACTCAGCATGCCAATCTGTCTCTGTCTCAACAACATGAAAAATGAAAAAAGAATGAAAAAGAGGCAGGTCAGTCTGATGGCAGTGTGTGTGTGCGTGTGTGTGTGTGTGTGTGTGTGTGTGTGTGTGTGTGTGTGTGTGTGTGTGTGTGTGTGTGTGTGGGTAGAGAACACTCACTGATGGATTGGGATGAATTGGCAGGGAGTTGCACCACTCCTTGGGGGGAAATAAGGCAGTGCCTAGAGGCATGTGAGAATGAGAGAAGGAGGGAGGGGAGCGCTGGGATACTGTGCTACCGCCTTCTGCGCATCAAGGACTCAGAGCGCAGATGAAACTGTGATAAAAAAATAGTGCTGAGAAACTGTGGGGGGGGGGGAGTTTTTCTGATGGAGCGTGTTTTGTAGAGGGTGTGTGCCTAAGTGCAGCACGGTTATTCATTAACAATCCAGCATGTTGTGTCCTTGTCTATCATCTTGACTGCCCACAAATTGCCCATCAGGGAAAACTCAGGGGACTCTACCTGAATTTCAACAAATTCCCAATCATATCAGTGTGAGAAAGACAGCAGCAGAGGAAGGAGATGCATCACATTGTGTGAAAAAAGTATGATCTGGAAGGAACCAGTGCAGGATTCATAGTAAGGAGTAATGCGAATCTTTCGCATTGCCGCAGAGCTCGTGTGTACATTTAATCTAAGGAGTATGAAGCAACTCAGCTGTCGGTGTAGATTAAAATAGCTACATTTTATACATTTACAGATGCGGATGACAATTTGAATGAGAATTTGTTAAGATGTGAACCCTACAGAGAATAATCAGCTGAATCTGAACCAGACTTTGCTTTTACATCTGTGCCTCGTGCCGCAGGAGCAAATGAACAAATGCTGGATTTTAATACAGGAGACCCCTCACGTTCTGTTTACGCTGATCAAAGTCAATGTCTCGTTTAGCCATTACTGTCCCACATCCTCAGCCACCCTCTATGGTTAACTGGGTCAGCACAGATTGCAATTTTTTAACCAAAAACCTGATTCCACTGCCAGCTATGTTTGGACTGTATGCAGGACTCCAGGCATTTGTATAGTGTCTACTTTTACTATCTTCCTGAAATCCCAGGAGTTTAGGTTTAAGCTCAGTTGGCTCATTTGTGTCCAACATGTTCTTGTCCCACAGCATCAGATCCCGTCACACACGAGTCAGGTGTTCTTTGATGTCGGTGCCTTGACCCACCTGCCATGGCGATTTTAGCTGCTGACAGACAGCGGTCCTGTTTGAAAAGCAAACAAGGGCAATTTTGGAGGCTGGATAGATGTTTGCAGAGTAAGAGGCAGGTCACCTTCACTCACTGCTTGGTTAATTCGGAGCAATGACTTCAGTGGTTTTTAAATTGAGACAATATGTAAGGTACTCGCATTTTATGGCTTTCTGTGCCATTCATACTTTTCTTTTATGAAAGCTGGCTCAGCACATGAATATGTACTGGATACTGTCCTGCCATGGATGCCATCTGCTCACTGAAAATGAAAATATCTCGCTTGTACATGAATTTGAAGGATTTTTGTGTGTTTGTTTTGTTGAATTTTTGTTTTTAACTTTTTTGCATTGAGGAAAAAATGATTCTCCGTCATTCAGGGAGCGTTTTATGTCTTTAAAAACCCTCCAAAGATTAAAGCTGATAAACAAGGTCCTGGCTTGCTGTTGGAGCTGTTCTATCAGCTGTTTGAGAAATGCTCTGGAAAATTCTTTTCATATAATCTTTTCATTGCAATACCACAAAAGCCCACAGTCACATCTACAGCATGCACAAAGTCTGCAGAGAGCTGGTAAAGACACTGGAGCATTCTCAGCTAATAAGCAGGATTTATTTCCGCAGGAGTTACTTGCTGTTCTCAGTACACGTCTGTTTTATCGTATGCATTGTTCAGTATTGTTCCCTCCAAATTATCCAAAATACTTTGACAGTGTGGCATTTTTGAGCTTTATGCTTTTTTTGCTTCCTTGCCTAGTGTCAGACTGAGCTGTCATGGTGCTCATTATTACGCTACAGATGCTATAGATATTAAGATTCGCTTAGCTTATACTTTATACTGATCCAAACAGACAGTTGGCCTTGATTTTTTGTATAGATGAAGGCAAAAATGTATGTTCAGCTACATTTTATTACCTCAGGCCACCTGAGTTGGGCCTAGTTCCCCCCCCGAGTCTATATACATGCTCAGCTAACTGATTTCTCACACGAACTATATATTTATCAAACATTTAGAACTTTTATATCAATCTTCTTTTTTTAACTCTAGGCAAGAACCTGAATTTATGTATTTGGTAAAAGATCAGAAGGTAAAGTGTGTGTGAAGCACCGCCCTCCAGGCCACGTTCTCGACTCCTGCCTTACAAGGACTTTGTTAAACCGACCATCTCCGAAGAAAAGCTCCAAGCAGCTCCGATCAACTCTGTAACGGGGACCAGTTGCCAAGACTGAATTATTTCAGAGGGACATGTAATGAGATTTTAATGAAAGTGAATGAAACTTCTCATCTCTTCTGATGCTGCCATTCATCAATTACCATGGCTTACTAATGGAGTGGAAATTATTAATCCCTTTTAACAATAAATCAAATGGAATTTTTCAAATCAATCAAACATCCAAGTAAGATGTATTTTGTATCTTGAAGGAGCAAAAAGGAGCAGCGTCCATTTTATGTCCTAGAGAAGTGTCTTTGTGAACACACCGACGGGAGACCACCCTTTATGAAAAGCAAGTGTCCTTGAGAATGACACTCACGTCCTCTCTGAACCAGGGCTGCAGATCTGTAGCCGGTCCTTCTTTTTGTCCTCCCTGCAGCCAAGCAGCTAAAAATCTTCATCATCTAATTTAAAAAGCATTGAATGTCACTTTTTTAAGCATCTTTATGTACTGTAGGAGTTTGTGGGTGTAAACTAAACAAAATCTTTGAAAAATAAGACAGAAAATAGCGACACTCAGGTGTTCGTGCACTTTGAGGTTTATCGATCACATTTCAAGACTTTGCATTGGGCTGCTATTGTTAGGATGCCTGGGTCATTGACCCAGGGTTTTGAGTTTATTGTATTATTTATCATTTCTATTCTTTGGTTTCTTCGTTAGAGTCATGTCTTATGGTTTATGTCTCTGTGTAATCCTTAGTTGCTTTATCGCCGTGTCCAGTCAGTGTCTGTCTGCCCTGATCCCATGTCTTTGTTCCCTCTGTTGCAGTGCCTGCATGTGAGTCTGTGTCTTTAGTTCAGTCTGTGTTATGTTTCCTGTTTTATTTTGAAGGTCCATGTCTGATGTTAATGTATCTGGTTTTGCTTCCTTTGTCTCCTTAGGCTTGATTTGCCCCAGCTGTGTTTCCCTCCTGTTACCCATTCCCTGATTGCTCCCTCTGTGTATTTAAGCCCTGTGTTTCTCTGTGTCCGTGTTGTGATCTACCCTTATCTAGCTGTGTGGTCTGTCTGTGTGAGTGTATTTTCTATTCCTAGTTTTGTTGCCCTTCTGAGTTCAGCATTGAAGCTGTTTTGAGTTCACGTCTGTCTCCAGAGTCTGCATTTTGGGTCCTTCATATCACCACTCCTGCCTGCACACAGCCGTCATATAACAGCTATGCCCATGCTACTGTGTAACATTATAAAACACTGTTCATTTACATACCATGTTGCTGTAAATCATGTGCAAATAAAAACACCATGCATATTTCATTAAATGGATAAAATATATTTTACATAACACCGACTTCCTGTCTCTAGTATCTCATGTGATTACTGTCACAGTTAGACAGACGTATAGCTGCTAACGACACAAACTGGAAATTGACAGGAAAAAGTTAACAATTACAAATTGATCATTGATACAACATTAGAAAATAACAACAAGAACTCCAAAAGACCTGTTTGTATGTCTCAGGGTGTCGAGACACAGTTAAATACATGTGGCTGAATTGTAGCACTGGGGCTACATTGTTGAAATTATGAAGCCTGTTTGCACCACCAATGTTCAAGACTCATAAAATCAATGTATATATTCAACTTTCAAACAACAATCAAATATTCAGCGCTGATGGCTTTTTATAGTCTGTTTGATTTAATTCAAGGAAGAAGGCATCGAAATATGATTGTACTGTAATGACTGTGTGCTAGACAAGCACAGCTAGCCCTACTGTTTTTGTCAGCAATGTTCCCTCTAAGCTGTGCACGTACTGGCACAGTCTCTGTGCACAGAAAAAAAAATCTAACCTGAATTGAAATTAAAATGAAAACTTTAACAATTCTGTTTTGCAGTGTTAGTCAGTGACTGGCTGCTCCAGTATGGGATTAGAACGATGCCGCCTTATCCCACAGTCCAGCCAATGATGCGATTCACATTCGTATATAAGCAGCTGATCAACGTGGTTGACAGGCTATGACAGCGTCCTTATGTGCCGACACCGGTGTTTTAGCTAGCAAAGCAGCTGATGTGGAGTGAAGCCACGTTAATGACAACGTGTACAACCACTGGAGATGTGAGCAGGACAGACGGAACAACTGACGGACAAAGTGTGGACTTTATACCAGTTTTTAAACTGTGTTGATCGGCCACGTAAAACCAGAGTTATGATAAAAATATCTGCAATGTTTGTTTTTCTTCCTGAATACTGTCGTTGTTTATATTTACTGCGGGAAGAAACGGTAAAAACAGCATTTTATAAGGAAAACAACACCAAAGAACCCCACCCTTTCCTATTGGTGGAAAAATGCACCATGTCGACCAATCAAAACATGATATGGCAACATGGCATTTAGTTGTTTAGGAAAAGGGAAGTTTTAGGAGTGACGGCGTGTTTGAGATGTGAGAGATTTGAGACGTTTAGGCAAATCTTGTGTAGTTAGTGTGTAGTTAGTGTGTAGTGTAGTCAGTAGTTTTGTTGTGTGTGTCAGAACAATGAGGCGACTGCTGAGTGTTACAGGTGTTACAGCAGTGATACATCTGCTGTTGTCAGGCCTGCAGGTATCAGGCTGATGTTCTCCTTCATCTCATAGTGGACACAAATTATTTTTTGGAGTGGCACAAATAATTTGTGTGGCATCAGATTTGATGCAGAACAGCTGATTGTTCTGTAAATAGTTTGAAATGTTTGTTTAAAAAACGCCTTGGCTGCATTTTTAGGTAAACAGCTGCAAATAACTTTGTTTGCATAACTCAGTTACTTTTTTGAAGAAGTAACTATATCATTAATTGCCCAGCATTGGTCATTATTTACTGTATTTTGCAGACAGAGTTACAGGACTCTCTCCCAGACCACAGACTCATAATACAAGTCAGAGCAAATAAAAAAAAGAAAAAAAAAAGAAAATAAAGTTGTGTTTTCAAAATTGGAGTTCAAGTTATTTTTACTTAACATACTACACCGGTCATGAACAAGATTGTTTTTAATTTTCATTGTAAGTGGGCTAAAGCAGTTAATTAAAAGTAGTCTAACATAAACGCTGTAGTTTGATTATTTTAATAAACTGTAACTTGGATGGATTCGATGCTGGCGTGACCACAGTGCACACGTCTGCTGTTGCTCACAGTGGTCCAAGGGGACGCTCAGGGAGTTTGTGTGTTCGCTCAGACACGTGAAACATTAGAGGGAACACTGGTTGTCAGTGTGAAAAAGTTGCAATAATTCTCACACCTTTTTTGTAATCATGTTTTTTTTTTTTTTAAATACGCTAATTTTGGTCCACTTTAATAAAACACGGTGCCAGTGTTGAACTCTGATTTATATTCAGAATCATCAGCGGTGCATGCGCCCATCTGGGGAAATCTGATACGTGTGACTCACAGTAACCCACTGCAGCTCCCTTTCTTTTAGCCGTAACAGGAAGAATTAGATGTTGCTCAAGATAATCATACAAATGATCAGAACCAGGTAGAAACAGAATAAAAAACAGACATCCTGCTGATATTACAACTGAATGGATGCGTAATGCTGTTTGGTCTCTGTGGTACTTTTTAATGACATAGGGCATAAGAATAAAAAAACAGCAGGTTTAATATACAATCAGTTATTTATGTTTAAGATGAAAGAAATGTACTCGTGCTCATGTTAAGATTGTTAATCTTGTAAATAATTTATATCTTCATGAGAGATCTGTAACAATCAAATTCAGCAGATTGTAACTCATTAAGCTAAAGTTTGAACGGCAGCTTTCACACCAGAATACAAGATCCAGAGTTCGTTTGCACGGGCTGGTGTGAAAGCACCCTTCAGCACGTCTGTGGTTTTAGTGAAACAACTGACCCGAAACAATGTGGTGAAGGATTCATCTTCAGAAAGCGATCACTTAAATAAGGGAAATTTACATCTACATGAAAACTCTCCCTCAATACATTAGAAAGTGGGGGGAAGAAGTGCTTCATGTATAACAAAGTGACATAAATCCTCATTTCTGATGAGGACGTGATCCAGAGATCATGCAGTGACAATAATATTTTTAAAAAATGTCAATGTTGAGACTCTGTTGGGGTTCAGTTATGTCCAAAAGCAGTACAAAATCAGTGGTAGTGAGAAAATTGGACCCTATATGTACTTTATGAGGCACACCTGTTCAACTGCTCCTTCATGCAGAGCTATAATCAGCCAAAGTACATGACAGCAACTCAACGAATTTGACAAAGTTCACAGTGAGCAGCACAGGAGTGAAGAAAGCTGATTTAAGTGACTGAGTGTTGGGGCTAGACAGGCTGTCCTGAGGATTTCAGAAACTGCTGATCTACTGGGATTTTCCCACACAGTCGTCTCTGGGGCTTACAGAGGATGGTAAGAAAAGGAGAAAACACACAGTTCTCTGTACAAACATGCTTTGTTGATGCCAGAGGTCAGAGGAGAATGGACAGACTGCTTTGACCTGATAGGAAGGCAACAGCAAGTCGAATAACCATTTGTTAAAAAACTGATAGGTAACATTTCTACTTCCAGCAAACACTTCAAAACCCTTTTTACAACAAGCCTCAGTCTTATTGATTGGGTGCTTTTCCCTACACCTAAGCACCTTGTCTAATATTTATAACTCCACATGATAAAAATAAATAAATAAATAAACATGAGAGCAGAAAAGTGCACATTTACCCGCTATCAGTTAAGGTTCTGATTTCCCATTGTTGGATCAACAATCCAATGCTGCTGATTCAGATGTGGACAACAGAAATTTGGCCTTGCACTTCAGCTTAACAGAGCTCATCTCAGGCACTTGGCCTAGCTGTCAGATCAGTCTTAAAGTGAGCCCCCACACTGCTTCAACACCTTTACCTGCTAAGAATAGGATCAAACGTGACCATCTAGGTGAACTAAAAGCAGTGACAAGGTTACTGTGGATGAATCTCGTCTTACAGCCTGGAGTCAACGGACGGCCAAAGAAAGATCAAGGAGGACATTTACATCAAATGTGCTGGTTACAGCCCATCATGTCAACCTCAATGATTCTGACTTAAAAATACATTATTATTTACCGATTTATTAACCGTACCTCTGTCCTGTTTAAATATTTTTGGCATGCATTGTATTTTAATTTTACAATTCCTTTGAACAATATCAGAATTTTTCTGCCAGAAAATCACCTCAAATGCATAATCTGCAGGATAATTGATGTAATTGTTGCTGCCAGTTTGTGTTTTCATTTAAATTTGTTTTCCTGGAAAACCGTCGCACCCCCCCGCAAACTTTCAGGACTAACTTGTCAGGCTAGCAGGAACGTAAAGAAACAAATCAGTGCAGTTTCCAGCAGGGTCGTCCTTTGAAAGCCAAAGATTCAATCGGCTGTGACACGAGTGCTGAATTCTGCTTTATGCCGAGTAAGTGATGCTTCGATTCCTCACAGAGCGCGGTCATCATAAAGACGGCGTGCGTATTTAAGAGAGCTGTTTGTCATTGATCCATGTTGATGTTCGCTATGTTGCCCTGCCCCAAGTCTGCTGAAGACTACAGAAGAAAAAATGTGTTTTGCTTAAAGTGCGTTGGCTCGGCTGCTCCAGCTTCCCAGCCAAATTAGAGAGTTTCTTCTGTTGAACGAGAAAACTTTGGCTTCTTTCATCAGGTTGTTCATTTTGATGTTCATAACACTGACTGAAACTTGCATACATTTTAAATCCTGCTTGTGTGCACCATATTACAGAAAGCAGACAAACGGCACACTCTGTCATTAGATGCATGTGTTTCTAAAACCCACTGCCACAAATTAGAAAGTAACACCAAAGTGCATCAGTGGGAATGTGTTTAGTGTTGTGGTGAGCTGTGAGTGGGGTTTGCCAGATATAGTGAAGCTAAGCTAAAGTTTTCCACAATGTGCCTCCTCTGCTCAGAGCATATTTTCACTTCAAGTCACTTTTCAACCTCCAAGAAGATTGTGCTGTCACTTTTATTCCAAGTGTTTCTATTGGGGCCTTCTACTATTAAGATCTGATTACTTAAACGCTGCTGAGAAAAGCAATTCCAAAACATATTTGTAAGACTATTTTCTGATCTGCCACGACCGCGGCTAACGTTCAATTGAAAAGCCATTTCAAACATTTCCATTTACTGTAGATTGTAAATTATATCATTAAGTAAGCTAAAATATGAGCTTCACAAAAACACTGTGACAATAACTTTAAGTGACCCCGTGGTCGTAAGCAAAGCAACTGATGAAATCGATGTTCAAATTAACTTTGAACGTCGATTTACAGTAAAGACTGAATTACATACACATGTACCGTGGTTTTGATAAATCAAGCTATTCTTTGGAAGATAATCTCATAGCCTCACACAAAACTAAAGTGTGTGTTTGCTATTATGTTTGCATGTGCGCGGCTGTACAGTATGACGCCTATGCACTCGATGCACACGGGGGACACAGTAAATACTCCAAAAACCTGGGGAATGGAAGTGCTGTCAGGGAACATGTGACATTTGGATGAGGCTCCAGTGGGTTTTCTCGCACATCCAGCTGAAAGGTCAAGCTATGATAGGGAGTCCTTGGACACGCAACTGTAATTGACCTTTGTCTTTGATAGTAGGGCATAGACTGACATATGCTTCATATCATCCGCCTCTTTTACAATATAATTAGTCAAGTTGCTCCGGGAGTCATTAAGTAGCAAGCGCCAAGTGTAGAGGACAGAGTTCGTCAGAGGTGACTGGAGTAAAACACTGTGGTGGATTTTCTAACCAATAAAATGACTCGATTAAGAACAATATTGATCAAGTGAAAATAAAATATTGGTCATCCCATTCGTGGGATTCTCCTTTTTGTGATAAAATAGCCGCTGTCTTACTTTTGCCATTGAATGTTGGTTAGTTTTCATGATGAAACGGTGGGCTCTGATTAAAGCAAGATAAACACAAATATGCAAATCAACCACAACATGAAAACCAGTCCTGTAAAGACACCATTTTTAACCTTAGGGCAGACCTCAAAGTGGAAGCAAAGTGAAATGACAACTCAACTAGGAAATAATAGATCACGTAAAATCAGAGAGCACTGTTAGCGGATGCCGAGTTGCATAGTGTGCAGAGGTCTCCATCACTACAGACCTCCAAACTTCAGGTGGTGTGGAGATCCAGAAATTCTTTTATTGCTGCCATATAACCTGCATCATTATAACTGCATTAATAACATTCTTTACAGCATTATTCCATTTAATAACATTTCTCACAGTATTGATACTGCATTAAAGTTGTTGATTGAAGATGTCCATTTGAGGATCCTTCCATTATGTTAACTTTTATTACAAGTGCGGTTAGAAGTATTTTATACACATTGCATATCTGTGCTTATTTCGAGTTGATGTTTGGTTCATTAAGGGTCTTAAGCTTCACTGGCGTGACTGTCCAGGTGATCCATGCTGAGGGAAACTAGAACATAGAAGGATAACTGCAATGCATGCTTACAATACATATAATCTAGGAATGTGTCAGGCCTGAGGCCTTAACTCATTTGGTGGCTCACTATATTTTACTCTACTTGGCAACATATGATCAATAATTAGCCCCAGAGACCCTGAGGGCTTGAAGTTTATTACCTTGTATGGACGGTGTTATAGAAAAGAGAAGTTCTATGTCTGCTTTTAGCTATTAAAGATGTACAAGATGTACGATTAACTGTGACTAATGTCTGGAACCTATTTTAATCTGCTGCTTTATAAGTAGCCACAACATGTATTTTGGTCAGAGGACATATGCTGATGTTTTCTCCTGTGTGTTAATAAACTCATCGTTTGATTGCACTTTTCTGGGGCCTCCGTGGTTTGTCTCACTGCTCTACATTGATCGATTTCGCGACAGTGGCCTTCAGATTATCTCAAAAACTGTGCAAAGAGAGCTTCATGGAAAGGGTTTCCATGGCCAAGCAGCTGCACCCAAGCCTTACATCACCAAGCACAGTGCAAAGCTTCAGATGCAGTGGTAGAAAGCACGCCACCAGTTATGTGTTTGAAGGCAGATGTGCAAACACCTTTGATAATATAGTGCATTTCTACACCCTGAGGAAGGCACAAGCCAGCATATGTTGGTGTATTTTCATGTTTTTAGCCCAGCAAAACGAAGGCTTTGCTTTAATTTTCCGACCCTATCGTCAGTGGCTTCACTTGGATGTTTCATGTCACATTTTGGGATATAATCTTTCCATTTATCATTTTGTAACTGTTCCCTTCCAGGTGGTTTGAGAGATACCAGTAACGTTCCTGTCACTCAGTTTCTATACTTGTGGCTTATTCCCCTCCTCTGTGAACTGCACTGCAGTACTGGGTAGTAGGAATGTTTCAGGAAGTCCTTTGGGTCCTGTAGGCTCTGTGGTATACTCTCCATGGACAGAATAGGACAGGGTGCAGCTAGCTCGTGCACAGGCTTGGTTGATTTGGTACCGGGGGACCTTTGAGGCTGAGTCAGTAGCTTGGACTCACTGTCATGCTCCTTGTCATCATTTTTAGGAGTCTCATTTTGCTGTAGGAAACCTGCTGCTGTTTGATGGAAGTGTATTTGGTCTTCAACAATACTCAGATGGATGCGATGTCTCAAAACATCCCAACAGCAGGACTGATGGTTTTTAAGCAGCAATGATTTGTGTCACAGTCTTCACCATTAGGTGATCCTTGTATTTCTCTTAACCACCACAGTACAGTGATGTTCTTAATATAACACTGACTTACAGTCTCTCGTTGTCCCAGTATCACATGATCTAGCACTACAAGCATCACTCTGTATTATTTACCTTTTGAAACCTGTAACCTAGCAACCTTTCATCAGGAATCAGCGTGGGTACACACACCAGTGAGTATCACTGCATTTCTGCTAAGTGAAAATGAATTGTAGCAACTTTGTCACATTGTGTTAGCTTTGGATATATGAATGAGCCACAGATTAGGCGTAGACATTGATTAATAAAAGGGTTTACATCCCTGCTTTAATGCAGTGTCAGTTAGAGTCTACCAGCTGTCAGTCATGTGATCTTTGAAAGGAAGCCGCCTGACACATCTGAAGATCAGCCACAGCTCAGAGGCAAGCACTATTCAGATCCTGCCTGGTGCCACATTGGAGGCAGTGACATCACAGCTGCAAGTGAACACAGAGATGAAGCGTTTCTGCGTGTTCGAAGAAAAGCAAGTCCTTCTAGAATTTACTTTTTCCAATGGTGGACATATTTTTAAGCAGATTTTACTATATCGCTATGTCAGCATGTTTCATGAATGCCAGCGAGTAAAATTTAAATATAACTAGTCTAAAGAAAAAGGATCTCCACATTTGTTAATAAGATTGGATGTGTGGCTACAGGAACAAACATTGTCCAGAACCAAACCAGATCTCGACACAAGCCGAGGACACCAGGGTAAAATTTCGACATGTTTATCACAGCCACAGGTGGTCAGAACAGTCGGTAAAGTTTTGCTTGAGAATTGTTTCGTTTCTCTTCTCTGAGTTTGGGGCAAACAAGGCTCCAAAGGATTTTTCCAAACAGGTTTTCTCCTTTCTACGTAGGCTTCTCTCCAAAAAACCAGATCCTCTCACTAAAAGTGAAACAAAACCCCAAACCACTACACTACCAGCCTGCCAGCAACATGGGGCGATCGTGGCTCAAGAGTTGGGAGTTCGCCTTGTAATTGGAAGGTTGCCGGTTCGAGCCCCGGCTCGGACAGTCTGGTCGTTGTGTCCTTGGGCAAGACACTTCACCTACCGCCTACTGGTGTTGGCCAGAAGGGCCGATGGCGCGATATGGCAGCCTCACTTCTGTCAGTCTGCCCCAGGGCAGCTGTGGCTACAACTGTAGCCTCCACCAGTGTGTGTGAATGGGTGGATGACTGGGTGTGTAAAGCGCTTTGGTGTCCCTAGGGGGGACTAGTAAAAGCGCTATACAAATACATTTACCATTTAAGGAAAATGACGTGGATACTCCAGCAACACTTAAAGTAATAGGAAAAAACTTTATTAAGTGACTAGCGCGTTTCAGCATATGGCCTTCATCAGGGTCCCTGATTGTGGAGTGGTTGCAGAAATATGTGTTGCTAGCAACTAAGGAAAACAACTCTTCAGCCTTAAGTAACCGGTCAGGAATTAGCAGCTCACCCACAGGTGGAAAATCACCAACAGCTTCCAGGTGTGCAGATCAGGGAGGCTTGTTTTACTGGTGTTTTGGCATCTTTGAGCCCATAGTAACCATGATGTTCAGTTATTTGTCACACTTCTCAACAGCTTCACCATCAGCTACAAACAGCATTTTATTAACCTGCTCAGCTAAATGGAAACTCAAAAATGACGTGCAGAAAGCTAACCTGGTTGAGTTTTTAGCAGCTAAAGAAAGCACACCTATTGTGAACCTATTGCATCACACTATGTAATAGTTTGATAGTTTGATGTAATGTATTCTTGTAGGGTCTACCTTACAATATAAAGCACCTTGAGGCGACTGTTGTTGTGATTTGGAGCTGTATAAATAAAATTGAATTAATATTACTATTGTATAGGGCTCTGTGCCAACATTTACAGGTCGTAGACACATATTTTATACAAATCCCACAATAGTAAATATTTGTGCATTTGAGGACCAGATTTTCTGGTCTAGAATAGAAAGTCCGATCAGAGTGGTACGGTGATGAATGTGTATTCCCTGCTACTGTACATAAACATCCAACAGCGACATGACATTTTTATGTCTGATTTAAGAGCGTCATTACGTACTCCTGCACTTTAAAATCTGTAAATGTGAAAATAAAAGTGAAAGTAAATAAATCTTCCTTCTTTAAGTATGTGACCCAGCAGAATGGAGTTATCTTTTTCTATTTTCTCTTCACCTAAATGCTCCACATCGTGTCTCTCTCTAGATCACTTATCACTGGATCAGTCTACTAATTGCTTGTTGTTTCTACTATCACATCAGGCACCCTAATTACTCGTATTGCTCTTGTGTGTTATTTTTCTTCAGGAAGACTGCAGGTGATAAATCTGCCCCTGAACAGTGTTGTTTTTTTGTGACTAATTGCAGCAGCCTTGAGCCATCACTGCAGCAAATGTCATCTGTTTTTTTTTTGTTTTTGTTTTTGGCCTGTCCCGTTTGGCTCTTTTGCCCTCAGAATTGTTGTCTAAAGGCAAAGAAAGATGCCCAGCGGATTTACTTTACCAAACTGACCATCCCAGCCTTGCCGTAATGGTCCATTTGATTCACCTTTTATTGTTTATTTTATTTTCACTTACTGAATACGGGACAGACTTGACTGGGGGAAAGAAGGGGAGAAAGAAAGAGGGAGAGAGAAACAGCTGAGAAGAGGGACGGGGGAGAAGGGCAAAAGACAAAAACCAACAGAATGGGCAGAGAAAAAAAAATGCATATATCAATCACCTGGATCACCTGCTGAGAAAGAAAAAAGAAAGCAAGCAGAAGAGAACAAGAGTAATAGAATAAACAACATCACAATGATATATGGGAATATGACAGTAAATACTAAATGTTAAACATTATTGTGCAGCACATAAGATCAACAGAACACAGTGTGCTTTGAGGTAGGAGCCAAAAAGGGTGTAGTTTGTGGGTGTGATCACCCGTGTGTACACCTGTGAGCATGGACGCGCTTGTTTTTTGTTTTTTAAAAGGTTCCTTCATGTAATGATCTGCTAGGGAGTGTGGGGGGGCCACAGCCCCGTCCTCCAGGGCTTGAAGCAGGTGTGGAGGAGATCAAAACTCCAGACATCCAGAGGCCCCCAGAACACAAGAGACCAAGGAAGACCAACAGAGGGGCAGCCGCGCCACTGTCCCAGAAAGAGCTGAGGAGAGTCCCAGATGAGAGCTCACTCAGCAGCCGCGGAGCAGAAGCCAGGGGGAGTTGCAGTGACGCGCCCGTGAGCTCCGCCGGCAGCCAGCTGCGCCTGAGTGACCGAGCCCCAGGCCGAGAGGCCGGGGGCACCCCACCTCCGAAGTGGCCCGAGCGAGCCCCAGGCTCCAGGCCCCGATAAGCGGCCGCCAAGGAGTGAGCCGGTGTGTACCTGGACGCCCACCCCCGGACACAAAGAACCACCAACACACTGATGTCTGAGGGAGTCCGCCACTGGCAGGGGAAGTGGTGGTAGGGGGAGATAGGCCTCCAAACCTTGGAGGGCCTGAGGTGTCCCCAGAGAGGTGGCGCCTGACACCCAACCTGACATATAGACACAGACATACAGGCACACACAGACACAAACATCCATTCCCACCCTCATGCTCTCATATGCACTTACTCCACACTCAACCAACGTGGAGACAGACATAAAGAGACGTTGTACACACGATCACACTCCCCAAGCGTACTCTACAAACCGGGTCTAGGTGCCCCCGCCCCTGGAGGGGGGAACTGCACCCAGACCCAGGTGGTGTTTCCCTTTTCCCTGCGGTGGGGGGAGGCAGACCGCCCCGACTCCGCAGCAGCAGGAAGGTCAAATGTCATCTGTTAAAGAGAAGCATGTAAGAACATTTAAAATAAAAAGAAGAATTTCAAAACTATAAGTTCAGCTTCTTTAGATTTAAAACCTCCCATTTGGAAGCAGGCGGCATGAGAGGCAGGGTGAATGGCTGCTCTATTGATTGCTGCTTTAATTCTAAATAGAGACTGACGGTTAAGGCAGCTACTGGATCCTCCGATGGCTGAGTCAGTGCCTTGTCGCTGTCACAGCTGTGCTTGCCTGTGGCAGGTTTGTTCCCCTATCAGTGGATAAGGATATCAATCTTCGCACCTCAGGGTCTTCAACAGGCAGCCGCTCTCCCAAACAAACAACTTTGCTGAATATAAACAGGGCATTTCAGGTAACTACCCTCCTACTTTAGGACCACTTTTGGTGCTGGAACAGGAGGGCAGTTCTTCGAACTTCAACAAAGCGATGTGTTCTGGCTGATTCATTTTAGAAGTTAGCCAGCATTTCTAGAATTATGATTCAGGAAGAAAGAAAAAATAAAACATGTTATGGCCTGTAACAGTTCTCTGTCATCCACGTCACTGTAGTCTAAGGAGCAGAAACTCCTAAACACAAAGTTAAAAACGTAGTGTATGCTGTGCTGTGCAGCGAGGAATGCCCAGACCTCTACATTGGAGAGACTTCATAAACGCATGGCACAACATAGAAGAGCCACTACCACGAGACAAGACTCAGCTGCACATCTGCATCTAAAGGTCAAAAGGTCAGTGTTTTGAGGATGCCAGTGTCCACCTTTTGGAAAGAGAAGACAGATGGTTTGAAACAGGAGTGAAAGCAGCATCTACGTCCACTGTTGAAAAAAAAAAAAAAAAAACAAAAAAAAAAAAAACTCAGTTTTGAGATCCTCCCCAGACGCCTTAACGTCCACTCACATCCTGGGCCCTTTAACCTCAGTGAATCACATGATAGGGAGGGGCTAGCTTTCACAGTGGGTCCACCCGGAACCTTGGCTGATTGTGACCCACACCTGTTTTCACACCATTATGTTGCCCTAAAAGGGGTCCAGGCAATGAGGGGGAAGTAACAAAATGTGTCCATCAGAAAAAGGAGACAGAGGCAAAATGGTTAAATTAAAGAGTTTTATTAAAGTTTCTATTAATAGCTCAACTATAAGAGAAGGGCAAGCCGCTATCACCATTTAAGGAAACAAACAAAAACTCAGGCATCAGTAAGTCAACTGAAAAGCAAAGAAGAGTTTAGTGACCAAACACACTCCTCTCCACCGAGCAGAAGCAAGCAATCACAAAATACAACTCACTAGCTGCAAACACCAACCATAGCTGCAACCACTCACATGGCACTCTGGCCCAGAGCTCACCTTTCTCTGGGCTTAAATACCTTTAATTGCTGATGGGAGTCAGCTGTACAATAGAAAGAGGTGGCACCTAAGGCAGGAGAGCTGGTAGGACACGCCCACATGGGCAACTTCAGGAGGCGGCCCTGCTAGGGCCGTAACAACACCTCGGCTCGTGTGATTAGGCAGAGGATTCTTCTCAGAAGCTTCTCGGATAAAACGTCTTCAAGAAGATAAAAGAAGTCGAGACGCTTTTCTCTCCAAGCTCCTTAGACTATGTTATGACAGAGGTACCCTCGCTGTGTTTCAGCAGGAAAGAAGAGCACTGATGTCCGGACCACTTTGGCTGTGTTGCATACTTTATTTAATAACCAGTTTAATAATCACAGGTTGAAGACCCAAATGCAGACTCCAGCACAAAACATCAACAAAATCACAAACCATTTATTGTAGTTCCAATCCAAACAGAAACACAGATAGCTCACAGAGATGGGTCAGCAGGAAGACAGCATGACTCAGCAGTGAACTGAGTGAGAGGGAAACACGAGAGACAGGATATTTACAAAATCAAACAGGAAGTAACATCACGTGGAAACAGAACACAATGTATGAGATAACTAAGGGGCAGTTAGAGAAACAGAAATGAAGGAAAATAATGAAATAAATTTTGATGAATAAGAAACATAACATAAACAATTCTAAACATAAATGGAAACCAGATTATAAAGCATGAACTAAGCTAAACATGGTCTTCAAAATAAAACAGAAACTAAGAAGCTCGAAGAAACACAACAGTGACAACCTTTACGGTGATCACAGAAAATAAAGACAACCTTAAAAATATAAGAAATTCTAACAGAGGAATGACAAAAGTGTCCTTTAGTGAGACTTTCCTCATATTTAAGGGAAGAAACAAAAAACTTACATCATTGTTTGTACAGGAGAACTTGATGATGATGACAATGATTTCTTGTACTGATTTACCAACTCAGACGTCCAATGATTTGCAGGAAAAGGAGTTCAGGTTTGAAGAAAACTTTTAATGTTAATGTGCTTTAATAACAGTTAATCAGGAGGACATCGTTAGTCATTTTCAGTGTTTTACTCATTACTGGCGCTGCACGGCCGTACCTCGTGGCCTCTGCCTCCACGCTTCAGTGCTTCTTAGTATAAAAACTATTAACTTTTTTCTACCAAAGTTTAGCTGGAACTAATGTCCAGTAGGGAACCAATAACAAGCATTTTCATTTCAAAGACTGGTGCAAACTTACTATGTTTGGTTCTCAAATGTATTGAAATGCAGGCTGATTTTTATAAGAGACAGACGTCAAAGAGGCATCTTCATCCTGTTTGCCTTTTCACAGCAAGACATTAACGATCCTCTCACTTAGGTGTCGACGACCAAGACGTTTTAAAATTAACATACAGATAGATGTAGCTTGATAATGGCAGCCCTCTTCCCTCTGTGTCATATCTATAAGCATGTTTTCAAGTTTGAATAACTGCAACTGTAGAAAATCCAGCAGATGCAACAGTTTGATTTTGCAATGGCAACCCTTCATATTTCTAAATTTATGCAGCACTAAATATTTCACAATACAATAAATACATGTACACATTTCATCACATCGCTGCATAAATAATCCACGGTACAATAAATTATAAAAAGTGACTGAAAATCTCAGTAATGAAGGACTGAGATGTGTTTTTCTGCATATTTTTATAAATGTTTGTGTGTACTTCCAAACCCAGGTCCCTGTAGACAAAGTGAGAGGAAAATGAGGACACACTGAGAAAACATGAAGATTCCATTAAAAGCCCAAATCATTTAACACTTTGAAACACTTCACACTTTAATACCAGAATTAGTCTGGCTACAATCTGCTGAATCTCAGCCACTGTGTTCCCCAAATTCAGTGCTCACTGACAACAATGGATCTTTTATGCCACTCAGTGTGGGGGGAAAGTATTGTTATATTTCACTATAAAAATAACATCCTGTATATCTGCATATACTTTAGTAATTATGACATTATATTCGCCTAATATTAGTTTTAGTTCTTCTTGTTACACTGAAACAGCTCTGATGTGTTCATGAATAGAATCTACAAGACCTTTGAAGCAGTGCTGCAGTATCAGGCACCGAACTGTAGTGCTATGAATAAAACGATTGAATAAAGCTGTATGCTCGTTAAAGAGTTGGCACTCCATGTGATAAGGGTCAAACGCTGTGCTATGACTGAATTGAATTATCGTGATTGACACATAGAAGTGCAGAGGGATTTGCAAACATGCTTGCACAAGTCAGGGTGATGTTTTCTGGGCCAAGGGAGTCCGAACAGAATGTCCCAAACTTAGATAATAAGTAGCTTCAGTAGGCTAACAATCAAGGCTAGACGAGGAAGGTGTTTTTCTGTCTTTTTCAGAAAGAGGAGCAGATACGAGACAAGGTCGGACATGAACGGAGAGAGGAGAAGATGCAAATTAAATCTTTTAAATGATAGAAGTTCTCTTGTAGTTCCTTAAGGGGGAAAAAACGAACACGTCAGTAACAGCAGGTCCTTTAAATCTAGTCAGTTTTCTGGGTGGGTCCTCCTTGGATCTGAGAAATTGCAGCACATTGGATTGAGAGCCAAGTTTGAAGACAATACTTTGAAGTCTTAGTTGCCGACCAAGCACATACCTTGAAAGATCGTGTTTAGGTAGGTGTTCTGTGTCAAAGTTGCATCTATACCACTGTTAAAAGCCTTCACTGTCATGTCTCCCCTTAGGAAATGATGCACACCTGCCCACATTATGTAAACGAAAACCTGATTCATTAGGTTCACCAGGCCACCTTCTTCTTTGGTGGTCCAGTTCAACTGTTCACATGTTCAGTTCCCAGTTTGCATCTATGCAGCCTAAGGCTGTGATGCTTTCTACTCTCACACCCATCACAGCATCAAAGCATTATGATGCCAGACAACTTGCATTAACGGGAGCCCACACAGTAGTTTTGTTTCCTTAGACTATTTCTGGTCTGAACCACCGCACACCAGGAACATGGCGTAAGAGGGTTAGGGTTAGAGACGCTCTGACCCAGCCACTTTGGCCATTGGGATTTTGGTCACTCGGTTTCTTGTGCCGTCCCATTTTTCCTTCATTTTTACGAACTGACGGTTCGTTTAGTGCGTAATATATCCCAACACCCGAAACTAGCTGCTGAAATGACATAATCAATGTTTTTCTCTTCTCCTGTCAGTGATTTTAATGCTTGGCTGACTGGTTTAAAGCTTCACAGGCACACAAAGAGGCTCTCATTACTGTTTTATTATCACCTCCCGAAACATTCTCCACAGTACTGAATCAGTATTATGAAGCAAATCCAGAACAAACAGGAACAACTGAATATTCAAACTAATTCATAAACCTGAACAAACTGAATTTAGAGGTCAAGTTTCATAAAAAATGTTTGCAAAAATGTATCCATTTTCTAAATGAAAACAGAAAAACTGATAAATTCAAACAAAACAAAAACAACATTGTGTACAGAGTCAGCTACTGTGTGGCTGCACATGTTTCGTATAACCAACGTGTTCATTTTGTTCCACTGAAGCAAAAACACGGCTGTATAAGTGATTTTTTAGAAATTCTTCATGAAAAGTGACCTGATCAGACAAAAAATGTTACACTTGCTCCCAATTTATAAGAAAGGTTTCACGTCCGTAGATTTCTAAAGGACTGACGATGGCCACGATCAATACAGGGACACAAATGTGCCAGATGTTAGTCCTCACTACAAGCCAAACTCCAAAAGAGCCTGGTTGTATTTCTGTCTAATAATGCACCTCTAAAGTGCCCTTCCAGTGTCGAATCACACATAATCTCTGTAAAAGAAATACAAAGTACAAGAAGCCTCATTCGGCTGCTCTTATCTCTTCAAAAGGCACACCTGCTTCAATGCAGGGGCTTCAATAAAGAGAAGAAATAAGCGTGCACATTCTCACTGTTTGTAATTGGAAAGCAGTCTATATCATCGATTGCTGAGAGTTACAATAAGCACATTGTGGTTGAATCAAGAAAACAGAGGGAAAAAAAAAAAAAAAAAAAAGAAAACAGAGGAAAGAGACCTGTTTTGTTCTGGAGTGCACACCGACTGCCAATCTCTCCATTATCTGACAAAAGATTTTTTAAAAGGCAGACACCTCACAAATATGAATCTATTCTGTTTTGTCAGTGAAGTTATAAAGGGCATCATTTCAGGTTACCCAGCACTCGTGGTACTGTATTGATCTCTTCATCTTTTCAAGTAATATGTTTTTGCTTGTTTTTTAAATCTGTTGACTTACTAATTACTTACACTAATTACTATTCTTTTGATATTGATTAAAAGGTGAAATAAATGACTGGTTGAACAATTCTTCAGTTTCTCTCGGCTTTAATTGTATCCAATTTGAACTCATTGTTTTCATGCACCAAGTT
Organism: Rhamphochromis longiceps; assembly: GCF_057381845.1. NCBI lineage: Eukaryota > Metazoa > Chordata > Actinopteri > Cichliformes > Cichlidae > Rhamphochromis > Rhamphochromis longiceps. Next base: position 44,679,425 of record NC_140562.1, read on the forward strand.
ACAAACAGCCCCATCTGATACGTTAAATCATAGTTTGTAAGACGCTGCAAGGTAAAATATACTAAAGATCAAGGTAATATAATCCAGCTGCTGAGTGAACAGTCTATTGAAGCTCTATGAGAAATTTTAACAGTAATTTAGGAACTTATTGAAAAGAACTGACCCGACTCCAGGACTCTTTTTAATATAATTAATGATCTCACAGAGTGTCAATATGAACCTCTTCCAGGAGCTTTTTCATTGATAAAATTATTAACACCAGAACATCTCTTCTCTTGCCCAAGATACAAGAGAACTTCCCAGTCTACTATTCAACACAGTATCTATGGAGAGTCTCACTCTGGTGATTAATAAAACGAAGCCCTCTTCATGTGCAGTGTGAGATTCCTACACATTCAACTTGTAATTAATTCTTCCCTTTTGTCTGATGTTGAATCTCTTCTTAGTGCGCATGCGCCAACCAGCGTGCAGCCTGTTACAGTCGCTCCTGCTTTTCTCTTAGTTTAGCTCTTTTTTCTTACGTATTCTTTTTTTTTCCTGACTTGTATTTTCCTCCGTTTTCTATCTCTCACTCAATCATGTGGATTGAGAGAGTTTTTGTTCTTCTGGTGGCCGTGGAACTGTTACTTTTATCATGGAACGGGACCGCGGCACATCTCCTACACGCACGGACTGTTTACTCCAGAGATCAGCTGATCGCCCTGATGCCGGCCGGCTCGCTGGCCAGGCCCGCAGAAGTGCCCGCAGAAGTACCAGCTGAAATTTGGAGGAAAACACATCGGGGATGCAGAGGTCAAGGACAGAAGAGAAGAAAAAAGGTGACGGTGAGACAGCGGAGGCTCGAAGCGAGGAGGAGGTTTAAACCGTGTCTGCCGTCTATCGTGATGGGAAATGTGCGATCGTTGGCAAGTAAAATCGACGAGCTCTCAGCACTGGTACGGAGTCAGAGGGAATACCGAGAGTGTAGCCTGATGTGTTTCACCGAATCATGGCTGCACCAGGTCATTCCCGATGAGAATGCTTCCGTGGAAGGCTTCCACACTGTTCGGGCGGACAGGGACAGCATCGCTAGCGGTAAGCGGAAAGGAGGTGGGCTTGCTGTTTTAGTTAACAACCGGTGGTGTAACCCTGCCAACATAACAATCAAAGAAAGGATTTGTTGCCCAGACACTGAACTGTGTGCTGTTGGACTCAGGCCGTATTATTTACCCAGGGAATTCTCTCACGTCATCTTGGTGGCTGTTTATGTTCCCCCCTCTGCTAACCCCACAGCTGCATGTGACACTATCCACTCTGCCATAGCTCGGCTACAGACTCAGCACCCGAGTGCCTTTATTGTGATCTCGGGTGACTTCAACCATGTATCACTGGACAATACACTACCAACATTCAAACAATATGTGGACTGTCCCACCAGGGGAGAGAAAACTTTAGACTTACTGTATGCTAACGTCAAGGATGCATACAGCTCCTCCTCCCTCCCCCCACTTGGTAGGTCAGATCATAACCTGATTCACCTCACCCCCCGCTATGTGCCAATTGTGAGGAGGGAACCTGTGACCACCAGGACTGTTAGGAGGTGGTCAGAGGAGGCAATAGCGGAACTACAGGGCTGTTTCGAGGTGACCGACTGGGAAACACTCTGTGAGCCTCACGCCGAGGACATCAATGGGCTTACTGAGTGTATCACAGACTACATAACTTTCTGCACCGACTCCATTGTTCCAGCTCAGACTGTTCATTGTTACCCAAATAACAAGCCGTGGGTGACTAAGGACATCAAAGCCCTCCTCAACAACAAGAAGAGGGCTTTCAGAGGGGGCAACAAAGAGGAGGTGAGGAAGGTCCAGGTGTTACTAAAGGACAAGATCAGAGAGGCTAAGGACAATTACAGGAGGAAGCTGGAGTGGAAACTCCAGCAGAACAGCATGAGAGAGGTGTGGAGGGGCATGAAGACCATCACTGGATTCAGGCCAACCAACAGCAGGGGAGCTGAGGGAGGTGAGAATAGAGCCGACGAGTTGAATCTGTTTTTCAATAGATTCGACACCACAGTGTCTGCTCCCACCCCCACAACCTCACCTGCAGTCAGCCTGGAATCCAGAGCCACACCACTGTGCCAGCCTCTCTCTTCACATGTTGCCTCCTGTGAGATTCCTGACACCCCTCCCCCACCCATCACCTTCACTCAATACCAGGTTGAGATGCAAATGAGGAGACTTCACTCAGGCAAGTCTGCTGGACCAGACGGAGTGAGTCCCCTTGTCCTCAAGGCCTGTGCCCCCCAGCTGTGTGGAGTCTTTCATAAACTGTTTATGCTGAGTCTGAGTCTGCAGAGGGTCCCGGTGATGTGGAAGACATCATGCCTCGTCCCTGTACCAAAGACGCCTCGTCCCAGTGGCCCCCAGGATTACAGGCCCGTGGCACTGACCTCCCACATCATGAAGACCCTGGAAAGGCTCATCCTGGACCAGCTGCGACCCATAGTAAGACCACATCTGGATCCCCTTCAGTTCGCTTATCAGCCTCGTCTCGGAACAGAGGACGCCATCATCTACCTGCTCAATCGTGTCTACACCCATCTGGACCAGCCGGCGAGCACTGTGAGGGTCATGTTTTTTGACTTTTCCAGTGCTTTCAACACCATCAGGCCGACCCTCCTGGGTGATAAGTTAGCAGCGATGCAGGTGGATGCTTCTCTGGTGTCCTGGATTGTTGATTACCTGACAGGAAGACCACAATATGTACGTCTCCCACAGTGTGTGTCTGACAAGGTGATTAGCAACACAGGGGCACCACAGGGGACTGTCCTCTCCCCCTTCCTCTTCACCCTCTACACCACAGACTTCAGCCACTGCACAGAGACCTGCCATCTTCAGAAGTTTTCTGATGACTCTGCGGTGGTTGGATGCATCAGCAGGGATGATGAGACAGAGTACCGGGCTGTGGTCGACTCCTTTGTCACGTGGTGTGAGCAGAATCATCTGCAGCTCAACGTGGCAAAGACCAAGGAACTGATCGTGGACTTCAGGAAGACCAGGAAACACTTGACCCCTGTTTCAATCCAGGGGGTCAGTGTTGACATTGTGGAGGACTATAAATACCTTGGAGTACACATTGACAATAAACTGGACTGGGCTAAAAACACCACAGCACTTTACAGGAAGGGCCAGAGTCGTCTCTATTTTTTGAGGCGACTGAGGTCCTTCAACATCTGCCAGAAAATGCTGAGGATTTTCTATGAGTCTGTTGTGGCCAGTGCGATCCTCTATGCTGTTGCATGCTGGGGGAGCAGGCTGAGGGTCGCAGATGCCAACAGACTTAATAAACTGATCCGTAAGGCCAGCAATGTTGTGGGGATGGAGCTGGACTCCCTCAAGGTGGTGTCGGAGAGGCGGATGCTGTCCAAGATAAAGACAATGTTGGATAACACCTCCCACCCACTCCATGACATGCTGGTCAGTCACAGGAGCTCGTTCAGTGAGAGACTGAGATTACCGAAAAGCACCACTGAACGACACAGGAAATCATTCCTGCCTGTGGCCATCTCCCTGTACAACGCATCCACTTAACACACTGTTTGCTGCTACAACTACACATGTTTCTTTTCCAAATATTTATTTATAAGTGACTTATGTATGTATGTATATATATATATATGTATATATTGTACTATTCTTAGTTAGCGTATTGTCTGTCTTGTCTTAATGTTGGTTTAAAATGGAGCACTGTAACAAAAAATAATTTCCCCCAGGGATCAATAAAGTATTCTGATTCTGATTCTGATTCTGATTTATTTTTAAAAGGAAATTGTCCTTTTTGTTCGTCTTTCAACCCTTTAAGAGCAACCTTTTTAATTGCACGACCGTTGGAACAGTCAACACTTCTGTGCCTTTTCATTTCCAATTCTCCCTTTCCTTCTTAAGAGATAGAAGAGGCAAACTGCTTTATTTCAGGGCCTCTGAATAATTGATGTGTAATGCTGTTGTGAAGTGGAAAGCACCTCATAGTGGCTGCTTCAGCGAGCAGAGGAGACAGTGCACCGTTTCAAGCTTTCTCCTGTCTTAAAGAACATGGGGAAGGGGAGGGGAAGGAGAGGCGCAGGGAGAGGAAGGGGCAGACAAAAGAGAAAGACACCAAAATAAAAGGTAACAGAAATTCTCCCTCCATGGCCAGTGATTTCACTGACATGCCTGACAGTATCCTTCTGCAAGTTAGACATGAGTTGTGACAGAGAACAGAAAAAAATAGCAAAACAACTCCTTTCTTTCCACCCGAGTTCCTCTCGTGTTGTTGCCCCCTTCCCTTGACTAGATGTTCCCGGTGTGTAGATCTTGTTTAAATGCTGGGAGCAGTTTTAACTAGTAGGAAGCCCGAGTCAAAGAGTGAGATTCAAGCAGCAATCACTGCCAAGGAACGAGAATTTCTATTTTTCCCTTTCTCATCATCCAATATTTTTCACAGGCCTGTTCGAGTGAAAGTCCCTGCCTTTTTTGACGAAAGGACAAAAACACTGGGTTCGTGGCAGCTGGTAAGACAGGCCTGCGTGTCTGCATGCGTGTGGGTGTGTGTGTATGAATGTGCAAAGAGTGTGCGACTCACTGATAATTGAAAGAAGCAGCCAATAGTGCTCTGAAATATTTTCCTCCTGTTCATACGCAAGTATAAATATTAATGGAAATATGGTGCCAACAAGCTTTTAAGGAAATGTACACTAAAGTGTGGCAGAGACCCCACTGAAATCTGGCAGACGATTCTTCATGTTTTTAGCCGATTCGAACAGATGATGACAGAAATGTGACACCGAGGACCTTCAAACAAACACATCTGATTGGACGTAACTGTCCTGCTAATGTAGTAACAATAACTGGCAATGCAGCGTTAGAACTGTTATCACTATAAATTAATATTGTTGTATATAATTACCTTTAAACGCACAAAGCAAAGAGTCAAGTATGATAAAAATATGTTCCAAGTGTCATGAATATCTAAGTATTTCTGGAGTATTGTTTTAGTCAACACTGGAAAAGGACTTTTCTGTATCCAGACACCAGTTGGTTGAAACGTTGCCGGGGGCTGGCTCCAAGGACTTAGTACCAGTGAGTACTAGTATCAGTTCCACTAGCCAGGGTCTAAACTGCTCCCTCTGTGATATGAGATGCGTCTTGCTACGTTTTCATACAGCTACACAGCAGGGGATAGTCACGCCAAGCTGAGGCGAGCCGCACCACTCTCAACCTACTGAGAAACAGCAACAGCCATGATCTCCTAATGACACCGACCGACGTTTAAACTGTGCTGGAGCCCAAAGAGAACTCTTATTCAAAGTCCATCTCATTTCCATGGCAAATATCACCAAATCTTTGGGTTGGGTTTGAGTTGGTCCTCAAAAATATTTTTATTTCAGCAAAATGACACAATTTGTCTGTCACAGAGTCAGCAAGCCAGAGGGGCTGGGCTAATTGCAGCTTTGTATGGCTCAACTGACTTACCACAGTGCAGAAGCATAGTATTATTCCATAGCAAATGATAATGTAGGCACAAAGCACAAAATGACATAAAATTGGACTTCATGCAAAATGACATAAAATTGGCCTCCTTGCAAAAGTGTATAGAGGTCTTCATTTTCATTATCACTGCCATTCATCCTTCCCATCAGAAGCTAGTAGCATGTAAAAAGGATGGGGAAAGATAGTAAAGCATAATTTAACAAAGTAACCTGGAAGCATATCTTCAACTTATTCCTCAAGACCCTCTCTCCCCCTTTTTAATGTGCTTCCTATCATCTGCACCACTATAGTGACACAAACACCCAACGTGCTAGTGATCAATAGAACATTTAGACAACCGATCACGTGTAGTGACAGGGTTGAAGGACTTGGTTGTTTTTGTTTTGTTTTTTGTTTTTTTCCTGTCCCATTTGGTTCTTTAGCCGTCAGAATTGTTGTCTGAAGACCAACAAGGAGACCCGATGGATTTACTTTGCCAAATGGATCATCACGGCCTTGCCATATTGGTCCATTTGATCGACCTTTGTTGTTATTATTTATTTTATTTTCAGTTGTTACAGACGGGACAGACATGACTGAGGGAAAGGAAAGGGAGAGAGAAAGATGAAGGAAAAGAAAAACAGGAGGGAAGAGGGACAGTGAGAAAGGAAACTTAAAAAGAAAAAGAAGGGAAATAAAATCTCCTGGATCAGCTGTAGAGAGAAAAAGAAAAGAAAACAAGCAAAACAACAGAGCAACATACTAAACACAACACCATCACGCTAATCTAGCTAAGTGTAAACAGCAGTAAATGCTAAATATTGAATGTTGTTTTGTAGCAAGCAGGACCGGCAGCGCACAATGTGCTGGGAAATAGCAGCCAATAGAGGTGTAGTTTATGTTTATGGACAGTGCACACCTGTGTGGATCAGCGCGCTTGTATTCAAAAGGTTTCCCCATGTAATGGTCTGCTAGAGGATGGAGAGAGCCATAGCCCCGTCCCCCAGGGCATGAAGCAGGCATGGAGGAGATCCAGCCTCCAGACATCCAGAGGCCCCAGAGTGCGAATGCCCAAGGTGGACCACCGGAGGGGCATCCATGCCACCATCCTGGGAAGAGCTGAGGATCCCCAGACGAGGGGTCACCCAGTAGCCACGAAGCAGAAGCCAGAGGGGGCTGCGGTGGCGTGCCCGCTGGCTCTGCCGGCAGCCAGCTGTGCCAGAGTGAACCGAGCCCCCTTTGCCCCGAAAGAGGTCTGACCGAGCAACAGGCACCAGGCCCCACAAAGTAGTCACTGGGAGTGAGCTGGTACATACCTGAGTGCCCAGCCCCAAACACCAAGAACCACCAACGCACCGACCTCTGAGGGCATCAGTCACTGGCAGGGAGTGTGGTGGGGGGAGATAAGCCTTGGAGGGCCTGGGAGTTCCCAGAGAGGTGGAGTCTAAGACCTGACCTGACATATAGACACAGACAAACAGGCACACACAGACACAAACATGCATTCCCACCCTCATGCACACATATACAAATACTCAGCACTCGCCCAACGTAGGAATTGACATACATGGACACTGTACACACAATCACACTCCCCAAACAAACTCTATACCCCAGGTCCAGGTACCCTCGCCCCCAGAGAGGGAAATGCCACCTAGACCCAGGAGATGTTACCCTTTCCCCCGGGGTGGAGGCAAGCAGACCGCCCCAGGCTCCGCAGCAGCAGGGAAGCCCCACATCCCAGATCCCAATCAGACGGCCAATACCTCCTCCCAGCCCCCCCGCCCCGATGGCCAGCAGAGAACAGAGGTGTGTGAAGACCCCAAACCTCCCTCCTCCCGCTCATGTGTAGTGTTTCTGCGTGTTGTTCTAAGGTGCATTTAAAACACAGGAGAGCATGGTGCTGCTGCCAGAGAGCAGCAGGTGTTAGCACGGCCCCTCCCGAGAATCCTCAATGTCTACATGGATTTAAAATTGAGAGGTGGGCACCGGTGCCAGAGGAGGGGTTGAATACACAGACCGTCCACTGGACGCCGTTAACGTGCCCACCCTCAAGGCCCTATATGTATGTGTGTGTGTAATGGAGACCAGGGGTTCCATTACCTGGTTGGTATTGTTAATAATAAATTGTTGGATTGGGAATTTAAAATGCGGTAATAAAGAAAACACATTAGTTCTTATGGAGTCTTTTATTAGGTTATTTGACATACGATTAAATTGACAGCTTGTAACAGAAAAGAGACAGTGGGACTGGCCGTCCTACCTGTGTCGGAGAAGAGCCAAAGTTAGAGCTGCTTGCAGTTAATCATTTATCAATAACCTAAACATATGTGAAATGAGAACTTGTAAAGGTACTCACCTGTCCTGGTTGCTTCTTGCAGGATGTGGAGCAAAAGAGTGAAAGCGGCTCAATCACCTGTTTAAGAGCTCTTGGAGCAGACCAGTGTGCCAGGTTAGGGAGTATGGATAAAGAGGGTTTTAATTTAGATAGAAATGAGTGAAGCTTATGTTATTGGTTTGTTTATAGTATGTGTTGGAAATATGTATATGTTTGTGATGTGCTTTAATGTTATGGTATGTTTGTTTGGGTGGAGGGTTATGTTTCATGTTGATTAGTTAACCCCCATACTTGGGCTATTCCGGATACTCACCTGAAAAGGTAGAGTATAAAAGGAAGCCATTTTGTTTAGTTGTGGTTAGTGTTTTGTGCTGTTATCGTGCTCCTTCTTTAATAAAGTGCCAATCCATGGATGTCTTTTACTCCAGTCTCGCGTCATATTATTGGACAGAACCTATGACCGCCGGCCAAAACTGACAGTGTGTTATGAAAGTGTAAGTAATGTGGATGTCTAAGTTGTGGAATAAAATTGAGGCACAGGTGGCCAGAAGGGGACAGAGGGGGGGGATGCCTCCCCTGCACCCTGGTGACACACCCGCACCCCAAGGCCCTACTTGTGTGGGTGGGTGTGTTGGAGCGGGAAGAGGGAGGCAGCCGGGGATGGGGAGGAAAAGAAGGGAGGAGCAAGATGCCCCTCCCTGGGGCCAGCTTCCCTGCTGACCCCAGCAGGCACCCCCGTCCTTCGGCACCCACCAAGGCAAGGGAGCCCAGGCCCATCCAGGCCGGGGCCTACGGCAGCAGCACTGCCAAGCCCCAGAGGACCCGGGGCAGCCCACCCGACCCCACCGCAGAGGAAACTGTACCTACCCTAACATTCAATCATCTCCCAGACTACACAAGACAGTAGACACCCAGCTTAAGTTTATTCTCCACCTCTCCTATGACTCTCCCCCACCTGCAGAGTGGACTCCTGCAAGGATGGAATAAACTCCCTGTCAGTTGAAGAGCCCCCTAGTTAGCCCGATGCACCAGAGGCCCCCTGTGCCAGGGCTGAGCCCCCGTGCACCCACCCGCCCACAACCTTGGCGACACACCAACAAGGACCTAAGCCCCCAAGGCCCAGCCAGAGCCCTAGCACGGAGGCGAAGCACCCCCAAATCCCAAGACCCCACGGCTGCCCCGGCCAGTAACCTACATCCAGCACAGACCCTCCCCCAGCCCTGCTGCACGCAGCCACAAGGAGAACACCCTCTAAGAGCAACCAGAGCCACTAACCAGGTTATGACCACAACCCCTGGGTTAAGCCCTCCAGGGATAACATCCCTAGGGATTCTCCAGACGCCCTAAACCCGTCCCAACCTCCACATCAACCACAATGGCGAAGGAGGGACCAAACCACGAAAATTTCTTTTTTACTATGGATTTAATTTATATATATTCTAAAAATCTTTTCTTGTTGATCCCATATTGCATAACTAGTCTGTCAAATGGAATAAAGTCTGTTCCTTCTAATATATGTTCTAAGTATTTAATTCCTTTACAGCTCCATTCTGGAGTTGAAGGGCTTGTTACCATGAAGATTATTAAGAGAACATTAAAATTTAGTCTAAACTCTGCAGTTTAGTATATAAAGTTCGATGACTTTTAAGTGGGATGGACTCACTCCAGAGATTAACTTCAGAGGATCACATCTAAATTTGTCAGTAGCTCCACTCCTGACCAACCAGGTCATGAAGTCATTCAAATAAGATCCTGACAGACGCACAGGGCTTTAGATTAAAGTGGGAAAAAATAAAGACTGAAAGATACTTTTATTGATCAGCTGAATGATTCCACCAGTCGAGACTTTCCGTGCGTCACACTGAAACAGTGCAAACACAGCCAGAGTTGAGCACACTAACTACATAATTACATTTTAATTGCACAACAACTCTTTCATTTTCAAAATGATTTCTGGCTGTTGATGCGTCTTCATTCATATTTCATCGCTCCAGCTCAGAAAAACATGATGCAAGTTTGTGTTTATAATTAAAATTAAAATCTCTGTTGTCTTCTGTTATGGGTATAATCAAAAGTGTCAAAAAGTCTACACGACTATAAATACAACATTGCAATTGGGAAGACTTTTCTGGTGTTACCTACATTATGTCTTTCTTATCCTCTCCTCTTTGTTTCATTGTTTATTATTATTATTACTTTTATTGGGGGTGAGGTGCATCTGCATCACCTATTTATAACTATTATACCCTTGGTCTTCTATCCATCAATCCATCTAGTTTTTTTCCACTTTTCTGGGGCCGAGTTGCAGCAGCAATAGCCTAAACTGAAAAGCCCAGACCTCCTCCAACATATCCGGGGTCCAGCTGAGAGATGTAATCTCTTCAGCGTGTCCTGGGGCTGCACCGGGGCCTCCTTCTGGTGGAACATGCCCTAAACATGCGTGTCTCACCTCGACCAGTCAGATGGCCATCCCTTCCTGATCCTGGGTCTACCAGAGGTCTCTTCCTGTTAAAAGGGAGTTTTTCCTGGATCAACTGAAGGCTGTCATGGTCCTCGGTCAGTTGACCCATTGTTTTGGGTTTTTTAGACTTTCTACTATTGTTTATTTATTATTAGAGCCTACGGTTCTTTAATGTTCACATTACTCCTCTAACTGTATTTAGCTTTGTTTTCTGATCTAAACTGTGTCACAGTTTATTCCTGTGTTAAGTCTCTTGTATTAAGTTCGTTCATGTGTCTGTGTATTGCCTGTTTAGTTATCCCTTCCTGTTTTACTTTGATAGTTTATCTTCCTTGCCCTTCGCCTTTAGTTTTGCTTCCTTTGTCTTATCTCCTGTGATTTAGTTCACCTGTGTCTTGCTCGCCCCAGCTGTCTCCACTTCCCCTAATCACCCAGCTGTGCATATATTGTCTCAGTCTCACTTTCCAGCACACAATAGTCTCTGGTGGCCCTAGTATTCATTCATTCATTCATTCATTCATTCATTCATATTTGAGTAGGTTTCATTTTTCAGTTCTCCTTTGTATTTTGTGTTTCACTTGGCCTTCAGCCTGAATAAAAGGCTCACTTATAGTTCACCACCATCATGCATTTGTGTGTCTGCTTTTGGGTCCTCACTCTCCTCTCAATAATCTAGAAACCTGGAAGTAATAAATGCATGAACTAGTTTTTCACTGTAACTCTGAGACAGGATGTTTCTAATTTTAGAGTAATTGCGCACGTGCAAGAAAGCAGCACTATATATTTCTTTAATATACACACTGAAAGACAGAACCTTCTCACATTTTTTCATATTGGAAAAACATGTGAGAAGTTTAAATGTGGCTGAAGCGATGTGCAGTTATCATATAAAATATAAAAAGGTACCATCTCCTTGATTGTTGCAGCGTTATTTCTAATTACAAACCCCACCACTCTGCTGGTAAAGCCAGAATGAGCAGATGCAGCAGATGACCAGCCCTGGGATGCGTTTGGCTGATTTTAGGCTCAGTGAGGGGGCACAATGACAAGAAAGCCAGTTGCGATTGCTTTGTGACAGTGTTGGTCACACCATTGCAGTCTCTGCTGGTTACTTTTCAGCTAATCTTAGGTAAACATTACTGTAACAGTAACAAATGGAAGTGGAGCTGATTAGAATACTTCTCCTTATTTTACAGTAGGCCCTTGTTGTAAGGTTACTGACACTCAACAGAGAGAAAAAAATATTTTCCATCGAAGATTTTTTTTTCTTTTTACAGTTTGGAAAATAAACAGACAAAGCTGTCACTACATAGCAGCTACCTTTTTTTTTTTTGCTTCAGCAGAAACTTGCATAATAGACTCATGTGGGATAATGACTAGATGTTAAATATTAGTCACTGCTGGTACAAATGTAGGAGGAGTAAGTGAACAGTTTCAGTGTTGACTTCCTTCCTGATATTGTTTTTCTTTAATAATACAGTTTAAGCGCCTAACTAGACGTCACAAGCCTGACATAATTAAGGATTTTCAGGAAGACAAAGACGGTAACTGATGTCAATGTTTTGCTTTTTCAAACTGTAACAGAGCACCGTGAGATGCTGCAAACTGCTTTCCATCCAATCTGTAGCAAAAGCACAGCATCCAAAACAAATGTATGACTGTGGCATTCATAGACCGAGGATGTGAAAATGTAATGAGCGACTGCTCATCCTTGGTGCTTTACAGACAATCTGCAGTGACAGAAAGTAACAGGAGCTCAAATTCTTTGAACAAATGTTGTGCGTCTGCCAGAAAAAGCTTTTTGTTCCTCTAGCATTTCCCTATTTTCATAGTGCACCGGCTCCTCTCTACTCCGTGTGTCGCTAAGCAGCTCTGGCTAATTATTGTGGTTAGGTAGGTGTCAAGTAGCACAGAAGATCGGCACGGCAGCATCTGCCTCACCTTCTTCAAGCAGTTTATGTAATTAGCTGTTTTGAATTGCACCTCTGATCTTCCTTTAATTTAGTTCACCTGGCTGTTTCCAGCAGGTCACTTTATAGTGGGACGACACCGAGTGACACCGAGTGGGTTCGGGTACATTCCAAGTGAGTGCTGTAGATATTCCATCACATAAAAATATACTAGATCTCTATTATTCTTTTGTATGCAAATTTATTCTGGACTGGGAGCAACGTATTAACCAGTTTGCACAACTTTCCTTTCAATTTCCCCTCGAATTACTGATTTTATAATGGTCTTTGATAACAAACCTTGGTGAGAGTACACAGCAGGGATTTCACTGTGGTGGAAAAATTATGGATTCATTTTCATAGGCAGTTGAGGGATCACTCTTAATTATTTCAGCTTCTGCCCTTTGATCTGATTTCCACCCAGATCTCTCGGTGCCTCCGGTGTCTTTACACATCCAATGTATTTCATGTGTGTTTTTGGGCTTGTGTCTTTGTGAGGATAGGGTGTCCTAGTTAAATTGGAAAAAAGAAAAACTCTGAAACTGGTTGTTGGTAGTGAATTCAAGGACTACAGGTAAGGTCTTTCACTTCTTGTATTCTGGGCAAAGGTCAGGATTTCTCTTAATATTAAGGAAAGGCAAAGATTTGGTGTAATTTTAGAATTTAGATTCTCTACAACAGAAAATAAAAGTCTTTACAGTTTGTAAAACAGCTGTAACAGAACGGTGAACACAGGAGGTAAAAGAATCATTAGCGCCATGTTATCAATGCATATTTTTTTCTTTCAACACTATAAGGTGTAGCTGTTGTGTGGTTAGCACATTCTTTTGTTTGGGTTTTTTTTTTTTTATTGCAAAAATGCACACAAAAGTACTTTCATACTGATGTAGAAATATATGAGAATGGTCTGTGAGGCAACTGAGAGAAGGTGGTGTTATGTTCACCATTTTCCTTTCCCATTTGTTAAGAAAAGCCATAAATCAGTGGCTAATGACTGAGCTCTTACAGGACGTTGCTGTTTCTGCAATCAGCCTCAACTAAACACAATACCTGTTCTCTCTGACTACGACTCAAATCTAAGTCTGTGTTAGCTTCCAGCTAAAGTCCAGGCCATTCGTTTGGTTCATTCCAATCATGTTTAAACAATGTCCACGACTTTATAATGAAGTATGATGAAGCCTAAGTAATGAGGTGGCAGTGAAAGGCCCTTGTATAGCTTTTCCCAAGCCCTTTAACACAGAGCCTTGACCTTTTTAACTAGCAGAATTAATTGGGCTGGGCTAACCTTTTAGAGCCTAGCTGTGAAATAAAACCAGTGTTCCCGGGTCGCCTCATTATACCGTTCTAGCTTTAGAGTGTGAGTGCTCCTTTTCCCCTATAGTTTGAGGACACACAGCAGCCAGTCAGCAGCTCAGATGGGGAATAAATTTCAGGTCAGTCCAATGAAGTCCGACACCTTTAAGCCTGTTTCCTTTAGACTCTCCAGTTGAAGACTGGTCCTGTTCACTCTGTGAGAGGGAGTCATCAGTATGGTGCATGTAAATCATTTGCTGCAGTACAGTAAGTTTTTCCTTTTCAGAAAACATTAAATACAAGTCATGTTTTCCGTGTGCTTTCAGTTAAATAATTAAAGCATCATTAATTTATCCTGAATCTTCTGAAAGCACGAGGTGAGGTACATACTGCTCAGAGGTCAAAAGGGGAAGAGAATAATAAATCGCTTCAGGAATTTCTGAAATCTCATTTCAAACAGTCTCATGCTGGATGCAAACAGGCATCCTACACATAGACGGGAGTTCCTACCGTTACCATCAAACTTAAAACTACTTACACATTGCTGGAGGTAATTCTCTTGCATTCTCAGAGAGTGTTTCAGGCTCAAAACACATACTTTTTGTAATTAGTGATTTTTATGTACTGATGCTGTAAAACAGTCGACCAATAAGGGAACAGATTCTGTGGTAATTGTAACAGACTGTTACGGTGTAACGTCAGCCCCCGTCCAACAGGAACTCCCAAAGTGGATTCTTTCAGCTGTGTCGATATGATCAGTTATTCAGTTTTGTCAATAACTTGAGAATAGACCAGTATGACCCGAGCGCATGCACTCTGCTTAATCAGATGTCTGTAGCATTATAGTTAAAATGGTAGCTATAGAAACGGTTCCACATGTTCTGCCACCAGCTGGTGCCGACATGGTTTGAGACAAAGTGTATCCATGGTCGTGACTGCAGCTACGACATGACAAAGTTACACTTCTGTTGCTGTACTTTGGTAGATTATGTCTATAAAATAATAGTTTGGTGTAACATTAGGTGTGTATGAGTGTGAAGCCTTGACATTGTTGTGCTGAATGAGTGCTGTGTTGAAGCAAAGTATTTCTGAACTCCTGTGGTTCACTGGTAACACATTTGTCATGTTTCATAAAAGAACTGCAGGTCCTAACTGTGCTTGGCACTGTAAGACTTTCATGGGTAATGTTGAAGGGAACAGCGGAGAGCAGTTACAGTATGGAGCGACACAGCACCACAGATTCAACTACAAATGCAGCTGAGTCACAGCACTAACGCATCCACAGCTTTAGCAGTCTGGCCCGGAAGAGCAACTGCAGCTGTGCTCGCATACAGTCGCTGTGCACGGTTGCAGACTTCTGAAAGGAGTAATGAACGTGAAATGCGTCATGCAAAGTGCTGCATTCCCACTCATTCCTCTATCTGCATAGCCGTTCCCTATACCAGAGTTGGCTGCTTTAACTAGACTAAATCAACTCTGAAAAAAACATATAAGGGAATGAAAAATGTAGTGGAGGAGTGTGCAAACTAAAATGGTAGTAATGCAAAAGTATTTGCTTATTGTTACACGAGGCTCTGTCGTGCTGTTTGTGCTATAAAGATGTGTTATGAGCCAATAGCGTATGTCAGACACGGCTGTACATTTACAAGAGATTGTCTCCATCTTATTGACCGTTTTTGGAGCTGCAATCATTCAAATAGACTTCATATAAAGCTTGGTGAGTTTCATAGCTGATTACTTGAAAAACAGAAAGCTTGTATAGTAAGGTGCATGTACTGAAATATGTCAGCCAAAATATTTAAGTACAGTAATATAAATTTGTATTGAATTAGCAAAGCATGGAACATTAGAAAACTGTGCTGCAAATAATATGACTGTAAAAAATGAAGACGCCCTGAACAAGTCAGAGAAAATAAATTTGGGTTTTCCAGAAGTTAAGCTGGTTACACTTTGAAAGCGTTGGCTCATAGCGATTCCTTTTCATTCGGGAAACTATCGAAACTTTTCCAAAACCGTCGGCAGCAAACATTGTTGAGACTTCAATAAAATCCTCATTGAAAGTCTCAGGGGGAAAAAAAGAGTGATAAAATGAGGCCTGAAGAGACATTGTTTCTTTGGCCACTCAACATATCACACAGAGTAAAAGAAGTAAAATTTGTGCCTTGCCACCTGTCTAACACTTTGAATTGCATTAGATTGCTTTGCTCAGACAAAAGTGTAAAATATAATTTTAAATCAGCTTCCTGACGCTTTTGATTTCAGCGTCTCTGCAGGAAATTAGCCCACAGAGACATTTGAAGCACTGTATGCACATTTTCTCTAAATCCAGATTTCAGCAAAATTCAAATGACCCACTGTTAACAGCACCATGGTGTTAAACATGGGTTTGCAGGAATGCATTAGAAGAAAAGTGCACAAACAAGTGTGGAAGGAGCACCAGTCCCAGAAGTTTGGATGATATCAGGAGAATGTAACATAGATTTCATCAAACCCCACGTTTATATATGTCAATTAATCTTTTTTTATGCTCATTAATAAGCCTAAATCAATTAAAAGGAACCCCACATTAAACATAACATAAAGTGGCAGTATTTTACATGATATACAAGGTATACAAGATGGTAATAACTTAGGATAGTTAACTGATATTTGTTTTTCCTTACATGTGTTCAGTCCTTTCTAACTCAAGTAATAATTAGTAAGAGCAAAACAGCTGAGCAACTGAGCAGAAAGGCAGGAGAAAGTTGCTCTGACTCGTTCGCATGAAAATGTGCCTCTCCAGCCAATAACCAAGAGGGTTGAACCATCAAGAGAAAGAGCAAGGATGAGAGAAGAAAAATCAGAAAGTAAATCTGGTTTTTAGCACCAGTTCACAGTGATCGTTGTCTCAAGGCTCAATTACAAGGCTCCACAACAGAAAAAAGAAAATGTGGCAGGATGCTTGTTTACATGAGTATGTGTTGTCCTGGAAGATGTTTAAACTACACAGTTAGTCCTTAAAGGTTCCTTTGGCATTAAAACATGCATTTTTTTAAAAAAAATATATGAAATATGTGTTTTGCATCATCAAGGTGATATGTCACAGACACCGGTCTGATTCCATTTAGAGTCTTTGTATTCTGACTCTCGAGTCCTACTGCTTCACAAACAAATCATGTTATTCAAGAGTACAGAGTGGTTCCACCTCTCTGCTTTAAGATTGGGCTGAAAATTGTCCATTTTGATCAAATGTCTAGTTAGGGCTGGATCAGGTGACCCTGAGCTGTCTTGTAGTTATGCTGCTACAGGCTCAGCCTCACATATCACTCTACATTTAAACATCAGTAAATAATTCTAAACTCTGGCTCTCTCCAAATCAAATCAAATCAAATTCAAATTTTATTTGTCACGTACACAGTCATACACAGTCATACACAGTACGATATGCAGTGAAATGCTTAGACTATGAAGGCTATGAATAAGATAGGAAATAAATATGAAAAATTAAAAAGTGTAAATTTAACTAGGAAGGAATAAAATATAAAAAATTAAGGCTAAAAATGAAATAACTGTACAACACAAATTAGAATGAAGGGTACATTTAACTGGGAAAGAATAAGATAAAATATATAAATTAAAGTTGAAAATAAAATAACTGTACAACAAAATACACAGTATAGAACTATATAAGAATGTATGAAGAAATATAAATAAATATATATTTAAACACACAATAACAGCAGCTGTACAAATATTAACTGGAAATGAAGAATATAGTGACCAGTGTTGTGCAATCCACATTATGTCTTGTGCCGATTTAGAAACGCTGAAAACTAACTTAAAAAACAAAGACAAAGAAAAAGTGGTCGGAGCAGTCGTGACGGCAGCCGACCTCACCGGCGCCATCTCCAGCGCATATCTTTGTCATATCTCCCCCCGTCACTCCATCCAAGTTTGGAAGATGGATGTCTTTTCCTGAGCCTGGTTCTGTCTGAGGTTTCTTCCTGTTGAAAGGGAGTCCCCGTGTTTTCGCACATGCTAAATCCCCCTTTAGCTCCTGGTCTGCACTGATTCAGTGACTGCATGGAAACCCAAACAGGCCAAGCATTTTGTCCACTGAACATCTATTTTTATTTTTCACATGTCATTAAGTGCTAATCCACCAATGAATGGTTTGGTTTTGACTGGTTTTGGTTTTGGTGTGTACCGTCACGAATGTACAGTCAACACGTGAAAAATCGATCAAGTCATGAAGAATTCTAACCTAAAACGCACTTGGTTCAATTAAGATTCCAATTAATAAATCAATTACAAATGAATCCATTTGATCTATTTAACAAATTGTACTCTTGGTTTCAGATGTTTTTCGTTGGTTTATTTGCAGCTGCACTGACTCATAGTCTGGTTTATTTCAAGGTATCCATTACGGTAGTGGAAATTCAGAGTGGGTGGTACCTTTGAATTCTTGTTGGCATTTTATCTTTTCATCCAAGTTAATTTCCAGCCTGGGTTACAGAACCTGATTCACAAAGAGGAGCTGAAATCACAAACAACATGTTGAGGGCTTGTGTTGAAAATATTCTTGTTACTGTCAGTCAGAGTGTGTGTCTCTTAGCAAATTGCAGAACTATTAGCTTTTCTGTGTGACATCTTAAAAGGACAAATGCAACAACATCTTCTCAGTTCTTATTTTACAAGATATTTTCCCCCTAAGGCTTTTAGAAAGAAGTTTATTCCAGTGGCACAAAGTGTTAGCCACAAAGTTACCATTTGAAATATTTTCTCACAACTACCTTATGAACAGAAAAGACTGTTACACTTGACAAGAAGCAGTGAGGCAAAGAATAGATAAAACTATGTCAACTATGGAGTGAGTATGTCTTAAGAATTGTCAACTTTTGGTTTCCCTTTAAGTTTGTTGCTTATATAATACAATTGGAGGTTTTTGTTTTGTTGTTGCAGTTTGTCTTTATTCTAATCACCCACAGTCTGTAGCCACATGAACCCCATAACCTCTTTTTTACCTTTGTTTGTTCTTATGGCCCAGAACCATTAGGTTCCTGTAGACCACCACTCAGATCAGCAGACTTGCATGGCCCTTCTTCCACACTAAGTATTACTGAAGTAGAGTGATTATAAAAAACAAGTGCTAACCTCCCCAACTGAAGCAACAAAATCTGCAGTTCCTTTAACATTCACTGGAGGCTGGTTCCAAAACTCTGTCCAAGTCTTCAGAAGTTTATATGCATGGAAACAGTGTTACTTTAATTGAAAGGAAGGTTGTGTATAGGAAACGAATTACTGTGTGAAACAAAATAAAAAATGAAATGAAGTCAACATGCTTCCAGCCTGTTGCATGAATCATTTTTTAGACTGCAGCTGTGAGATATGTGGACAGTAACATCAGGAAGAAGGAGAACAGCAAAATAGAAAAGTCTGATCAACTGGAGAATGACGACTTTGAGTGAGGTGTCCGGAGGTGACACCGGACGAGTGTGTGCTCTGGGTTTGATGAAGGAAAAATCACGTTTGCAACTCTGTGTTTTAAAAGCCCAGAAACATGCAAAGTTCCTACAGTTTGAAATAAAAAGTGTATGTTCCAACATACAGGCACATAATCAACCATTCGATCTATATTCACTCCAGTATACACAATTCCATACATGCAAATAGATACTGTGTTTTAAAAATTAACCTATAAAAAATAAATCACTCTGCTGACCTGATAGGCTGAGGAAGGCTGTTCCAAAGTTTGGGTGCTACAAACTCAAAAGCACAATCGCCTCTGATTTGAAAGTAAGGTCTGAGGATTCTGCATGAGTGATAAGGTCTCAGGAGCTCTGATATATATGAAGTCTGTCCATGTAGGGCTTTATATGTTACTCATAAGTTTTTCAAGTGGATTCTGATATTAGCAGGAGTCGGTATTTGTGTGTTTCCACAGTTTAAGGGCTCAACTCGCTAATTAGGCTTTCTGATGATAGCTGATAACCACCCACTCCATGCTCTCAGTCACTTCTGACTCACAAGAATGAAGACTGAGAAGCGCTAAAAGTCACAAAACACCAAGTAAAAGTCAACAAACCAGTAGGTGATGCTATGTTTGCATTTTATCTATAGACAGCATGCACATGCAAAAACAATGTGGTTATAAATTATTTCTTATTCTGAATGATTACATCCGATTCCAAAAACCTTTCCTTTTCTGTTGTCTGTTTCTTGAATATTCCTACACTTTACACTTCCAGTCTGAAACTGTCAAAATAACAATCCCACAGTCGATCAAATCCCGAGTGAAATAAAATGCACACCGTTCATGACTTTCACCTGCTTCTGAATTATAGATGTCTGTGTAGCACCTGCCACTTAAGGTGACTCATCCAAATCACGCATGACTAATTGCTGATGAGTTTTAAGCCATGTGTAACCAGGCGCCGTACAGCAAGCACAGCACTTGCAGTATAAAATGACTGTGACCTTTTTAATCGTATTTAACGTTCACGGGTGAAAACTGACTTGTCACTTTAGCATCCTGATAATAGCATCGTTGTATTTTATGAATTGCAATAATTTACACATAAAGAAAAAAAACTTAAAGCATACTTTATTGGAGTTTTAACAGTTCTGTTGAAATTGTTCAACTGCATGCTTTTTTTTGACAGTTTCACTTGGGTGGCAATTTCCTCGTCCCTGGCAGCCGATGAAATGGCAGCCTGCATTAACAGTGTGATGTTTAGTTCACAGGGTCTTAGCCAGGCTTATCCCTGCAGTGTCTGATGAGCTTCTTATTCCTACCAACCCACCCAGTAATATATATATTTATATGTTTGAGAGCAATTCCTGCTTCAAGAAGAGGACCGGTGAACGAGCTAAACCAGCAGCAACAGTATTAAACACAAACACGCATCAAGCTAAATATATCAGCTGAAAGTGGAACTTTAAGCTCCCAGAAAGTGGTTAATATTTGGTCGCTCACTTTCGGCACGAGTGCAAGTTTTTCCACTGCGTATTACTTCATTGGCTGATTCATGCATGATTCATCCCAGAGCAGCAGTATTTATGGGCTGAATTAAACCTGACTGGGTAATTGCACAGTAGATATTATCTTGCTAAACAGAGAAAATACTCGCTATTTGCATTTTTTTTTAGGCATAATGAGTATTTGTCATTTGTAATTACATTGTCAAGTGGCACACTGATGCTCATGCTTTTGCTAAATTCCAAACGCTACACAAACTTTCGAATCAATCCACCTTGAAATTGTATGCCAGCTTTTGTCAGTACAATTCAGCTTGAAGAAAGAAAAAAAAAGCCACACAATCCTACTTTATATGCTAAAGATTTACTCTAGGTAAGAATGCCTTATCTATATGCAAATTATAAGTTATCAACTTCGATAACTGTTGAACGAGGTGTCTCCAAACATGCCACTGCCTTCATTTGTCAGGCTGCCAGGGTGGCCCAGTTTTTAATGCAAAGCATTCAATCTTGAGGGAGATGGCAGCAAACACAGACAAATAGTCCACAGAAGGAGGAGCGGATAGTTAAGAGCACAGAACGCCAGTGATGATAATGAGTCTTGTTTGTGTTGCCCACTTCATCTTTATAGCAAATGATAAAACTAAGCTAGTCAAAAGCAAATGAAAAACACCTCTGTAATGCTAATTGAAACAATTTCCCTTTTAAGCAAAGGGAACTGTGCCGTTTTAGAGAAACAGAGAAAAGATGTCCTTGAGAGTTTCACGACACACAAAACTGTCCAACAAAGAGAAAAAAAGTGGCATCATTTCAAAATAATGTCTGACATTTTACATATTGGTGGTCTGCTTAATATCATACAGAAGTTACTTCCTGTGGCCTCGAGATGGCTCCTTTCATAAGGCTTATTACAGGCACACAAACACACAGGAAACAATATCACTGAGCTTGGATTCAGATATGGAAATCGTACTGATCTATTGGGCGGGCGCTGATACCGAACAGCGAGCGGGTGAGGGAGGAGGGGGGCAGGACAGCCAAGCAAACAGCCATCATTTACACACATTTCTTCCACACATCTATTTTCTTACTAACAATATAACTTTTCTGGACTTTTCAATTCATATCAAATCTGTTTAGTGTCTGTGTCTGTAGTGTGTGTTGTGGTTTCGCACCCCTGTTTAATTGATTTCACATTACTCTTAAGGCTTTGTGTGAGAACGTGTTTGTGCGCATGTCACGTCCGACTCGATGACCATCTGAGTGTTCCAGGCTGTTACGGCTGCCTCCAGAGCACACATGCTAAACTCGTTAATATTGCGTACTTTCACCTTTCCTGTTTTGTCCTTCAGTCCTAAGGATGATTCCCATTTTCATTTTAAGACATTTCAAACTTTTTGTCCAGGCCTTACACCCTATGCATATTCTCCTTAGTAATAGTAAAAGTTTAAAAATAAGTCTTTTATGAAAACTGACTAACACACAAACTTTTCATATTTGTTCAATTAGGCTAAACTAGAAGGTTTCAAACGAAGAGCCATTTGGGAGCCGAATCTCTGAAAAGAGCTCCAATCACTAGTTTGAAGCGGGTTGCAAAGGGGCTTGCAGAAGCAGCAGAACCTGCTGGCAGGCTAAAGCAAACTAATGTGACTTCTATGAGTTTGACATTTGGATGTGCAGATAAGTAAAATCCTGATTCCACTGAAGCTGTTTGATGAGGTCTTGTGTTGATAAGTCTGTTTGATTTAAGTACATTTCTTGCACGAGGTCCCAACTTGTTGGGTCGCCAGGGTTGTTTTTATTAATTGTCCTTTTATTCATATTTGGGGTCGATGGAATCCTTTGCAGCATCATTATTGCAGGATTTTTAGTGATGCTGCTATATTGTAATTTTAATATTTCAACTTAAAGTGCCGACACTTTCCCTTATTCAGATAAGAAAAGCTGGTTAAACATTTTAAATATGGAATAATAATGATTATTAAATCAAATATTTAAGTTATATTGTACACCCTGTGGGCATTACACCGCTTGCATTTGGTTTATTTCATGTGAAATGCTTCCTGCAGGTAGGGCACTGGGCAATCAGAGAGCTGCACACCAGACACAATTAGGACTCCTCTGAACCATGCCTTAATTCCATGCCCCGCCTCCCTGAACAGCCTGTTAATTGACCAGCAGTGAAGTCATTTTATTAGCACATAGAAAACAAATGTTAATCAAAGTGCTGCACAACGTCAGACATGTTAAAACTAATTAAGTCATTAAGAACCAATTAAACTGAAAAAAAAATAAACAATATAATTGTTTAAAACAATTACTAACAAATTAAATCATTAGAAGAAATTACAAAACAATTAAGCCAGCACATCGTTTGTTGATCATCAGGGCTGATTAATACTGTACACATAAAATATGTGACGCAACCTGGAGTGGAACCGCTGTTTCCTGTTGGTGCTGCCACCAAAACTGTGTTCTGTACACCAACATAGGACTGTTCCCCAGTGTGAGGCACCAACACTTACTACACAATACGTCTGATGCACCTTTCAAATAGCTTTTCTATCATTAACACTTGTCACAGTAGACTTTGTAGTCTGACAAAGCCACGTGAAGTTTCAGTAATAACATTAAGAAGTACTGCTTTCGAAAAACAACACTGTTTTAAAAAGATGGGCTCTATCTGTGAATAATGACAGTAACCCATAGGTGTGCGGCAAAAACTTTACCTGCTGAAGGTGGAAACCACCAACACACCAAGACCAGGAAACAAAGGAAGAAATCAGGAGCAGCTGGTGACACGTGACCTAAATATGAGCAAATGTCTCTGCTGAGCGTCGCTGGAACGCTCGCCGTGACAGGAAGAGCAAACAGCAAATTTTATCTGCTGAAGAGTTAAATGGTTTCACTGGTTACTGGTGTGGCTCCAACGTAGAAAAGCAGGGCTCTAAGCAATTGATTTAAAAACCTGAGCCTAAGACACAACACCTCTACGTCATGTTTAGATGTAGAAAGTCTCATCTGCTGAAGGCTTACATGCTTCAGATTCACTGGCTGATATTAAAAGTCGTGGAGTTCATTTTCAGATGCTGAACACCTCAGACTAACACACTTTAATCAGTTATTTCAAACATATGTAACTAATGTTACCAGTTTAAACTAACCGGTTTTAACTAACCAGTTGAAAATGACAATAAATATATAGCAGGCTGCTGTTGTAAATACAGAAAGACTCTTTTACTGCATTTGGTGGACTTGGAAATATTCAAAGTATTTGGGAAGAGATTAAATTAATGTGAGCAAATTCCACTGAATCTAAATCTGTTTCTTTTTTGTATCCAGATAATAATTATATAATAATCATAAAAAACGATTACAATTATTAAAATAATGAATAATAATGGAGGTTAATTAATTATAACCCAAATCAAGAAACATTACTAAACCTAATGGTTTTTTTAATGCTAAAATACTAAAATCATTGTTTTGGAAAGAAAATCTGAGTACATGCTTCACCGTGGAACCAAATGAGGTTGAACATTTCCCTTGAAAGAAAAAATTAACATTTAGAGACAGAAAAACATCTGCAGTGATGTCAGGGCCCTATTTTAAAATCGGGTGAAAACTTGGATCTTGTCGTAAACTTGGTGTAGAAAAGGTGTTTGCACTATTTAAATGTACAAAGGTTTTGTTTGCTGAGATGTTAAGCGCCTTGAAGAGCGGTTTTCTGAAAATTGGCATGCCACTATATTTGTAGGGACCAACGGCCACTTATGGGAACAAAGTGTCCGTCCGAGTTTGAGGCATTTTTGAGGCTCAAAATGTGGTTTGAGTGTCAGGGTTACAGTTAGTTATGGTTAATTAACCCTAACCATCAAAGATGAAAGCCTGTTAGGTTTATATTGTTGATTGTCATTTATGGTTAGAAATATGTACTCATATATGATTAGAGTTCTATGGTTTTATAATCGATTGCATATTGATAGGATGTCTGATCCTTAGCAGTGTGCAAACACTCTGTGTGCCTCCCAGAGCACTCTGGCATGCACACACATCTTAAGGTCATGAGAGAGGTCGTACCTTCTCTTACTGATTTATGGTGTAGGAGGACACCTACTCTGTTTAAGTATAAGAGCCCTTGTTTAGGTGGACCGCTGGGCTCCTAGCACGCGCACCCACGCGCACGCACACACACACACACACACACACACACACACACACACACACACACACACACACACACACACACACACACACTTTTTGCTGTTGTAGTAGAAATGTCTAGTTCCAGCGTTGGGTCTGTGCTACTAAGTCTGTGCTACACAGACCCAACAAGCATTATTTCATTAGATGTAAATGGTAAATGGCCTGTATTTGTATAGCGCTTTACTTAGATGTCCTCATTACGATACGAAAACGAGCATGTGTGTAAAAAAAAAAAGAAGAAAGAAATCAAACAACAGCCTTACTGTTGGGTCTTTACCTTGTCATCTGGCCCTATATAAATAAATGAGAATTGCAGAGATTTCTTTAATGATGGTTGGATTGTAAACCTACAGTATCAGCATCCATTTGATTCATCGGTGTTGTCCTTTCTGCTGAAATATTAAAGCAATTTTCGGCTGCCTGTTATTAATCTAGTAAACACAAAAACAAAAGCATGATTGAATGGTGAGAAAATAGTGATCATGGAAATACTGTTTAATGTTTTAGCCCATATGCATTTGTGCCACTGTTGCGTTTCTGGATGCGTATATTCTCAGAGTCTCTGCTTTCCCTCGTCTTCTGAAGCCTCCCTTTTTAAAATCCTTTCACCTCGTCTTGGACATCCAGGTTCAGTGAGAAGCTGTAGCGACTGGGGCGCCAGCATACACCTGCTGAGAAGAGCCTGGCTCCCTATTCTTCCATCTGTCTGCCTGCAGAAATTCAATCCATAAAGGCAAATTGTCACAGAAATCCGAAAGGGAAGAGAGTCTCTTTTTTTCCAGCTGCTTTGAATTTCAGGGAGTTGCACATATCTAATTCACTTGGAGGCAAAATGGTTGAGATCCAACGAGTCTGAGGCAGATGATTTGAGCCTTAGAAGCCCTAAGAGCTCTAGTCCTTATCTGGTCCTCCTTCCCTCAGCAGACAGCAACTGTATGAACGTCTCCTCCAATCGTCTGTGCTGCAAACGCTCTTATCGCTGCTCCGCCGCATACCTTCTCCCTCTGCTCTCAAAATTGAGCCACAATTCATTTAACTGCATGTTAACGGTTTCATCCCGAAACGTGATACGTGACATATCCATTTAGAAGAAAAGCTACTTGATATTTTTCCTATTAACACACAAGATCTCGTCCTCTAAATGTGTTTTCTTTCTACGTAAAGGTCACAGGATTGATGACGACATAAGCAAATGTTGCAAAACTAGCTATTCTCACCATAACCATAATTTGTAAGAGAACATCAACCACACAGTGTCACCATATCTGTTTACATCCCTTAAGATAATTATTGATACAGACGGACTTTTGCCATTACCTGGCTCTTCACAAATGTTGTAAGAGCCCATTTTCACAACAACAAAATCAACAACACTGGGAAGATAAATGCTTCAGAGCACTACAGCAGCTTAAACAATAATTGTGTTACAGTTGGCTTAAATTCCCTGCTTGCCTTCCACAAGGTTTATTAACAAAGGTAGAGTTTATCATGGTGTAGCACCCTGCAACAAATAAAACAAAGAGAGAAATGTGTTTGTGTGGCAGCACAGCACACTTTATCACCTTAATTGAGTGTATGCAGGCAGCTCGGGGCAACATTTCAAACACACACCTACACACATAGCTCAACACCGTTAAATGATATGAACTCAAACTGTAACTGCACATTTCTTGTTGCATGGAGGAATAATAGAAGAAATCTTGCATAAAATGTAGTTTAATGTTAAAACACCAATAATTAAATATTTCTCCGCCTGTGTATTTTGCTTCTCGTTTCTGCATTATGTGTGAAATAAATGCTACACTGTTCTAAATTACCCTGAAAGATGCAATCTTACTATAGTCTGCAGAGGACTGAGTGAAATGTTACAGTCAGCCGCGTGTCAGCCCTTCATAGAGTTCCATCCAGTTTTTAGCAGCTTATCAAATTTGGGATGGGTGTGTGGGTGGGCGGGGTTTGTGTCTTCACCTTTGGACCTAACCTAGTATGTGCCGCCAAACACCAGAGGATTAATGGCTTAATGTGGTTGAACAGTCATGAGCTTTAAAACTTTGTCACATTTATATCCAAATTTGACTGGTGAAAAGTTCTGTTTTACAGGATGCTGGAAAGATGACAAAGTTCAGGTGGAAGGTTTAGTCCTGCGCATGAACATGAAACATGAGGCAAACTCCCATTTCCTGGTTAAAGCAGAGAAGCTTTTGAACTTGTCTCTGCACCTGTGTGCTCGCTTCAGTGTGTTTTCTGCAGTAATGTGGGTACCGATCTGGACTGATGACCTTCGCACACGCACATTTCCCTCAGCCATGTTTTCCCAGATCAGAAGGAGGAAGACAGGCTAAAATAGCTCGTAGTGTTTTAGAGCTTCTTTGAAAAAGTACAAGAACACAGCTCTGTTGTCAAGCTCCTATGATTTTAACAGCTAATAACTCCAAATAACATCTGACTCAACAAATGTAAGGAAATACCTTGATTCTGTCACAGCAAAGACGCAGAAAAACCTAGTAGATTGCAGTGTTGTCACAATAATAAAAACAAATTTGAAAAACTTTTTATATTCAGAAGTGTGATCAAATAAGAGGAGAGGGAATTTCCAGTTTCCAATTTGTCAAAAAGGGAAACTAAATGAAGTTTTTTCCAGACAATACAGAGAAAAACTTGTTTCGTGATAAATAGGTGGTAACCTGCTATTGTCATGTGATGTGACAATGTAAAGAAAGAGGACCTAAATGCAGACCTGCGGAG
The DNA here is from genome assembly GCF_057381845.1 of Rhamphochromis longiceps. Lineage (NCBI taxonomy): Eukaryota > Metazoa > Chordata > Actinopteri > Cichliformes > Cichlidae > Rhamphochromis > Rhamphochromis longiceps. The sequence goes on from NC_140562.1 coordinate 44,706,863, forward strand.
AATTTGTTATGAAAACAGGGTGAACAGAAGAAGACAGAGTGAACTGAACTAGACTGAACTGAGAACACGAGAGGGATCGACAATGAACACACAACAAAGTGTGGGAAACTAAGGCCCCAAATACAGAGGATGATGATAATGATGATGATGTTTAGAAACAGGTGAGTACACGGCTGAACCAAATCTAACTAATGACACAGGAAGTGAAGCAGAACATAATGCAGGTAGGAAACACATGGAAAATAAACAGTGATGAACTGAAAACACGGAAAACGACCCAGGAACCCAAAAAACTATACAATATATTTTTCTTCTGGGAAATTATTGATGAGTGATGATTCTGATATTTCTTTTCATTTTCTATAGTATTCACCCTTTACCATCACCGCCAGTGTAACATCTGTGGCTCTCTATAGTGGATCAGCCTTGAGGGTCAAATGGCCACTTTCAGTTAAATGGATAAAAAAGGTCTAATGTGCTAACATAAAAGTGTTAGCTAAAACGAAATACAATAGGAAAGACAACGAGAAAGTGATGAACCCTCTCAGACTTAGAAAAAACGCAACTAAAAGCCAAGTACACATGAAGCCTCTCCATTCTCCAGTTCAGTCTACTGGGATTTCAACATGATTTCTCAGCAATAATCATAGAGCACTTAGCTTTAGCATTTTATTTCAGTAGTTTAACAATTACAGCTCCTTCTTGACAAAAGCTCTCAAACTGTAGATGGGATAAGAAGTGTGGCTTTGGCTGGGCTACTTACCACTCCACTTCTGTTGGCTTTTAGCTGTTTAAACATTATTATGGCGATCGTGGCTCAAGAGTTGGCAGTTCGTCTTGTAATCGGAAGGTTGCCAGTTCGAGCCCCGGCTTGGACAGTCTCGGTCGTTGAGTCCTTGGGCAAGACACTTCACCTACCGCCTACTGGTGGTGGCCAGAGGGGCCGATGGTGCGATATGGCAGCCTCGCTTCTGTCAGTCTGCCCCAGGGCAGCTGTGGCTACAACCGTAGCTTGCCTCCACCAGTGTATGAATGTGAGAGTGAATGAATAGTGGTATTGTAAAGCGCTTTGAGTGCCCCGAAAAGTGCTATATAAATGCAATCCATTATTATTATTATTATTATTATTATTATTATTATTATGTTTAAAGATGACCTCAGCTTACGGCTAAATACGGCTTGTGACAGTTCCACCAAAAACATGTAATGATGAACAGTATCTCCTGTTCGACAAGTTTAGTTCACTCTGGGTCCTTCCTGCAACACATACTGATCTTAGCATGATGCCAGTTACTAGGAACAGTTCAAAGTGATCCGAGCTTAGCTCTGTTTCATATTATTGTGTGACAGTGCTTCTGTTAACTCAGAAGTTTGCTGCTTTTATTTTTTAATTATTTCATTTACTAGTTCATTATTCAACTTTAAATTTAAAAAAAAATTTATGTGTACACTTTCACAGAACACTTTTTAAAAATCCCCCATTAATTAAACAAAATTTAATTAGTAATCAAATATTCAATTTAAGTTCAAACCAGTTTGGCTCAATTCAGTGTAATTGAGTTAAATTCAGTTCTAGATATAAAGCACCAATCCACAACAGTCACCCCAAGGCTCATTATACTCTACAGTAAAGACCCTCCAATGTTAGAAAGAAACAATCATACAACCCCCTATAAAGAAGTATTTGGCAAAAGTAGGAAGGAAAACCTGCAGCGAAACCGGATTCATTGAAGAGAGGTCATGTGAGTCCGGATTTCAAATGAATCAGAACTCTCTCTGAGTTTTTGATTGGTTAACAAGCTGGAGAGAAAGATTGCTGCCATCCCTCCTCCTCAGCCTGTGCTTTGAGGAATCTGACAATTAAGATGATTCTGGCTGAAATTCTGATAAATGATTGAATAGTTTAGTAATAGGAACTTGTTTAATAGTTCACATGTAATTGGAGTATTAATCGATTAAAGATTAAAAATGTAAACTACTCTTGGGTAGAGTTAAGAATGTTGTTATTCCAGCTTTGTGAATTTTTATATTTAACTTGTTTTTTGTTGTTTTTCGGTTCATGCTTGATGCTTATGGAGACCAGACAGTAGGGCTGCTCAATTAATCGAATTTTAATCACGATTACGATCTGGGCTTTCAACGATCAAAATGACTGAGCCGATTATTAGCCCCTCCCTCGTGCTTTAGTCTCGCGCTGCTCCGTGTGGCAAATCGAGCGCACCTCTCTGCATTTCAAACACGTGTCACAACAATTAAGACATTTTCTTTTTTTCGGTACAGGTACTAGTTTTATTTTGTTGTATTTATCCGCGACGTGTTTTGGGGGTTTGGGGACATCACTCGGGCAGCTGACGATTTAAGAAGAACATGCAACTAACTACTAGTCCAACTGGAGGGGGAGGGGACATTGTTTTAGCAAAATTACATTCACCCCAACCTTTTTTGCGCCACGGACTGCCCAACAATGTTTTCATGGACCGGCCTTTAAGGTGTCGCGGATAAATACAACAAAATAAAACTAGTACCTGTACCGAAAAAAAGAAAATTTATTCATAACACATGTGAAAAGACCCAGGAAAACCGAGTAAACGATAAAAACGATAACAAAATAATGCTGAAAACCGATAAAAACCCTGAAAACTGTACATTTCACACCTGAGCCTCAACTCTCGTGGCCCGGCGCCAAACGACTCACGGACCGGTACCGGTCCGAGGCCCGGGGGTTGGGGACCGCTGATTAAGAGGACCCGAGGGAAGCTCGGAAAGCTAAGCAGAAGTTATTTGGAGAGGAGAGTGACTGCTGTTGGTTGAAGAGAGGTAAAAAAAACTTCAGTGATGTGGAAACATTATGGGTTTGCGGAGTCAGACGTGGATCAAGTAGACACAGTGTGTAAACTTTGCTACAGTGTCGAGGTTCAAGGTTCAAGGTTCTTTATTATTTGTCACATGCATAGTTATACAAGTATAACACACAGTGAAATGTAGCCTGACACGCTCCTCGACATGTGCAAAAATTGGGGGGGGGGGGTGTAAAGGAAGAACATTATATATATATATTTAAATATATATATATATATATATATACACACATATAGTATATACACTGGGTGAATGTGCAGTAGTAGCAGCAAGCAGGTGAATTCTGTACATTAATATGAATAGAGTGGTGTCGTAGCTGCACCACAGAGCAACACTGCAAAGTTCACTACACATAGATGTTTACATTTTTGTGATGGATTCCATCTCTGAATAAAACCAGATTTTCTCCCAAAAGTTTTCCTATTATCGATGAAGCACGTGTTTTGGGGGTTTGGGGACATCACTCGGGCAGCCGACGATTTAAGAAGAACATGCAACTAACTACTAGTCCAACTGGAGGGGGAGGGGACATTGTTTTAGCAAAACTACATTCAGCATTAATTTCAGTGATCGTGTTAAAGAGAGGACCATCAACCTATGAGCAAATACTAGGCAACCGTGAGGAGAAAGAACTCCCCTTTAACAGGAAAAGACCGAAATAGTTTCAGAAAGCGGCAGGAGAGAAAAGAAGGGCGGAGAGATGAACAAGAATGATTGGACAGTGATCACACACACGTGTGTGCGCCGCACAAGTCCATCTGAACTACACAAAGTAATCAAACTGAGTCCATGCCTCTAAGAGCTAAGTGTTCTGTCAGGAAAATACCGTGATGACTCTAAGATATCTATAAAAACGAATAATAGTAAAAGTATTTGATCGATATCTCTGAATTTTCTGGTCTTGTTTTGTATTCCAGTCCCTGCCTTTAATTTAAGACAAGAAATCTTTACACCACCTGAGGTCATATGAGGACAGGTCATCAAGGAAAAGCTAGTATTGTCCATTAATAAAGCGATAAGAGCCTATTATTGTGTTTTCTCTTAATCTCTGTCAAACACACACACACACACACACACAGTGATGCAAACAGGCACCTATTCATCAACAATCAAGGGCACGAAATCAATCTCAGTGTATAGCTCGAATGAGCTCACTACTCAGAGTAAAACGTTCATCCTGAGATGCTCACATGACAATGATTGTAGCGTAGGCAAAAAAACTCATTTCACCAGACATGTCTTCTTCATCGTGCGGAGAAAAGCCCTGCGGGACTCAAGGTTACCCTCAATCACTGGAAGAAATCATTAAGGCGGGACAGGGAGACAAATCTGCAGAGCCGGGTACCGTTTCCTCAGCATCACGGCCAATCTGTTTATCGGTATCCTAACGATTTGCAGTGAACGGATGTTGTCATGGCGAGGCCAGCTTTTCCAGCCCTTTTCTCCTTGCACAATTGGCTGTTCAGCACATTTAGAACACATTAAAATATGCTCGGCAGCTCCCCTGATGTTGCCCTATTCTGCACCATGCGCACTGCTGTGTGGCATATCATAATAAGCTGATGTCCATCAAAGCTCTGAGCTCATATCTCTCAGTGCATTTGCAATATTCACAGTAAAAAAAAATTCACATCACGTTTAATAGTATGTAAATGCTAGATTGGGGGAAATTGGAAACTATTCTGTGAAAGACCTGAGTCAGTCTCCGCAGGTCTCAGGTGAGCATACTGGTCTGAACTGTGCAGCCTCTTCACTGAGCAGCTCTACTTAGCAATGCACAAGGAAAAAAAAAAAAGAGTTAATTTTCAGACGTTTATTACATTCTTTAACTTGATCTTCTCTCTGGCATGAAATCTTTTGCAATTAACAAGTTATTTGTATTCCTTTATTGCCAACTTGACAGCTCCCTGAAGTCCATTTTCTCCAGAGAGCTGCAGCTATACTCTCTGCGATGCCTCCATTGATTACAGAGGCTGATAGGACTGTGCCTTTCGGGATAACAGCGGCGCGCTCGTCGTCCCCCCGGGTGCTGTCCACACTCTGCTCTCTGTCAAGTGGAAGGTTGCATGTAGCGTTTAAGGTGCGTGTATGTTTTTAAACAGCAAGTCAGACAGTATGAGGTTGAATAACCTGCACAAGGATAACCTGAGGTGGGAGAACGACTGCAGGACAGAGAAATAAGCGTGCAGCAGCCATCAACGTTGCTTGTGTCAGCGTCTCAAACAAATGCTTCCTTTCTCCTACTGCTTCATCTTTCTTCTCTTTCACCACCCCCTTTCTTCCTTTGTGTCCACATTTTGTTTCTCTTTTATTCTATTTTACTCGTTGGCCCTCCCATGCTATTTTACCAGCTACATTAATGTCAAATGTGTAATTGTTGTGTGTCTTGTTGTGTAATTGCATGGTTCTGCACTGTTTGGTAACAAGGAGCAGCTCGTGCTTATTAAAGTAAAGTAAAACTTGGCAGATTCAGGTCAGCTTATGTGTTTATGATGAATCTGGGAAAGAACTCGTGCTGTTGGATGTCCAAATATACGAAGCACAACCTTGTATGTTCCAGTTAGTGATCTGTGCACACAAATGAAAGTTTCAGAATTTCTAAATTAATGACATCAGGTCACAATTGATTAATTTTTTTGGTGGTGAAATGCTGAATAGAGCTGTTATTGTTGTCAGCAAATTTTATTAGCTGGTTTGATTTGCTGCAGAACAGGAACGCAAGAATTTTGCATCATTTGTTGATTCCCACATCAAGAATATCAGCAAACTATGAAATTCTGAAAAGCTAGAGAACAGCTAATGATGGACCAAGGCTGAAATCAAAGTGCGTCTGTCCAAGATGAAACAAAAGTGCTTTAAACTCGAGATGAGATAAGTCAAAAATGTCCTTTTTGATTTGACTGCATTAAAGTAAATTCAGGTTGATTTTTGATCCGTTTTGCTTTCAGTCCTGCTGGAGTCGGAGCTCGTTTCTACTTTAAGTGTATTGGTAGTTGGTGATGGATCATATAAAAAAAAAAGGATAATTATGAATCCCACAGAGGGAAAATTTCACCACAATGTAGTACTTCCTTCAAAGTAATTGGACTAGCAGTAGCGAGCCACTGGTTTATATATTTTGTGTCTGGATAAATAGACCAAAAATTGACCATAGTGAAACACAAACAGTGCTTCCTGATTGTCTGATTTTTGTCCGATTCTTTAATCCAAACTTGAAAATGACCAAAGGCTGTTTTTCTCAAATGTTTTATGCAGGCACAGTGATTTCTAAAGGGGCGCCTATAGCCCTACGGTGCGTCTACTGCATGCAAACATGAGGCTTATATCATAGTGAAAGAATACTGGAGTATCGTGCTGCTGATATTTAGCACTGTGAGAAAGTTTCCACATTTCTTCTGTGACCACAAGCTTTTTCCGACACTATAAATGCAGCACTCGGCAATCAGTGGACTTCAAGGCCAGTTGAAACGACCCGAGTTAAAGCCGGATGTCCTGCACTTAGAATGTCCAAATGGCTCTGGTGGAACTAGTCAGCAACAGAAACCGATATTTTTTGTACATGTCTTGTCATGCTCAGAACTTACACTTCAAATATAACAAACGCTTGGATCTGTGTTCATTTATTACCTGCATCACAAATGAAAGCTGTTTGGGACAAAGTCAGACAAACAAGATAAAACTGAAGCACAGACACAGGATGAGAAACGCTACAGGTTACAAGCATATCTTCAGTTTTTATAGCTGTCTGGCACCTCTGCTTATCTGTTGGGTTGCCTCTTTATGCATTCCTCTCTCTCTGAGATTTCCTATAAATATTCCCGGAGTTTCCTTTCACTGTTGTGAGGCTGTAGACAGTTTAACCAGAATTTCACCAGTTACTTTAGCAATACAAGTAAAATATTAGCGTACATGAGATTATGATAAATGCCACAGTGACACATGTATGCATTAAAAATCTAAATGTAAGTCAGCAACCAGTCTTGGGTTCAGTATTAGAGAAAGGGAGGCCTCCTTACTTCCTCCCTTGCTGAAGGGATTTAGCAGCGCTTCAGTTGTTCTTCTCCGTAGTTGGTCCACTGCACAGCTCCATTTGTAGCATCAACTGTCTGAATGCACAGCTTGTTAGCGGCTCCAGGCCAGCGAGCTTGCTGCGGTGCAACGGAAACGCAAGCAGGAAAGCAGCAGGCCCACCGGCACCACTGGCCCTGCCTTAATGGTCATCATAGCAGACAGGTCGGATGCTGGATGTGGGGAGAGAGAGAAAGAGGGAGAGATGAAATTGGGAGAGACGGGGAGACAAGAGATGAACACAGAAAGCAGAGATGGCAACAGCATGACGCATCTTTGATGATATTAAAAACAAAAATGAAAAAACAGACTTCCCGGGGCCCTCTGTCTATCAAAATACTCCCTTTGACAGAAAAGGCCAGGAGAACTGTCAAATTAATGTGGGCTCTGGGCTAAAGGGTGCTAAAGAAGAATGGGTAGTGTGAATTGTGAGGGTGAGGATTTTCTGCATAGAGCCAAAGTTGCTGTACCTGACTATCTCTAAGAAAAGTAAGACGGAGCATGACCCTGAGGTGCAAATATGAAATTGAAGTTCTGAAAGACACATGGGATTATGGGTTTAAAGAAGAGCAATTTAAGCCTCTATATGAAAAAGTTACTGAGTTGATCCAGCGAAGGTCACCCATTTTGGTCGTGCATTGTGCTGAATTCTTTCTAGCTACTCTAGCAGCATTGCTGCAGGTATTGCAGTATCAGTCGGATACGTACCAAAGTGAAGTATCAGCTAAGTCTGATGGACAGATTGCTTCCTCACTATGGCTAACTGCATGGGACCCTGCCAAAGGCTGCAGTAACACATTGTTACCATACCTCAGTGAGACCGAGGAGGTCCAGGAAGACAGAGCATCATACACAGAGAGGCAGTAGAGCATGACCTCACCTGGTCCCTGAACACTTCACACCTGGTGAAGAAAGCCCAACAAAGGCTCTTCTGGCCACTTGTGAACACTTACAGAAATCATCCTCTGTCTTAGTATGACAGCACGGTACAGCAGCTACACAGCACAAGACGGAAAGAACTTGTCCCGGGTGGTGAAAACAGCACAAGGGATTGTGGGAAGTCCACGTCCACAGCTGGACTCGTCTTATGCTGGATGGATCCAAAAAAGGGTCAGACGTATTGCTGCAGACCCCACCCACCCTGGCAGTGGACTGTTTATACTGCTCTGTTTTGAACAGCAGTACAGGAGACAGCTTCTTCCCCAGAGCTGTGAAATCATATCAATTCTGTGAGTTTTGCACATATTTATTCTGCACATCTGCACACAGAGATAGTGAGCACTCAGAGTGTCTCTCTCTTTTGTGTGTATGTATGTAGATAGATGTATGTGGTGTGTGTGTGTACAGTATATATATGTATGTAACAGGGTGAGCTGAGTGGCCCTTCTCTTCTACCAAACAACATTTTGTTGTGTGAACACATAATGACAAAAAGGATTCTTCTTCTTCTCAGGACTACTTGGGTGGATGTTAAACTGAGCAGATGGAAGAAATATAAATGGTTTTCACTAGTTTTCATCGCAGTCACATGTCCAGGTTTCTACCAAAGGAAGATTTCTCAGGTTTGGATATTGTACTGTTGGATTGCGTCCGTCTTATTCACTGAGAGACGGCAGTTCCTGTTTGAATCATTTGAATAAACACATAGTTTGGATTCCTCCTTTAGCTGATGCAGAGGTCATTTAAATGACTATGGTAAGTGGCTACGGATAATTAATGGATCCTGACCACCCTTTGCACAACTTACTGGACAAGCAGGTGAACATTTTCTCCGACATCAGCTTCATCTCTGTAGCCACAAGGACAGATAAAGAAAATCAAAGCATAATAACTAACTGTAAATGCCAGTAATTGCAGTATCCAGACAGAAAAAGTTATTAAACACAAAACAATGTACTCCTGTGTAGAGCTGTCACAAAAGGAGAAACTAAGCAAAGAGGTGAAACACATTTTTGTACAGGCTGTTAAATTGCTTGTTTATTGTAGAGAGTATTTTCTTTTAACTTTAAAAAGAAAAAATGTTTGATTTCTTCTTGCACGTCTACAAAGGTGATATAGATGATTCTAAATAGACGACAAAGCTCCACAGCCCTTCTTTACTGTCTTTATGAGTCTGCAACAATGAATCGTTCACAATCTTCCACTGTGTTCGGTCTGGGAAGTAATTCATTCAGCCTGCAGAGACCAAAAAACAAAAAATAAATAAATAAATCAAAATAGCATGTTCATAATGTTGTAATTAGCATAAAGTTACTCAGCCATGTAGAAGTCTAAATAGCGTGGCAGGAGAGAAGACACGCTGGGCACCAGTGTTTGTTTTCTGAGGAAGAGTGAGACAAAGACTAAAACAAACAGCATCTGTTAACAAAGGCAAACTGTATGACCCACTTAGAGCAGTGTTCCAAAGACAGAGGTCCGCTCCTCTATGTTCTGCTCACTTTGCACTTCAAAGTTGCTCTCTCATTACTCCTTTTTGAACCGGGCCGACTAGACGCTCCAATGACTCTCCCCTTTAGCCGCCATCCCCATCACGCCATCCGAGTCCAGATGGAACTAAATGCAGAGCGGGCATTTGCACTTTCTGCAGGGTTTTGGACATCTGCGTCAGGCTTTGAGTCCACTTTGAGCACGCTTTCTGGCTTAAGAAAGCTTTGATATCGCAAACAGCAGGCAAAGAGCCACAAGTAGCAGTTGTGTGCAGAGCAAGTCCACTGCTAAAGCTTTAAAATCACCAATTAGGATGGAAATGGAACCAGGACAGTTGCCACTGTGGTGCTAAACAGAAAATTGATAAACAACCCACCTGGAGATACTAGCAGCATTCAGGTGGGACTAACAACCAGAGAAACCTCAAACAAATTAGGTCCTATTTAAAGAGCGGTGACATGGCTGAGGTGTTGCTTTGTTGCTGCCTTTGTTGCTGAGATGAGAGAGAAACCTGAGGAGTCAGACCCAGGGAGAGAGTGAGAAATGTAAAATGGAACAACTCCCTGGGGCATGAACATTCATATTAGCAAGAAACCTAAAAGGGATTGAAGAAATATAACAGCCATTAGCTGTGCAGAAAGTGGCTGACAATGAGAAAACCATTTTCCTTTAGTGTACGACCGTCCCTCAGAATAGAAAGAGTCCTGTGGAGGAAAACAGTCCAGGGTCGTGGAGGCGTGTGTGTGTGTGTGCGGGTGTCATGGAGAGGTTACTAAATAGGCAGTCTTCGATACTGGTTAGCTTATTAAACACACTAAAATAGCCATGAAGCACAAGGCAGAAGGAGAAACAGTAACGGGCGGTTAGTTCCCCCGTAAATTATTGACTGCAGGGATTTTCAAGTACAGCTGACCTTCAAATTACATGTTTCGTTGCATGAGTATTGTGATTACTGCACATGCCCGACTACCTAAGCTGAGGATGGACACAGGTAATTATGAACAACCGAGTTTAGAATATACCAGCAAAATTATATGCAATTTACCAAGTGGAGATGGAGGAGTGGTTCTCAGTATGTGTCAAGCTAAACAAGACTGCAGAGCAGAACAAGAACTACTTTCACTGGCAGCAGTCAATAAAAATGAAGTTCAAGTCCTTCTGCCAGACAAGAAAGTCACCGGTGAGGCAGCTTAATGATCAAACAATGACCTGGCAAGGCTGCAAGAAAGGGAACCATGAGATGGGACAGCAAGATCAGGCTAGCATCGACCGAACCTCTGCTCTGCTTTGTGAATCCCTGGCCTGATTCAGATGATGGATTGGGTTTTTTTCCAAGTCATCTGGAATTGATTCCTCTTGGTGTCACAGTTAAAGGGGAAGAAGAATAAGTCTTAATGCCAGTACAAAATAAAAAGCACTGCAACACTGAGAGGATGTAAACTACAGGTAAGCAGTGCCTCCTGGGGAAACTAAAAGTCCTTGTTTTCTGTTTTCCTCTCCTACAGTCGGATCACATATTCCTGTTAAACTGAAAATGATGCTGTTATGACTTTAATTCAAAAATGACTCCATCCCTCATTCAGACAAATGTAAAATGGCATCAGATTTACATAATGAGATCCTGGAAGCTTGATTAATAATTAAAAGCCATAAAAGTCCAATCTTATGAAGTGCATGGTAACAGCTAAAAGTGCTACAACAGTCGCACTTTAGTTAACGGAGGGACTGAGGAACGATGCAAGCAACTCAAGGAATAAGCAGCATCCATGATGAAAGTTTGCTGTCTCCTGTCTGCATTTCAGTGCTCGTCAGAACATAAATAAAGTTTGATGATTTTCACCTTAAATAAAATTTAAAAGCTTTTTTGTCCCCCACACATTTTTTTTCACGTTGCACTTGCAGGGTTTGAAGACATTACAAATCTTGTTCTCCCACCAGAGCACTGATGCTCCCCTACAGCTGGACTGTGAAGAAGGACAAAGGTCTGGCACCACATCATTTAAATAGTAAATGGACTGATTGTTATACAGCGCTCTATACAGTTCATTCACCCATTCACACACTTTCTTCTATCCTTTGTAAGTGCTTTCTGTCTAACATCCACACACATTCATACTCGGATGGACGCATCGGAGATCAACTTGGGGTTAGTATCTTGCTCAAGGATATTTTGGCATGCAGACTGGGGGAGGCAGGGATCGAACCACCAACCTTCCGATCAGTAGATGACCTGCTCTACCTCCTTTTGCTTGGCCTGCTTTAAACTAACACATAAATTAATCTCCCCCGTAGGTGTGTTCCTGTTGGAATAAAGTTCGTCCTCTTCACTTCGACTCTGTGTTAAATGTGACCGTAAAATATCGACATAAGGAATATTACATATGGTAGTGACGTGTCTATTGTCTAGTGACTTTTGTCTCCCACGCTTAGGGATATTTTACTGTTGTTTTCGACTCCACTGGAGACAGGCATTTACAAAAACACCTGAAATTAGCGAATGAGGCCAGAAACTCATGAGCAGGCTCTTACTGAGGTCAGGGAAGCCAAGACAAGTTTGTTACAACTGCTTTATAATAATACCAGCTATCTGCACTGTAAAGTATTTTAGTAGTGTGTGTGTGTTAGCTAAATAACTGCTAGCAACAGCTACTTGGGGCCAGTCGACAACTCGCTGACCAGCTTGTTGTCTTTACCAGAAACACACTACTTACTAATGTCCAGAACAGACAGACAAACTTAGCCTCTAGTTTGTGATTATGCAGGAGCATGTAGAGCCAAACCACTTTCTGCAGGCATGGCAAAGGCCAAGCAAAGGTAAATCACTGAAGGGCAAGACAACATGACTCCAAGTCAATGCAAATGCTGCTCCATCTGTGCTGAATGTGTAAATAGGGAACTGAATGCCAACACCTTAGCTAAAACAATTTGAAAAGGTCATAATAGTTTTACATTTTTGGATGAACACACAAAAAATACATAAATATATAAAACACTAAATGTCAGGAAATCATACTTTATTTTGTTTTCTTCATAAGCAGTAGAAAGTGAGCCGCAGTACCAGCATGACCTCTGGCTGAGGAGTTGGTGTCTTTGACCTTTAGAGCTTCGGTGTCAGTCATCAGTAGGTTTCCATTTTAAACGGTAGGTTCTCACCATAGTAACGTGTGGAAGGGGCGAGGACAGTCTCTTCTTGTCTCTCTCTTGATCTCCAGATTGTGAGCAGCCAGGCAATTCCTTTGTGCTGACAGGCAACAGCAGTTCCTCAGAAGAGGAAGAATCACATTTTGTAATGAGCTATCGTTCCCCAAATAGGCTCGGGAGCATGGAGAGAAGAGGTAGCAGCGTGGGAGCTGACGCATGGGATATAATGGGAATTAAAATACCCATCGTGCAAGGAGAACATCACAAGTATGATAATGCTTTGTTGCTTCTTTGATAATGCTTCTTTGCTTCAGCGTAGAGTAGAAACTGCAGACCTTTTTGCCTCATATTCAGTCAGTGCATTGTGAAAGAGTCGAGAATAATTAATTTCACACCTCTGACAAACGTCCTCCTAGACTCCCACATCTGAAATCTGATGTCAGGTCCTGCTTTGTCATTGCAACTGCGTTTTGTACTTAAATAACCCAGTTTACAAAAGCTTCGTAGCAAATAAAGCAGCCGAGTCAATTCAGAGGTAAGTAAAAAAACGAAAGCTTTAAATTAAGCATCCCAAATTCCCCCGGGGCGGTTTCTTATTCCGTTAGAAAAATGTCTGTTTATATAAATAAATAAATAAATAAGAGCCCACATGGGAACTGTTAAAATTCACTAATTAATTATTGGCAAATACTATGAGGACCACTGAAGTGGCATAATAATTTGTTGACGCTTCATATTATTTATTTGTTTTCACAAAAAACCCTGACTTGACTTGAAAATAGAAACTGTTTGCTGTGGCACACTTAACACGGAAAACTTCCCATAGTTTGATTGGAGGTTAGACTCGTTCCTGAGGGACTGTCAACTTAAATACTGCAAACTTAATGAAATAGATCTTTTTTATTTACAAGTTCACAGGGATGAACATGGAAACATGTCCAGCTACGGTATGACACCAGCTGGACAAGTGGCAGATTTTCTTTTAAACACAAAATTTTCTTTTTTCACGAGTGTTCATGTTGAAGCCCGTAGAAGATGCAGCACAGGCACCTTACGGGTTAAGGACACAACGCAGGATTCAATTTGATGATAAAACCCTCTCGATAGGCACATTTGAAAGGTTTCATTGACAGAGAAAACACAGAGAAAGTAGGTTCTTCCATCAACAATTTATTTTCGATCTGCAGGTCCTGACTGTTAATTATGACAATCTGAATTCATCCTTTCTCTCTAGTCAGGCAACAATTAATGTCTTTACAGAACGAGCAGAGTGAGTGCTTCGCTAAATACTGTAAATTATACAGAGTCTCCTTTCACCCCTCTTTAAAGTTGCTATTTTTGGCTCTACAAATAATGGATAGTGTGAGCTTGTGATGGTGGGGGCTGAGTGGCAAGGAGACCCAAGTTTTCTGCAATTTAGTTATTTAATACTGCATCCATCCATCCATCCATTTTCTTCCACTTTCCTGGGGTCGGATCACAGGGTACTAGCCTAAGCAGAGACATCCAAACCTGCCACGCCCTCACTACCTCCTCCATCTTTTCCGGGGAAACACAAAGGCGTTCCCAGGACAGCCAAAAGATATAATCTCTCCAGTGTTTCCTGGGTCTGTCTCGTGACCTCCTCCCAGTGGTATATGCCCAAAACACCTCATCCAGGAGGCGCCCATCCTTGTCAGATGTCTGAACCACCTCAGCTGGCTCCTTTTGATGTGAAGGAGGAAACTCCCACTCACCCTCAAATATCCTCGAAAGGGTAAAGAGCTGGTCCTTTGCTCCTCTTGCACCTGAGGTTCAACTAACACAGGGGCAGAACTCCAGGCCTCAAGGGCCCAATATTCTAAGTTGAAGTGGCAGTGCCCCACCGGCACTGAAACCAGAGCAACACGTTTCCCTGCCATCTGAATTTCTTTTTTTTCTATAGCCTTACCAAAGTTTTGGCTTCAGCCACTGCCTGAGCGGCGTCCGCTTGGCCTGCCAGTGCCCATCGGCTGCCTCCTCAGTGCGTTCTGCTGGCTAACCAAGCCTGATACGACACCTCTCAGGTTCTCTTTATAGAACATTCACATGTTAGGAAGTCCAAGATGGAAAAACTGAAAAAACGTGTGATGCCTAAATTAATTTAAGAGATTTTATATGAGAAATGTCTGAAAAATGTACCTTTTAACAAAAGCTAAGTGAATTTTAAGGGGTCTGGGTTCTGTCCCCTACCAAAAAGACAGAGCGTTTAATTCACCCAAATTCAGCCTTGTTGCTGAACTGATATAATCTTTCGGTTATTGAGTTAGATGGTAGTGAAAAGGATCTAAACCTTAAAAAGATAAAAACAAACTCACAATGTCTACGATCAGTGTCTCTACCATCTGCATAAACACCAACTTTGGAGAAATGAGGTATTCATCGAATTTTTCAGCTGTACATTCGCTCAGCATCCGCAGCGATGGAGGAATAAAACATTCACAGCGCAGGTCTCATGTGTATGCTCTCAGCAGCTTCCAGGGGAAAAGTTCCAAAACAAAGGAAAGCAAACTATATAAAGTAACATTACAAAAAGAATAAACAAAATACCAAATATATAAACAGACTAGTTAAACATTTTGTATTTTTTATGAGGAAAGTAACAACAAACTAGCTCCCCCCATAACTACACGGTACTTTCAATATTGGTGACATAACACATTCAGAGAGTTTCTCTTGTGTATACTCCCCATGCCTGTAACAACATGAATAATGTCACACTAGCAAACATAGCCTCAATAGTACACTTGAGCAGATGAGCAGCTCTGTGTCACGCACAATGTTCATATGTTTCACTCCTAATTTTCAAGTCTGTGCATGAAAAGAAGTAAAAGAGCTTATTTAAAATGTAGCAATGTTACAACATTGCTACATTTGTTGCAACACCATTTAACGTGCTCTTAAATAACCTGATGACACATTTACAACCAAATGGCAAAAGTACAGCGAGCAGAGTGAAAGAGCACCTTCACCGGGAAAATCAAAAGAGTAGGAAAAGTAAAGCAAAGGCTCACAGCACTTTGAAGGTGATATATCAGCAAGGTGTGAAAACCTTAGTACCTGACAAACAGATGCACTAACCCAAAGCCTTCAAAATAAGAGTCTGTGCTTATATCCAAGTTGTTGTAGATTGTTGTTAATCTCTTTCCCTCTTCCACAGCATGTCTTTATCCTGTCTTCCTTCTCTCACCCCAACCGGTCGCAGCAGATGGCCCCGCCCCTCCCTGAGCCTGGTTCTGCTGGAGGTTTCTTCCTGTTAAAAGGGAGTTTTTCCTTGCAATGTTGCCAAAGTGCTCATAGGAGGTCATATGATTGTTGGGTTTTTCTCTGTATGTATTATTGTAGGGTCTACCTTACATTATAAAGCTCCTTGAGGCGACTGTAGTTGTGATTTGGTGCTGAATAAATAACATTTAACTGAAGTGAGTATAAATAAATTGAATATAAGTCTTAATATACCAGCTCGTTCTGTTGTTCTGTTCCTCGAGCTGTTTGTGAGTACTTTTATTTGGAATGTATTGGAATAATCCTGCTTGGGCAATATGTTGTTGGTGCTCTGCAACACAAATGCCAGGATCTCTTGAACAAAACCAGATGACACTATATTTGAAACTGATGGTGTGCTATAGTTGGATAAACCTGATCAAGTACGGGCAAAATTCCAATAAACTAATCCTGCAGTAACCAGATCCAAAAAGAGATGGTTTCAGATTTTTGACCTTCAACCAGACTGCATCATTTTTCCTTGAGTTTATTTTTACAATAAATATAATTACATTTATTAAATATATTTAGTCCAAGTATAAGCACCTGGCTGACCTTTGTGTCACATAAATGTGTAGGTGTGCCTCTTAACGATTTTTTTTTTTTTTTAATGAATAACATGTCTGTCTTTAACAAATACAAAAATAAAAGTTTGGACTTGAGATGTTATGGACATTTTTGGACTGAAATTGTAACATTCAATGAACAGTCGTATTAGAAAAATAATTACATGATTACCATAATCATGCTTACATAATACAAAATAGTTGGCTATCAAATTACTTCTCAAAAATAAACTGGCAGAATCCCATTTTTTCATCCAGAATTTTTTTAACACCTAGGATATAATTTCACTGTATCGCAGCCTGACATGGCTTATAGCTAAAGAACTTGTTCTTGCCAAATTAATGTTTGGCAAGCGTAGCTGAATGAGTAGAACCGTGTCTGTGTGCCCAGTTCAGTCAAACCAAGCACATGCATGTCGTGAAGATAGTCTGGTGCATGAGATGTATGAAAAAGTCATTCATTCCAATCACTATATGTACGCTTCTTAGATTGAGGCGTAGGTGTTCCTGTAGTCTGCTAACTTCCTTGATAACCTTTCATACTTCTCCAACAATTGACGGGAAGTCCTCCTAAAAGTCCAGATATGCCCATGTAGGCTCTCTGTTGGATACCTGGGTAAAGAGAGAAGGAAGACGATCATCAGACACATTAAACGTATACTGAGGATGCACTGGGGACAATTGGCAGAGGCCCAGTCCTCAAGATCATCAATTCCCACCTCAGACCTTCAGGTTTACGAAGGATTTTCCTGAGTGTAGTTAGCCTGTGGGACTCCATAAACAGCTGACAGGTGGCAGAAGGTCAAGCAGAGTGCAGCTCTGTCAGTGGCTGATGCAAAAACCTCGGATGTGGGAGGAGTTTGGTGACGCCATGGAACAAGACTTTCAGTCTGCCTCAAAGTGGTTCCAGCAAATATCAAACGACTCAGGAGGTCAAAGCCACATTCTACAGTGTTTACAGTGGTGATGGGATGGGAACTCAACTGAGGATACAGTCAGGCGGACACTTTGAGGATCTCCTCAATGCCACTGTCACGCCTTCCAGGATGGAAGCAGGGTCTGGGGAAGAGGGGGACGACTTGGCCCCTGGGGTGGATGATCACCCTCAGCTCCTGAAGGCTCTGAATGTTGTAGAAGCCCGTCCATCAGTCGAACATCAGATTCAGCAGGAACATATAAGATCTACAAATTGCTCCTTTTGGTTTATCCGTGTTTTAAAAATAGACTTTCCTCTTAAGACAGTTTCCTTAAACGCCTTCCAAACTTCACAAAACTTCTGCATTCAGGTGACTACCTCCTTTAGTTTAATGACAAAACAACACAATCTATTGAGGAAGAATGTCAATGCGAACAGTTCAGGAAATTAACACAAGAGAGAAATCTTTGCTATCCCACTGTTTTTCCATTAAAGATGTTAAGCTACCCCATCTTTAAGAAAGCTCTTACAAACCCCACTGTACTTTCTCTGCTCAGTACAGAGACACAAATATCGAAGAGTGGGTGAAACTAGTGAAATATTTAGCAGCAAATGCCAGGTATTTCCCTCAGGCTTAAGTAGAAAGTTAGTAGCTATGCATATTAATTTAATTCATGCTCTTGTTGTCCAAAACCCAAAGATATTCTTTTTATAGTGATGTAAATGATAGAAAAGCATCAAACACATTATAGACGGTATAATAACTTCAAACTGAGACTGTCCTGAAAGAACATGTCGATTTAAAATAGAGTTGGAAAACCTCTCTGGTGTTTAGGGACCAAAGAAGATTGCCATCCATTCTCTTTGCAGTGGGAACAATCTCTGTTGGCGTAAACATCCTCGAGGTGTACGAGTATGTATCGAAAAGATTGCTCTGTCTGAAGCCCTCGCACTTGCCAACCTCGTTGAGTACTGAACCTCTCAGGGAATCTAACTCGTTTAAAATAAATGTATTAGAAAGCCCGTTTGAAACATCATTGCAAGCTATTTTCTGTCTTGTCACTAGAAGTACTGCTCTGTTATGCAAGGACAAGAGAACCAAGGGTGTTGCCCCACCAACATTAATTCCATGTGGCATGTTTCTTGCATCTCAGAAAGGCCAAGAAAGGCAGCCTTTCTTCCCATGCACAGAGAGGCAAATGGCATCCAAAACACCAGTCCTCAGATGAGTTTTTGCTTACGGCCCTTATCCACAAATACACTCCATCTACCACCTGAGTTGGACACAAATGTTATGAAGTCCATACTGGCTGCTTAAAAGACTGCTGTAGGTGACATTTCAAAAGAACCCTCGACACGAGAGAAAATATGCCCTGCATCACAACAACTGTTGTGCTCTTCGCAGTTGGTGTCCCTGCCAGTCACAAGTGAAGGACTTAGTATTTAATAGATACACTTTCTCTACCCTTATCGGAATTGCCAGCCCCATTTATAGCAGAGCTGTAATTTTTATTCTCAAAACTTAAACCCAGTGAATTGATTTTTTTTTTTTTTGCATGAGGTCTCCTAGGCATCTCCTAGTCTTTATTATTAAGCTATTAATTATAGTCTACTCTTAAAACCCTCCAATGTGGCTGAATTAAAAGAATTCTCAAAAGAAGAGTGAGCCAAAATTCTTCCAAGGCAATATATATGACTCATTGCTATTTATCGCAAACATTTCTTTTTAAACCTGTCTTGTCCAGCAGTTGTAGAAGGATTAAGGTCTGAATGCTTTGTATTGCCAGACATGTTTGCTTTCCCAGTAGGGGCACCGTAGACTCCTCTTGTTAATGTTTTTGCTTTATTCATTTACTTTTATTATTCATATTATTGTCTAGTGGATATTATTGCTGGAGCAGAGAGGGCGTAAAGGCCAGATTGAAGATAAGAGAGAAGAGAAATTGGGAAAAAAAGAGGAAAAGAATGGGAGTGGAAGTAAAAGTCGAGGGTGAAGTAAACAGACACGCTGGGTCGCCAACTGCTGCTTCTGTAACAAAGCACACTCAAATAATACACAGCACCAAAAAGACACAATAGATGGGGGGTACACAGACAAATATACAATTTTGCTGTGTAAGTGTGTGTAAATAAGAGACCCCGTGAGAGCCAGAGATGGATGGAGGGCGACCCGAGACAGATGAAGATCTGAGACCACACATCCTGATGCATCCACCTCAGCTGAGGGAAGAGGGTAGCCCCAGTTGGAGCTCCAACAGCCAAGGGCGGGGTTGTCGCAGGACCGGAGACAGCAAGCGTTTGTCCCCACCAGAGGCTGTCCGCCCCAGCATGAGCACAGGGCCGCAGACCCCAGATCCCCAAGAACCCCGGACCCATAAAACATTACCATCCTGAATACGGGATAACATTTTTAGATTAAACATAAATACACACAAACATGAATATGTGCAAAGAAAAAGCGGGAACACTTTGTTTATGCAAACACCTGTAAGCCATAAAACACAAATGTATCACAATGCTGCCTATGAACACATCTCCACAGTCACACACACATATGCACTATGTTGTTGTGCAAGCAGCTGGTGCTGGAGAGACAGCTCTTTCAACTCGTCTCCACAGAGACACAGAATTCATGCGTAAGTCTGTGAGGCCCTTCAGCACTGATCTGTTCCTCAGCTAAAATCTGATAGACCTAAAATCACATTCAAACTTTCAAAAATGACATATACTTCAGTTACAGGTGATGGAGAAGGTTTTATATGTTTATCCAGTCAATCTGTCCTTTGTGTAATCCCTATTTGTTAATGCATAGAGTCTGACCATCTCTAGATGTAGTGCAATAATCCCCAAAGCTGTGGACTCGTGTGGAGGTAATGCAAGTGTGCCAGGGGCTTAAACTGCAGCACACGCTTTGTAGCATTTACTAGGCTAAATTCAGTTTTACACCAAAAAAGACAGCCCGCTGAATTTGCTAACAGCAGTCAAAGCTAATAGAGGTTAGTGTGTTTTCTGTTTCGATTTCAAGTCTGGACTGACGGGCAGGAATCGCACATATCTAGGTTACAGATGAAAGATGGATACCAAAGACTACCCAAAATCCACAAAAAGTCTTAAATTTGACATGTCTTTATCCTGTCGTCATTCTCTCTTTCTCACTCTCATTCATTCTCTCTCCCCAACCAATCACAGCAGATGGCCCCGCCCCTCCCTGAGCCTGGTTCTGCTGGAGGTTTCTTCCTGTTAAAAGGGAGTTTTTCCTTCCAACTGTTGCCAAAGTGCTTGCTCAGAGGGGTTCATATGATTGTTGGGTTTTTCTCTGTATCTATTATTGTAAGAACTGCTGTACAATATAAAGTACCTTGAGGCGACTGCTGTTGTTATTTGGCGCTGTATAAATAATATTAAATTGAATTGAAAATGTATTCCATAACAGAAGAAATGTTGGACTTTTAGTATTTTGCTCGACTTTTGTGTCACAGAGAGAAAATCCCACTCCCACGTCTGAAAGTCGCTAGTCGCCGCAAATAACAATTATCATATCGGCACAAATAAAGCAAATTTTTGTAGAAATTAGATTTTAAAAAATGAGGAAAGTCTATATAGTCAAAAATAAGACAGGTTCATCTATACAACCTTGGATAACCATAAATAGCAGCAGGGTGATACAGATAGGAGTCTATCATGGCTTGTTTGTTTGTTCTTTAATGTTGACATTAAGTCTTGTCTTTGTTTGTAGAAGTACATAAACAATAAACAACCAACCAATCAAAAACCACATTTGTCTGCCTTATCTGCCAGTCAGGACTCGGCTCTAAAGTGAAATGAATACGTGTTACTCTCAGAAAACCAATTTGAAATAAATTACTTCCTTTCAAAGCCGTTTATTCTGGGAAACCGACATGTTTCAGCCAATGCAGTGTTTTCCTGCTTTTGAGAAATGCTCATCATGGAACTGAGGTCTAAGTACTTCACACAGTAAGAGTTTTGTAAAGGTGGAAATTATGAAATGCTTTTGTAATTACAATAATTTTGTTAGAGAAGTTTAGAAAAAGAAAAGGTTTTCTCCATTCACCCTCACAGGTGTAATTTAGTTAGTCCATCTCCCACGAAGTGTGGGCATCACGAGGCTAGGAAGAATTTATAACATGCTGTGATGTCGCAGTATGGTGTCTCACTGAATATGCAAAGTTCTGTCTGCCATAGTCTGTGAACTACAGTACACATAAGTAAGAGTAACTAGCAGGAGAGCATTAAACTAATGTTTTAATCTGAGGCATGATGTAAACTGAATAGAGTTTGCTGCTTTAACATCAATGTTCATTTCTGTAAATCTGCTGGTTAATGTATGTTGGCATGGATCATATGTTTTGTGTTGTTATACATAATCATCATTTCAGAGACAAAGTGTGCTCTTTTAAAATATTTAGCTTTAAAAAAATACATTATGATCAGAGATGGGCAGTAATGCGTTACTGTAATCTGATTACTTTTTTCAAGTAACGAGTAAAGTAAGGGATTACTATTGCAAAAACAGTAATTCGATTACCGTTACTTTCCCGTAGGAACGCTGCGTTACTGCGTTACTAAAACCGTGATTTTTTGTGAGAATGTCTCATGACAGTGACGTAAGCGAGTGCGCTGTTCGTGACAACAGCTGTGTGCAGATCAACAGTGGATAATATATCGAGTGCAGAGAGAGTATGAGCGTGCAGCGTTTAAAGCGTGGAAGTACTGACCTTACTTTGAGTTTGATTCCATAAAAAGTGACAAAAACATTAGTGTCCGCTGTGCCTGGGAAGAAAACTTCTTTTTACAGCGAAAAAACCCCTAAACTTCCAACAAGCACCGAGTAGCTACGACGTAATGGGAAACTCACAGAGAAACTCGCGGATTCTTCCACTGACCGCGGCACACCTGCACCAGGGTAAACCTCCGCCTACCCCACTCCTGCTTTACAGGTGAAAATAGAGCAACAGGACCGCTGAGTCTTTGACTTTATTTATTTTCTGCTGTGTTTTACTTGCATCTATTTGAAAGACTGAGTGTAAACACACAAAAATATTTTATTTTATGTGCTGGAATGTGCAGAAAATAGCTTTAAATGTTAAACTAATTTCTTCCAGTCAGAGAATGTTGCATATAATTAAATTTTTGCTTGATGCATAAAGTTAAAAGATTAAAACTAATAAAACAAGTTTTAAAAAGAGACTTTTCCATTTGATTACATTTTGTATGATGGATTATGCAGAAAAAGTAGAACTGGGCTGAAAGATCTATCGCTTTATCACCTCTTCAGGTTGTAAATCGTGTTTTTAAAAAGTAACTAAGTAACTATGTAATTAATTACTTTTGAAAATAAGTAATCAGTAAAGTAATGTGATTACTTTTCTGGGGAAGTAATCAGTAATTAGTTACTGATTACTTTTTCCAAGTAACTTGACCAACACTGATTATGATTATAAAATTGAAAACTTGTAGAATTTATAAACTTCTCGTTTTCATATGACTAAAGTTGGTGCTAATTCACACAGCACCATATCCCATCCCACCATCCCTTCTGTGAAACAGGCTGGTAATCACTGTTTGAATTGTTACTCAAAAGGAAGTAATGTAGAACACATTGCTCATTACTTTTTAAACAAAGTAGTGCATTACATTACTCAATTACATCCTGGAGAAAGTAATTTGATCCCTCCCCTAGAATCGCAGGGAGGGGTCAACAACAGCAGTAATGGCAAATAAATAATTTCTTCATGATAACTTTCATCTAATCTTCCTCACAAGATTTTTTTTTTACCAGTTTTACTAAAAAAAAATAGATCATTCAATAGATTGTTAAAATGCACATTAGAATAAACTGATTACAACAAATAACACAACTGCTAATGCATTTAAAAGAAACCTGTAACTGTTACAGAATAGAAACATTTATAAAAGTTTTCTTTTAAACAGAGCGTTTGCTGGGAAGCAGACCGAACAGCTAATGGAAACTTTTTAAAACTGAACTAAAAGTTTGCTAAAAAAAGTTGGAGTTTTAAAGCTTTTCAGTTTCACATGTGAGTGGCAGTGTTTTTTAAGGCTAAGGCAGAAACTCCAAATAAACCTGAGAGACGTCCTGTGTAACTGTAGCTGTGGGTCCTCTCACAGTTACACAACACAAGATAACCTGTGCAACAAAGAAAAAAGAAATTAATGGTAAATGGCCTGCATTTGTATAGCGCTTTACTTAGTCCCTAAGGACCCCAAAGTGCTTTACACTACATTCAGTCATTCACCCATTCACACACACATTCACACACTGGCAATGGCAGCTACATTGTAGCCACAGCTGCCCTGGGGCGCACTGACAGAGGCAGTTAACACTAAATATGTTGTGGGATTTACGTGATTCTTGGTCAGCCTTAACTGTCACTGAGGGAACCGATAGAAATTAAAATCTTGTAAATCTTGTAGAACATTTTTGCTAAAGCATATAGTTAGGGCTGGACCAGGTGACCCTGAATCCTTCCTTAGTTATGCTGCAATAGACGTAGGTTGCTGGGGATTCCCATGATGCATTGAGTTTTTCCTTTCCAGTCACCTTTCTCACTCACTATGTGTTAACAGACCTCTCTGCATTGAATCATATCTGTTATTAACCTCTGTCTCTCTTCCACACCATGTCTTTATCCTGTCTTCCTTCTCTCACCCCAACCAATCACAGCAGATGGCCCCGCCCCTCCCTGAGCCTGGTTCTGCTGGAGGTTTCTTCCTGTTAAAGGGGAGTTTTTCCATCCCACTGTCGCCAAAGTGCTTGCTCATAGGGGGTCATATGATTGTTGGGTTTTTCTCTGTATGTTTTAGTATAAAGTGCTTTGATGTGACTGTTGTTGTGATTTGGCGCTGTGTAAATAAAACTGAACATATACGATGAACCTTTGGCGTTTTTTGGCTAATACTTTTCTGTCATCGGAATCTGCTGCGCTCCTCTTAACTGTTCTAATGAGCGGAGCAATGTGGCAAAAAATTAATCTGAACAATGAAAAAAACATATTTGATTTTGTGGTATTGAAGGGTTTGTGGAGCAGGTTTGTTCTGACGCTGCAGTTTTAAACCAGTTTGAGAAGAAAAAACAACAACATAGATGCTAAACAGGGAAAAGCAGCCACGGCAAATGAGATTAAGCTAATTGTTTACTCCTTTGGGTTTATAAAAATAACATTACACACAAGGTTAATTAACCCAATAAAGTACGCCGGCATAATCGGCGAAGATCATGTCTTTGATTAGCAAAGTTCAGTTGCTTTGCTCGAATTAAACACATGATAAATGGTGTATGACAAACTGCTGCCTCTGCTCGCTGTGTTTACACGGGAACTCTTTGAACCTCTTTTGAAAATCACAGTTTAGCAGTGACATACACTAAAAGTCACAGGCTTTACAACTGACTATAAAGTCACGGCTCATAAATCATGTCACGCCGCAGCTGTTTTGCTGTGTTGCTGTGATAATGACTTACATTCTGACAGCAGGCAAAAAAAAACGGTGGCCATTTACAGACTATTCATTAACATCTCAAAATGTAGTCAACCTTCAGCTGTCGTGCTCAAAAACTGATAAAATGATCTGTCAGTCAACGTTTGTCAGGGGAGAAGCGGAGCAACAAGACAAGGCAGGAGGATACCTCGATGTCACACTATTCCACCGCATCCCTGAGTCATTAGCATCGGTTTGTGATGACAGCACCTGACACATGACAGGCAAAGGCCTTCTCAGCCGTTCATCCCAGAAGAGCACATCTGACAACCAGCTCACTTGACTGACTGACTCACTCATAACACTGACTAACTGGCTGACTAGCTGACTGACAGACGATCCTGCAGTCGAGGGCTGCCGCTCTACACAGATAATAAGCAAAGAGGGCAAACAGGCTGCTGACTGAGAATGAAGAGTTGAGTGGAAGAAACTGGCACATGGCAAACCGCTCTGTTTGCTTGGAAAGTGGTCTTATGCAGCGACACACCAAAGTTGGAGCCATTCGTCACCTTCACGACACCCCCTCCACACCACCAGTGTTCCGCCACAATCTCCGTCCAAGCTGGAAAAGTCAGAAATAGCAGCAGAAAGAGAAGAAAAAAAGATGGAGAAAGACTCAAAGACACTACCGGCACTGTGTGCCAGGCTGCCAAGTGGCACCAGCCATGGCGCACATAGTTAGGTGCCAAAGCTTGTCAAATATAGGGCATCCATCCAATCCACTCCAGTGGCAGTGGGGAGGGCTCGCTGCCATTCACGCCACCTATATTATTCGTCACTGCCCGCTGCTGCCAGGTCCTAAAAGGTGGTTGCTTTCACAAAGCTTCCTCTGCAGTACAAAGGCCTGTTTTGCAGGTGTGCATTTACACAAAGGCAGAGAAATCAGAATATACTCACTGCATTAGTTTGGGTTTGGACGCGCTGAACTTTAAACTTTCTGCAAATTCTTTCATTACCAAACCATACATCAACACTGCTGCATTTCTCCTGCACCATAAATAAAAGGAGGCTTCTTGCTGAACTGGTACATTTCATGGTACACAAAGTTTGTATGACAAATGTGTCTTGTGATTGTAATTGGGGTTAGTTCACTCGCAAAGGCGCTTTGTTCTGGGTGTTTACTGAGAAAAAGCACCTGAGGGATACAAAAGGAGAGTTGCCTTTTCAGTCGGGCTTTGTGTTCCCCCGTGTGTGTGTGTGTGTGTGTGTGTGTGTGTGTGTGTGTGTGTGTGTGTGTGTGCGCGCGCACAGATGTTTCCTGATTGGGTTTGGACTGGGTCTACCTGTGCATGATGTGTGACTTGATTGAGTTTGGTGAGTGTGTGTATTTGTGTGCGTGCTCCATTGCATGTATTTGCATAATCATCTTCAACAATGTTTCTCATTGTCAAAGCAAGAGATTAACATTTCCCACACATTGACACCCCCTGCGTGCACGCTCCCTCCTTTTCAGTTAAATAAGTGAGATGTCCAAGAGAGATCATTATCAGAGAGGCTCTAAATCGATCCATTCTAATTAATTACCCACTTGATAGATAGGAGTGAGGCCCCGTCGCACTCCAGGAGCTGAGGAGAACAGTGCCGGCTGTTCAAATCCCACACATAACCTACACAGAGAACTGCAGGCAAACTGTGCAGGCAGAACTTTAGACTACAGCTGATGGTCTCATTTAAAAAATATTATTCAATCTATTGCAAATGAATACAATAAGCTGCCATCTGGAGCAACATTAGTGTTTCCTGGGCTGATAGCAGGTTAACATCACAAGCCTCGGAACAACGTAGCAATCAAATGTTTATCTGTAACATTGTTACAGCGCAGGATGATAGAGTTTGGGTTTAAGTGGAGACGCAGTTCAGATGGGAAACTTTACCATTTTACAGCTTAGCCGTGGAAAGCTTTGATGGTAAAGAGTAAGGACTATGAGGACTGCACGGTTTTCTCATGCAAACTGTGTCCAATATTTCCATTCTTCTTCTTCTGCAAGGGACAATTTCAGGAGGTCACTGCAATTTAAACTTCTATTGAAAAAGCAGCAGGATACAGACGTCACTTTGGTGTGTTGGTGTATGATACAACAGGCCTTAACAGTAAAGACGACAGCTACAACTTTTCAATAATAATCACTAAAAAACTAGAAATTGAAAGTTCTGAACTGAACAGTTGTCCGGGTTCTTTTCCTGTTTGCACTCTTCTGTAGTTTGGTTTAAGCAGTTTGGGAATGGATTGTGATTATCAGCTCAGCACGCTCACTGACCTTCATGGGTTTGCTTTTAGATGAGGTGCTGCCCAAAAATCTGTAAATGACAAGTTGTAAGTGACATCAGACTCATCAGTCCACCTTCTGTTTATCTCTGAGGACTGTTAGCTTTGATGGTGATAAGAAATATTACTTATAATAATGATCATTAAAAATATGTGTTGCTGTCATTATGATGTGCAATGTTTTATAAGATATGATATAATATGAAGTATTCATGGTCATATTATTTTATTTTGTAAATTAACTTTCTTGAAAATGTGTCCACATACAATTTCCATGTAAACAGACTGAGGTGATTTTTAAATGAATAAATAAAATTTGTTGGTCATGATTAATAAACACGTTCCAACAAGTAAAAGCATCCAGGTAAATAATCTGATAATATAATCCACAGTCACTATTAGGCTGTAAAACTGCTGAACTGTGTGTAGCTATCTGGATAAATTGACACGCTGTCTGTGGAATAAAGGAACCTCCACACTCCTCCAGAGCACACTGGCAGTGAGCAGAGGATCCAATAACTTTTCATTTTCCTGTTGAAAATGAGTCCCTTTCTCCTCTGTAATCTCATCTATGCAATGATCCAGCCTCTTTTACCTCCTCAGAGTTCCTTATCCAAAGCCACGCGCCTAAGAAGAACCTCTGTGTGCCATCTGGACCACCAATGTCATATCAAAACTCTAATATAACTAACTCTAATTGCATAGCAATAGAAGAAATATGGCCATACTGTAATCTAGTGCTAAACTGGGACACTACGTCAGCGGCTGTAAATGTGAGAAATAACCCGGCTGGCATTGTTTGAGTGAAGAACTATATATCTGCTGGCCGTATGCGCACACCGTGCCCCTGTGGCACGCTCGTTTGTGCGTCTGCTTTCTCGCAGTGCTTTTCTCTCAGTTTCTGCTGAGACCATTTGTCTCTTTACCCTTACATGCTCCATTTACACCATCTCACTTTTCCCCTTCTTGGACGAAAGCAACAGTGTCAACATGATTTTGCACTGGAGGCTCTTTTCTGCACTGGGCCAAAAAGTTTTTTGTGGATATTTGCAAAGAAAAAAGAAGAAACAAAGATTTAAAGTTGAACTATTTTTTCTTTCACTTTAAAGATACACCAGCTGTGAATATTTTTCATTACCAAAATGTTTTTGACATGTTTATTGGAAAAAAAGTATCTAAGCTTCAAGCCTCGGGGTGGCTGTTGCCTGATGTTTGCAGCCGGGCTTGTTGAGAGTCTCACTCATTGTGGGGTTTTGGTTTTATATTAAATAGATGTGTCAAAGGCCTGTAGAGCAATAAAAAAACATATGAGATTTTCCCCTTAAAGGATCGTCAGATGGTTATGTTGGTAATGTATCTTTTATAGTGTTTAACTCTTCAAAGCATTTGAATCCATTAGGTTGCTGTTTTGAAAAAGAAGCCGGATTCTGTGGATTATTTACAGTTTTACACACATTGAAACAATTCAACATGTTATCATAAATGTTTCTTTAATTTCACTTCTTTATTATTTCAGAGGTGCTAATTTTCTATTGTTTTTCACATCCATATTCATACAGTGATGGAGTGCACTTCAACATGATTTGGATCGTAGCTGCTGACGTGAGTATGCGGGGGGGGGGGGGTATTTGTTTGTTTGTTTGTTGTTTTATGTTTGTTTATTAACCAGAACAAAAGTGATGTTACAAAATATTTACTGTCATTAAATGCAATTATATAATAATCAATGAATCTCATTTTATTTACCAATGTAGGCGCAAAAGGCCAATAATGGTTTTCAGCTGAAATTATTTTTATTTATTACTTTTAATCGCTGAAATAATTTAAATTGGATTCACATGTTTGTCACTGAGAAGCTATTTTTCCCTTTGAGTTGTTCTGATTTCATACAGAGGCGAGTTTACCTTCAACAACACCTTCAGCAAATCACTCAAGAACTAAATTACTTCTAAATTTGAATGAAATTTTTTCTGGAAAATGTCTAAAAGTTTTAATGTAAATATGACTTCTGGTATCTGGTGCTCTCACACTGCTCTGTGACCACAGTAACGGTAATCATAACACTGGCTGTCTCTCATGGATCCAGTTTTGTTCACAGCAATGCCTAAAATGTCAAAACTTACAGCAACATGTTATATCTATGTTACCCACTCAGTCATAACATACGCATGTAATTCAGCTAATTGAACGCTTCCATGGTAGCTGCCTCCACGTGCATCAGGAAATGAGATGCTGAATCCTTGTCACGAACATGTGGACCACCCCATTCATCAGACACCAAGGTTATAAAATCCTCAGTACAAAGAAAATAAAGATATTTAAAGTAGTTTCTGTTTACTTAGGGCGTCTTCAGGTCATTGCCTGAAAAGATTTTGCACCAGATTAGGTCAACACCATTACTGTGATGGATGTTCTCCTTCAAAGCCTGGAGTTGTTCTGGGTCATTGCCCTGTTAATAAACTAAAAATAAACTAATAATGAACTGATAATGTTCCCAGTAAGATCAAACAATATGTTTCCATAAGATGCTTCAATCCACACGATGTCCTCTGAATTCATTTCAAACAGCATCAACTAATTTGGACTGCACGTAAGAGATGAATGTTCCTTCAAGGTCTGATAATCGAGGCCAGTACCTCTGATTCCCAGCAAGGGGCCACAGAAGTCTGGCTAATGGGAAAACAACCTCTAATCTGTGCATTCAGGAAACACTATTCATGGTCTCAGGTGCTACTTTAAAGTCTTAACAGCTACAACGGGCTGGGCTAATCCACCTCATTACTGAATGTGCGCTTTCTCAGATAGCGAGGCAGCAACAGCCCAAACGTTCAACGTAAGGCTTTAAGCCGAGACTCCACAAACATGACTAGTGACTGTTAGGTGGTGTAACGGGGAGTAGCTGTGTGTACAGTCCGTTTCACTGGCAAATCCCCTCCTCAGGATTGCAGGTAGGACAACACACGTGCAGATACACATTCACAGGTCAGTTGTTTAATTTCCAAAGACTGTGTAATATTTATCCTAAGAAGTGTTTTCTGCCCTGTAAATGATCTCGTACTTCCTGTTTTCATCCATCATTCAGTTTGATTCGATGCGATTTTATTTATATGGCGCCAAATCAGAACAACAGTTGCCTCGAGGCGCTTTATTTTGTAGGGTAAAAGCCCTGCAGTAAGACATTCATGTGATGAGCCAGCTTGATTACTACTGTTTAAACGTCATGGCTGGACCACAGCAAGCTGAGAGGGAAATGATCCAGTGGTTCGATGCACTGTGGCATCTGCACGTGCACGTGTGTGCGTGTAAGTGTACTTCCATACAATTAAACTGGGGAGTTGCTTCATTTTGTGAGCTTTTCCACTTGCTTCCCTCTGTTGTTCACTTCATTTTGCTTCAGCTCACGTTAGTTATGTACAGCCTAAGAGAGTCAGTGGGGATGCTGGTAATTGAAGTTACTGAGGGAACCTGTTTAGAGCACCTGCATGTTATACTAAAAACACTGATATTTGTCACCATTTGAAGTCCAGATCACACTTTCATACATACAGATGGCTGCAGATGCACAGAAATGCACTCATTATTACACAAATTGGCACATTTATCATACAGATTTTACAGGATATCCAAATAGTGTCTTGTATTTATCAGTCTCGATAATCTGGATGTCTGAGCAGTACTAGTAAACCCTTGCAAGAAAAAAAGGAGTGAAAGAGCTACAAAAACATGCGTGTGATTTGTAGGCACTATCTCCCGTAGCGCATCACTCCCTTTGCAGCTTTGTGTTTGTATGTGTGAGGATGTCAGGGGGGACAGACAGGGTGAGTGTGGAGATCCTGGAGAGATAAGACAGGCAGACAGAGCGACCATGCAGAGGCGCCACACTGCGCGTGCCATGCTTGATCAAGTCTCATTACAGCTGTGCTTGCACAGCGGGCTCATAAACATGACCGAAGAGGCAGGATCACACACACGCCCACACCTTAACGCACACACCAGCAGATGTAATAACCTGTGGCTTCATTTGCATGCACTTTATTGCCGACTTGTCAGCCTTCTGCCCGACGCCTCCCGCCTGGCCTCCTTTAAACGAGAGTGGGTGTCAAACTGCGATCGCTCATCGAGCATCATCAGAATCACAGGAAATACCAAAACATATGAACACACTTGTAGACGGAGTGAGAACCAAAGAATAAATGAGGCAGAAGTGAACTTGCCATTGAACTGCCTTCACCACCAAATGCATTACTGTCCTAATGGTCTTTTTCCCCCCGTTCCTGGGCTCTGTCCTCTGCTCACAATAAATGCTCCACTGCGAGTAAGATGCAATCTTGAGCTATGATTTACACAGTTGATGTAGTTTGAAATGTCAATTTGCACCCATTATCAAGATAAACAGAGGGAGTGTGCAGCATCGTTAAATGATTTAATTTCATGGTCTTATCAGTGTGGATTTCACGGACAACGCCAGATCCCTATCTGAACAGATTTCATTGTAGGCTACCTGCTCGGATCGGCCAAATGATGTTTGAATATTTGCGTTTGATTTAGTTGATTTCCTAACTGTCATTAGCAGATTGATGTGCATGAGCTGCGAAAATGGACGACCTTCACCCTGAAACACACTGATGCTTAGACTTGCTAGAAAGATAATAGCGACAGGAAGAGAACTTAAAAAATCCAGACTTGCATTATGTTAAAGAGGAATTTGTCACATCCACAGAGGATGAGTTTGAAGTCTTCCTCTAAGTTTCTTGTTGAGGTTTGTGTGTGAACATTAGTATTCAGATGCTGGGGCTGTAATGATGTCAAAGGTCTCCCTCTGAACCGTATGACTAATTTAAGAGAGGTGCGACTTCACTAAAGGAGACTGATGTGTCATAATACCTTCCAGTCAATTTACTCAAAAGAGACCTTTATCTACATTTGATCTATACCTCAAGTGACCCTAAGGACTCGAGTCCTGTAGCACTCTGCGCCCATTTGTGTCACAATTGACTCCAGACTCTATAAAAAGGCACTGAACAGACACAAATGTCCCTGAGACTCTGGGGGAGGCATGGGATGAAAATTAGCACTGCTGTGTTCACTCAGATACACAGAGGAGTTTCATCTCGCTTTTTGTGGCGCTTCTCTTTTAAGGATTGAGATTTTCAGACATGGAAATAAACCAGAGAAGTTTCCTGTGGCATCAGGAACAGGTGAAAACACATAGAGGTGCACTCAAAGCTACCTTAACATCCTCCACCTTGACACTGTCACCAGCAGCACATCAAAGCTCAAGCCTGAGGGACAAGAGATGAGACTAGAAGGGTAATGGAGAGGCTGATGAGGAGGGTGAACAGAGAGCAGATGGAAAAAGGGGGAATGAGAGAACTGTCAGTCAGCAATCGTGGGAGGCAAGAAAAAATACACGATTGGGTAAAGAAAGAGTTTCTGCTACTTTTCTTTTTCCTGCCAGGCTGGGAGGTGGTGGTAGACATCGCAAACAGTGTCTGGAGTCAAACAATGTCATTTTGGCTGAAGATGAATCCATAGCCAAAATTAGATTGTATTTACCGTCATCTCGGTCGTGGTTATTACCTTTTTTTCTTCCCTAGTTTTGTTTGTTCCACATGTTTATAGTAACTTGCTGTTTTTTTATATTAAAAAGAAAATGTGTTGTACTGTTCGGTAACAAACCCCCAACAATCACATGACCCTCTGTGAGCAAGCACACAGCAACAGTGGGAAGGAAAAACTCCTTTTTAACAGGAAGAAACCTCAGCAGAACCAGGCTCAGGGAGGGGCGAGGCCATCTGCTGCGAACAGTCGGGATTGAGGGGAGGGAGACTGGAGGAGAGCCAGAGATTAATAATAACTAATAATTGAATAACACGTGGTGTAGAGATGCTGCCAGTTATTTTACAATGATTTTCCATTTTTGATAATACATAACAGCTTGTGTTTTATGTTTGTGTATTTGGTGGCGTGCCTGCAGCCCATTGCAGCAGAACAATCTTCAAAGTCAACTTTGACATCATTTTGTCCACTGAAGTCACTTTAGTTACTGTGCTGACACAAACTTACACATTTGCAGATCCATCAGGCACAGAGCAACACCAGCACTCGCTTGGAGTGATGTTTCGGTTCACGTGCCAGCGAGCGCCATGTTGGCTTTAACCAGTTCCTGTTTCTAAGGTCATTTAACATGGGTGTGTTTTTGTTTATGTAATGTTTAAAGACCAAAGCTTGTTTTTCTTCTGTTTTTTGGTTGTTTGTTTTTTGCAAAACAAGTGGAGGAAATATTTCTCACGTCTCAAACCAAATCATGAGCTTTCTCCAAAAACAGTCTGGCTGGAAGCAAAACAGGAACTGAAAAATATGACATTTAGTTTGAGTTTCATATGTACAAATAAAGCAAAATAACATGAAAATTTGTAGTGTTCATCACTGTTACCATGGAGACTGCTTTTATCTCATTATGGCTCACATTGTCAAAGGTAACCCAGCCTGCAGTGTCACTCACTCTCTGATGTTAGATGGCAGTCATTGCAGACAGAGGGCAACATTCATCTTTATTCACTTCCTCGACTTCTTGCGCCGATGAACTGTTGCCAATCCATCACCTGCACATAGAAATCGTCCTCACAGCGAGTAAGATATTTCGTGGAGGGAACAGCTCAGCAGCATGTTGAGGGGCACAGGTTAAGGTCATATTATGTTTATTGTAAATCTAATCCCATGCCTCACAGCTCCCTGGGCATCAATGGAGATGAACAAGAAGAGCAAGAATAAGAGAAAATGCTGTTCCTTCACTGATGGACCCGGCGATGCGCTTCATGAGCACAGCCGACACAGAGGGAATGAAGCAGGAGAAAACAATGAGTCACCGTGTGGGGCCTAAATGAAAACCATCTGATCTTTAAAACAATACTGAGCTCAAGGTATGAAAACAAACAACTGTTTGTGTGACTGATTGCTGTGCTTTTGATCTGGTTATAGTTTATTGTTTGAAGTTTAAATAGAATACAGCACCATGAAAAAGTCTTTTTCTTTATATTTTACAAAGAAATTTGCAGTGATTTACTGAAAAGTGCAAACATACATGCAACACACAGGGCAAAAACAGATTGTGTACAGTTCCTGAAATCAGCCTGAAGGCAGATGTTTAGTTTGATCATCTCCAGCACCGCTGGCTGAAGTAGAGCCTCCAATATGTTTGTTTTTTACTGATGGCTGTAGTCACTCTCCTCTCTCCCGGCCTCCACCATACATACTGACAAACACTTAAACCTAAATGCAGCTATCCCTCCATCAGACCTGTTGCCACAGGTGTGCGCACACCTCAGCTCTTTCTTCATGTTTTCCTTCCTTAAGGATTGCTTCTCGACAGCCACCCTTCCACACTGAAGGCTCAGGTGTGTCCCTCAGGTGCTGTGTCATTCTTTACTGGATTTTTCCCTCTTTCTCAAGGACGTGACTTTCAGATACTGTCCATCTGCGGGAGATGTTTCCTATCGTTTTTACTTTTATTTCTTTAGTCATGCCACTTCTTCTTTTCTCTTCCATCTTTTTAGTTTCATCATTTTGAAGGACACACTTTACAGCACGCTGAGATATCGAAACATCCCCTGAACATGATCAGATAGACGCACTGGACTGAAAGTGAGTGAAAACGCAGCCGATGTCCAACAACAACACCTCCTGAACCCAGAAAACTGTTGCTCATTCTAAAAGTGACAAGAAAGTCATCAAAATATAAAGAAATAAGACATGGATAAAGAGTTTAGAGGGTTTTTTTTAAGTAATAATTAAATACAAATAAAATGGCTTTGAGCAGTGATAAACTACTTGAGGGAACAGGATGTTCCATCCTTAAATTTGTCTTAAAGAAGTTGAAATGGTGACAGGAATGTATTATTCAGTGGGGGACACGGAGGCACAAGAATGTGCTCAGGTTGACTCCAGTTTTACTTTAGTTTCCAGTAAAGGCTTATTTTTAGGTACATAACTGCCTGTTTCGGGACAGAAAAAGACCACGACTTCAGTCATGTAAAGACGTCCACATAAGATCAGTGACACACAGGAATAAAGATTTCGATTCATATGTAGCAGCCAGGTTAAGAAACTCGTTTGGGTAAACCCAAGTTTCATCTGTTGGGAGTCTTCTTCAGCCATGCCGAGGGAGCGCTCTGTGGAAGAGACACCACAAAGGCCAGCTGGGATGAGCAGACTGACATAAGCCCGGCTGAATCTGATGCTTCAGACCTCTGTGGTGCAGTAATGGAGACAGTGCCCTGGTCTGGCGTAGTGTCCAGAAAGGAAGCGCTCTGAAATGGAAGCGTTGGCTTTTGGATACCATTAATTTGCAGTGACAGCTTGGCTTTCATCAGCCACAGTGCTGCATAAAAGAGGTCAACCTTAATGCTGCGCTCTTATTCTTCTTTTATGTTCCTGAAAAAAGCAGGGGAGGTAGCTGTCTCTCTTTACATATATTTGGTTAAACAGCAGCTGGCAGTCAGCTGTAATTATACACCTAAGCCGGTGCATTATTTATGTCACCTTTTGAAATCCATTAAAAGTCATTTGGTCTCCTCTAAAACCTGTCATTATCGATTGACTTTACTGTAATTGCTGCTTTAAGCCCTGAAAGATTTTCTGCCGGGTGATTAAGGAGGTAGTTATGGCTGCGTGCAGCGAACACACGCTAATCGAGCTACTGTAAAACTCGCTAGCCCGTGTAGTATTTCACCTGGTGGTCAGCGGCTGACGCAGAGGACTGGGTTCAGCCTGACTCGAGGTTTTACAACTTTGATAGATCAGACACACTGCAGTGTTCCTCCTCAGTGGATGATTTACACTCTTAACAACATATCTGTTTCCATGGTAGCAGCTGCTAAACTTTAACTCTTTCTCGCACTTACAAGAAAAAAAAGGCCGATGTTTGAGTTGACTGTGCAGCACAAATTTGACCTTTATTGTCCGATAAGCACATGCTGGTGGTCCAACATGATTCTTTAATTCAGAAATACAATTAACAGCCTCTCTCTTACTCTCTTTATTTAAACACCCACAAACAGGCTTGAATGTGGAGAATAATCAATATTGGCCTTGCCAGAGATTCTGTCTCGATGATATGTCCAACATTTAATGTCATGAGCCATTAAAATGTTTCTCGGGAGCTTATTAATTTGAAGCCAAGTCCAGTGAGAGCCCACCCAGCAGTTCAGTGATCGAAAGCTAAGTGGCTTCTCAATTGCTTCAGTTTGAGTTTAAACTGCAAAATTATTGAGCCTGGATGAAATGCTGTGACTTCTGAGCATGAGTGAGGATGGTGATGGTAACAGAGCATCAGACTACAGAATGGTGTCTGCATGTGCAGATGGAATAAAAGCATGGCTGTTCACATCCACTGAAGACCAAAACAAAGAAATAGTTAAGAACTGAGCTTCTAGCCGTGGTTCCCCTGTGGCTTAATGTCAAAGCCAGCAGATATTTACTCTAAACTACAAATGTCAACCTCATAGTGGTGCTGGATGACAAGTTAGAGGACTACCGAGTAAATATGTCTAAAAACCCAGTGAGATTCACGAGGTGAGGTCATGAGAGTCACTGTGGACTGAAATGTTTGACTGAATGAATCTTGGCATCCTCAGTGGCCTGATGGTCTTAAAGGTTTCTGACTCGGTTTAAGCTCTTAATAGTCACCAGCTCACCTGCAACCTGACTAGAGTTATGTGTAGGACAGTTTTTTCTTATGGCCAGGTGCCAAAAAGGCCATTTTTTAAAAACAACTTTCGGTCATTGTGCAATATAAATAATTCTGTTTATAAATGTTTTCAGCCGACAGACACTATCTCTACTTTTAGGATTAGGCTTAAAACTTTCCTTTTTGCTGAAGCACATAGTTAGGGCTGGATTAGTTCTGTCGGAGGTTTCTTCCTGTTAAAAGAGAGTTTTTCCTTCCCACTGTCTCCAAAGTGCTGCTCATAGGGGGTCATATGATTGTTGGGTTTTTCTCTGTATCTATTATTGTAGGGTCGACCTTACAATATAAAGGCACCTTGGGGCGACTGTTGTTGTGATTTGGTGCTGTATAAATAAATTTGAGTTCAATAGTTTTATTTGGGCGTTTATAAAACACGCACATTTATGAAAAGGGGTGAAGGTTAACCTAACTCTAACCCTAAATAAGTTTCCAATGACCTGCTGGTTGTGGAAGTATCCAGAGGAAATAAATTCCTATCTTAACCTAGTTTATGGTCACCATGTTGGTCGTGTCACACGTTAACTGTAATATCATCACAACCCCTTTGCCATTCATATCAACACTTGATGGTAAACCACACATGCTGATAGGTGCTGTCATTCATTTAAAAAACAAAAAGTACAGGTATTATAGTAGGAGCTGAAACACAATGTAAAGAAATCAAGATTTTTTTCCCGAGATCATCATCTCCATGTTTTGCAGCATCACCTTCTGTATAATCTAAGAATGTCCTGCACAGACATAATGCTGAACATCCCTTTAAAGACTGATACAGTTGTATTGTTGCGTCTTTAATCCGGCCTTTCCCACTTCTAAAAATCGAGAGGTGCACGACAGACAAAACAGCACCGACGCATGGCACACTCTGACAGTCCTAATGTGAGTTTTGGCGCGCATCAGCGAGCATAAACCAGGTGTTACCCAGAGCAGTAAAACGGATCCAAAACTCCATCATTTTAAACTCTGATTAAAACAGCGTTAAAAGAATAAACACTGAATAAAAACTGATACTGAGGCTTCTCATTTTACTTTGTATATGAACATTGCATCTGCTGTCCAGAGTATACTTCTTAAATTATCTTCCAGGTTTTGCGCTTTAGTGTATTTATCCAGCACTGATTTTGTGTTTTGCTCCCTGATGCCTGTGAGACTGATGCAGGCGTCCTCTCAACCATACAAAGTCACGGCACCCTGGTCAATAGCCACCAGAGGCTTTCAAGAAAAACTGCACACCACCACCACGTTCTTTATGATGCTCTTAAAGACATGAAGTCACACGCCTGCAGTCCTGGGAGCTGTTATCCATAAAGTCAGGTTCATTTAATGTAACATGATTAAATATTCAGGCCTGGCTGCACCATTCTTGTGATTGGTGTATTGAATATAAGACAATTTTGAGTGAAGCATTTCCCACCATCGATCCATGCATGTTTCTTGTTACTTTTAGCAGTAGCATAATAAACATAATACAATAAAATATAAAAATACTTCACACGTCCAAAAATGAATCGGAGAGAGAAACCTGAGACCAGGCTGGAAGTGGTGGCCATTGCTTTGCAAGCCAAAAATCTATGCACGGAAATGTGAAACCCCCACCTTAAACCACACCAGCACACACCCAGTCCACATCTAAATCTCACATAATCTATATTAGCATGCTTTCCCCATCATCCCTCACTCTCAGTTTGCCTTCGTACCGCTGCTCCAGTCCAAACAGCACAGCTCCACAACTGAGAATCAAACTGTGCTTTGTTTTAGGCAGTAAACACATTAGATGAAGTGTAATTGGGCACCAGTTCAGAGATGACAGCATATGTAGCAGCCACCTGAACAGAGGCCAGACCAAGCCTGCGCTGGGGCTGGTCCAGTAGGGGTCTATACACCAGACTCCCATGGTAGCGGCAGATGGCTCAGAGGCTGACCAAGTATGGCGATTCAATCTGCTGCTATTATCCAAGGTGGGCCAACTTCCTCCCGCCAGCAGGTTTTCACTTTCATCCAAAACGAACGTCTCCTGTGTGTATCAGCTGTGATGTTGTACGGCACTGCTGTGGGTGGAGAGATATGAGGAATTGTGAGTCATGGTCCAAACTTGGGAATAACATCATGATTGCAAATGAGAATGGCACAAAGTAAATCTTGAAGTGATGAATGATGCAGAGCAGTTGGGAGCCTCGGGGACGAGATGAGATTTGTAATTCCTCCAGAAGATTTCTATATCTCTGTTTGAAAGGAACAAAGGAAATGGTATTATGATTAAATTATGTGTGAATATATGGTTTGTTGTGACGTGTGTTTTTGTGGGACGGCGAGTTTGTCTGTGAGTGTGCAGAGGCAATTATATGGCAAACAATTACTTTCCACAGGTTGAATAGTGGGCATCGTGGTAGTGCTAAAACAGAGACATAAATCAATATTTGGGCAAACAAGTAACACACAGCTCAGGCAAAGGTCAGGAAACACAGGGCGGAGGAGGTAAGCCTTTAATTTCAGAGCTTAAAATCTGATTAGTGTGGGCATTCTGAGGAGCCACCGATGATTCACGCTCTAGCACGGCTCAACTGGACATCTTCAGCAGCACGTTTGCCTCAATACAGCTCATAATGACGGCCGGCCACATATCACTGTTTAATCTTCCATGGCACAGTTTCTATTAGCAGGCAGACAAATGATGGTAGGTTAGGAAAAAGAAGGTCAGGTGATACTCTGCTTCATTTATTGTCTGATTTTCTACCCGAGTCGCCCGTGTGACCGCTCATCAGATTTTATGATCTTCAGTATCGCCTGCCACATGTCAGGAACCTACTGTGGCAGCTGCTGATTGCCTGTAGTGAAGGTCACATGCAGCTCCAAATGCCAAAATGACGAACATGCACAGATCAGGAACACACGTCATTAGAGACGCAACACAACTGATACACACTGCATTTGGCGCAGTCCTTCCATCGTCTCAGTTTCTTGCATAGTTCAAGATCCTTTCCAGGGGGATGGATCACTTACCCAACTGAGCAACCACATTTTTTTCCTCGTTTTCACTTCCATTTCTTTTTTGTGTTCTCTTGGATAACCGTTCACTTTCTTCACCAACACAGGTTGCAAATTTCACATCTGCTGTTTCTCTGCCTGCAGGAAAAAATAAGGCAGACAAGGTGCACAAATGTTGTCAAGTATGTTTGTCAGGCTGCAACACATGCGGCCAAGATACAATCAGAAATAAAAGCTGGGTGCATGCATATGCTAAAGAAGGGCGACCCCTGTTTTCTTAGGTACATTAGCAAAACATACAAAATATTGTGACTGTAAATACTTAAGCACGTATCAACTGTCTGATTATATATGAAGCTGTCACTCCCAATCGTTTCCACTTTGTTATAATACCACTAACAGCTGATTGCAGAATATTTAGTAACATGGAAGTGATTAAAATAGCTGAATTAAATTTTTTGGATGGGTGAGGGAATTCTCTTGGGCACGTACGTATATCAAATCAAATCAAATCACTTTTATTGTCACATCACATGTGCAGGCACACTGGCACAGCACATGCGAGTGAAATTCTTGTGTGCGAGCCCCACAAGCAACAGAGATGTGCAAACACAACAACACAAACGAGCAAAATAAAAGAATGGCCAACCTGAAACTAATAAATATATGTACAATATATAATAGTGTATGCATTTCTGGATGTGTATACTAAATATTTTCCTACGTGTGTGTGTGTGTGTGTGTGTGTGTGTGTGTGTGTGTGTGTGTGTGTGTGTGTGTGTGTGTGTGTGTGTGTGTGTGTATACACACATTTTTACAAATTAAATAGTAAAAAAAAAAATAATAATAATAATAATAAAATATATAAAATATACAGAGTTGAATATGTGCAAAACAAGTGGCATTTATATACAGTGTGGAGTGCATAATGTTGAAGTTCCAGTAGTGAAGCTGAGGTGTCTATGACGTGTTCAGCAGTCTGATGGCCTGGTGGAAGAAGCTGTCTCTCAGTCTGCTGGTACGGGACCGGATGCTGCAGAACCTCCTTCCTGATGGAAGCAGTCTGAACAGTTTATGGCTGGGGTGACTGGAGTCCTTGATGATCCTCCCCGCTTTCCTCAGGCAGCGCTTCCTGTAGATGTCTTGGAGGGAGGGAAGCTCACCTCCAATTATCCGTTCAGAGCACCGCACTACTCGCTGGAGAGCTTTGCAGTTGTAGGCGGTGCTGTTGCCATACCAGGTGGTGATGCATCCAGTGAGGATGCTCTCAATGGCACAGTGATAGAAGGTCCTGAGGATGCGGGGGCTCATGCCGAATCTTTTCAGTCTCCTGAGAAAGAAGAGGCGCTGCTGCACCTTCTTCACTGTTTTGTTTGTGTGTACTGACCACGTAAGATCCTCAGCCAGATGTACTCCAAGGAACCGGAAGCTGCTCACTCTCTCCACAGCAGCGCCGTTGATGGTGATGGGGGTGTGTACTTCTCTGCACCTCCGGAAGTCCACTATCAACTCCTTTGTCTTTGCGACGTTGAGGGTGAGATGGTTGTCTTGACACCAGTGGGTCAGGGCGCTGACCTCCTCCCTGTAAGCCGTCTCATCACCGTTGGTGATAAGACCCACCACTGTAGTGTCGTCCGCAAACTTCACAATGATGTTGGAGCTGTTAGTGGCTGTGCAGTCGTAGGTGTAGAGTGAGTACAGGAGAGGGCTCAGTACACACCCCTGTGGAGCACCAGTGTTCAGTGTGATGGGGGATGAGGTGATGCTGCCCAGTCTGACCACCTGGCGTCTGTCAGACAGGAAGCTAAGGATCCAGCTGCAGAGGGAGCTGCTCAGTCCTAGATCCTGCAGTTTCCTGTCCAGCTTCGAGGGAATGATGGTATTGAATGCTGAGCTGTAATCTACAAACAGCATCCTCACATACGTGTCTCTCTTCTCCAGGTGTGACAGGGCAGTGTGTAGTGTCAGGGCTATGGCATCATCAGTGGACCTGTTGTGGCGGTATGAGAACTGTAGAGGGTCCAGTGAGTCGGGTAGTGCAGAGCAGATGAAGTCCCTGACCAGCTTCTCGAAGCATTTGCTTACGATGGGGGTCAGGGCTACAGGTCGCCAGTCGTTCAATGAGGAGATGGTGGAGGATTTGGGTACAGGGACGATGGTGGCCATTTTGAAGCAGGCTGGGACTACAGACAGAGAGAGGGAAAGGTTGAAGATGTGCGTGAACACTCCAGCCAGCTGAGCCGCGCATGACCTGAGGACGCGGCCGGGAATCCCGTCCGGACAAGTAGCTTTGCGTGCGTTCACCTTCCTGAAGCACTTCCGCACATCCTCCTCAGACACAGTGTGCGCACTGACGTCATCCGCGGTGCGCACACTGTCCGGTCTCATGGTGTTCGCTGTGTCGAATCTAGCGTAGAATACGTTTAGATCCTCACACAGAGAGGCCGTGGTCTGCGGTGTGCTGGTTTTCCCTCTAAAGTCGGTGATCGTGTTTAGTCCCTGCCACATACTCCGAGGGTTGTCAAACTGTTGCTCCACCCTGTCCCTGTACTCACGTTTGGCTGCTTTGATCGTCTTCCGGAGTTGGTAATGTGCGTGTTTGTAGTCCGATGTGTTCGCGGAGGCAAAGGCGGTGTTCCGTGCCGCGCGAACATCTCCGTTAATCCAGGGTTTTTGATTTGGGAAGGATTTGACTGTTCTGGATGGGACGACATCTTCCACGCATTTCCTGATAAATCCGCAGACTGAGTCTGTGTATTCATCAATGTCTCTGGCGGCCACGTGAAACATTTCCCAGTCCGTGTGATCAAAACAGTCCCGCAGCGCAGACTCCGATTGGTCCGTCCAACAGTGCACCGCCCTCCAGGTTGGAGCTTCCTGTTTCAGCTTCTGCCTGTAGGCGGGCAGGAGCAGGATGGAGCAGTGATCTGATTGGCCGAATGGGGCGCGGGGGAGGGCTTTGTACGCATCCCGGAAAGAGGTGTAACAGTGGTCGAGTAGCCGGTTTCCACGTGTGTTGAAAAGGATGTGTTGATGGAGTTTTGGTGAGACTTTCTTCAGGTTTCCCTTATTAAAGTCTCCGGCTGTGATAAATGCTGCCTCTGGGTGTGCGGTTTCCTCGCTGCTGATCGCGCTGTACAGTTCCCTAAGTGCACGGTCAGTGTCGGCTTGTGGGGGAATGTAAACAGCCGTAATAATCACTGCTGTAAATTCCCTCGGTAGCCAGAATGGCCGGCACTTAATCATCAGGTACTCCAGGTCCGGTGAGCAGAAGGATTTGACCGGGTGCACGTTCGCATAATCACACCAGCTGTTGTTGATCATGAAACACACACCACCGCCTCTGCTTTTCCCAGTAAGATCCTGTGACCTGTCCGCGCGGTGCACAGAGAACCCCGGCAGTTGTATTGCGGAGTCCGGTACTTTGTCCGATAGCCAGGTTTCTGTGAGGCAGATCACGCAGCAGTCCCGCATCTCTCGCTGGAATGAGATCCGTGCCCGAAGCTCGCACAGCTTGTTCTCCAGAGACTGCATATTAGCCAGTAATAAACTGGGTAACGGTGGTCTGTAAGTGCGCCGTCTCAGTCGAACCAGAACGCCAGATCTTCTCCCTCTGCGTCGGCGTTTGCGGCCTCCAGGGCCAGAGAACAAAGGCGTCTCAGGTGAGATGAATGGGGGGTCTGCAAACGGAGCGTCCGTGTTGCAAAACTTGAACTCCGAAAAGTTATAAGAAAGACCGTCTTTTATGTCCAGTAAGGTTTGTCGGTCGTACACAAGGAGACAAGTGCTGCTCGTGAAAAAATAAAGGAAAAGTAAAATTAAACACAGAAGAAAGCCGTTGCTTGGGGGAGCTCGCGACGAGGCTGCCATACTCGGCGCCATCTTGAAAATCTAGCACAGATACATGATATATGATGATATATGAGCACAGATACAGACAAACCCCAGGTTGTGCTCAAGCCCCTCCTCTTTGGCCTTTTGTTCCATGACCAACATGATTTTGGCTTATGGCATCACTTTCCAAATGAAAAGCTGGTAATGCCCAGTTGTTAGGCCCCTCCTTCCCGTTTGTCACAGCTAGCTTTGCATGCTATTCAAGCACCCTGGGGAGCTGCTTTAACCAATAACAGCCAGATAAGTTGTTTCCACTGTGCTTGTCACCATCATGAAATTAAAATACCATCACATGTACTTTTTCATCATTTTCATTGCTTTAGGTAAAGTCTAAAATCTTTTGGATTATTATAAACTCACAAACACACACTGTGTCCGATAGAAACATACTAGTGAACCAGGTATCTGGCCCTGTGGGCACTCAGGGAGGAGCTTTCTCTGTGACTGGACTGTTCAGCGACACAAGACAGATTAAAGAATACGTTAGAGAGGGAGACATGAGCACCACGTAAGTCTGACCTCCTCAGTTTGCATGATGCCCTGACTACTCTGGAGAACTGCGCGCTAAATGAGCCGTGTTCATATTTTATGAATAAATGTTCCTCGTTCAGTTTTAGCTCCAAATTTGTGATGATATTAACCATCTGGACCAGACATTTCATTCTGCGACTGCAACATAAGAAACCGTTTTTGACATTCTCATATCCCTTATATGGATATTAAAAATAACATTTAGTTATGTCTCTATACTGATGTACAGTAATCGTCTCCCCTTCGGTCAGAGTACTGCAGATGCTGTCCTGGAACCCTTTATTATAGAAAACATTGTTAAAGGGAGAGTTTGACTGTAATGATGTGATTCTCTGTTCAATAATGGCAGCCTAGTCTATTAAAATTATAACCCCAGTGGTAACATCTGTATTAATGGAAAATTGTCACTGTCTTGCAGAAATAGCCCCACAGTGAGTTCCTGTGGACTGTGTGGATCTCTGTGGTCACCTTTGCTTTAACTGCGTTCAGCCTGTTTTAATTCTGCTAACTCGCACAAAGTTTCCTGCATGATTGTGAACCTGTGAACCTCTGTGTTTATGATTTATATGCACTTTCATGACAGTTTCTGGTCACTTTGCCAGTGTCAGTAGGCCTTGGTGTTTGTATGGACCTCAAC
The DNA here is from genome assembly GCF_057381845.1 of Rhamphochromis longiceps. Classification (NCBI taxonomy): domain Eukaryota; kingdom Metazoa; phylum Chordata; class Actinopteri; order Cichliformes; family Cichlidae; genus Rhamphochromis; species Rhamphochromis longiceps. The sequence goes on from NC_140562.1 coordinate 44,751,698, forward strand.
CATCTGCAGGTATCTGTGGAACTACTTGGCCTGTTTTGATCAACGCTTTGATTCTTTTGCATTTTGTGCCTGGTGCACCATCACCTTTAGGTTCAGGGTTGATGTTATAGCGACATTATTTCTGGACAGGATGTAAAATGTTGCTCTTCACCTCCTTGGCTGATGCTGCAATCTGTTGCATATGCAGTTCATGTACAAATGGACCTCAAAACATTATACAAATCTTTCAGGAGTTAAAGTTTTAAAAAAGCCACACCAAAATATGACCCATATGTGTGTCTGTATAATTGTGCTTTTTTTTTTTTTGCCTATTCTCTGCCAACTAGATGGAAAAAAACTGCTGCAAATCTTTCAATTAAAAGAAAAAAAAAGACAATAACATTATTAGGGTGTTGTGTCAGAAACGTATTTTATCTATTGATCACATGTTTTAGTAATATTTCGTTTTAGTAATAATTTGGTAACTTTGTGTCAGTTAATTAATAAAATTCAGTTTCAACTTTATTGTGCACACAGTTGGGCGTTGTGAGACAGTTGGAGACCCCCAGTGGGGAATTCAACTGGTGGTGAACTCTTTTGTTCTTATATCTCTCAGGAATGGAGGAAGAGGCAGGGAGCAATCTTTAGGTGACACTGTTAGAGCAGCTGTACATTTAGCTAGGTGACACATTTTGTGACAAACTGCACAGACACAGAACACAATGTGTTTAGTCAGAAGCTGGAGCTTCTTAAAAAGTCACTCACTACACGCTACTTAAAAAAAATGATGATAATAATGATAACAAATTAATTAAAAATGCTACTTTTCTCGTGTTCTGCTCTCCTGCAGCTACACAATGAAGGAGAATACTACTACCACAACTTTACATCTGCCTCATGAACACACCACACAGATGAGAAGGAAAGAAGGATGTTTGAAGGTGTAAGCAGGTTATGGGATTGTTTTCTTATTACTGAGAAAATAACTTCACTGAAAACAACAACCGGCTGCAGCACATGAAAAATGGCCCAGTTGACAGTAATATCTATGAACTAATAATCAGAATTAACTGCACATCTCCTGGACCCCAGCACACCTGATACTAGGGGCAAAAGGGGGAAGACCCCGTCTAATCGGCTGCAACAAGAATCTAAGTCCTGGCATATGTGGTATCAACAGAAACCTCTGAATCTCAGGTAAAAGCTTATATAAACCATTTTTACAACTACAACAAACAGTTAACAGTTAATAGAGTAGTTACGTCATTTTATGAAATGTTGGTAAACAAACACAAAGGAGCCTCGTTAGCACGGCTAACCAAACAAACAATACACGGATTAAAAGCTGAGAGCTCACAGATTCCAGAACGGCACGTTTCGTCACACTCTGACCAAAATTCACCAAACCAGCTGCGAAACAAACCACAATATTTTGGATGATTGTAAACATTAATGTAAAATCGGGTTAGCATTTTCATTCCTTCCATAACAAAGACATGTCCCACAATGCTTCAGAGCCGTTTCCCATTACAAATCACTATTTTCTTTCTGGTTAAGAACATTTGATTTGACCAGGGTGAGTGATTGGTGAAACTGACGTGAATGTGAGTCTATTTGCTCTAATGATTAAAAAGAGATGTCAATCATGCAAATTGGCCAATAGAAGCTGAAGTTACAGCCCCTCAGAATTTAAAGGGAAAAGGCTTGAATTACACACAGGAAAAAAAGATCCAGTGTGCCTGAGAATTCCTCAAAACATTAAAAAAACAAAAAAAACAAAACGAGCATTTTTAGGCATATAAATAAAGTTTGATCATTTCTGCTCTTCAGTACTTAAGGAATTTCAAATCACGTATGGTGCCAAAAATGTGCCAAATGGCAAAACGCCAGGATATCTATTCAATAAAAGTGCTGTAATTTTTCACTGTTTCACTTCAGAAGCATAAATCTTTGCGCAGATAATGTTCATATGTTGATTACTAGTTTTCTGGAGTTAAATGTGAATGTGAATATTTTCAAAGTGGTTATATGCAAAAAAATATCAAAAAATAAATTGGGCAAGGAAAAAAATCTACTTCTGTGTTCCAGCCTCAGTAACATTGACACAGTAACATCAGCTGTAATATTTGTATATTGTATGTAATATATAAACCCAGGTACTGGAGGGGTCGGGTGCATTTTTGTCCCCTTGTGGGACAATAAAGAAATTGAATTGAATTGAATTGTGTGCCGGGTGGCGGCCAGGAGCGGAGGCCCTGGTGGACTGACCCCCGGCTGCCAAGACTGGCAATAGGGACATGGAATGTCACCTCTCTGGTGGGGAAGGAGCCTGAGTTAGTGCGTGAGGTTGAGAGGTACCGGCTAGATATAGTCGGGCTCACCTCTACACATGGCTTGGGCTCTGGAACCAGTCTCCTGGAGAGGGGCTGGACTCTGTCTCAGTCTGGAGTTGCCCCTGGTGAGAGGCGGCGGGCTGGGGTGGGTATTCTAATATCCCCTCGGCTTGCTACCGGTACGTTGGGGTTTTTCCCGGTGGACGAGAGGGTTTGTTCCCTGCGCCTTAGGGTCGGGGAATGGGTCCTGACTGTCATCTGCGCTTATGCGCCGAGTGGCAGTTAAGAGTACCCAGCCTTCTTAGAGTCCCTGGGGGGGGGGGGGGTGCTGGAAGGTGCTCCACCTGGAGACTCTGTTGTCCTGCCGGGAGACTTCAATGCTCACGTGGGTAATGACAGCGAGACCTGTAGGGGCGTGATTGGGAGGAACGGCCTCCCTGATCTGAACCCGAGCGGTGCTTTGTTATTGGACTTCTGTGCTAATCACAGTTTGGCCATAACGAACACCTTGTTCGAACATAAGAGTGTCCATAAGTGCACGTGGCACCAGGACGCTCTAGGCCGTAGGTCGATGATCGATTTTGTAATCGTATCAGCAGACCTGCGACCATATGTTCTGGACACTCGGGTAAAGAGAGGGGCTGAGCTGTCAACTGATCACCACCTGGTGGTGAGTTGGATCAGGTGGCAGGGGAGGACGCTGGACAGACCTGGTGCACCTAAACGCGTAGTGAGGGTGTGCTGGGAACGTCTAGCAGAGGCCCCAGTCCGCGAGATCTTCAACGCACACCTCTGGCAGAGCTTCAACAGCATTCCGAGGGAGACTGGGGACATTGAGTCCGAATGGACAATGTTCAGCGTCTCCATTGCCGAAGCTGCTGCATTGAGCTGTGGCCGCAAGGTGGTTGGTGCCTGCCGTGGTGGTAATCCCCGAACCAAATGGTTGACACCAGAGGTGAAGGGAGCCACCAGGCTGAAGAAGGAGTCCTATCGGGCTTGGTTAGCCTGTGGGACTCCGGCGGCAGCCGACAGGTATCGACAGGCCAAGCGGAATGCGGCTCGGGCAGTGGCTGAAGCAAAAACTCGGGTGTGGGAGGAGTTTGGAGAGGCCATGGAAAAAGACTTTCGTACTGCCTCGAAGAGATTCTGGGAAACCGTCAGGCGTCTCAGGAGGGGAAAGCGGTGCTCTACCTGCACTGTGTATAGTGCTGGCGGAGCGCTGCTGACGTCGACTGAGAGAATTGTTAGGCGGTGGAAGGAATACTTCGAGGACCTCCTTAATCCCATTGACACGTCTTCCGAGGAGGAAGGAGAGTCTGGGGATGAGGGGAATGACCCGCCAATTTCCGGGGGCGAGGTCACTGAGGCAGTTAAACAACTCCTTGGTGGCAGAGCCCCTGGTGTTGATGAGGTCCGCCCCGAGTTCCTGAAGGCTCTGGACGTTGTAGGGCTGTCCTGGTTGACACGCCTCTGCAATGTTGCGTGGAGATCAGGGGCAGTACCTGTGGACTGGCAGACCGGGGTGGTGGTCACCATCTTTAAGAAGGGGGACCGGAGGGTGTGTTCCAACTACAGGGGGATCACACTCCCCAGCCTCCCTGGGAAAGTCTATGCCAGGGTGCTGGAAAGGAGAGTTCGTCCGTTAGTCGAACCTCGGATACAGGAGGAACAATGCGGTTTTCGTCCTGGTCGCGGAACACTGGACCAGCTCTTTATCCTCTCGAGGATACTTGAGGGTGCATGGGAGTTTGCCCAACCAGTCTACATGTGTTTTGTGGACTTGGAGAAGGCATTCGACCGTGTCCCTCGGGGTGTCCTGTGGGAGGTGTTGCGGGAATATGGGGTGTCTGGCCCATTGCTACGGGCCATTCGATCCCTATACAACCGTTGCAAGAGCTTGGTTCGCATTGCCGGCAATAAGTCGGACTCGTTCCTGGTGGGTGATGGGCTCCGCCAGGGCTGCCCTTTGTCTCCGGTTCTGTTCATAATTTTTATGGACAGGATTTCTAGGCGCAGCCAAGTGGCGGAGGGCTTTCGCTTTGGTGGCCTCAGAATCTCATCTCTGATTTTTGCGGTTCTGTTGGCCTCATCGGGTGAGGGCCTCCAGCTCGCACTGGAACGGTTCGCAGCCGAGTGTGAAGCAGCGGGAATGAGGATCAGCACCTCCAAATCTGAGGCCATGGTTCTCAGCCGGAAAAGGGTGGAGTGCCCACTCTGGGTCGGGGATGAGTTCCTGCCCCAAGTGGAGGAGTTCAAGTATCTCAGGGTCTTGTTCGCGAGTGATGGGAGAAGGGAGCCGGAGATCGACAGACGGATTGGGGCTGCAGCTGCAGTAATGCGGACGCTGCACCGGTCCATCGTGGTGAAGAGGGAGCTGAGTGTAAAAGCCAAGCTCTCAATTTACCGGTCGATCTACGTCCCTACCCTCACCTATGGCCACGAGCTGTGGGTAGTGACCGAAAGAACGAGATCGCGGATACAAGCGGCAGAAATGAGCTTCCTCCGAAGGGTGGCTGGCCTCTCCCTTAGAGATAGGGTGAGAAGTTCGGCCATCCGGGAGGGGCTCAGAGTAGAGCAGCTGCTGCTCCACATCGAAAGGAGCCAGCTGAGGTGGTTCGGGCATCTGACAAGGATGCCCCCTGGGCGCCTCCTGGGTGAGGTGTTCCAGGCATGTCCAACCGGAAGGAGGCCCCGTGGCAGACCCAGGACACGCTGGAGAGATTATATCTCTCGGCTGGCCTGGGAACGCCTTGGTGTCCCCCCGGATAAGCTGGAGGAGGTGGCTGGGGAGAGGGAGGTCTGGGCCTCTTTGCTTAGGCTGCTGCCCCCGCGGCCCGGCCTCGGATAAAGCGGATGAAGATGGATGGATGGATGGATGGATGGAGGCACTGGAGGGTGCTCCTCCTGGGGACTGGGAGACTTCAACGCTCACGTGGGCAATGACAGTGAGACCTGGAAGGGCGTGATTGGGAGGAACGGCCTGCAAACCACAGTTTGGCCATAACGAACACCATGTTCGAACATAAGAGTGTCCGTAAGTGCACATAGCACCAGGACGCTCTAGGCCGCAGGTCGATGATCGATTTTGTAATCGTATGACCAGACCTGAGGCCATATGTTTTGGACACTCGGGTAAAGAGAGGGGCTGAGCTGTCAACTGATCACCACCTGGTGGTGAGTTGGATCAGGTGGCGAGGGAGAACGCTGGACAGACCTGGTGCACCCAAACGTACAGTGAAGGTATGCTGGGAACGTCTAGCAGAGGCCTCGGTCCACGAGATCTTCAACGCACACCTCCGGCAGAGCTTCAACAGCATTCCGAGGGAGACTGGGGACATTGAGTCCGAATGGACCATGTTCAGCACCTCCATTGCCAAAGCCGCTGCACAGAGCTGCGGCCGCAAGGTAGTTGGTGGCTGCCGTGGTGGTAACCCCCGAACCAAATGGTTGACACCAGAGGTGAAGGGAGCCACCAAGCTGAAGGAGGAGTCCCACCGGTCTTGGTTAGCCTCAGGCCAAGCAGAATGCTGTGTGGGTGGTGGCGGAAGCAAAAGCTCTGGTGTGGGAGGAGTTCGGAGAGGCCATGGAAAAAGACTTTTGTACTGCCTCGAAGAGATTCTGGCAAACCATCAGGCGATTCAGGAGGGGAAAGCGGTGCTCTACCTGCACTGTGTTTAGTGCGGTGGAGCGCTGCTGACTTCAACTGAGAAAATCGTCAATTATTTACAAGTCAGTAATCAGAATTTGACATTATATAGTCCATACATATTTAACTATCTACAAGTTTACACTCATTTACAATATACACATAAAACAATTTAAGCTCATAAACCAAAACAACCACAAACTACAGTTTTACATAAACTAAGCACCCTGTGGTTAACACCCACTAAATCTCTGAGCTCTGTGGAAATAATCTCACAAAGCTCCGGTATGTCTGATGCCATTTGAGATGAAAAATAATAATTTTACAATCTTCTGGAAGTTTTACCACCACACATTACTTGAGTGACTGCAGGTGATCATGGAGGCAGATGTAGTTCAGAGGACAAAGCATGACAACTCTGGTGCTGTGGTCACAGGTGCAGGTAATTAAAGAAACTTTACAGTGTAAAGTTTACACTGTCTAAAGTTTACAGCTGCTGGGCTGTGCCAACACAGGCAGCCTTACACAGGCCCTTGATGGTATACGCTGGCACATGTTGCTGCAGACATGTCAGGCTAAAGACGCCACAAATGATCCTGTGATAACCAAAGCAGTTAGTTACAAAGCAAAACAGATTTATTTTATCCCAAAAAGTTGATTCTGTTCATCTGGACGTTTTCAGTGCGAGAAATGTTTCGTCACTCATCCAAGTGACTTCTTCAGTCTCAGCTGACTGCAGGTTTCCAGTCTTATAAACAGGACATTTGCACAATGACTGAAACCAGCCCACTGAATGAACAATGGGCTGTGAGTTCAGTTCCTTGGTCATTAATATGCAAATTGATTTATTTTATGTTCAGTTTTGGGGGAAAAGTTTCAGTACACATTTTCTGGCGCTTTCTTCAAACTGGCATCAGCACCACAGTCTGACTAAATAAAGCGACGGTGAAACTCACTGCAGCTCAGTAGAATGGTTTTGGTTGGCACAAATGGACAGGCCCTACCTGTCAGCTCCCAGCGGGGCTGTGCTGGGCAGAATGGGAGCCAGTGCTGTACTGATTATCAGTTGCTGTTTAATTTAAAAATATTCTCTTTCATGAAGCCGAAAACAAAGACGTGAAAAGAGAAGGAGATTCCCAGTCCACCATGGAGCTGTTAGACACATATATGAAAACAGCGTCCTGTATTTAGGTCATTTTCCCTGCAATAACTCACTCAGAAATATTAAAATTAAAAGAAAAAAATAGGTAAGCCTTTAATGACAGATGGCAAATGTCCAGAAAGGTTGAGTACAAACAAGAACTAAACTAGACAAAAATAAAAGGAGAGCAACAAAACTCTGCACCCAGTGCTGATTGGATACAGGTGAAACCAGTTCCACGCAGGGGAAACTAATAAGGGTGCGGTAGGTGATCAAACAGGAGGGAAACTGAGAGAAGCCAAAACACCAGTGTTTTAAGGGTGTATTAAGGCATGAAGTTATTTATCTTATTATTATTCCTCCTGTCTGTGACCCTGGAGTCACTCTCAGTACATCACATTGAAGGACGCATCAATTCCTGAAATACACCTGAGGCGTGGAGATGAGGAGGACGCACAGGTGTACCCTTTGCAGAAGTGTTTTTAACTTTTTAAAACGAAGCTGTGGCACACAGCTGGAATATAAATATTATATATTATATAATATTTGTTTAGGTATTTAAGATGAAAAGCTGTGTGCTGAAACTTTCTGGCCTTCAGTGTTTCCATGCGCGTGCCGCTTACTGTGAAAACAATTAAAAATAGCCATGAGTCATGGAAACACCTAAAATCACAGAGCAGTAGTTGGGCCATAACACAACAATTTATGATGCAAGTGTGTCATACAGAGTATTTAATTTAATTGTTTTAAAATGCGCTCCAGAATGAGGATGGGTCATTTACTTAAAACTCGTCGGTTCACATCTCCACAATGACCAAAAATGAGGTGAGGCTCAGTCATTAGGCAAGGAGTATAAGACAACATTTATTTAAAGATCCTAAAATCATCTTTAAATAACTGAATTTGAAAAAGTCAAGGACGTAGAGAGTGAAAACGAAAGTATTACTTAGGAGCTTGGAAAGAAAAGCGTCTGGACTTCTTTAAGTTGCTTGAAGATGTTTCACCTCTCATCCAAGAAGCTGAGGTGAAACGCTTTTCTTTCCAAGTTCCTTAGACTACGATGACCTGGATGACTGAGAACCTTCACAGACGAGAGTATTACTTATTAGCAAAAACCCCATTTAAAAAAAACCCACTAATTTTTAGGTCAACATTTATGCACCTCTTTGTTTTCCAACACAAAGCACAGAGACGTTGACCTGTATTTGAATGTGATCTAACAGTTCCTTCACACTCTAATAACTCATCTGTAGTTCGTTGTAAAGGAAAAGGAAATCGACTGGAATTTAAATAGTGAACTGTTTGAACTTACCATTCAGACTACAAGCCACATTAAAACACACATTTATACACTGAGTCTGTACACGTGAAGCACTCACATCCACGGCCAATTTACAGCTACCTGTGGGTGACAGATGGAGACCCTGGAAGAAACCAACAGTCACAGGAACAACATGGAAACTCCCCACACAGGCACCAGCCAACCAGAAAATTTGAGCCAAAGGATTTGTAGTTGTAGATGCGTTGAACTCCCTAAATGCTTTGTGTTTAAGTATCGTAACATGTGTTTTGTCTCTTAGTTATATCAGTGACCACGAGAAAAATGAAGAAGAACCAAAAGTAGATTTAAATTGGAGAATAATGTTTGATGAGTTTGATGGTGAAGTGGAGCGTGAGAAGTTCTTTCATATTGCTGTGGGATCAGCACTAACCTGGGCATCATATGGACAACCCTCAGCTAACTTATAACCTTTGGGTGTAAAAGGATGCATGCCTACTGGAAGCCTTATGAAAACGTTCCTTTGGAGTTGGTATGCTGAGCTACAAGGAGACCCTGGGATACAGATGGAATTTAGTGGAGCAGGTAGACTCCCTTTCATTCTTTGGAATACCCTTCTTATCCTGCTACCACCATGACCTTGCAGACTCTCTGGACAAGCAGAAGACAATTGATGTTGATGAGGCAGCTGCCGCCCATAAAAGTCCACCTACTCACATTTCAGTGATCTGTTCATAGCTCGAATCTTGATGTCCACAAAGTACACGTTTGCATAACAGCACTGAGCTGTAGTCACTGTGCCACACTCACTAAATTAGTATGCATGTGGTGGTGTGAGCTAAGACTCAAAGGGATGCTAGCGACTGGTAAATAAAACACGAAAAGCTATCATAACAACGTGTGAAGGGTGTTGATGAAAATATTCAGACTTTGATGAATACATTTTTGGAAAGTCATTACAATGTTGAGTTCATTAAATCAGTTGTAAAACCTGTTTGTCTAACTTTATAGCACAACAAATTGGTTTTCAACATGTTTTTCTTTGGTTTTTTGGGGGTTTTTTTCCAGTTATTGTGGAAATTAGTGTCACGGCTGTCACTAGCGTCCCCTGTTACACAATAGAACAGTGGAGCTGGGACGCAACGAGAAGGTCTTTAATCTAATTCTTTCTTTGACCATGACAGCTGTTTATTTACCTCAGTCAGAATACCAATGCTGTTTGTCACCAACGGCAGATAAAGGCTCAAATCATTGACAAACATCAGGAGAAGCATCTTGGATTTGACACCATATAACTAAAGGGACCGATAACGTGTTCGGCTTTTTCTTAAGGAAGTACCGGAGAAAGGCTGTCGTTTAAATGATTTCATTTACTTCAGCTGTTGAAATTACAAGTTTACAGCACCGGACCTCCATGTAAAATCAGCCGTCTGCTTTCACACAAATGATGACCCTCAGAGCAGACCGTCCAGTTTTATACCCCAACAGTCACAATAAAACGTGTTTTTATCTCCTTCCGGAAGCATCGTGGCGGTCCCGCTGTCTCCCTGCTGGATCTTCTCCTCTCTCCGTTCATGTCCAACCTCGCCTCGTATCTGCTCCTTTCCTGGTGTAACAGATGACACACCTCCCTGCCTAGCCTTGATTATTAATATTATCTCACTGATTCTATTTACTATCTAAGTTTGGGACTTTCAGTTCGGACTCCGCTGGCCCAGAAAGTATCCTCCTGACTGTTAACCAGTTATGTAAGCATGTTGCAAACCCTCTGCTTTCTACATGTCAGTCAATAATTCAATTCAGTCATAGAAGCTTGTCAATGAAGCTTTGACCCTCAAAACACGGAGCTCCAACTCTTTGATGAGCACATCGCAATGTTTATATAAAACTCATAAAAAAACAGCTATTTATAATCATTTTATTCCTAACACCAGCAAAGCTAATGATGGGGTATTAATTAGCTGCACTGTAAATGAAGATGCTGCCTCTTTAAACTTCAGAAATGCAGACTTGGCTTACTGGAGGCCTAAATGGTGCTTACTCCATATTAGCATTGCAACAGCCTGAATGCAAGCTTGTTTAGTTAAAACATTACCAACAGTGCCGGAGGTCCACATTTAATTAAGCCCGGTAATAAATTATCAAAGCTTTCATCTGTGAATGTCTCCACCTCTGGGGATGGGGAGGATTTCTGCTCGACGCACCTTTAAAGTTATGTGCCGCATAGCGCTTCTCAACCTTTTCTGCACACCTGCAGTATTTTGTAATCACTCCACACTAAGCTAGCTCACACTAAGCTTTCGCCTGAGATGCTGCAGAGATGGAGAAAGTGCTCAAATGTTTTCATTGTTGGCCATTGTTCATCTGAATGTTTTCATGGCGTTTGAATGTTAAGCTTTAAAAAAAAGAAGAAGAGAGAGACTGAAGGGGGCATTTTTAGAAGCCAAATCTGGGCTGCAAGCATATCCAGTGTAATTCTTTATGGTCGAGCTCTTAATTGAGCAGAGAAGATGGTTGGGGCCAGATTATTCATTTAAGTGAACTGGCCCGAATTCTCAACTAGCCTGAAAAGCCCTCTCTGGGTTGGGCAATGGAGGCAAGCGGAGAGGCAGCGCTGCTGGACGTGGTAGCAGCGCTACTGTGAGGTAACAGAAGGCAAGGACCAACACAGTGGGGGGGCATGCACTCCGGGGCTGATGGGAAATACTGCTGCCTTAATATGCAATGCAGGACTAGATCCACCCTGGGCTTGCTGATCCTCTAGTGCCATTTTTGTGCCAGTGGTCAGACACACTAGAATAACAAAGCATACAAAGCAAAAGAGCAAAAGACAGAAAGTGAGGCACAGGCATGGAAGGCTGGAGTGAGGTGGGGACAGAAAGAGGTAGAGAAAAAGGCAGGTAGTAACAAAAGTGGAAAACACAGCAGACTACCAGTGAGATAAAGGTCAAAAAGACAGAAAACAAGAATAAAAACTTATAAAAGTACGTGTCTGTGTGACAGTGTGAGAGGGCTGTTTTGACTCGGGGGAAGGCGGAGGGAATGATAAAACAGACGGCAGACACAGGGAGAGATGAAAGCCGGTGCAGACCTTGAGCTTTCATTCGTCTCTCTGATGGTACTCTGGCGCTGTTGGAGCCTCTGGATGTCGCACAAAAATGTGCTTCAGCTTTGCACAGCCTTTCTTCTGCTTGGAGTGGAAGGCCCTCAAAACGAGACATAGTTAAAATGAGCTGGTGAGTCAGCACAACTGAGCAGTCTCTTCAAAACATGCTGCACCACCACCTGCAGAAACAAACTTTTCCTCTGTCTTTTTAAGGTTGAACCGGGGAGTGTGAAGCAGCAGACTACAAAAGATGTCGTTTTTATTCTTAATCTGAAAGAGTGCTCGGATTTTAGGCAGAAGAAGATAGAATCTGCTTTATTTCTGGAGATCATCCCTTTTAAAGTGGCAAGTGTTTCCAAAGAAGATTTCACCAGATCTTGGTCTAATACATGAAAACAACAGATACAACTAAAGACTTACTATTGTTGCAGATACATATTTGAAACAGCAATAGAGATCATTTCAAAACTCCCTGAAAAGCCTTCAGTTAATCCAAAATGCTGCAGCAAGAGAACTGACAGGGACTAGAAAGAGAGAGCGGATTCTCTTCATTGGTCCTTCTGCTTACATATAAGGTGTTGAATATTTAAGGTTGCATTTTATTTTAGAGACATATCACTTCATTAGCGCACTTCATCCTCAGACTGCTGGCTTACCTGAGGTTCCTGGGATATTTAAATGTAAAATGGAGGGACAGTCTTCAGCTTCCTGGCTGAATCCTTCCTTCCAGGCCAGCTGCTGGGGTTCCCGTGATGCACATTTCTTCTCTCCTCACCTTTTTTGTTCCGTCTTCCTGCTCTCACTGTCATGCAAGAGGAGCTCATCTGACCCAGCCTTTTGAAATTATTGGTGATTTCTTTGTGTGTAATATGTCGAGATGTCTCGTCTTCCCTTCCTGTGTGTCGCCAGCTCGTCATCTCTCTCTCTGTCGTGTTCCCTCGCTCCCTCTCTCATCTGCCCTTCCTCCTGTGTCAAGCTCATGTGTAAGTCTCCGTCTCAGTGTTTCCTGTTTTATTTTGATAGTCTCGTGTTTCCATGTTCAGTGTGTTTAGTTTTGCTTCCCCTGTGGCATCGTGTTCATTTGTTTTCAGCTGTGTTCCTCATGTGTTTCCATTTCTCTCATTGCCCTTCTGTGTATTTAAGCCCTCTGTCTCCCCTTGTTCATTGTCAGGTCGTCTGGTCGTCTTCCCCCGTGTTCCCGGCCCCTAGTTTTTTTCCATGGCCCCTGTGCTTTGCTCTCAGTTTAGTTTAATCTCAGTTTAGATTAGCTGTCAGTTTTGGTTTCTCTTATTTTGTAAATTCATGTTTCACCTTAATAATAGTCTCATCTTTTAATGGATTGGATTTATATAGTGCTTTTCAAGGCACCCAAAGCGCTTTACAGTGCCACTATTCATTCACTCTCGCATTCACACACTGGTGGAGGCAAGCTACGGTTGTAGCCACAGCTGCCCTGGGGCAGACTGACAGAAGCGAGGCTGCCATATCGCGCCATCGGCCCCTCTGGCCAACACCAGTAGGCGGTAGGGTAGGGTAAAGTGTCTTGCCCAAGGACACAACGACCAGGACAGGGAGCCCGGGGATCGAACCGGCGACCTTCCGGTTACAGATGAGCTTCCCAATCCCCTGAGCCACGATCGCCCCCTGATACATATTTCAAATAACTGTGGTTATTTGAAATATGATTTCCTTTTCACTTGTAAACAATTGAGCCCAAACCCAAGATTTCAACCCTCTGAGGTGTAACTTATCCTTATTTAGAGTATATTTTGGAGAAGGACATAAGTGATTTTTTTGGGGGGGGAAATGTGAACAGTTTTTGATCTCATCCAAATTGTCTGATTATTTTCTTTTTTCTGTAATTGCAAAGACTTTGGAATACAATGCACTAAATACAAAAATGATTATTCTGATTGCTTTTGGGTTAAACTTAGTGGGGCTGTGGAATTCGGGTCGTCATCATCAATACTACTTAAACCTTCGAGGGTTAAAGGGTCCTGAACCAAAGTCCATAAAGGTTTCTCACTTTAACTTCAAACTTCCACTACAGGTTTCCGCACTACACAGTGGGTGTTCTATTCATAACGAAAGCTCTTTTATAACTGCAGCTACATTTGAATGCACTCCCGGATCCATTTGCATCTACGATTTGAGTTTATACAAAGCAATTAAGAAGACGCCGTTGTCTAAACTCTTTGTATACGAATGCCAGATCAGCTTGTATATAGCTTGACAGGTCTGGAGCGCCTATAATTACAGTTGCTGAGCTGTGATTGGAGATGTGATGTTTGTGTGGTTTAGAGCGGAGTCAATTAACTGGTATCACCTGCGTGCTTACAAAGCCAGATGCCCTCCTTTAAAGTCTCGCTAATAATTAAAACATATCTCTGCATGTGATACATAGTGAGGACAGCCTACTAAATCAAAGCCACAGTCTATTAAAAGTGTAATCAGGCACAGCATGGTGGGACTGCAGGCCTAGTTTGACCCCATCAAGACTTAATGAGGTCCGCCGAGTCGTTAACCTGCACATTTAAATAACATGCATCAATATTAATAGGTTATTAATGACTCAAAGCAATTATGTATACAGCGGACTGGGCAGAGAGCTGAGCAGAGACAGTAAGAGCAGAAGAGAGAGAGACAGTAATACTTTTAAGAGCATTGGGACGTGTGTGTGTGTGTGTGTGTGTGTGTGTGTGTGTGCGTGCGTGCGTGCGTGTGTGTGTGTGCGCGCGTGTGTGTGTGTGTGTGTGTGTGTGTGTGTGTGTGTGTGTGTGTGTGTGTGTGTGTGTGTGTGTGTGTGTGTGTGTGGTTATCAGTGGTGATGTATTGTAAACTCTCAAATAAAAGCCAGTGTTCAAATATTGGAGTTTCGAAATCATTGAGTCAGCAGGAAAGACCACAAAGGTTTTTATTAGAATGCACGTATGCTCTGGGTCCTACAACACCACTGCTTCTGTTGGCCTGCCTCTCTCACTGGGTCCTAGTTCTTGGTTGCTTCTGCCTCATCAATGGGTTGCCCTTCCCTTGCTTGGGCATTTAGTTTATCCCAAGAAGTCTTGCTTGGCCACATTGAAGGCGCCTGATTCTCCGACCTGCGAAATGTTTTCGTCAGGTTTAGTTTTAACATGTTCACTTTATTGTTTTGGGGGTTTTGGAGGTGGAGGGTGTTGTTTCAGGTATTTCTGCTTGTTCGTTACCACAGTTAGATTTCGGCTAGGACAGGGGTGGGCAAACTTTTTGATTCGTGGGCCACATTGAGTTCTAACATTTGACAAAGGGGCCGGAACAGGAGCAGATAGATGGCATGCTTTGAAAACATCACCTCATTGGGGGAAAAATACACATCTTGGGATTTGGAGAAAACATGTGCTTTAATTTCCAAATGAAGAAAAGTATTACAATAAAATCTCTGACTTCGAAATGAGTCTTTAAGCACTGAAAATCAAATAAATGACCATTTTATTTTAGAGCACTGAAAGTTCTGTTATCCTTCAGCATATCACCATCACTCTCCTGATGCAGATGTACTTGTCCTGTTCCTTTTATTCAGTTTGTTTCCCCGGTGCCAAAAGTCAACAACGACAAGTGCAAGGACGAAACGGTTGCAGCAAGTCAGTCTGTGAAGCGTTATCTGCGCGCACTGTTTATTTTAACAACTTGCCTATCACGTAGACACACACATTTTAATGGGAGCAGTGTTGTTGTTCTCCTTTTTTAGCCAGCGCATCAAAGTCTGGAGTTTTGTTGTGGAGGTTCTCAGGATGGGTCTGAGGTGTAGGTCTGTTAACTTGGATCTGTGGCTGGCTTTGTTGATGTTCATGACGCTGAAGGTCTGTTCACACATGAAGGTAGAGCCGAACAAAGCCAACATCATCTGTGCTTTTCGCCTTAGATTTGGAAACGCGGCATCATTGAGTGAAGCATAGAAGTCATTTAGTTTCAGAGAGCTGAACTTCTCTTTTAAGGCAGGGTCGGACTGAAGGTCGATCAGTTCGAGCTGAAGCTCCTCTGGAGCTGTTTTGGGGTCTTGTGACAGAGGAAAGGCCACCAATTGAAGTGACTTTTCAATTTTATCGAAATCCAAAAACCGACGGCAGAATTCTCCGTGCAGTGCATCCAGTGACTCACTGTATTTCTTTACTTTTGCTCCGGCCTCTTTCAGCGTGGCTAGTGTAGGAAAATGAGTGAATGACTTGTTCAAAATCTGCCTGGAGAATAAAGCCAGCTTGGATTTGAAGGCTTTCACATTTGTGTACATGTCATGCACAAGCTGCTCCTTCCCCTGCAGTTTCACGTTGAGCTCATTCAAGTGTGAAAATACGTCCGTAGCAAACGCAAAGTCACACATCCAGCTCTTGTTGCTCAGCTCAGGAAATTCATCTTCCCCTGCCGCTCCAAAAACACGCCAATCTCCTCTTTGAGCTCCCACACCCTCCCATGTTTTCGATGGCAGCAGACACCCGTTCAAACAAGTCCTCTCCCCGTGTTTGTCCTTTCAGAGACTCCATTGTCAAAAACTCCTCCGTTATTTCAAAAGTTTTGTTGATTCCTCGGATAAAAATGAGGAGCTGAGCAGTGTCTTTGACATCGTTGCTTTCATCCAGTGCTAAAGAATAAAAACTTCGCCTTTTTGTTTAATCTGCTGGTGATGTCTTCATCTATTAGTTCTACACGGCGAGTCACTGTCCGCCGTGATAAACTGATTTTCTCAAATTTGTCTCCGGGCACAAAATACCTGCTGTCTCTACCATACATTCTTTTAAAAATGGTAAATGGCCTGCATTTGTATAGCGCTTCAGAAACATCAGAATTGCAGGGAAAATAAAACATTAACACGGTTAATTTATTAAATTTTTTCAAGTTTGGCGGGCCGAATCAAAACGTTTAACCGTGGCCGTAGTTTGCCCATGCCTGCACAACAGTATTGACATTATTGCACGCAGCCAGATCAATTCCTTTCTCTTATTTCACAGCTATAGCTTGATTCTTTATCTTCACTTTTCATATTACCACAGTAATATATTACATGCATGTTTTGAAAATCTCCTCGGTTGTACATGAAATTATTTTTAACCATGTAAAACAAATAAATGAATTTCTTTTTCCTTTCAACTCTCTTATCCATGAAATTGTGATTTATATTTATAACCAACAAGATAATAGATTTTTGAATTATCCTTCAAGTTTTGTTTTTTTTTTTAGATCATTTCGAACCAAAATCCAAGTTTGCTAAAAACAAATTCTAACTATCTAAATTCTATGTTTCTTTTCAAAATAAAAGAGTGGAAATACATTTATACAGATATAAAGAAAGCGAGAAAGAATAACAACAAAAGCAGTTTTCTCTACTGGGTTACAACTGTGATGGGATGCTACCTATGCAAGTCTGGCCCTGAAATTTCCTCCCTACTAAATATATAACACTCAACCGTTAGTCGTATTGTAACAAAATTGGAAATGAGGCAACTTACCCATGAAGTTGTAGGCCACGTATAATCGCATAGCTCAGGCCCTTTAGTGCCAGTGGGGAAAAAAAACTCTTCATGCTTCAGCATTCCAAGACATTATGATTAATTTCATGTTTCCATCTTTGTGGGAAGAGTTTGGGGATGGCTCCTTCCTGCTCCAACAAGACTGTGCAGCGCTGTACAAAATGTGGAAGAACTTGACTGGCCTGCACAGAGTCCTGACCTCAGGAGACAGCACCTTCTCGTACAACACCAGACTTCACAAATGCGCTTCTGGAAGAATTGTCAAAAATTTTCATAAACCCTGTGGAAAGCCTTCCCAGAAGAGTTGAAGCTGTTATAGCTGCATATTGTGGGCCGGTATCATATCAAATACTATGGATTTAGAATGTGATGGTATCATATCAAATACATTCAACAAAAATATAAACGCAACACCTTTGTTACTGCTCCCATTCCCCATGGGATGGACGTAGAGACCTAAAATTCATTCCAGATACACAATATAACCATCCCTCCCAAACAGTGGTCACAAATCAGTCCAAATGTGTGGTAGTGGGCACATCTGCTATATTGAGATAATCCATCCCACCTCACAGGTGTGCCACATCAGGATGCTGATCTGACATCATGAGTAGTGCACAGGTGTACCTCAGACTGCCCACAACAAAAGGCCACCCTGGAATGTGCAGTTTTTTGCGCTATTGGGGGTCTGGGGACCCAGAACCGGTCAGTATCTGGTGTGACCACCATTTGCCTCATGCAGTGCAACACATCGTCGCATGGAGTCTATCAGATTGTCAATTGTGGCCTGTGGAATGTTGGTCCACTCCACTTCAATGGTTGTGCGAGGTTGTTGGATATTCGTGGGAACTGGTACACGCTGTCGTATACGCCGGTCAAGCACATCCCGAACATGCTCAATGGGTGACATGTCCGGTGAGTATGCTGGCCATGCAAGAACTGGGACATTCTCAGCTGCCATCTGCCCTGAACAATGTGAACCATGATTCATCCGTGAAGCGCACACCTCTCCAACGTGCCAGACGCCATCGAATGTGAGCATTTGCCCACACAAGTCTGTTACGGCGACGAGCTGGAGTCAGGTCAAGACCCCGATGAGGACGACGGGCATGCAGTTGAGCGTCCCTGAGACGGTTTCTGACAGTTTGTGCAGAAATTGTTTGGTTGTGCAAACCAATTGTTCCAGCAGCTGTCTGGGTGGCTGGTCCCAGACGATCTTGGAGGTGAACCTGCTGGATGTGGAGGTCCTGGGCTGGTGTGGTTACACGAGGTCTGCGGTTGTGAGGCCGGTTGGATGTGCTGCCATATTCTCTGAAACGCCTGTGGAGACGGCTTATGGTTGAGAAATGAACATTCAATGCACGGGCGACAGATCTGGTTGACATTCCTGCTGTCAGCATGCCAATTGCACGCTCCCTCATTGCTTGTGGCATCTGTGGCATTTTGCTGTGAGACAAAACTGCACATTCCAGGGTGGCCTTTTGTTGTGGGCAGTCTGAGGTACACCTGTGCACTACTCATGATGTCAGATCAGCATCCTGATGTGGCACACCTGTGAGGTGGGATGGATTATCTCAATATAGCAGATGTGCCCACTACCACACATTTGGACTGATTTGTGACCACTGTTTGGGAGGGATGGTTATATTGTGTATCTGGAATGAATTTTAGGTCTCTACGTCCATCCCATGGGAAATGGGAGCAGTAACAATGGTGTTGCGTTTATATTTTTGTTGAGTGTACTAAGAATGTGATGGGACAGACGAGCGAATACTCTTGGTAATATAGTGTATTTTATGTTATTCGTAGTGAATTATTCACTTAATTTAAATGTAACTGTGTTACTTTTCCTTCTCTACTATGACCACAAATTCACAAAATATAATAACTGTGACACACCACTGCCACACTTCCTGTCTCCTGCACCCCACTCGAATGCTGTGACTGCTTCTCATCCCTTTGACAGCTGCCAGACTGTGGCAGGCTTCACTCCAGTTTACTCTTTCTAACTCTCCTTTGCCCACACATTTCAGATATTTTAATGTCTATGAAAGACGTTTCATTCCCCCAGAATGACCAAACTCTAGTTAGATGTGCTACTTCAGTTAATACCACGGCTTTTCATGATTAGCCTTTATTTCCTGGCTAAAGATGAAAGCAGTCAGAGTGACTTCAGTGACTTTTTAATGAAAACCACATCAGTGACTCAGATGTGTTAACTGCAGATTTAGATTACTTCAGGAACTCTCGGGTGTACAGGTGCAGTCATTCCAAACTCAATAATAACCACGTTCTGCTTTATTGCACTTTATGTCAGGAGACGTATTGGTTACTTATTAACTTCATGATCTTCTATTTCCTCTAAACATCTCTACATGCTTTGAAACTGTAAACTTTTAGTATCATACCATTCCACAGATTTAACCTATAACTGTACTTAACCCGTTTAGCACTCACGTCTCAACATCCCCAGAGCCACTCAGTAAAAGCTCAACCACTCAACAAGACGTGGGCTTTTTAAATACAAGGTATATTTAAAAAAAAAAAAAAAAAAGAAGAGGAAAATAAACTTTTGAAATCTCTGATTGTTTGGGTTCAGGAGAAAATGTTTGTTATGATGACAAAATCTGGTATTTCCATTTGTGAGTGTATTTTATTAGGATTCAACACATGAGCATCATCCGTCAATACCTATTAAGCAATTTTCTAATCCAACAAACATTATTTATAAAATAATAGCTCCCCCACTATAAGACAAACCCCCAATCTTGGACACTAAGTACAAGTGACGTTTAAGAGAATTTTTAACTGCAGCTGACTTTGTTTTTATCGACAGTGAGATTGAAAATCTCCAGTAAAAGTGTTTTGCTGACGGAAACTGTAATTTTGAGAATAAATGACAGCCTTTTGGCAGCATCTTAGCGAGCACAGTTGTTATTGAACCTGTTATAAGGATTCTCAGCTGCTGTTCCAACACAAATTTCGTACTGCAATACCAAATTTGCTCCAACAGAAATGAAGCAGAACAACTATCAGTCACGCCTTTCAGTCACAGTTGTACACGGCAGCCTCTTCATTGAACGTGCCACACTCTGCAGCTTTCAAGCTGAAACTTGAATCAACAAATATGTAGTCTATGAAAACTGTGGAGGTTGTAATCAGTCTTTACCAGCATAAACTTTCTTCTAAAATAAAGGACGTAGTGGACGTAAACACGGTTTTTCAAACTTAAAACCAAACTTTTCTGGTGTTACTTCATTACCTTTTCTCTGGTCTGTTTGAGAGTTGCCATATTTCTGAAAATCTATAACACAGCACGCATTGAGCGGAGCTTACTGATGTGCTTTAGGAGTTCCTGGACAGCAGCGGAGCTCTGTAGCTCAGACCAATACCCTAAATTGGTAGTAGATTGTATTTTGCTCTTCGTGGAATTGGTTTGCCACAGTGAAAATACAGAACGCCGAACAAAAAGGCAAACGCAGAGGAAATGTTGAGCCATCATTAAATGAAATGGTGTTGAGTGAAAACAGCTGGGGGATCAGCGAGCGTCTATAAAAGGCTCGTCTCTTATAGCAGGTGTGGTTCTGTCTGCAGCTACTGTTTCAGAATTTGCTGATTCTGACGGCATCGCTGGATACACTGAGTGGTGTAGTTATATACACACATGAGTGGGGGGCAAACAGCAGTCAGCCCATTCACACGCAGGCCTTTCTCAGAAATGTTTATGCTAGCAGCAGTGAAAGCAGCCCATCTACTGGTCGTGTGCGTGCAGAGGTGAGTGACAGGGTTCAGATTAGCCTCACCCCACGAGGATCACGGCAGGGTGACACTTTTCACACGAGGTAGAAAGCAGCACAAAAATCCCAAAAGCTGGTTCTAAGAGAAGACTTAATCCTTTTATGTGAGCCCTCTTTTCATGTTGCGGGGGACAGATGTGTGCGCGAACACTCACTGTAAGCAAATGTTTATTTACAGGTTGCAAATCTGCAGCATCAAAGCTTAAAGATCTGAAAGTCCAAGAGAATAAATGTGAGTGTTACTTTATTTATATTACAGCACAGCTTCAACAGCTTCAAGCTGGAGTTACAAAGTGCTTCATAAACTAAAGGAACAACAGCAATATAATGTAAGACAGACAATAAAATTGGACACGTGCATAAAACCAATACCAACAAGTCTGACAGCAAAAGCAGCAGAGGGCTGACATACAAGGAGGAGACACTGTTTAATCAACTGCACCAGAGGATGAAACAACAGCAAACACCTCCAGACTGACACACCGAGCCAAAACCCTGCGCTATGTGCTCCAAACAGATACTGTGTCTTTGTGACGAGGTCGACGACGTGATGGGGAAAGGCACTCAAATAAAATAAGCACTTATAAAGTCTGGAGTTTTAAATCATTACTTCAGATGATTTATCACTAAACAAGAAATGACCGACAGTGGGCAAAATGAAGATAAAACCAGGGCAACGCACGAAAAATAAAAGAAACAGCAGCACAATCTGGGGTCACAGTGCCATGTTGTGATTATGAAGTACGTCATCAGCTGCTCTCACAAAGACAACAAGCCTTTGACTGAAGGAACAAGATACAGGTGGAAGTTTCATGTCAATGCTGTGGCAGGCAGGATGAGGAGCCAAGTGCTGGACTCAAAAACAAAGGAATGAACTAAGAGAGGCAGCTTTATTTTGCTGTTCAAAAACTCAAATGCTAAATGCCAGAAAACTAAACTAGAAACAAGCAACTAAAATTAGGAACCTGGGAAAGTAGAACTAGGTATTACAAGGCACACGGCAGAAACAAGACGGAGGACTTAAATACACAGAGGATGGGAAACGGGAGGGAACACGGCTGGAAGTAATCAGACAAAGTGAGACAGGGAGGAAGCAAAACTGAATACGCTGAACACAGGATACCGAACTATCAAAATAAAACAGGAAATACACAGGCGGACTCAAGACACGTGAGCTTAACACAGTGACCGGGGTCAACGTGAATAACCACGGAGACGGAACTTGGCGTGCACGAGAGACGAGACAGGCTCCACATGGAGGCACAAAGAGGGAAACAGACTAAAAGAAACAAGAAAGTCAAACTAGAAATAAAAATGACTAAACTAAGAAAAACAAGGAAACTAAAACCATGAATAAGATGAAATCACGGTGTAATTTAAACCTGAACATGAGCCATGACAGAAAGTATCTGGATCTGTGCTCAATGATCCAGGTAAGGAAAGCTCAGAAAAGGCACAAGTAATACATCAGGGAACTCAAACAACCACACGGAAGAGACATGGAAAGCTGACCAGGACTCTGTAGGCCACTCCTTCAGTGATGATGTGCATCCTGGCTGGTTTGAGCAGGAAGTCAAGGAGGAAATTTACGTGAAAAGGGAGCATCTACTGCTGAATCGAGGAGGAGGTCTAAGGGTGCATCTGTCACCATCTTACAATGCTGTGATTGCAGCCGTTCCCCAACTCTCTGTGAATGTTACTCATGGCCATTGATCAACGGACATGACAGTTTGCATATCAATGATCATGAAACTAACATCTTGGCTTTTTTTAGGCAGTGAAACTAGTTTCATCATTATGGAGCTGTGCTCTTTATGAGGAAACCTGCAGTCCGCTGAGACTGTTTCCTCCACTGAAAACACTGCATCAGTGAACAGAAGCAACTTTCCTGGGCAGGTGAAACTAACTACAAACAGGTGAGGCAGTCACAAAGGACAAAGTAAAACAGTCGTGAAAAAAAAAAAAAAATGAAACAAACACTAACACAGAAATCACAGAAGACGTGATATCAGAGAGAGTGGAAGCGGCCCTGACAGAAAGATGAGAGCGGGAGGAACAGACAGCAGGACTATCGTGGTCCCGGCACTCCCTCGTCCTCTTCCCCTCCTCCCCTGTTTCTCTTATTCTCCACTTTCTTTTCTCTCAGAAGATGAAGGTTGAGTCAAAATAACAAGAGGACCTGAGTCCCAACTTCTCTTTAAATGTAACTTGTTTTCTGTGTACTGCTGTGCCAATAAATATGCTCCACGATAAAACTAAAAATCACCTCGACTGACCTCGTAAAGATCAACAGTGTAATCTATCATTTCATTTGCTGTTGAGCCTCCAGAGTTTGAGCCTGCTGCAGGGAGCTTCCACCTTTTGACAGAATATAGACTGTTCACATGCTTCAACTCTACAACGAGGGTGGACAGTGCAGGATAGTCACACTACTGGGAAATACAGTATAACAAGTAGAAACACGTCCTCCAAGGTGGTACTTATTAGTGCTGTGTTTTTCTACAGTCCTCCAGGTCACACGATGCGAGCGAGCATCTAAACTGACACAAACTCTCTGGCACAGAAAGTACTACACTCTGTTTGTCTTTTTTACTACTGTGGGAGAAGCGGTGCTCTGGAAACCACGTCGCTAACCAGGTTTCATTTACAGAAATCTGACCAGAATGGTTCTTTGCAAGTATTTGAAAATGCAATGCTTGTCTGAGGAAATGTATATGAAACAGCATCTGTGCATTTAATGCAGCATCTAAGAAACTCACAGCTGGCTCCTCTGTACAGCAGAACGTTTCACAGAAACACCCTCCTGTGGGCATGCGAGCCAAAGATAGTAACAGAAAAATATATGTGCTATAAACAAAAGGAATCCTTAGCCTAATGTGACCATATTCTATCTTTTATAGTGTTCTCAGTCAGTGATTAAAAAATACTGATATAATATGCATGTTTTAGACTAGAACAAACACATCTAAAGAGAAATGAAGTTCAGGGAAATCCCACTTGTTAACCTGGATTCTTAGATCCAGAGAGGAGAGTCCGTCCTTAGTGGAATCTTAGATTCAGGAGGAGATCTTAGTCACGGGACATTGGACCAGCTCTTTAAACTTTCAAGGATTTGTCTGCTCAACATGTTCTGGGCACATGAAGGCATCGGGGTACGTTGGATTATACAGTACTGGTCCAATTGCATTGCATTAGGTCAGAGTATTCCCTTTATCACTGATTTGGTCCAAACATTTACTGATCACATTCAGTGACATTCACAACACAGAGTTTGTAGCAGGCTCTAAGGATGGGTTGGTTTTATTGGGCACTGGTCTCCAACATATGATGACATGGTTTGCAGCAACATTAGTGGGACGAGAATTACCACCCCTGTCTGAGGCCGTAGTGCTCAATTATAAAAGGGTAGATTTCCCACCCAGAAGTGAGGATGAGTTGCTGTCTTAAGGATAAGATCTCTAATGTTTTGATTTTACTCCATTATGGACACGGACACCTGGAAACTAGTCCACGTGAACTGAGATGGATGTGTCGTTGGTGCCCAGAAAGTCCAAAATGCCACAGAGGGATGAAGACACCCAAGTGGACCCTCACACTCACCATCTGATCACAAAACTTACATCAGTCAGACCCAAGTGGGCTGTGGAAAGAGACTTCATGTTACCACTGGTAATGACTCTAAGCCAAACAATATAACATCAGAATGTTTTTTGTTTTTATTTCTCCCAGATCCTGACATTCAAAAACTGTTTTATCTATAAAAAGTGTCTTCTGCTCCTCTATCAAACAAAAGGGTTGGGATGAGGTTATCACTGAGTATCAGGTGAAAAAGACTCTAAAATACCTCTAAATGAGACTAACAAACAGACTGATGCAATTAAAGAGTAAGCCGAATGCAACGGCACAGCTTCACTGTATTGTCCACAATCTGTTGGCTGTGACTGAAAGAATTAAATCACAAATTTAAGCAGTGGAAATTTCTGGGCTCATCCTTGGAGACAATGTGAGGATGTCAGACATCGGCGAGGAGCTCGCAGCAGGGCAGAGCTCCTCGGCATCAAAGGGAGTAGGCAGAGGTGGTGCCTCCTGGAGGCCTCCTAGGTGCGGCGTTTCAGGCAGCCAGAACAGAGAGGACACCTGGAGGCGGACCCTGTGGAAGAGCTGGAGGCGGTGGCTGGGGAGAGGGAAGTTTGGCCATGTCTGCTTAGGCAGCTGCTCCTGCCCACTGGACCTGGATAAGTGGTAAAAAATGGATGATGGATGGCGTTTTTGTAGAATGTAACCGACACTCCCCTAATGCTGGTACATGCCTGGGTTTCTGCATGGGTTATTCGGGGTTCGTTATTCCATTTTTGTTTTGGGCCAAGTAGCACTGCCAACGACTATTTAATTGATCAAATGAATAAAATCAGTGGTTTGCCCTTGGCAGGTTCAATAAGTAAATAAAATTAAGCTAATGTAGGACTTTATTAGTAGCCTGTCAAGTAGTAATGTGAATTCTTTCTGAGCGGCATACCGTTGGCATTTTAGACCTGTTGAGTGCAGAGAATCACAATTATAAAAGATCGGATACATTTTGAAGAGACCACACTTTAACAAAGGCAGTGCATTTAATTTAATGGTCACAAGATGGTCTATAGCAGTCTGGTGTTGAGAAGAAGAGGACAGAGAGTCTTTGAAAATGCCATGAAAGCATAAATTTGTGCCTCCGTGTGGCGTTCTAGCTCCGTTGTGTCCAGATGCTAATTGTCACAATTACAACAATCAAAGCCGACGTGTTGTAACAGCTTTTTCCTGCACACATGAAAACAGTCAGTTTGTTTTTCACCTCAGAAGCAACCGTGTGGATGCTGAGCACAGAAAAAAGGACATATGGTCCTTGTAGATTTAGTGTCAGTTTTCCGAATGCACGCTTGTTTCTGGAACAGGGAGCAGAGAAAGCAGAGGCCTACTGGAATCCTTGCTATCATCATTCCCCCCCCCCTGCTCTTGCCATCTTGATTGAGTCCACATAGTGCATAGAAACAAATGACTCTGACTCACTGGCTGCATACAGAGCCACTGCAGGAAAATGTTTTCAGAATCTGCTCATTTATCTCAGCCCACGGCACCACTGCCTCCTGGACATGAATTGAGAGGTTGTTTTAAAGTGAAAATCACCACACAAGTTAACAAAGATTTCAAAAACAGGAAGGCACGGAAGAGATTTGAGTACTGCTCCCAGACAGCATGTTATAGCTCCACGGTCACACAGCATTAATATGAACATATAGACCAAAGAGCCACACTGTGTGAGCAATTTGTCTATATTGGGGCGCTGAGGCAATTGCCAGATAAGTGACAGTGATCAATAAGTATGTTATCAAGTCAAGGATCCACCGTATGAATGGCATTGTTATCTGCCAGGAAAGAACAATATTCTCACTGGGTTATTCTGGGAACAATGACTTGCTCTTTATTGGAAGCTCATGAAAATCTAAGCTGTCAAACTGTCAAAAGCGAGCCAGCTTTCACTAATGTATTTCAAAACTGGCTAACTGCAGTGTACTGCTGCAAGAGAGAGACGGAGGGGAAAAAAGAGCAACTGAGAAAATTAAACCACTGCCAGGATATCGACTGGCACTTAGCAGGAGAAGAAAGCGAGAAAATGAAAAAATTTTATTGCTGCATTGTAAATTAGAGGGAAGCAAACAAATGCATTTTCAATATGAGAGAGGTAAATACAACGGGCAGACCATGATACCCTGAAGGACCTGATGGCAAACCAAAGCAATCACAATTATGGCTGTTTGTAATCAGCATAATGCATCTGGATGCCCCCACGCATCCAGCAGGGGGTGAGCGACACCTACAGGCTTCCGTTTTGATTGATAAGGCCGGACTCACAGTAACTGTGGCAACAGTTGCATTTCATGCATGATGACCAGGTCGATCTTTGTCCTTTAATAGTGTGCTAATGAGCGGACCCAGAGTCGGAGATGACAGACATGGATGAAGAAGAAGAAGAAGAATCATTAAGAATCGCTGGTGGACAGAAAATGACCATTCCTGCCGACTGAAATCATATTAATTCCACAAAGTGCTCACCCTTAGTGCATGTTGGTAGCCGAGGCCATCCGTCACACAGCTCCATTAACATTTTCCTGCTTAAAAATTTCCGCCACAGCTGTAGCAGCCCAAACCGCTGGAACACAGAGTTGGCCGGGCACCAGCCTGTGTGTGAGAAGCACAGAAGTAATATCACAGAAGCGATACCCGAGCTTTTAAAGAAGGGAGGAGCAGAGCAAATTAATTAGAGAAAGAAAGAAGAAACTACTTTGAATGCTACCATGACACACACACACACACACGCACACACACTATAGATTTTAATCCAAATTAAAGGCAAAAAGCAGCGTAATGTAGTGGCAGAAATCCTTGTCTATTCCCTTTGTAATTATCCTGTTCTATCCTGCATTAGTGTTGTAAATAATTATATACGGTGACTCCAATTTGGTTCAGTTTGTTATACAAAACACAAATATTCCGCAGCCATTAAACACACATTAAACTAGAGCCAGGTAATTACAGAGGTCTTCTCTGTGATCTTGAAGGAAAACAATGGCTTGTGTATCTGAATCTGCTGAAATATTTATTTGATTATGATATTTTCAGTCTGTCCAGCCTTCAGCATCTCAACAACGACATAACTTAGCATAAAAAGTATGAACATTTGTTCAATGGTCGATTATTTCTTTGTTGTAACAGAAAAAAAGAACAAGTTTCAGAATACATGTATCAACCAACAGCAGCTACGTAGTTGTAAGTGAATATGCTGTTGGAATTTCAATGATATTGAGGTTGTGGCTGACTGCAGCATTAGAAGCATTAGCCTTCTGGGGACAGACACTGCCACCCTCCCTCCACATCAAGTGACATCCAGCTGGGACATGATGCCTCTCAAACGGCAGCCTCGGATGCCGGTGGATACGGGAAGCATGAGGGACGATTCGCCACCAGGCTACATTGTCAAGTAGCTTAAATCATAAGCCACACGTGTTAAAGCCGCGGTGCTTCTTCAAGCTGTCATATTTTACTGGCGTGATTATTCAGACATGTATTGCATGTGTAATGTCAAATACTCCAGGGAGCTTGGCCACAGCTTGGATGCGAGTAGCTAGAAGAAATAGGTTGTACCAACCCTCTCTCCCACAAACTGTTTCTAGGAGACAAGAATTATTTTTCCAGCGATGTTCAGGTCCAGTATAATCAACGACCTTCTTTCTGAAATGAAGTACCGCATTCATGATCTGTATCTGAGTCCATTTGTAGTGCTCGAGTTAGTTTGATGTTGAGTAACCGCTCCTCATTTGTAAGGATGAAATGAACAACCTTGAGCTCTGTGCATGAGAGACACTTACGAGCTGAAAGTCACAGAAAGTCTTTGCCCATCACGAAACCAGAGAGAGGTAAAACAAAAATGGGTCGGCCAGTTTTCCATGAAACGAGTTTTTCTGTTTTAATATAGTCGCTTAGAAGCAAAATAATTTTGCCAACATGCTGCAAAACTCTTGTTTGAAGAGTTCTACAAAGTGCTCCACCCATAAACATTAAAAATAGTACCTGATTTAAATTTTGGGCGGTGTCCCCTTTGTCTGTTGGCTTCGGACTTCCAGCTGTTATAAGATTACTGTGACGTCCCGTTCAGTGCACTTGGGCTTGAGACGATCCGCTGCACATTTTAGATGCCCGAGTGCGTCAAAACTTCACTTTGGAGTGGAGGACTTGGTGGCAACTGTCATATAAATGCTGCCTTCTTGTTATTTATGAGCCATATAGTTGTGCAATTTATCTTGGATGTGATTGGTCAAAGTCTACAGTGAAGGAAACCTCCATTTCTCTTCAGATCCCTTTGTTTCCCAGGTGATGTTTGCAGCCACGGTCCAAGATCTACAGAATAAATGTGTCAGAGGAATCTTACATCTTCTAGATTGATCTGGTTCTGTGACTTTTCCCATCTGAAGTTTGAATCAGTTATCTGATATGTTGTGATACCTCTTAAAGCCACATGAGAATGCCCCTATAGCAACACAGTCCAGTGCAGTTATTATGCAAAACGCTAAATAATTAAAGTCATTTATTGACATCACTGTACTGATTCAATTATATCTATGAGCTTTCAGTCAACACATATACCTGTTGAAAAGAAAGGACCCTGTCCTATGATAGCTTTAAAAATATCCATGAAGGCAACAAGTTGTGTAAATGATACAAAATCAGGGATTGTACTGGCTTGAAATGGGCTGTTGGAGGGTACATGACAGTGAGCATTATCAGCCTATAGACAGTAAAAGCATTTGACTCATTTTGAGGAGGGGTGCTTAAAACATCGAGCATTACACGTCTTAGAAAATGACCAATACTATATTTAATCTTCCAGACACGTTTTTTAGCAAAAATCATAAAACACCCCTCAGCTTTATCCATGTCTGTTCATCATAGAAACCAAAAGAACTAGAAATGTGTTTGTTTTTTTTATCTGATTACTTGCATGTTATTCCATGTGCCCTTTAAACCTTGCGGCACTTCTACGGTGGAACATGAAAGTGAGGCTTCAAACAGAAGTTTACACAAAAGCATGTTCAGTCTGAAAACTTAAATGTCAGTGTTAAGGACAGAATGTGGATTTTTTTCATGCTTAACCTTTTTTCCAGGAAGAAAAAAAAATGCAGTGCCAGTCTGCCATCGTCTGCTCAGCAGGTAGTGTACAGAGTTAATGAATAGCTGCTGAATGTAATGAAGCATTTAGTGGCTGAATTGGCAGAAATAGTAGACAGAAACACACACACACACACACACACACACACACACACACACACACACACACACACACACACACACACACACACACACACACACCTAAACAGCAGGTGTCCAGAAACTTGATTCAAACTAAATGACAGAGAGAAAGTCCAGTTATTGCATTAATCTGCAGTGCAGTGAAGTCCACTGCACATCTTAAAAATGTCGATATGGAGTTGGCCTACGCATTACTGACTGTTCACGTCACTTGAAAGACATAGCATAAAGCATTTTAGCATTTTCTTACAGATTTGCAAAAACGAATTGGAATTCATGAGTTTATTCCCTTCATCACAGGACTGGCGCTTTGTCTGCATAAGCACCGTTTTGCAATGATGTAAAAGATTTTACATATAAATGGTGAGAGGTGTGTTTACAAATAGTTTTTCATTTTCACTGTTTCCACTGTTGTCCTTCACAGCCAAACAGGCCATTCTTAAGTTAGCGTGAAAGGAAATTTAATCCTGAAGAAAGCACCCGTCCGCCTACAGCGCTGCATGGACTAATAACCACTGATTTATTTTCCCTGTGCAGTTTTTCTGTCTCTCCTCTTGTGAATTAATGATGAACCTCAAACCATCAAATGCAAGTGATCAAAAGAGGACGCAGAACATTTAAGCCTTAAAATACTCGTGCGTGTGTTTATTAATGTGTGTATTATAGCCTCTGTTTGATGCCATGAAAGTTCATAGAGAATAAGATATGAAAACATTCAAATGCAAACAATTTTTATTTGATGTCATAATCATCATCATGTATGACAGATAGATGAAAGAAGCAATGCCACTGATGTTGATGTGTTTCTAATGCGTAACCACTGCATCAGCTGCTGTACTGACAGACTCAAGGTGCCTGTTTTTTTACTACAACATTAACAACACTCACTATTCACTTAATGTACAGAACTCACCTGCTTGCTGCTTCTACTGCACATTCACCTAATGTATATACTATATATATAATGTTCTTCCTCTACCCCCCCCATTTTTGCACATGTCGAGGAGCGTGTCAGGTTATACTTGTATAACTATGCATGTGACAAATAAAGAACCTTGAACGCACTGTGCACATGATCAGCACGATTTGAATTTATTGAGTTGATGTTGAAGGTTGTTTACAAAACTCTTCATAATGTTAGAACTGGATGACAATGCCTGGTGTAACCTGTGTGTTCATGATGTACGTGGTGTAAGTGCTATTGTTTTTTTTATATTTATGATTTTCATCCATGTCTCCTGAAGTATTACGTGTGGACAAGATAAAACCTGATCTCATTAGCTATGCCAGGTCAGAAATGAACATGGAGCAGTGTCTTTTTTTAAACGCCACATTTGTGCTCCAGTTTTCTATTTTCAGCCAGATCACAACAACAGTTGCCTCAAGGTGCTTACTCTCAGTTCTTTTAGCATGCACATATGGGATTTTGGGACAGGGATATACCATCATCTGTGAACAGATCAGTATCCTTCACTGCCTTCTAATCTACACTGGAGCAAATGTAAAAGGTAAAGTTCAAAGTGGTCCCACAAAGGAGCATGAGGAGCTGTAACCTCCAAGCTGGAAGGAGTGGCACAACATAAAAGGCATGTCTCCAGAATATTGCAGTCCTAGGAACAGCTAGGATACTGTGCAGAACCCTCAAACTCTCCGAAGCCTCCGAATTTGAGTACCCAGCTTGAGGGACAAACAGATACAAACCCCTGGGCACCATGAGGCTCAGTGAGGAAGAGGGAGGGCATCCATACTGTATCAAGTTCTTTGTCTTCAGCTGCCTGAAGATTCTTGGAGTATCCATGGAGTATCACGACGATGCCCCCCTGAGATGAGCTACTCCAAGAATCTCCAGGCAGCTGAAGACAAAGAGCAGCAGGAGGATGAACTATAATGAACTACCATGTAAGAACAAGCCCCTGTGTGGTATGTATGTAGTGGCTGACATGAAGAATTCCTACCTGTGGCTAGAAAAGGACAGCACAGCGGCTCTGATCACGATAGTACAAGAACACGCTCTGAGCACCAGATCCACGGACGATCTGATTTCCTCGTGTCAGCATTGTTCCCACATCATCATAATTAATGTTGTTCCAGGTTCAACATTGCAAGTGACCAATCACCTTCTTGTGACGTCATTCCTTTGCGACTTCGAAATACCCGCCTTCGATTATTTCGAAATACAAGTGAAGAAGCGAAAAACCGCCGCCTGTCCGCCGAATTTGAAGTCAATTTAGGATACTTTCCTTTAATAAACGGTAAGCATTATGCATATGTTCCTCACTTGGCTTGCTGTTTGTTTGCTAGCGATAGGCTACTTGACGACAGCATTAGCTAACCAGTGTTCTCTAGACCAGTGTTCCCCCAACTTTTTGGGTGTTTCGTGGCCCGGGGGTTGGGTCAGGCAAACACAACAGGACATAGGCATTTTGCGTACTGTCTGTCTGTGATTTTGCGCTTATGTAGCACTTACGTGGAGTTACATAAAGTACCGATGGATAATTACCAAAGTAATAAGCAATTTGGGCTAGTGTCAGAAGACTGAGAACGACTCTTAGAGCTCTGGTACACGAATGGCAGAGAAACCAGACAAACACAGTTATGTGGCTTTAAAAGTACTTTAGTGATGTTAAGCCTTGCAAAAGAAATTTGTAAACAACACAGTATTACAACAGGTTTTAACAGAATGTCAAGTATAAAAATTTCCCCCAAAGTAGCAAAAAAAAATAGAATTAAATAAAATTGTGCACAAGTAAAAGAATTAGTCTTTTTTAAGTCCAAATGGTACCGGTGGGGCCCATAGAATTCGTCTGACAAGGAGTGTGTGTGTGATTGTCTGTCCTACCGTACTACTTGTACAGTAGAGGATTGTAGTCCATCAATGTGCAAATGAGTGTGCGTGTACATGTATATCGTCTCCTAGGATCTTGGGTTGGCTCGCCATCCAGTGAACACTGGAACACTCTGGGTTCTGGAATCGCTGACCTGGTCTTTGGATTCGTCCCATATAAAAACCTGACCTATAAACAATGGCCAAATATATGTCACGTGCCCTTTAAGGATAACTCTCACAAATTAAACTAAAGTAGTGTCACAGTGCAGTAACTACTATTCAGATCAGCTATCATCAATTCAATCATCATCAGTTCAGTCATGTTGTACAACATTAAAATATCAAGTTTCAAAGGTCAAAGTATCAATATCCAAAATTTCACAGTATCAAGGTTCAATTATTTGTAACCTGCAGTAACATTAAAGATTATCTACAAGGTTTTAAACATTCAGGAATTATAGTCACCATATAATTCACTTTCATTGTAAACATTAATTACATCGATCAAAATAAACTCACTGTACATATATATCTAATCACAAATAAATAAGTATATTACCCCTTTTAAGAAATGGAATAATATGCAAATGCTTATCAGAAATTGAACAAAGTGCAAATAATCAATTTCAATAACACGTAAACACAAGGACTCAGTCCACAAATAGGAGTATTAAAATAGACGTGCTTAATCCCGCTTGTACCATAGGCCTACTAGTACAAGTGGAAATACACTAAAAATTACCACCAAGTGTTCAATACTGAGTATTGTAAAACAACCGATTGACATCAAAATTTAAACAGGAAGCAGGATAAAGTCTGCTTACAATTATCTCTCATAAAGTTATTTTTAGCTGCTTTAACCATTTACAGCTTTTCACATGTTAATGACTTAGTTAATGCTCTAACTAGCATAACAACAGTGCGTTTCAGAGACATCGAACAACTGTACCCACACTCCGCACATCACGTGTCTGATTAGCCACATTTAGCTTACCGCCGTCGAGTGGATGCTCAGCATTTACATGGAGC
Source organism: Rhamphochromis longiceps (assembly GCF_057381845.1). NCBI lineage: Eukaryota > Metazoa > Chordata > Actinopteri > Cichliformes > Cichlidae > Rhamphochromis > Rhamphochromis longiceps. The sequence continues at coordinate 44,785,171 of NC_140562.1, forward strand.
CACAGCTCAGTAAACCCTCCGGTTTCGCTCTGCCCTTGACAACAACAAGTGCAAATACATAATTTGTAAAAAATATCAGTTTAGATGGTATTTCTTTTAACTCGTTAGAGGTTAATTTCTCCAGCTTACCGATAACAAAAGTTTTAGTCCGTCTGCTCTGTTCGGCTGTAGAAGCAAGAGACTGAAAACTTGGGAGCTGGTACTAAGGAGGGACAAGAGCTGCCTAGAGCTTCACCGATTGGCTGACATGTGAGGAGTGGAGTAAAACAATAGGCTCTCATCAGAGCTCATCAACCCTCTGAGAAACTTAACCCTTGTTTGACCAGAGCATATCATATATAATCTGCATCCCTTCTATGTTTAAATAATTATTTTGATCTCATTTCACTTTCATTAACCGGGCCAGTAAGAACAGAACAATGAACATTAAATGTTTTAATTTTTCTTCTCTTTCTGTTTGAGATGATTTTAGGAACTGGGTTACACTTATCTTTTTCACTTCCGACCGCCAGTCAAATTTCGCGCTTTACGTCGACGTCACGTCTACGTCAAATGAAACCTAGCTATTGCAGTAGCTTCCCTGATCATTTTACAAACATAAGTGAAGAGAATCTGGACTAAAAGGCCTAGACTTATGGTGTGTGCTGAATCTATGAATCAAACTATCACCTGGAAACATAATTAACTGGTCCATAGCTGTGAAACTGGACATGAGTTCTTGATTCTATGGAGATTAACAGTAATCCAGAAATTTACAAATTTGTCCTGGTACATCGCGTAAATGTTGTCCCTGGGACATCGCGTAAATGTTGTCCCTGGGACATCGCGTAGATGTTGTCCCTGGGACATCGCGTAGATGTTGTCCCTGGGACATCGCGTAAATGTTGTCCCTGGGACATCGCGTAGATGTTGTCCCTGGGACATCGTGTAGATGTTGTCCCTGGGACATCGTGTAGATGTTGCCAGAGACATACCATATGAAAGTTTAGCTTCTTTTAGCCCCTGTTTGTTTTATATTATTTTATATATATATTTTTTTTTAATATTATATTTAATATTTACATTGTATTGCAAAAAACCCCAAAACAAGTTAAAATGAATTAATGAATATTGACTAATTAAACCTTCGTTATTTTTCCACCAGAAATGGACGATATAATTAGAAGAAGTGTTCTGAATGACGAAAAAAAAAGAACTGGAAAAGACACACAACTTTGTGTGCATGTGTCACAATGCCAGGAGGACCCATTCAGTGTTGTGTTAGAAAAATTGAACTCATTAACCCTTCATGGACATTATAAATGTTTAAATGTTGCCTCAGGTAAAGACAGGAAAAGAGACTATTACAAATTCAACTGCATCAGAGCTGGGAAAAAAAGTCGAAACAGCTACAGAGCAGTGGGCTGTAAGGCCTATGTTTCATTTAAAGTACTCAAATGTTGGAAAGACCACACAGTCATCGTGCAGCGTACATATGATAAGCATGATGGGCATGATCCTTCGGACCCAAAAGACGCACATTTCAACAATATTTCCAGTGATTTGAGGAGGAAGATTGAGGAACTGCTTTCCCTTGGAACTAAGCCAGCCATCATACTAACCGAATGTCATAAATGGGCCAAAGAACATGGACACAGAGATCTTCACAACAGAGAGCATTTTGTCACACCACGTGACATTGACAGTGTTAGAACCTGCATGATGAGGAAGAAGCACTTTAACTGTGGAGACAGTCAATGTGTACATACCTTACTTAATGGAAAACATCAAGAACATGTTCTCTTCTATCAACCATACACATCTGACCAAGAACTAATGATTGTTTTGCAGACACCTGTAATGAAATCAAACATGGAGAACTATGCAAAACAGTTAGTATTTGTTGACACCACGCACTGCGTTAACCAGTATTCATTTCCCTTATTCACACTTGTTGTAAGAGATGATCATGGGCATGGAGTCCCTGTGGCCTATGCTATTGTCAGCAACGAAAGTCAGAAAACCCTGGAAACTGTTCTTGGAATAGTTTGTGAGCATTTCCCAACTTCCCCGAGGTAAATAATACATTGACAGCTATTAATTTTGAAATAATTCCTTTTCAAAAAAGTTATAACATGCCAGAATCTAATGCTATAGCTGCAGCATGGGCTGCAAAAAACTTTCCTTTCCAGTTGTTAAAGTTATTCCTATAGGCTGTATGCAGTATTTTATACATCTACTTGTGAGTTGAAATGTTTAATTTGGCATTGAAGTGGTGCTTTGAGATAGCAAAAACATTTTCATACTGTTTAATCTCATTTAGTGTTTTCTTTTTTTCTGTAGAGCATTTATGGTTGACAAAGACTTTGCAGAAATAAATGCTTTGCAGAAGGTTTTTCCAGAGTCAGCTATCCTTCTATGCTGGTACCATGTCTTGCAGGTAAACCACATTGTTTTCTTTTCACGTTGTCTAAGATGCACCTGAAACACATTTTTACAACAGGGTCCTGTTGTTATGATTTGCCTCATTGTGATATTCACCTACTCAGGTTAATGAATATAAAGGGATAAAATGTTGAGTGACTTTGTCCATCCATTTAAGACCACAGTGCACTCATCTTCTGGTGGCTGCTTCCCAAAGCTCTTTTTGACATTTAAAAATATGTTTGCCTGGTTGATTTCTGTAATGCACAGGTCCTCTTGTCCAGTGAGTGACAAAGTTATTTTTGGACGTCAGCTTTCTTTTATGCTTTTTGTACAGCTGCTCCTCTGTCTCTCTCTCCAGATTAACTTTTTTCCTCTTACATTCACAGGCTGTTAATCGATGGCTTTCAAAATCAGAGTCCGGGGTCCATGGGCTTTCTAACACCCAAAAGAGAAATGAAATCATTTCTTTCTTTTGTAAGCTGAAAGCTTGCACATCTGTAAGTGTAATTTGTCTATTTCACATTTTGATTTCTTGATTACACTAAGAGCATAATAACTTTCAGTTGCTAAAAAAAAGTTACAGAGAGATACAAAATAGATTTTTGAAACAATTTCTAAAACTGGCTTCTTATCTTGCTTATCAAAACAAGTACTTAAGCTGTGCAGAACATCATTGTGTCACCCACTGTGCAGTAGAACTTGTGAGTGGGATTCTTTCACAGACAGATGCTGAAACCAAATATGCTTATAGGTTTAGTGTTCCTTCTTAGCCATTGTAAGGGAAGAAATAATTGCTTCTTAATACAAAAACACGACATATTATTAATAACTTAAAATTCTTAATGTTATTCAATAAAAGGAAAAGGGCTTCAATACATAATTTTTTTTTTCTTTTTTTTTTTTTTTTAAATGACATCAGAAACAGCAGTATGCGACATTACGTGATGGCAGAGCTTCAGTTCATCCTTTGTCATTTTTTTTTTTTTTTTTTTTTTTAATAAATAGGACAGGGGGAATGAATGAGAGAAAGAGGGGGAGAGAAAGAAAGAAAACCAAAGAGGAGAAGAGACGGTGAGAAGGGGGGGGAAGAGAGAGAAAAAAAAAAAGAACTCCTGGGTCACCTGTATGGAGAAAAAAAAAAAAAAAAAAAAAAAAAAAAAAAACAAACAGAGGAGACAGCAAACAACAAAGAGCAACATAATAATAGAGAAAACAAAGCACCATCACAATAAACTAGCTAGTCATAGATATCAATATTTACTAAATAATAAACGATATTGTGCAGCACGCAAGATAGACAGCGCACAGTGTGCTTTGAGGCAGCAGCCAAGAAAGCTTTAGTCCGTGTCTGTGAATACCCATGTGTGCATACCTGTGTGGATCAGCATGCTTGCATTCCAAAGGTTTCTCCATGTAATGATCTGCTAGGGAGTGTGGGGGGGCCACAGCCCCGTCCTCCAGGGTGTGAAGCGGGTATGGAGGAGATCAAAACTCCAGACATCCAGAGGCCCCCAGAACACAAGAGACCATGGAAGACCAACAGAGGGGCAGCCGCGCCACTGTCCCAGTAAGAGCTGAGGAGAGTCCCAGATGAGGGCTCGCCCAGCAGCCGCGGAGCAGAAGTCAGGGGGAGTTGCAGTGACGCGCCCGTGAGCTCCGCCGGCCCCCAGCTGCGCCTGAGTGACCGAGCCCTAGGCCGAGAGGCCGGGGGCACCCCACCTCCAAAGGGGCCCGAGCGAGCCCCAGGCCCCAGGCCCCGACAAGCGGCCGCCAAGGAGTGAGCCGGTGTGTACCCGGACGCCCACCCCCAGACACAAAGAACCACCAACACACCGACACCTGAGGGAGTCCGCCACCGGCAGGGGAAGTGGTGGTGGGTGGAGATAGGCCTCCAAACCTTGGAGGGCCTGAGGTGTCCCCAGAGAGGTGGCGTCTGATACCCAACCTGACATATAGACACAGACATACAGGCACACACAGACACAAACATCCATTCCCACCCTCATGCTCTCATATGCACTCACTCCACACTCAACCAACGTGGAGACAGACATAAAGAGACGCTGTACACACAATCACACTCCCCAAGCGTACTCTACAAACCGGGTCTAGGTACCCTTGCCCCTGGAGGGGGGAATTGCACCCAGACCCAGGTGGTGTTACCCTTTTCCCTGCGGTGGGGAGAGGCAGACCACCCTGACTCCGCAGCAGCAGGGAGGCCCCACACCCCAGACCGCAGTCGGACGGCCAACTCCTCCTACTAGCCCTCAGTACATAATATTAAAGATTTCAATAGGTCTGTTAAATGGATTGAAATATATTCTGTTGCATCCAATTCTCTTAGGAGGACGACTTTAAAGCCACATCAGCAGAGTTCTGCCAGACATTTAAGCAATACCCTTTGGTGTGCCAGTATTTTCAGAAGCACTGGGAAGGCATTGGCCACATGTGGTGTGACTACGGCCGTCGCTTCAGTCACGCTCGTTCTGAAACAAACAATGTGATTGAAAGGTATGATTTATTATTTTGACCTCATTCAATTGTATTGCTGAAAAAAAGATATTATGCTTTAATCCAAGAGGCTAAACTGAGTAGGTTCTTCATGTCATTGCCAGAACAGGTTTTAGGCAAATCCTTTAAATTCTAGCAGCGTTTTTTATGTTATCACAACAAAAAACAGAGTAGGTGGATTTGCCTAAATCAGCTAAACCGGCACAGAGCATTCCTTTATAAAAGACATGTGCAATAGGTATTCCAATTTTTAAAAAAATAATACAGTCTTGATTAAAACTTTAAATTCCTTCAATTACAGTTACTAATCATTTCAAATAACTGTTTTTCAGATTTTTCCACCGCCTGAAATACCAGTTTTTATCTGGCTACAAGAATAGGCGTCTGGATGATCTGATTGAAGTGCTCCTAGGGAAGGCCGACGACTACTTCTCAGTCATAAAAAGCCTGCAAGATGTGGGCCGCATGAAAAACAGGTTTGCTGACACCTTGTCTCAAGTTTCAGACTCTGCTTCAAGACTGATGGAAAGTGGTTGGGCTCTTAAAATTACAGTCAAGAACAGCCATGGAGTTAATGCATATCAAGTCCCATCTGAGTCAAGAGAAGACATGGTGTATGATGTCTGCCCTGTTGAGTCCTACTGCAACTGTACATATGGCTTACGAGGACTTCTTTGCAAGCATCTAGTGTTACTTGCAAAATTAGCAGAGGCTGACAATGACATCTATCCAAACATGGAAACAGACATTTCTACCTTGGCAAGAATTGCAGTGAAAGAAAGGCATTACTTTGTACACTGTGAGGACTTGAAAGTGATAAAAATGCCAAGTTTGTTTGGAAATCTGTGTTTTTTTGCATCGGCTGAAACACTTCAGTGCACTTGTTGTACGTTCTCTCACTATAACACATGTGCTTGCCTGAAGGTGGCTTGTAGCCATTTTAAACAAATGAAAAACTATCTGAAAAGTCCTCTATCAACTTTGAATGACACTCCTGTAGTTGAAAGCACAGACAAAAAATGCACAGAAGATGCGGTTGGAAAACTAAATGCTGTTTTAGACACAGTTAAACAGTGGGCATTCATTCCAGAGGGTATTACTGCAATGATAGATGAACTGCATACAAATGTCTTAAAAACAAAACAAGTAGGCAAAAGTATATGCCAGTACGAAATAAAGACGACAGATAATGCACGCAAAATTAGGCCATTGTATTCTAGCAAGAAACGTTCGGCCAGCATCGACATTCCAACAGTCTGTGAAAATGAATGTGAACAGTCGATAACCACTGAAAGAGAGACATCCTCTGGAGAAAATGAAAACCTTTTGGAATACAAAACAAAAAAGAGAAGAGTTAAAGCTAAGTATATGCACAAGTAGACTTTTGTGTGACATTTCAAAGGGACTGCATCCATTACTTCTGTTTATTGAAACCTAAAGCTGAATAGCTGTCTTAACTTTCTGCCAAGGAACAGATGAAAAGAAATTGTTTGCTCTCTCAAGCAGTTGTTATTTATGTGTGTTATTCATTACTTTGGCTTGGTTGCTGTTTTTGATACAAATTCATCTGTGCCCATTGTAATATTTTCACATGTTACTATTTTTATATTGCTATGCATTATAAATAAAGGATTACTTATTACTATTAAAGGTCTGCATTTGCAATTGTTGGTATTATTTATAAAATATGCGCTCTTAAGTTTTTTGCTCCATAAAACGATACCTGTCACTTTTTGGACATGGTAAATGGCCTGCATTTGTATAGCGCTTTTCTAGTCCATAGGACCCCAAAGCGCTTTACACTACATTCAGTCATTCACCCATTCACACACTGGCGATAGCAAGCTACACTGTAGCCACAGCTGCCCTGGGGCGCACTGACAGAGGCGAGGCTGCCGGACACAGGCGCCACCGGGCCCTCTGACCACCACCAGCTGATACAGACAGAGTATCAGCTGTTGAGAATCCTGGCTCATACAAAATAGAAGTAAAAGGTTTCAACATCCAGCCTTTTTATGATTAAATACAAAGTGTAATAACAGAGTTATTGGGGTGTGATTTTGTTAATAGTTAGTCTTAAGTATAAGTTTAATAGTAATGAGTAAGAAAATATAGCCAGAATAATGGAATGAGACTAACACCTGACCTCACACTGAGATTTGGTATGAAGTGGCATGTTTGTGCTAATGCTGACATTGGGGCTCAGAGTTCCTCTGTGTGTATATATTTGTGAACGTTAACTTGGCTAATGTCCAAGGGTTTGACTGCTTTCCTGTTGGATTGTATCACACAGAACAGGGATAAGAGCACCAGTGGCCGTGCACACCCTCATCTCTCTCCTTCACCCGATCATTAGTGTTGGAAACCGGCATTAGCTCAGAGTAGATTAGACTTCAGTATAGTGCAAGTGATTTGATTTTATGATTATTTGATTCAGTTTTTTCTGTGTTCAAGCTCAATTACTTTAATAAAATATGTTGAATTAAAACAAATAAACAAACAAATAAACTGTGGACATTACCCTTTTAAACCTTTCTGAAACAAGACAGGTAAAAACCAGTGTATAAAAGTTTACATAGGTATAAATAGCTCTAACACTTTACTCCAGCCTGGCGTCCACACATGTGGACATCACATTTTGGGTTATTTAGACCAAAATACTAAATCTTGATCAACAAGTGCCTGATATACAGTTACGAGGACATTATACTGCAACTGTTCTATCGAAATTTCAAATTAATGTCCTCATATGTGGCTCTCATTTGTCTCAGAAACAAAAATTAGGTAAAAAAACAAAACCTGGTAATTCTTTCTTTTTACATTCATCGGGTTCCAATCGGCCCAAATATCAAAGAGAAATTAAAAATGCATGCCATGGAAGATTTCGGGTCTTAGGGGGTTAAAATGACCAGACCCCTCCGGCCTGTTTTCCAGGCCACTAAATTAAACCCAGTCAATTACCAATTGAACAGAATAAAAACCTACGAGGTCCACTAATAGTCCAAAAGTCCAAATCTTTAATAGAAAAGACAGGCAGAACTCAAACAAACAATAATCCAAACGAGGAGCATATATACACACTGGAAAGTAAATAATTATAAGTTATTAAATCAGACTAATTAAATACAGTAAAACTAATAAGGGAAGACGAACACACGGGAAATAAAAATAACAGTGTAAACATACCAAAACTCAAAATAAAACAGGAAAGCTACTACAAACCGAGTGTGACACAATTACATTCATATTGAAACATATGTGATAATTTTCTTTCTTTGTAGCATTTTTAAGATATGTGTTAGAACAGTCATTATGCTGTTTGGATTAGGAACCAATCATTTTTGCCAAATAGTTAACACAAACTTAGAACAACAATGAACAATTTTCAAGATTCTGATTTACAGAACAAACAAAAGTCACAAAAGGTTTCATTATTTAAGAGACAAGATCAAGTTTTTCACACAGGAATGAAATGACAGAATCCAGTGCAGCGGGGCCAAAGGTGTGTGTCAGCAAACTGAAGGTTGAGGAATCAGTCAGCTCATGTTTAAGATTGTGTTGGATTTTGAGAAGAGTCTGTCTGTTATTAGAAAGTAAGATTAACAATGTTACACCAATAACCCAAATACGGGGAAATGACAAATAATACCAAAAAAGATACAACTTTCATATTGTTTTACTAACTTACTTTGTCATATCAGCACTTGAATGGTCGATGCCTTTACAGACCATGTCTGTTGTGACATCGCAGGCCAATCTTCCGGCAAACCCGAGGGCTAGCTCCCCAGCCTCCTCTTCACTCAGAACACTAAACACTGTTACTTTAGTTTTGGCCTTCTTAGGCCTGTCAAGAATCATTGCAGGCAGTTTGGCTTTACGGCCCTAAAAAAGAAAAAGTGCAAACACCAAAAGAGCAGAGAGAGACACACACACACGCACAAAGTTAAATGCTTTTGTTTACATGGTGTAATTGTGTATATGTTGCAGCAAATGCACAACTTCCAGCCACATTGTCACTTCATTGATACGAGTAACCCGGATTTATTTCAGGTGACATCAAAATCACGAAATGTATACCTACCCCAATCAAACCTCTGAAAACATGAACTGACATGTTCTCTGCGTTGATTCTGCGCTTGATCTCGTCTTCTGTTATTGTGTAGGTTTTCTTTTTTGAGCTTGGTACAGATAAGCGACCATGCACTCTGTAAACTGTACTAGTTCCTTCTGAATCAGTTTGAAATTCTGCATCTGCATCGATCCTGTCAACATCATCAGCAGCAGCATTATCTGTGCCGTATACTTCTGCTTCTTTTTCGTTGTCTTCAGTCTGTGTACCTTCATCTCTTTCAGTCTGTGTACCTTCATCTCTTTCAGTCTGTGTACCTTCATCTCTGACTGTCAGTCTTCCTATCTCACTGTTACTTGTCGATTTGCTGCAGATGTTCTCTCCCTTAGGAACTTTTCCTTTGTCATTCGCTGCCTGATGCTTTCCCTGATGACATTCTTCACTGGCTACTTCTATTGCTCCTCCTGTATAGCCACCCACTATGCTGCACAACTCCTTTCCCTCTGCTGTGCTGCACTGTGCTGTTACATAAAGAAGAATGATATAAACAGCACTATATCAATTTTATTGTGAAGAGAAATCCCCACAATACGACACAGTTATGTCTAAAATAGTTTTGTGTAAAAACTGGATCTTGAAACGTCCACTTTAATTACACAGTCCTGGTGTGCAAAGGCAAAATTACGAAAAAAAAATTTTCACTTTAAACATTTTTGGACATTGTTTAGTTATATTGTGACTTACTCTCACAGAAGATACAGATGCCACAAACAGACTTTGAACAACGCATGTGCTTGTATGCACCACATTTCTGGCACTGCACCTGTGAATTAAAAAAAAAAAAGAAGAAGAAATAAACAAACAAAAAACAAATGAACAAAGTCCATTAAATAAACAATCTATATGGCTAAGGACATGTCATAGTGTACCCGGTCTTTGGCTGCAATCACACACCAGCACTGACTGCACTTCCTAGTTCGATCTGCAAAATATAATTTGTTTAAGTACAAGTTACATTTTCCAATGTTAGAGAAAAAGAAGGCAGCTAATTTTATCTGTACCTATTGAGGAAAATAAGTAGTGGCAAAGTCGGGACCTGAGCTTTGGGATTTCAGTGTTGTACTCCTCCACTTGTGTTTTACCGTCAATGAGAGATTGGGCAAACTAATAATTGACGAAGAAGAAAAAAAAAAAAAAAAAAAAAAAAGAACAAAAAGAATTAGATTAACAAAGAAATGTTTGTTTGTTTTTAACCCCCCCGAGAAAGAAAAAAAAAAAAAAAAAAAAAAAAAAAAAACAGCAACCAAAGCAAAGCATTACTGCTGAAATGGTTCAATCTACAAAAAAATTTGAGATTTTACCATCCTGCCTCTAAGGCTTTAAAAACTGAATAGGCAAAAATGTAAACATTACTTATATAGGTTAAAGCTATAGTTTTCAGTACCATGACGACATGCACTCCACATGAGTTCCCATCCTGTTGATGTGGGTGGCTCACATGTGACAAGGTCCACTCTCCAGCGCAGCCTCTTGCTGAAGCAAATGAGCTGAGAGATCGCAGTTATTACAAATAAAAAGCATATAGAGAAATCAATAACCACGTTCGGTAATGATTTCAATTAAATTAAATATGTTAAATATGTTAATTAATTACCTCCAGTTTTTCAACACCGCACTTTTTCTGACCTCCGACTCGCCAAATGAATTCATATAGACTATGGTCCTCTTGGGTATGTCACAAAACTGTTTTGTAAAAAGATGGATATGGTAGGCTTGGGCCTTGAGCTTTCCTAATGAGGGACACTGAAAAGTATCATGCACTAGAGAGTGCAAAATCTGTGCAACTTACAAACAAGGTCCAGTGGCTGCCGTTTTCCAGACAGGCTCCAATCAATTTCTCATACATCTGAAAGATGTTTTTCTGGAAATAAAAAGAATGTGACAAGTATGTTTTTCTGTCAAGAATGACACTGCAAAACTGCAAAAGCTTGTCAGGTGAGACTTGTAATTAATTCTGCAGATACACAAACATATAGAAAGTGTCATTTTTTGTTTACATTAATTAATTTCTATAGTGTGCACAAAACAAATCAAGACCACAGACTCAACACGCACCACTCAATTTTTGGTGTTCTTTATCAGTTGGCCAAGACAGAAATGTTTTAATCTGTGTGCATTGCTTTTGAACAAGTCTTTACACAGAAAAGGTTTCAGAAAGGTGTTTTTCAGGTTCTTCTGACAAGGCTTCAATTTTGGAAAATGCTGTTTGTTTATAGTGGCAACTTATAAACCCTTTGTGATAAGAACATAGTTACCACAGTCCAAGTCATACCTTCAAAAAGTATGCACTTTGTGCTCTTGTGGACCCATCCAAAATTTTTCCAGTGATTTGGCTTGGTATTGGATAAATGTGAGGGAAATTCTATAAAAATAACATAAATACATGTTTTCAAATACATTACAAAAAACGTAAACATGCTATGTCATTATGATCAAACAAGCTTTTCAACATACCTCACACTGCAAATAGATTAGGCCATCTATTACCTTATAAAACAAATAAATAAATACATATAAATAAAAACAGAACTAAGGAATACGATTCATTAAGTAAATTGTACAATAAAGTGTATTTAAAGCAGAATTTAACATTAGTTTTATGACAACATAAAAGGATTTTTATGTCAAGAGGTACCTCATCTGAAATGTTAGTCTGGTCAAACAGGGATTTCAAACTTGAAATACAATAGAGTTTGGTCCAGCTACTCCCACAAGGTAATCTGTGAGAAAGCATATGCTGTAGTCAACAGATATCATTTTCTTTTTGCATGCTGCAACCATCATCCATTTCAGTCTTCTAGGAGCTTTGTCTGGTTGTAGTTCTTTTTTCTCCTCCTCTCCCCTCATCTATTAATTAAATTGTTTTCTGACCTTCCTAACTGTTTCCGACCTGTCTTCCCAATGTGATGTTTAAGCAATATATGTATGGTCAGAAGGGGGTGAAATTTTCATTGCAGTTGTACGTGTAACATTGCATGTAAAAAGGCTAAAAAGGCTTGATTGGTTGATTATTCAACATGAGTTGACATTTACCTGACATTGTGAAGGAGTCACAGTTTCTGTAAGGGTGTAAGAACATAACATGTGGATTTGTTACACTTCTTTTTCACAAGTTAATAACAATCAATAATTTTCATTCCATTATTTACAAGCTATCACACGATGTCCCAGGGACAACATCTACGCGATGTCCCAGGGACAACATCTACGCGATGTCCCAGGGACAACATTTACGCGATGTACCAGGACAAATTTGTAAATTTCTGGATTACTGTTAATCTCCATAGAATCAAGAACTCATGTCCAGTTTCACAGCTATGGACCAGTTAATTATGTTTCCAGGTGATAGTTTGATTCATAGATTCAGCACACAACCATAAGTCTAGGCCTTTTAGTCCAGATTCTCTTCACTTATGTTTGTAAAATGATCAGGGAAGCTACTGCAATAGCTAGGTTTCATTTGACGTAGACGTGACGTCGACGTAAAGCGCGAAATTTGACTGGCGGTCGGAAGTGAAAAAGATAAGCGCAAAATCACAGACAGACAGTACGCAAAATGCCTATGTCCTGTTGTGTTTGCCTGACCCAACCCCCGGGCCACGAAACACCCAAAAAGTTGGGGGAACGCTGGTCTAGAGAACACTAGTTAGCTAATGCTGTCGTCAAGTAGCCTATCGCTAGCAAACAAACAGCAAGCCAAGTGAGGAACATATGTATAATGCTTACCGTTTATTAAAGGAAAGTATCCTAAATTGACTTCAAATTCGGCGGACAGGCGGCGGTTTTTCGCTTCTTCACTTGTATTTCGAAATAATCGAAGGCGGGTATTTCGAAGTCGCAAAGGAATGACGTCACAAGAAGGTGATTGGTCACTTGCAATGTTGAACCTGGAACAACATTAATTATGATGATGTGGGAACAATGCTGACACGAGGAAATCAGATCGTCCCAGATCCACAGAGGCAGGAATCTCCACAGCCAACAAGACCAGACTGTTGCAGAGACGTGAGATGCATGCTGGAACAGCGTCCACAGATAGACGCAACCAAATGACTGAGAGAATGTGTAGCAGGGGCAAGCCATTCATTTTGAATGGGGACACATAAGTAACTGGTTCTGTTGTTGCTCAATACTCATAACCTCTGTCTCTCTTCCACAGCATGTCTTTATCCTGTCTTCCTTCTCTCACCCCAACCAATCACAGCAGATGGCCCCGCCCCTCCCTGAGCCTGGTTCTGCCAGAGGTTTCTTCCTGTTAAAAGGGAGTTTTTCCTTCCCACTGTCACCAAAGTGCTGCTCATAGGGGGTCATATGATTGTTGTATTATTGTAGGGTCTACATTACAATATAAAGCGCCTTGAGGCGACTGTTGTTGTGATTTGGTGCTGTATAAATAAAATTTAACTGAATTCAATATTGATTTTCTCTCTTTAGAAACTGCTACTGCTAAAAGTAGATGTTAATGAAAATGAAATGATGAAAATGTGAAATCGTAAAAACTCTCACTATTTAATCAACATTCCACAACATGTACTATTTCATCCCAAACCTCTCTAAGTATGAAGTTACCTCTGTGAATTTGTTGCTGTTGTTTTACTGAGTGCATTTTCTCCAGCACATTTGTAATCTCACGCTCTTCCGTTATGCCAGGTACAAAGATGAGAAACATCAAATGTCCAGAGCCAAAGGGAAGAGGTCAGAATCATCTCCTTTGTTTTTCAGCTGAAACTCCTGATTTTCTTACAGCGTCCTCAGTCCGCCTTGTTACGGTTCACCTGGAGAGGGGTACATTCTCAAATCCAGAGTCCATCAAATACTCTTTAATAACTCCCCATCAGAGAATGGCTTACTGTGATCGCTATTTTGTGGGAAATTACAAAGCTGTTGCTGACTGCTCCATCCCTGGATGTGGAAAGCTTGGTGAAAACTCGTTATTTTTGCAGTTTCACTAGCAATGCTTCCGATGTCCATTCCTACCCTGCATCAGTCAAGTTCTTGTATTTCTCTGTGTGCTTAGTCTGGTGATGGTGATTTAAATTGTGATCCTTATGCACAGTAATCTAATCCACAAACTGAAGACACGGCTGACTTCATTAAAATATGTAAAAGTCCAGCTCTTGTTGTAAACTCTCGCAAATTTGAGTCTCACATGAATGTCTGTTCCAGTGCATTTACACTGAAGTTGCATTTGCTTGCACTCAAGTACTTTGTCTACATTAAACCGACAAAGCTGTTTTATGATTCCCACAAAATAACAAAAAAAAACAGGGAGTTTGTCAAAGAGTAGTTGGTGGAGATTTGAATATTTGTGGAATTCTGAAAATCTTGAACAACATTTGGTACGACCGATTTTATTCTTAGTCCATTTTCACTCTCTTAGGCAGCTTTCTTGTCATGTGATCTCCAGGCTTCCTGAAGGACATTCAAAGCTTTTCTTTTGATATTTGCTGCCTTCTCTTTCCTTCTCTGTCTGCATGATCACTCTGCTCCAATAATATTGAAGTCCGAGCTCTGTGGAGGCCAATCCATTACTGATGCTGTTCCACTGTGTGCATTTTTACCCAAATATCCTTTCACCACGCTGGCAGTATCATTGGGATCATTGTTATGCTGAAAGATGAAACCGCTGCGATGCTTTACAAACGGCATTAGATGGTCAATTAAAAGATGAAGGTACTTTCCTGTGTTCACAGGCTGAAATGCAACTCTTAACCATGAAACAGCCTCCGCCATCAAACCTCACAAGCTTCTAGTTAGAGGTTAGGATTGGGGTACTAAGGAGGACTGATGATAACTATATTGCGCTGCTGCGTATTTCTTATACGATTTAACATTTCTAAATTTATTTCCCCATTTTATGGTAGCTTATTTTTCTCTCTTGCTTCTGGCTTTATCTATGTTTTTCCCATCTTCTTTGCACATCTTTTCCACGCAGGTGTAATTCTGGCATCCTTTCCATTGCTAATTGTATTCATTGGGTACCTGTGCGCTGCCGGACCCCCGAATTACCCCAAAGGTATGAATAACGTATCCATCTATTATAAATTGGAAAGCACACCTAGCAGGAATTCAATTTCAAATCTTTACTCTGTACTGTGGGAGAAAACTTTACCCCAGCAGCACGCATGCATCATATTTCTTCCACAGAGCTGCAGCAATAAACAGCACTGCGTTGAGAATCTGGAGAGTAGCTCGGGCTGTTTAACTTAATGGGATTTGGTGGCAATAGGAATGTCTGCTCAGCAGCTCTGACTGATGGTGTCATCTCAGACGAGCCAGTCAGTTAAGTCAGTGCTGGGCTAAAAATAAGTAAACTATTCAAAACCAGTCATAAACTGCACAGCACAGCAGTATAGTGCAGTACTGAATCAGTTACATCACTTAAACTGCAGTTTGTTGTGTTGATTTCCTACTTTGGTCGTAATAAAACTGCACAAAGGCATCCTCGACCATTCATACCAAGTGTAATCCAGCGTGCTGAGAGAGGATCGAGTGAGATGGAGTTTGTGTCCTTTGCATCCAGGCTCAATAAAGAGAAACATGATGAAGGACAGCACAGTGTGTGTGTGTGTGTGTGTGTGTGTTTGGGTGTGTTTGGCGGAATAAGGGGATGATAGGGCATCGTGTTCAATTTCTGCTATCTTTCTCTTTATTATTTTTCAAGAGGTAGCCAGAATAAGGCTCCACTCCGACACCTATTGCAACCGGCAAACTGTCAACTGGTTCGTGTCGATACAGGGATTTCATATTCTACTTTCCACCCACACTTGCATGCTCACTCACAAACTAGCAGTCGGCCTTGTGTCCTTATGTGCAACTGCTTTTTCTTCTAACGTTCTCACTGTGTATCCCACGTTTTCTGATCCTCGTTGACTGCATCAGCTCAGCAGTTCTCCCCGCACAGCCAAAAGTATCGTGGCAACAAATCTTGTGGCCTAATCTCACCTGGGCTCATATTAGAGCGGTCGCCGCTTATGTTTTCCAATCCCATCACCAAACACTCGTATGATTAAATTACTGAAGCAAATCGGCCAAGGCGGCGAGGATGGGTGGGCCCTCATTTCGGTTGCATTGTGCACCTAACTCCAGGGAGCTGGATTACTAGACAAAATTTGTCAATATCAATGTGCTTTGGATGGTGGGCAGAGGAAAATAAAAACTGACAAACAGAACAATAATTTTGGCAAAAGTAGATATAGTGGCATTGATGCAATCTGCTGCAAGTCTGGCAACGGCGTGTGCAAAGCTCTGAGCAAAGCTGGGCAAAGCTGCACGGGCTATATCAAGCTGTGCATGTGAAATGATAGTGGAGAAGGGTTCAGACCTGGACGAACACAGACATGACATTATAGGGATAAGATGGAAAAAATAGTTGTTGTACAAT
Source organism: Rhamphochromis longiceps (assembly GCF_057381845.1). Lineage (NCBI taxonomy): Eukaryota > Metazoa > Chordata > Actinopteri > Cichliformes > Cichlidae > Rhamphochromis > Rhamphochromis longiceps. The sequence goes on from NC_140562.1 coordinate 44,801,601, forward strand.
GAAAGTCGCAGCTTAAAGCCTGACTTTCCAAACAAAGTTAGGTTGCCATGTAAATCCCAACGGGACACTGACCCCGCCTCACCTTCTAGGAGCAGCTTCAGGGAAAAAACTATCGATTCCTGTTTTAAGGCCAGCGCCTCAGTCAAGGCCAAATGACAAAATCATTTCTTATATATTTTCCTTATTGATTACTCTGTGGCTGTGAAGCTGATCTAATCAATATTTTTATATTTAAAATTGATCAAATAACAATGTGTGATGCCAGACGGCTCACTTGCAGTGTCAAAACTACAGCATTGGCCACCAAACTGTTTCCCTCGGCTCCAACAAGAAGAGCACAAAGTAAAAGGAAAATGAACACAAACTGACGCAAAACTCAAAACTAACAGGAAGAGAGAGAAGAAGCACAGAAAGCAGAGATTTGTATAATAGCTGCACAAAAGTGGCTCCAAATGGAAGAAAAGATCAAATAAGATTAAAAATAAATACAAACTGGGGCAAAATAAGTAACAGAAACGTAAACATATCACAAAATGAACTGGGAAAAGAAAGAAAAGAAACAAATTAACAAGAACTCGTGTGGCATCCTTTGATTTCAGTCTGTCACATCCTGCCTCGCTCGTCAAGTCGGGCTTGAAGTTTCACAAAAGGACATCACTAATCAATGGGTGGCATCACGGTGGCTACATCCATCCTCTACATGCAGACCTGGCTGAACCCATCGTAAACACTAAACTGAACATCTACCTAAAGAGAAATGCAAGTCACACACAAACAAACCAAAGGAGCAACAGCAAGACGAAGGACATGGAGCACAGAAATGTAAAAAAAAAAAAAAAAGGTGCAAACGGACTACAGGAAGGAAATTTAGATCTTATTCCGAGACACAAAAATTCCATCCTGAGGAGCAAAACAACTAAACGGAATGCAGAGATTAATTTCTACTGTATCTCTAATGTGAAATGACACCCAAAAATGTCGTGATCCTGGGCCATGTTGGCCGAGCAGTCTTAGTTTTCATGTATTTTTGTATTTTGTTCTGTATTTAGGCCGCGGTTCCTGGGTTGCTCTGTTAAGTTGTTCCTTATTTGATTTGCCCTTGTGACCTTTACCCCCTGTGTGCCCCTCTGTGCATCTGTGAGCCCCCGTCTCCCCTCCTTGTGTTTTGTTCAATGTTTTCCCCAGCCCGTTACGTTTGTGCTCTCTCTCTCTCCTCCTGTCTGAAGCTCTGTGTACTTCCTGTTTTACTTTGACAGTCTGCCGTCAGTATGCGTCATGTTGTGTTACCAGTGTTGGGGAGTAACGGAATACATGTACCGCCGTTACGTATTTAAAATACAAAATATGAGTAACTGTATTCCGTTACAGTTACCGTTTAAAAAGGTGGTATTCAGAATACAGTTACTTTGTTGAAATAAATGGATTACACTGCGGTACTTCCCTGTTTCATATTGTCGCGGGTCAGGACTGTTTGGGTTTTGTTTGACAGCTACGTTCTGTTGTTCCAGGCGGCAGCGTTACGGTTGCCATGGTTACAGGGCGACGCTCTCTCTCTCTCTCTGCGACTGTGTGTTTCCTGGGTGAGAGAGCGCCTTTTCGTTGTTGTTGTTGTTGTGCTAAGCTAACAGGCAGAATGCTACAAGCATAGCTCTAAAGAATGTAGCATCATGGGCAGTGTAGTCCGTGCTGCAGGGAGAATGCACTGCCATACACGTTATGTGTCTGTGAGCGCGAGGAGGGAGAAAAAGGGGAGTGGAAAGGTACGAGTTGTCATCGAGCAAAAACGGGAGCTGGAAGCATGTAAATATAATAATAACCACTTCAGCCAAGAAGAGAGCCTGACGAGCCCAGTTGTAAGTAAGCTATTAAGACTCGACTGTACACCGTGTTCGTGTTTTCCTCTGAAACAATAAGTTCTGTTGGAGCAGCCTTTCAACGCCTCTCTCTGTCTCTCGCAAGAAAAGTTGACCCAGACAACAAAGTAAAGCTATTTTTCGGCTACGAGCCGACAGGGACCCCGCCGTATTAGTCAGAGGTCCCTTTACTACAGTTCAGAGTCGCGGACCTTCAGTAATAGTAATAAATCACACAGCAATAGGATATTCACGTAGTTGTAAAAAGCATGATAATATATTAAGTAATCCAAAGTATTCAGAATACGTTACTGTCATTGAGTAACGTAACGGAATACGTTACAGAATACATTTTGGGGCATGTATTCTGTAATGGAATACATTTTAACTCATTCACTGCCAGCCATTTTCAAATCAGGTAACTCCCCACTGCCAGGGTTTTTGAGCATTTTTACTCATTGTTGAAGAGCCACAGAAAACTGTGTGTTATGATCATATAAACGCTGAACCTACCAAAATGAAGAACAGACTCTCTTCTTTCATCCAAAAAAAAAAAAAAGCTTGTTTCTACCATTTTCCATTCTTTAGTAATCAGCTGTAGAAGAGAGGTGGGTTCCACCAAAAATGCCTGTTTTGACCAAAAAAAGGGAGAAAACGAGCTTTTCGTGAAAAATACATTTCAAGCAGAAAAGTGCCTTTGACACTAATATTTCTTGCTTTGTGACACCTCTAACATATAAAATAGTTTTTCACTTCTATAAAACAGAAATAACACTGAGAAAGGTTATGTTTTATCAAAACAATTTATTTACAAATATATCAAAAAATAAAATGTACATAGTGAAACATTTATTCACAATGAATAATTCACTTTTGTGTGGTAATCATTATAACACTTTCCGGGATGCAAGGGCACACAACAAGACTTGCACCACATTTTTGTCTCACTGCGCAATCCCTTACGTGCGCAAACCCCGCACCTCCTTGCAGGTCTACTTTTACTGCTGGTGGGCTTCAGTTTTTCAAGTTGCCCGAGGTTGTATTCTAGCCCCTCCCATTGAAAAACGTAATTGACGTCTATAGACGTCAATGGCAGTCAACGTAAGTTTTTCAATTGACGTCTATAGACGTCAATGGCAGTGAATGAGTTAAAAGTAACCTTCCCAACACTGTGGTCGTGTCCAAATTCATGGGCTGCATTCTCCTGAGGACCCGGCCTTCGCGGTCTATGTGGGCCGGGTCCTCAGAAGATCGGGTAGGCCGGAAGTAAACGGCCGTGAAATTGGACGGTCTAGCCTTCTGATTAGCGTCACCGCTGTCTCGGTGGAGTTTAATAAACTCGGCCGTCTGCTCCTTGCTGTCTAAAATATAACAGGACACTGGAGTAAACTCTCGGCCATCTCACACTTCTGTTTAATCAGTTTTCTGTTTGACGTTTAGTCAGCTGTGTAAAAACCAAGGAGGAACCCACCCGGGGGATTAATAAAGTTTTATTTTATCTAATCTAATAACTTTAATCTCAGCCAAACCGATTTACTCACGAACAAACAAAACACTGAAAAAAGCCCAACAATAACATTTTTAGGTTGTCTAAGTGACTTATATATTACGTTTGTCACGGCCGGGCGAGTTACACACAGTAATTCGGCGTGCCCGTGTGGCGTGCTGGCTAGACCCAAGCGCGGCGAAGGCTAGCGGTGGGTTTGGAGCAGGCACGCAGTTATTCTAGTAACGATCAGTGCACGAAGCGTGGCTTCGGAACGGTCGTTACCGACAGAGAGCGAGCGGAGCCGGGAAGAGAAAAAGGATTGAAGGGATAATCACTCACGGTTGCTGAATCAGGCGGAGACTGACGTCGGCAGAGTTTCGGAGCTCCTGACACGAAGAGAATGATGTCTGAGCGGCGAACAGGTGGGTGGCGTCTCTCTTTTAACCCCGGCCCCGTGATCAGCTGATCACAGCTGATCACCGGCTGACAACGTTTAACCCGAGCAGCGAAAGTCCGCGGTGATCTGAAAATGATGTGCCGGGAGTTGTGCCATTCTCGGCCGCATCAGTAACCCTCGAGCTCCCGGCTAGCTATCGAGCTGGTGGGTAGCAGACGTCTCCGAAAACGTCGAAGCACTTTAGCAAAGATGCGATATCTTGATAAACCGAGCAGATATTTGATGTTTACACAGCTACTTTCTCGCCTGAAAATATGTTAAAAGTTTATTTCGTGACCCAGAAAGATTAATAAGAGTAATTTTTAAAACTTAGTAGCGGCCGCCATTAGCCGGAAACTGGAGCTTGGCTGGGCCGCGCTATGAATTCTGGGATATGGTGGGCCACGAAGGACACACCCGACCCATCCTTCAAATTCGGAAAAAGGACCACGCATTTGTCGGCTGCATTCGGAGGGGTCTACGAATTTGGACAGCCTTCGGCGCGTCGCTGTGACGTAATCGGTCTACAAATGCGGCCTCAGGAGAATGCAGCCCATGAATTTGGACACGACATGTGTGTTACTCCTGCCTGTCTCGTTACGAGTATCTGTGTCAGCTGTGTTCCCTGTGTGCTCCCACTTCCCTCGTTAACCCTCTGTGCATTTAGGTCCACGTCTCCCTCATCCTGTGTGTGAGTCTCCCTGTGGTTTCTGGTGAGCGGTACGTTTAGTTTTTTTATAACTTGTTATCTGTTTTTCCAGCAATAAAGCTGTGCTTTTTGAGTTTATCCCCCGTGTCCCCGTGAGTTTGCGTTTGGGTCCGTTTCCTGCCTGCCACACAGCCGAATCATGACACAAAAAGGTGTAAAATACTCAGAAATAATCCAGTTAGTAAAAAGGAGAGAAACACTGTAAAGAGAACTCCACTAAATTGAAGAGTTTCATCCCCGCATCCATCCATTTTCTTAACTGTTTATGCAGTGGATGGGCTGGAACCTGTCCCAGCTGTCCTGAAGCAAAAGGCGACACACCCTCATCAGATCATCGGGTCATCACAAGGTTGATTTTCCAAAGGGTGGCTGGCCTCTCCCTTACGGTGTGTTCACACCGAACGCGATGGACGCGAATAGAGCGTCAGGTTTACATGTAAAGTCAATGGAAAGGCGCGATGACGCGCGATTGCGGGTCCCGCGAAAATTCGGAAGCAGATTTGCGTCGCGAAAACGCCAAAACGCGTGAAACGCGCGTCAGTGTAGCGCGTCTGGCGCGTTTGACGCGCGAATAAAACCACGCGCGTGAGTTTTTGTGTTGCACTTTGTGCATACGCGCGTTTCGCGTCTACCGCTCGAGTTGGAAAAATCTGAACTCCAGCGTCAAATCGCGCCGCGACAACCAATCAGGAGCCTGGTGACGTGGCTGTTACCTAGGTCAAAGGGGCAGATCCAGCCAAAGCCTTTCATACTTCAATGGAGGGGAAGGCTAATCAATGCGGTAGCAAACAACTCGGAGCTGTACAACACCAGCTGCTTTCAGTACCGAGACAGGAATAAAAAGGACCGAGCTTGGAGGAAGATATGTGAAGAGATCGGGCAACCTGGTAAGTTCATTCATTTCTCTTTTGAAAGTTTTCACTGACCCGGGGAAGCCGCACAAAAGCTAGCAAGCCACCGCTATTTTCCCACTGACGTACAAATACCGTTCTGCTTTTATGCATGTTATCATTTAGGAATATATTTTATTGTTTATTAATAAACAGCACACAGTGGTCCCGCTGTTCATCCGTCACTGCTTTGCTTTTTCGCTGATTTTTTATTGCACAGTACAGCATTGCATTCTGCAGCCTGATTGACCAATCTCCTGCGCTTGCCAAATTTATCACGTTTGGTTTTGATAACCATCGCGTCCAATAGAAAAAACAGCACAAAAACACCCATAACTATGAGCCTCATTCGGAAATAGACACCTGCACCGTGAGGGAAAAAGGCGCACGAAAGTGGCGGGCAGATGAAGACAAACCGCGGCATAATAATACTTTTACGTTTTGCAATCTACAAAGGTTTGCACTTTGAGAATCAATTGTGAGAACTGTGACCAGGGGCTAGTTATTCTGAGAACCCCTGCAATAAATGAGGGACCACTGTCTACTCTACGATTATTATATCCAACCTGTTAACATTTAATACTGTATTGATAGAACCAACTGATTCTGCAGCAGAGCATCCCCAGTCCCTGAGCTCCTGCTGCTGCACCCACAGATATGTACAGCAAGCACTGATACCTTTTTAGTCGGTGGGATTCCCTTGTGATCACCTTTACTAAATATCTACAACCAATCTGATTATATCCTGTTATTGTTTTTTTTTTTCTTCAATGTTGAAATTAAAATCTAGTAGCAGCCTTCTCATTTCTTTGTGTTTTGTGCTGTTTTACAGGCCCACAGAGGAGGACGGCTCCGAGGCAGATGAGGGACGGGTCCCAGGACGGTCCATCGGCGGTGGAGCTGGCCATCCTGGAGTCCCTGAAGAGGCCACACCAGTCTCCAATGGAGCATTTCCTCCTCAGCCTTGTTCCTGCTCTGGAGAGCAGCTGGTCCTTTTTATTCCTGTCTCTCTGTAAATTCTTATATTTTATATATTTATGTTTAATGTTTTTCTGTTTGAGACTTTTAATATTATTTCAAATAAATGTTTATAATGACTAATGTCTCAGTTCTACTACACAGCAAATGTTGGCACACGACTTGACACATGTAGAATTTATTTCATATTATACTAATGACAAAATATACTGATACAGTGGGATGCAGAAGTTTGGGCAACCTTGTTAATAGACATTATTTTCCTGTATAAATCGTTGGTTGTTACAATAAAAAATGTCAGTTAAATATCATACAGGAGACACACACAGTGATATTTGAGAAGTGAAAAGAAGTTTACTGGATTTACAGAAAGTGTGCAATAATTGTTTAAACAAAATCAAGCAGGTGCATCAATTTGGGCACCACAAAAAAGAAATGAAATGAATATTTAGTGTATATCAATGTGTGTGTCTCCTATATGATATATGGGGTGCCTTTGTCTGGATGTGCTTCCCATCCAGAGCTGCACAGCACAGAGGAAAGTTCCAGCGCTCCTGGAATCCCTCTGTGATGGAGCGCCAGTCTCCAGGTGAAGGCACAGCCATGAAGTCGTCCACTAGACAGTCCCAGATGGACATCGCTGCCTGGGGGGTGATCTGGCTCACCGTGGACACACCGACTCTGAAACTGAACGCGATGGTCCTGAAGGAGTCCCCGGTGACAAGGAACCTGGACAAAATTGTTCAAAATCAGTATTATGTGTACTGCAGTTACAAAATACATTATTCAAATTCCAAAATACTTTTGTGATGTCAGATTTAAATCACAAAACATGAATCTTACATAAAACCTTTTGTAATTATAAGGATAATTACAAAATGTATATTAGATAATATCTAAAACAGTTGTGTTTTGTTTTAACTTTAACATATCATAATTTGATTGGTAGCAACTTTCACAACTACAGTGAGCCAATCACTCATAATTCCTAAACATGTCAATCAGGTAGCAATGAAGTAAAACATTAATAGAAATAAAGAGTTGTGTGTTGACATGTAGCCCTTTCCTTGCTTAAATCATTAATATTTTTGAAAAATTAATCTGTGATAAGACAGCTTATCAAGATAGAACCATGTAACTAGAGATGAACCAAACTGTTCACAGTTTTATCTAACTCTGTTTTAATAAAGGCTGTGACCCCTGCTATAGAGTCTGACAGCTGCAGGGATTATATACAAATATTCAACTATCCCAGAATTAAACCAGGTCTAAATAAAAAGGAGTGAGTATCACTACAAAGGTTAACTCAGTGGTCCTAATGCTACAGTTTGATATCAGCAAACACCGAGCGCATACATTGATGTGACACCACAGCCATGCTATCATTCAAACACTGATAACAGCATAAATCGAATTAAATCGGGACTTGATGAGAGCTTCTGAGTATCACTAGAAATATTATAAAGAGTCGTCTCTGTACCACAGTTTGCTTTCAGTAAACACCGACAGCATTCACTGTTAGCATAGCACATCCATGTTAGCAGTGTATAACTGGATGGATTAGCATATTAGCACAGATATCAATAAAGGACTACCGTATTAAATAGTTTTACTAACCTCAGGCAGACGGACAGGCGCTCTGCAGGTGGGATTGAGCGTCTGTAGTTGGTGTCTAGGCGGGCAATGCTGGGACCGACGCGGGAAAGCAGGTCCTCAAACTGGCCGAGTGAATGACGGTGATAGCGCTGGAATCGGCCGTCATCCAGGCGCAGCTCCTGGAGCAAGTGGTGAAACTCACCAAACTGCTCATGCCTCTGGAGGACCTGATGGACCCAGGTATGGCGAGAACGTCTTTTACGCTGCTGCTCTGCTCTCCACAGTACATAGAGAAGGGAGACTCTCTCTTCAAGCGCTAGCTCGATAGCTGCCATCTTGCAAAACCAGGTCTGGCACAACTCCCTCCCACATTCCTCCCACATTTCCGGTTCACGCGCGTCAAAATATCATATTTTGACGCGCGATGGATTTTTCTTGGACACGCGTTGAGACGCGAATGTACACGCGTCAAATTAGGGGCGTTTGGGGCGTTTTATTCGCGTCCATCGCGTTCGGTGTGAACACACCGTTAGAGATGAGGTGAGGAGTTCGGCCATCCAGGAGGGGCTCAGAGATGGATGAGTGGGTGGGTAAGTTTACTTGAACTAAACTGGCAGAACAGGTTAAGAACATCGGGGTGAGACTGTGATGTTATAAAACTTACAACACATTTCTGTGCTGCATCTGAGGTTTCTACAAGCCTACTGCAGTGGCTTCACTAGTTCAATAGAATGAGTCAAATTTTAAACTATAACTATATATATGACAGAGTGCATCACTGTTTGTGAGATGGGTGAGTGTGCTCAGTGGCGTCTGAACCAGCATGGAGCCCTTACGCTCAGAAAAAAGCTCTTTGTAAGCCTGTTCTCAGATCTGAAGAATCAAGTTTGTCAGTAGTGAATCTTCAAAATCAACCAATCCCAAATCTGCGGGGGCTGCGAACGATGTTTAAAGCTGTTACCGACACGCACATAACCTTTTCCTTTTTACAGAGCACCTGTGTATTCTGCTGAGTCTGTGTGAGGGTCAGGAATCTTTTTTGGAGCTGTAGCTTTGAGTGTAGGTGAGCAAGTCCAAATGCTGGGCTTCCTATTGATTTTTTTTAGAACCATTTTTGCTCTAAAAGGAATTCACTGTAAAAGAAATGATTAGGACTCACCAAGTTCAGTCAGTTTCATTAATGTAGGCCACAATGCAAGGCACGAGGGGCTTTAGAATCTGCACAGCACACCGTGTGCCTTGAAACAGGTGAGAAGAATATTCAAATTAAACCATTTAATAGCAGAGCAGGACGTGGTGTGAATATGTCTATGGCTACTCTATTCTTTTAACAGCTACATAAACATATAGATAAAAAGTAATTTTGAGTATTTATCCATTTTCTTCCACTAATGCAAACCAGAGGTGAGCTCATCCCAACTGACAAGGGGCAGGTTACACCCCGGACAAGTCGGCAGTCCATCACAGTGCCGACCAACGGTGCATTTTCCAGAAGAGACACCTGAGAAATTGGGACAATAGAGCGCAACCATTTTTCTCATAGCATGTTGCAGGCACAATTAAGTGGGGACATAAATCATGTACTTTTGAATCATGACGCTTCATTGTTCTTTTTGGTCCATTACTACACTGCTCCCGTCCTTTCATTATTTTAAGTTTGTGAGTGAATAGGATGCTGTGACTGATGTGTTTTGAAGAAGATCTTTTTTTGGTTCCTACCATCTCCCGAGGGAATTGTTTGGCTCTTTAGCTGCTCAATGCTTCACCACATTCACCAGCTAGTTTCTGACCGTGTCTGTCTGCTGTTTCATGCTGAGCAGGTACAGTAATGAGGGTTCATGGAAGTTTTCTGTTGCCTGCAGCAGTCAAAAACAATGCTATTAGAGTGAATGGCAGTAAACCAAAAGAGTGAAGTTACAGACCAGACACCTAAACGGCGAGCCAATAATCTCTAGCCAGAGGGGAGTCTGAGATTTTGGTGATACATCTTTGCAGATTCATGCAAGTGATACCTTGTTTTTGCACTGTCAGTGATAGATCGTTACTATAAAAGTATTAAATATATCTTCTTTAAAGATCCTAGCAAACTGTTCGGGTGGTTTTTAATTCATTATTTCTTAAATAATGGAGGAAATCTGATGGAATTTCTAAGTTCAGAGTTGAAGACAGATGTAAATGGAACTGTTTAAAATGAGAGAGGTGAGGCCGGGTAATGCGTTCGGGAGCTGACCACTCTGTAACTGTTCCCACTCTTCATCATTGTGCCTTCGGCTGAAACAGGGGTAAATGGATGAAATTGCAATTCAGACAGCAGTGGGTGCCCAATCAATTGCTTTTCAGATGCTTGTGTTACTGCCCAGGCATTTTAAACACTTGTCTGCGCCTCTGAGCTTTTTTCTTATGCAAGATGCTTCCACCAGACCAGCTCATCCTTTCAAATGATGCATTGATGTTGTCAAGCCACCCATATGCTAACCAACTAAGTGGTAAACCAGGGATGTATATTCTTGCATTTAAAGTTAAAGGCAGCAGAGACTTTACAGTTGTATTCTGGAGAGAACAAATGGTGATAATTAGTAGGATGCTGGGGAAATACAGACAGAGGATCGAGCTATTGTCTGTCTTTCTATCATCTCAGAGTAATCAAGTTATACATCGCATTTGATCCTCTGTATCTGAGTATGTGCTCAATGCACCAAAAGCCTTACAAGACTTCATTGTGAAACAAAGTCCCCAGTCACTTCCTTCAACTAAATGATGACAAAGCAGAAGTTATTTCGTTTGGCTCCATTAAGATTGTAACAAGACACTTGGTCTTTATCCACATATGTTTAAACTGTAGTTAAAAATCTTGATGGTAAATGGTCTGTATTTGTATAGCGCTTTTACTAGTCCCCCCTAGGGACCCCAAAGCGCTTTACACACCCAGTCATCCACACATTCACACACTGGTGGAGGCTACAGTTGTAGCCACGGCTGCCCTGGGGCAGACTGACAGAAGCCAGGCTGCCATATCGCGCCATCAGCCCTTCTGGCCAACACCAGTAGGCGGTGGGTGAAGTGTCTTGCCCAAGGACACAACGACCGAGACTGAACGAGCCGGGGCTCGAACCGGCAACCTTCCGATTACAAGGCGAACTCCCAACTCTTGAGCCACGATCGCCCCATTAACTATCAAATCAGTAATCCTTTAAAGGGCGGGATTTAGCATTGTTACATTAACGATGGTTTTGTCAACTTGAAAACAGTTTCCCTGCTTTTTATCAGCTTTTGGCTCCCTGCATGTTCAGGCTGTTCAACTCCACTGTCTCTGATTTGCAGATGGCTTAAAATGCAGATCCTACACCTCGCGTACAAAGGAAAAGACAGCCCATCGCTCCTGCCTTAACTGAGCTGTGCTGACGACCTGTGAAATACCAAACTGTATCATGTGTTTTTAAAGCCCTCCGTGGATCAACTTCACGATATGTCACAGATCTCATAACTCCATAGTTTGCCTGCAGGTAACAACTTCTTTTTGTCCTCCTGTCTCAGGCTTTGTCTGCTCTTCCTCACAGTAAATGGACTGACTCTTATGTAGCCTTTCTTTAGTCTACCTGAGCACTCGCAGGGCTAGATACAACATGCCTCATTCACACAAGCACATTTCTCAGCTTTTTCTGTCCAAGTGCTTTCTATCTAACATTCACTCGCATCACATTCATACTCCGGCTGATGCATCAGAGAGCAACATGGGCTTAGTATCTTACACAAGGATGTTTGGCATGCAGACTGGAGCAGCCAGGGATCGAACCACTAACCCTCCGATTAGTAGTAGATGACCTGCTCCACATCCTGAGTATTATCATTGTAATTATTTGGCTTGCGTTTCTTTTGTTTTGGAGACTTGTGATTTTAAGCTGTGCTCTAACTATAAAGCACTTTGCTTCATCTCCTGGAGTGACTTGACTAAAGCTCAGTCATAATGGAGAGGGAGCTCCTCTAAGAATTTACACATGTAAGTGTAAGAGACATTTTAGCTAATCTCAGGTTGGATAATCTAAGAGTTAGTCTCTGTTAAGGTTAACATGGTTGCTATAATGCTGGCAGCCTTCTGCCTCAGAGATTATGCAATACACTACACTGAAAGCCAGAAGCTGGATTTGTTTTGTGCAGACGGCTCTCATAAAATTGTGTGGCAGGGGCATGCTGTGAATATGGCACCAAGCATGACAGGAGAAGAAAACTGCTCGCGATTGAACATTTCATTAGGTCAGACGGAAAGAAACAGGAGAAAGAAGTTATTTTGGGTGTGTGTGTGTGTGTGTGTGTGTGTGTGTGTGTGTGTGTGTGTGTGTGTGTGTGTGTGTGTGTGTGTGTGTGTGTGTGTGTGTGTGTGTGTGTGTTGCAAACTGATCTTATAATTTTTACTCTTTTTTTTTTCTGGTTTCTAAAAGTTCCTAAACTAAAAATAAATTTACCTTGACAGAAATTAAAATCACAGGTAGTTTAACACTTCTGGCTGATATCAATCTGTTCATTGCCGTTACTGAATGCTTTAATTAAAATAATTATATAATCCCCTTTTCAAAAAATGCTAGCCTATTTTATGTTTTGAATAAAAATGTTGCTTCACTCACGTGTTGTGCGGTTTCCCAGCCAGTTCATTCTGAGACCGCAGCATCATCGCCTGCGACTTCCACATCGTCGCCTGCAGCGTCTGGTCCCGCCGCTGTCTGGTCCCACCGCCGCTACATTGTCATCAGATCCTGTTCCACCTCGCCTCTGCCGGCTGCTTTCCAGGCCTCTAGTTGGCCGTCGAGGCTGGTCTCCTGAGAAAGTTCGTCGCCGCCGCTGGCTTCGGGGTCGGCCTCCGGACCTGCTCTGTTGCCGCTGCCGCCTTCCGCGTGGCCGGCCTCCTGATTTGTTTTGCCTGTGTCACCGCCACCGTTGCTATCCGCACGGCCGCCCCCTGAACTGTTTTGGCCCTTGTGTTGTTGACCTCCGGGTCGACCCCCTGAACTTTTCATGGACTCCTGTTGATCTAGTTTGGTTTTTAATCTGTTTTCCTGGGTTCTTGAACTTTGTGCTCCTTGTTTTTTGGTTGCTTCTGTTTGTTTTCATGGTTTGGTTTCTGTTTTTGTGCCAGCAATAAAGCTGAGGTTTTCAGTTACATTTCCATCTCAGAGTCCTGCATTTGGATCCACATCTCCACCTGCCCGCACACACAGAGCCCTGACTAATTCAATATCATTAGAATCATTTAAACCCTATATTTATCTGAAGGGTACTACAAAGATAATATTTTAAATGTGTAAATTAACAAACACTGTGATAGGACAAATGTAACTCTTGAATTTCTAAGCTTTTTGCCACATTGTGATCAGTGCGTCTGACATGTTTGCTGTTTTATTACTAAGTGTTGATACTAATTAACCTCAGTGATTAACTTTTATTATTTGTATTATTTACACTAAATTAATTAATTAAAAATGAGCTTTTGAAAAATGAAACTTTTTTGATATGTTTGTGCTTCTTTTAGTTTGTTTTTTCTAAAAAAGAAAAGAGTCAGATGGACACTGAGACGTGATTCATGCTTAGTGCTCGCATCACTGTACTTACAAGTATCTACGTGCACACGCGTGCAGCTTGTGTTTCTGCATGTGTGACTGTGTTTATGTTTGCACATGTTTGTTTGCACATGCAAAAGCGTACAGGCTGCATCTGGCTGTCTACGTTTCACATTTCCATTCAGGCTGAGTGTAAGCAGGCTGGCTCCTAATGAGCCGATTACAGGGAGCAACATATGGTGTGTTCTGTATGGTTCTCCTGGCTCAGCCATTAGTGTTGATGAGAGCTGAGAGAGATGTGGAAATTGGGCGGGTCAGCTTAGTGAGAAGATTCAAATATGCGTCTGCATAGATGCACAAAGACGTTTCACAATGACACGATCTCTCTTGATGGAATGAACAAAGAAAAGAGATCTAGAAAGGTCCGCAGGGCTTTGAAACTTTTTCCATTTCATGTCATTATAAAATTCTAACAAGTCCACTTCAGATGGTGGCCAAATGCGCCACAACATTTAAAGAAACTGTTTTTAATTGATGAGAAAAAGCTTCTGGCAGATCAGACCGATGCATATTTAGGATGGAATAAAAGTACAAAAACACTCCAACTGAAAGACCCTGCTCATTAAGATTGACTCTTTCATACTGTTCTATAGAATAGATGCCTGTAACTGCATAATTAAAAAGTATGTCTGCTGTTGTATCAAGTTATCAAAGAAAAGCACCCTTTAGTTACTGGCCCCTGTTAACCAATCACACACTAAAATTATTTGTTAGTCTGTGAAACTTGCTTTGCTTTTCTGATGGTTAATTTACAATATTTTTATTAATACAAAAACAACAAACCCAATCCAAAAAAACAAAATTATGAAACATTGTGAAACATATAAATAAAAACAGAGTACATTTATGTGCAAATCTCATAAACCCATATTTTATTCACAATAGAATTCAAATAGTCCAGCAGCTGGTGCCTTCAGTTCCCAGACTTTTATAGACTGCTGTAAACAAAGAGGGATGCTACACAGTGGGACGCATGGCGCTAACACAACTGCTTTGAAATGTATTGCTGCCATTCAAGTTCATACATTTCCTCAGCTTAAACTGAGTTTGTTTTCTATTGTGAATTAAACATTTTTGCATTTTATTTTATTTACATGTTATACAGCATTGCAACTTTTTTTCAGAGTTGGTGTTGTACATCAGGTTCATCATGTGACAAAACCTCAGAGATCACTATGACACAGCACCTGCGGAGCATTTGTCATGAAATGCAGGATTTGGCAGATGGAATTCAAAACTTTAGCTTTATCAGCAGGGACAAAACGGTAAAAGGCAAAAAAAAAAAAAAAAGGAAGTTGTGCAGGAACAATCTGCAGGTAGACTAGACTGACAGAGACCTCACCATGCGGTAGATCCATGAGGGAGATACGGCAGAGTGGACACACCTGGGAATCTAACTAACGAGACAGAAGAAGCAAAACTAAACCTGACACACAAAAGATGAGGGACTATCAAAATAAAACAGGAAGTAACAAACATGGACACCTGACTGATTTCAGGGGGACATAAAAGGATGAAACACTGAGAGACGACTACAGCAACAGGAAGGGCAACAACCTTACCATATCACCCAAAAACTGTGTGAAAGCGACCGGATCAGAAACAAACTGCAGCATAAACAACAGGAAGAAGTCAGGCCTCCAAACTGCCCTACTACAGCCAATCACACGGTGCCCAAGATTTACAGTAAATTAAATCCATAAACCATTTTTTAAATTCTGAATCTGGATGTACCAAGCGTGAACATAACATCTCCCTTGAGCACCCAGTAAAACTTTGAAATATCTGAACTTTAATAATAAAATAATCCAAAATGAGAAGCCTTTTTATTAGTGCATAATTCAGGCTCATTGATTATTTATCGAAGTGACTGGGGACTGACTGCAGTCTGAAAGGTTATATAGCAAAAGCCTCCTGAAACATAATAAGCCAAAGTAGGAGGGACCATAAAGGGTTTTGATTTAAATGAAACCACGACGGGTTTGAGCTGGATTTTCAAAAGAAGGGACTCTCTGTGTTTCTGTCGTGTCACCTTAGTGACAGTTCACACTCCTTTGTTCTTTCTGTGCTTTCTCCCATTACTAATCTTTTTTGTATTTCACCTCTTAAGTCTGTCTCTCTCTGCCTCTCAGCATCTGTCTTCCTTTAAATCATTTTTACTGCTCTGCCACCCCCATTATCCTAATTTGTCTGTGTCATTTGTATGAGAAGTGGAGCTCAGATTAATGGTCGTGTCTTGATGAATTTGTGGTAAAAAATTTAGATGTAAAAGTGAACTTGCAAAAGTTGCATAGCTTCCTGATTTGATTTAAAAGTGTTTCATTTTGATCATCTTATATTTCTTTACAATTTTCACAAGCTGTGAACTAATTATAGGAGCAGAAAACCTGAACAGAGAAGAGAGACAGCTCCGATACTATATCTCTATCAATTTTAGGGGAGTATATATTTCATTTGCTGTCATTTATTTTGTTATTTGTTCATATATGTGTTCACTGAAAAAGTTATGCTTGTTCATTTAACTGAAGTTAAATTATTGGAAATGTCTCATCTCACCTCATCTGAATGTGACAGAAATATACTGAGGAAACAATTTCCATACATTTTACTTTGAAAACAGTACTGATGAATAAACATAGACCCAGAACTCATAGACACAGCAATGTAGGTCCTTATCTCGACTGTATCCCACTCCACTGAAATGAAAACATGCCATCCACACAGCAGGGATTCAGATTAAGGATCACTGGCAGTTCTCCCATAATGCATCACGTGAAACAAAAGACACAAAAAGCCCTCAGTCAGCTCCGTCCCACAGAACACCCGTCAGCTGCCTTTGACCCAACATGATTTTGATCATATTTGTCCCAGCGGTGTCGCTCTTCTGTAAACACAACAACCCCCAGTATAAAAAAGTATGAGTGGTGACAGTGGATACGATACATCCAGATACCAGACTGTGCAAGTCTCGTTCCTGTTGTGTAGAAAATTAATTATCTTAGAAGTTGTGAATTTATTTTCCATTAATACTTAATAACTATTCAATCACATGTTTTATATTTTTACAACAGAACGTGGTTAACACTGCTCCCCTATATCAGATCAAAGCTGCCTGGCTCAATGCGAGAGAACGTACGGTTACGTTGTAACCTTGGTTCTCTTAGTGAGAGACTATCTCTCCACCGTGAGGCCACTCGGAGACGCGTTCCAATCAAACGATCACCGGTGTCACATCTGCACAGCTGTTTTATACGTAAGCTGTGGGGCGTAGCCGGGCGTGCCGGAGTGTCTTAAAGAAATATCCACACGCCACGACCAAGGGGGTGGTACCCCGTACATATGGAATATGTAACCGTGTGGAGAGATAGTCTCGATATGCTAGAGAACCTCCTACCATCAACAGTACAGATACTGTCGTGTTCATAGGTGTTTGAAAAGTGATAAAATTTTGGTAATTTTGCCTCTCTCTGCATGACTACTGTGGATTTTAATCAGTGTTTTGAAGTGATTCATGATTGAAGTGTCGATTTCAGCTTTGATTTGATGGGCTTAACAAGTAATGTATGAACTGGAATCACAGCCATTTTTGCACTTTTTAGTTTTCCATATTCAAAGTTTAAAAGTAATTGGACAAATCGTTGAGAAGCAGTTTCATGGCCTGGCTGATGCCTGCTCCCTGGTTCTTCTGTGACAAATTCAACTGATAAAAGGTGGAGTTTGTTTGTAGGACTTGCATTTGATAGCTTTTCAGTGGAATGGAATCAATATGAGGTCCAAAGAGGAAAAGTGTTAAAATGTAGCAGCTTGTTGATTTAGCCAAAGAACAATTGCAGTGACCAGCTCACCAACCAAAGGGCCTGAAAGACGACAGAAGACTTCTTCTTTCTTTTCTCTTCTTTTTGTCAGGAATCAAGTACAAAAACATTCAAATAATGAAAAGATGCACTGTGCAAGATTTAGCTTTTTTCTTCTTTTTCCTTTTTCTAGCTGCTTCCACCTGTGCTTGAACAATTCAACCAACAAATAGAAAACATGAAAAACACATCACGAATGAACAAATTATACTAATATACATGGAGCTGAAAATTCAACATAAGAGACCAAACAACCAGCTAAAATTATTTCAAAACCACAGACAGTATCTAAATCCAATATATAATTTACATATAATATAATTTATAAATATCAAATATATCTCAATTATATGTAAATTCTTTCACTGGTGGAGAAAAGCTTGTTCACATTATTGAGCCAAGTAAAGAAGACTACATGATGCAGGTGTATTACTCTCTACGATGAAGACACATCTTCATCAGTGGAACTGTGGAGGGTGCAAACCGCTGGTTACACTCAGGAATAGGAAAGATTGATTAGACTTTCACAGAACATTTAAAAATGCACAAATCTGAAAAGAAAATCTTTGGAAAGATGAAACAAAGATGAACTCGTGCCAGAACGATGGGAAGAGAAAAGTAGACTGAATAAGAGAAACAGCTCATGAGCCAAAGCACATCACATTATCCGTCTAACATGGTCACGTACAGCTGCCAGTTGAACAGGATCACTTGTGTTTACCGATGATGCTGGCAGAAGTGGCAACATGAATTGTGCAGAGCTATATTCTCTGATTCTCAGATTCAGCCGAATGCTGTAAAAGTAATTGAACAGCGTTTTGCCGTCATAATGAAAAATGACCCAAAGCATCCTGCAAAAGTAACCCAAGAGTTTCTCGAGGCAAAGCAAAGGGGTATTCTTCAATGGCCAGTCAGTCACCTGATCTCAACCCAGCAGAGCACTCCAGTTACTGAAGAAAAACGGCACAAATAAACAGAAGCTGAATACAGCTATGGTGAGGCCAGGACTGTGCTTTAGCAGCAATGGATAGTTGTTTACTGTCATGGTCTTGCACCTTGGTGCAATTAAAAATAAAAATTGTGGTTATTTCTCCTCACCTCAAGTACTAGAACTCTGGTGTTTTAACACACACAAACAGAAATCAGCTGATTGTAGCAAGTAGTTTAAAGAAATTTCAGAAACCACCTATGCAGCCCATTACCCTCCACACTGGAGAGAAATCACTGGAAAATGTTTGATGTCTTTGTTTCCCGTTTTGCAGGACTCTGAGAAAGAGTGCAGCCATTTCAACCTGATTATTGCTTATTGCATCAATCACGTTCAAAGGCTTAAAGAGATTTCCTGACAGTACAGCTTAGCATCTCTCCAGGAAAACAATGTCCAAGCTTGATGTCAGCCACCAAACCCCCATCATCTGCTGTCAGTGTTTCAAGTCAGGAGTCATTACTCTGTTAAACAGTGATCCACCCCCTGTAGAAAAGAGGGGAAACGAATAGCCTCATCAACACAATTATTTTTGTCTCTATTTTTTTAAAGCACCATGACAGCTGGGGATCAGTTGATGGAAATATTTTCGTCCGTTGCCAGCTTCAAAGAGGAAATCCCCAGTCAGTCTCGCTGCTGCAGAGACGAGTGCTGTCCGGACTGTTGGCACACAGCTGCAAACGTAGACGTCCCCTGAAGAAAGTCTATTAGTGAAATTAAACATCAAAATCAACAATTTTTTAATCACTAAGCTAAACCTATTGCACCTGTTTGTTCAGGGTCTGTTTGGTCACCTGTTGAACTCAGCATTCAGCGAGGCAAATGCTCCTTCCAGTGTCTCACAACAGGGGAAATTGAAAGCTGCATTCAGACAGCTGCATTTCACTTGATGCTGGGTTAGTAAGGTCGCAGAGGCCTTTAGGCTTCAGTGGGAGAGGCTGGCTCTGGGTTTAATGAGCTTGGAGCAGACCCAGACTTTTGGTGTCTTTCATCCTTGTAGCAGCCAGTGTAGCCAGTTAGCTCTCCAAAGCACCAACCCCACCTCACCCCCAGCAGCTGTCTTCTCCTTCTTCACATCTCTTTCTCTCCAAGCCGTACTGTCTCTGTACCTCTCTCGGTTTGTTTCTCTACCTGGTCGAGTTGTTTCTTCTGTCGGATCGGCTCAGCATCAGCTATGATTGTGTGCAGCTTTGCTCTCCTGCCTTCTGGCTGTCAATGCGCTGCCTTGTTTCCTCCTGCTTCTGCTTCATTAGCTCCAGTTGCCTTTGGTATCGGGACACAGAGGGAAAGAATAGTATAGCTGTTCACACGCAAATCCTGAATTTACACTACAGTTTTGTAAAAGTGCCAAACATAGAACAGAGGTTACCTCAAGGTTAGGAATGCATAATGGAGTAAGGTTAGAATCACCAGACCAAATGATCTGTTTGTAAATAATAATAAAAAAATCTATGTATTGACGAGACCTCGCAAAAGGCACGGATGTTGACAGATGTGGTAGTTGGTACAAAGAGTCAATATGCACAATTGTGATTTTGCTGGTTTGTTTGATTCATAAATAAATTCCTGTAACATAAGTTAGACTATAAAGAACAAATCTGAAAGAAGTGAAGTAAGACTGAAAAATATGAGATTGATGATGTGGGATCAAAGAGCAGGAGAGAAAAGTGAGGTAATTTTCCTCAGTCTAATAAGCCCCAACCCCTGTCTCTTCATTCATCTTAAGGGGGCAGTGAGGGCAGCCTGGTGGGGAGACAATGCCGTACTGATGTAGTTGAAAGAGCTAAAGATCTTTGTTAGTGCCCAGATCAGGTGTCCCGGAGGCTGGCTTTGCTCCCAGAGTGGGTTCTCCCTTGTACTCTGACCCGCTTACAATGGGTGGTTAGTGGGATGTGCAGCGACTCAAAGTCAAACACATTTTCTTTCCTTATCTCTTTACATGGTTTTCTTCTGTATCTGTTTATTGGCACCTGACTGGAGAATTAGAGGCAACAGCTGTTTATGAAAATCAACCAACTCCTACTATAAAACAACAATATTGAAAAGAATTCCCATGATGCACTGAGTGTGTTTATACACCTCTCTGCATTTAATTATTACTTGTTATTAATCTCTGTCTCTCCTCCACAGCGTGTCTTTATCCTGTCTTCCTTCTCTCACCAATCACAGCAGATGGCCCCGCCCCTCCCTGAGCCTGGTTGTGCTGGAGGTTTCTTCCTGTTAAAAGGGAGTTTTTCCTTCCCACTGTCGCCAGTGGGGGTTTTTTCTCTGTATGTATTATTGTAGGGTCTACCTTATAATATAAAGCACCTCGAGGTGACTGTTGTTGTGATTTGGAGCTGTGTAAATAAAATTAAATTGAATATTGAAGATTTTCTATCAGTTCAATTAAGACGTCCTACACTTGAACGTAAACCAGAACACTGCATGCATTTATGGCATGACTTGGTATTTTTAAAAGCAGTGATGTTTGTATGAGTCCAACATTTTGTTTTGTTTGTTTGCTTTTTGTATGGAGCCCAGTGAAGTTAGTTTAAAAAGCATGTGAGGCAATCCAAATTTATTCTGCAGAATAACATACATCCAAAGTCACAACGAACTGGCAAATGCCACAGGAAGAACAAGAAGAACAGATGGTCTGTGCCCCTACAGCCCTGATCTCAACATCATGGACTCAGTATGAAATCACATAAAGAGAGAAGACGCTGAGAAAGACTAAATCTAAAACTGCGGCATATTCTCCATCCTGCCAGACAAATACCAGGGATTGTTTTCGTCTTAGCAACAAAAAAAAAAGATTAGACTTGCCTGAAACTTTTGTAGAGTACATTCTCATCCAAGGATATCAAATACTGCCCTGCCCCTTCAAGAGAAAGCAGCAGTGACTCTACTTCCAGCTCCCTCCAGAGCTCCATCTGTAGGGCTGAGCTCAGCCAGCAGATGGAGGATTCTCCAGCAACTTGTAGTCACAACTTCTTTTTTTCTCCATGTCCAGAAGTGACTGTTTGAATGTAGATCAAATGATAAATTGAATGTTTGGCCTTAGCTCTGTCTGTGGAAAAACAGCCCAGCACAATCCCTGCATTGATTGCGATGCTACAACAAACCAGCTTCATTGGAGCAACAACTATGCTGACCCAGAGGGAAAGTACAAAGATACAGAAGAAAAAGACGAATTGGGAACCAACCACCACCTCTGATAGTCACTTAATCAACTGTATAATGTTGACATAATGGAATTAGCTTGGCTGTAGCCATGTAGTCCTGACTTATCATTTTCTTATGATGCTGGGGAAATTTAATGGGGATGAAGAGGGAAACGAAACACAGCTTATGGCCTCGTGACTGGTGGAGGGCTTTATGATTAGCACCTCATAACAACTGAAACATATGCAGCTTCTACACTTTAGCCAAAGAACACCGTGATCTTCTGTAGATAATGAAAGCAGAGAGCAGGAAAGGAAAAGCCTTTTCCTCTCATATCTCCAGCGGAAAGGTTTGGCAAAGAGCAGCCTCACACTTCAAAGAGCTAGAGTTGAATCCTTCATTGAGATGGACTAACCAAAACATCTTTGGAGCCGAGCATCTATAGTGCATTCACTGTGTGTTGGTTGACAACACAGCGTGCACACTAAAAAGAATAGCAGGTGGCCACTGAGAGATAGAGACGTCTACTTATGTGTAACTGAACACATGGCTTTAAGGAATAGTAAAGGAGCACACGCTGCAACAACCAACAAAAACATCATTATTCTGTTGTTAAATTAAGCAAGACGGTGAGGAATTTAATTGTGTCTATGCACCTAATATCACACGAATATGTATCATAATTTAAAATCAGTAAATATAAAAAGCATTTCAGAGGGTTTGATGAGTTTTTTGGATTTATTCATAACAAACTCAGAGAAAAGCAGAGTCCTTTCAGCCTCTTTCATACAGGTTACCAAGCGAACAGAGAAAATCAAAATAACAAGACTGTCTGACTACAAAAAGGAAGACAGATGAAAGAGGGCATAAAGTCAAGCATGTAAGATCTATTCTAGCTGCATACATTAGAGGCTGACATGAATGAGAGACGGTGTGAAAAGAATGAAATAGCACAAATCCTTTTTAGGGCAGCAAAATGTCAAAGTTTACAGTCTGGTTTATCAGAGCACAGTAAATATACTCCAAAGTGACAGGGTGGTACACGGGTGCTGGGAAGCTTTGGAGACCACACACGTGAAACCTGTGGGAAAATGAACTCGGCACAGTGGTGAGGAAACGACCAGTTTTCACAAGGAAAACCTGCTGATGGTGATGCTTTTTGACAGGATGAAAAGTCAGAGCGTGCTGGAAATTCAGCAGCGCTGGTTAAAGAGAGTAAAGAGGGTAGGAAGGGAATATGACAGGATTTTTTCCCCCATTTCCGCTGGGTGTGGAAGAATGAGACAGAATTTGTTAGCGTCTTCAGAAAGACCTATTGACATCCTGTCACAGGACTGGTAGAAGGGTAATTGTTAAATTGAGAGTAAATGTGAGAGGCTGACAAGAGCAGGAGCTGACACCTGACAAATTGGTAGAGAGGATCTGAGAAGACAGATCATCCGTCTTTAATGGTAAGTCAGGAAGACGGTGGTCTTTTTGTAGAGGGCCTTTTATAAAACATGCAGACGCTTGTGCAATTCAAATAGTAACACGTGCACTTCTTTTAACTCTCCAACACATGTTTCGTAAAGTGCCACCTCACTCCCAGCCAAACGTAAAGCTGATGACAGGAGATAACGGTGTGTTTGCTCTTGTAGAAAAATACAGGAAAAGAGGGGAAATAGCGAGTCAGTGGAGCACAAAACTCTTCCTTTGCGATCAGCTCTTGTGATAAGCCATTTCTTTTATTCTCTTTCCTGCTTCTTTCCTTCCCTCCATGTCAAACCAAGTCAGCCAACCTTGTCTCACCAATCTCAGCTAAGAAACGAAAAAATGTCTTTAAGTTGAGAGCAAGGTGAGAAATGTGAAAAATGATTCAGGGTTATCTGTCAGGAGGTAAAAGCCTTTTAGAGGAATTCTAATGTGCTTTATAGAAATCAAGTGAAATTATGGCTAACGATTATCATTTATATATGTGATTATTTAATTATTATTTCATATTTAATATTATCTGTCTTTATATCCTAACCTTGATTAATCAGCTTTAGTTATACTAACAATTAATTAATATTTGGTCAATTTCATGTTCATTGTTTTTAGCAGCTTTACTTTCACTGGATTATGGCAGCTTTCAGTAAAAGGAAAAAGATAAAAACATACTGCAAACAGCAGAAAGACAAACCAAGCAGGTCACTATTAAACAAAGTCACTCATCCACCCACCCATCCACCCATCCTTCCATCCATCCTCTACGACTAAAACATTTCCCTAAGCAGCCAGTGGAGACCAAAAATAGCCAAAAGAGCTGGATATCTCACGGGGCGACCGTGGCACAGGAGGTTGGGAAGCGCATCTGTAACCGGAAGGTCGCTGGTTTGATCCCCGGGCTCTCTGTCCTGGTCGTTGTGTCCTTGGGCAAGACGCTTTACCCTACCGCCTACTGGTGTTGGCGCGATATGGCAGCCTCGCTTCTGTCAGTCTGTCCCAGGGCAGCTGTGGCTACAACTGTAGCTGCCTCCACCAGTGTGTGAATGTGAGAGTGAATGAATAATGGAATTGTAAAGCGCTTTGGGTGCCTTGAAAAGCGCTATATAAATCCAATCCATTATTATTATATCATATCCATCCTATGGCAGTCGTGGTTGTGATTGTATCGTGTCTTGCACCTGGACTGTGTATTTCTCAGAAGGACACAAACAGGTCTCAGAGTACTGCTGCTGCATTTCTGCAGCAGTCACAGTGAATGCAAACATAACTCAGCAGCACACCTTTTATTGATTTCCAAGTCTCACTAATCAATACTTTCCTCCATAAACAATAAGATGATTATATGTCATGCGAGAGTTCTCTCACAGATCATGTTTATCTCAGCTTTTCATGCTCTTTCAGTTTTCTAAATCTTTTGAGGTCACTTGGACTAAAACATCTTGTTGACATTAAGAAGAGTTCATGGTTGACTCAATGACTGCAAGGTTCTCAAGTCCTGTAGCTGCAAAGCAAGCCCAAATCACCACCCGTCAGAAACGGTGCAGTCGCTGTGCTGCAACCATTTTCTCCAAATGCGTCGCTGTGTTTTACAGCCAGACGTCTCCTCTTTGGTTTCATCAAAGGACATTGTTCCAGGAGTCTCGCAACATTGCAAATTTAAGCCATGCTGTTATTTTTAGAGGCTTTCTCCATACTTGTTCAATCTTTTTCTAAGTTCACTGTTGTGAACATAACTTCACAGGCTGACTGAGGCCAGAGTCTGAGACAGAGCTCTTGTTTTTCTGTTGGGTTTTTTTTACAGTTTCTGAGCAGTGCACAGTGAGACCTTGAGGTGGATTTAGTGGGATGTCCACGCCTGTAAATACTGCCAACTGTCTTTAATGTTTTTCAATGTGATTATTGTGAATAATCTTTCTGACTGTAGAACGATGGACTATCTGGAGTCCTCCCCTCCGAGTTCCTCTCTGATTTCTTTCCTGCTCCATGCGCTCATGAATACTCCAGACCAGCAAACTAACCAAACTTCTGCTTTTGTAGAGGTGCTCACACTGGTGATCACTTAATCGAGTTGGTTAGCAGCACCTGCCTTTAACTCATTTAATTCCCATTAATTCCTAAGGTGCACTCAATGTTTCACACACAGAAAATAAGATGAACAAAGATGAAACCGTGTGATGTGTCATATCTTGCTCTGCATCTGATGTTGCACTTATAATTCTAAGACACATATTTGTGGTTGGGTAACTGATTTTTTTAAAAGCTCCGCAGACCTTTAAAATAGCAAGATGACACAAACATGTCCCTAATGGTCAACATTTCAGTCATGTTAACAAGCCTGGAGAATATATCGAAGAGAAGGCTCCCGCACAACAGCTACTGCTTTTTCACCGCTGCTCTCAGACCCTAATCAGGCAAATGGTTTTTACCCTTTTGATCTTGTATTTTACACTACTAAAAAACCATTGAGTGACCAGATGTATTGAAGCATTAAGTCAGCAGACAATATCTTGATGGAGCCAAATTTCATTACAGTTGTGCATTAAAGTGAAGCACTGCTGAGAACGGCCTAAGTGGCTTCATGGGAAGGTGTTCTGAGCAAAGACAGGCAAGTAAATGTGAAATCATTTAAGTGAGAATGAGAAATGGAGAGAAAAAAGCAGATATTAAAGTGAGCGTGTCAGTTTAAAGCCTGATTAGCTCGGCTTGTGTGTAAAAGGTTCAAGAAATACACATGAGACAAAACGCCAGGTTGATAATACCAAGAGAAGACAGCTGTAAGATGATGTGATGGGAATGTTTTTATTCTGAGTTTTCTGGACATTTGAAGGCTTTGATCTCTGATCATCCTCCTCTTCCTGGTGAATCAGCATTGGACCAACGTTCACACCGTCTGAACGGAGTCCCAGATCCACACGCACCCATTAGCAGGACCATAAATTACACGTAAATGTGCTGCGATCATCTCGTTGTGGTTTGAACTTTCTTTACGTTTGGTTTGGGCCAAACATATTTCGGTCTCTGTCAACATGGTAAACCAGCTCTGATTTTCCAGCTCTGATCTAGCAGTGCTACGTTCTCCCCACTCGTACACCACCCAAGAAAGAGCCAAAACTAAATGCTATGCAGCCATTTATTGACTTTGGCAGTGAGCAATGACACCATAACAAACAAACATCTAAAGGTCCCTAAGCTTCCCTATCAAAAACAATTTGCTTACCTAACGTTTAAAAAACAGAAGAAAAGCGAGTTCAACAGAAAAGGTTTCTCACAACTACAAGGCTGCAGTGGACAATGTATACAGTGAAAGGGTGACTACTTTACAAAGGTAATGTTTTAGGCTGTTTGATGGGTGGTGGAGGCCAGGAGGCTGTGGTGGTTAACTACCTGCTGTTTAACCAATGAGCCAATCCTGGAACAGGAATGAATTCAATCCAACCACTCAGAAGGCACTGTACTATATTAAGACACACCCATGTTCACACCCGAGAGAGAGAAACCCGCAACCATCCTCTGGTGAGGGGAGTGTCTCTCTCTCTCACACACACACACACACACACACACACACACACACACACACACACACACACACACACACACACACACACACATACTCTCGGGTCATAATTCAGTAAACCAGTTTAATGTTTATGAAAATAATTTCATAAAGTCTCGGACATGTTTTCCAGCTCTGATATTTGCATACAGCTTAATTAGGACCCCAGATGTGATTTGGTGTGATAGTTTGGTTCCAAATGAATCAGGAGTGGAAAAGCATTATATAATCTGAGACATGTAAATAAATACTATTGTGGGTGTGGTTTTTTTTTTCAATTCTACAATTTAACATCTAATACTGTGATATAAGTTTGTCACTGACTCCAAATGAACCCCTGCAGCTGCACTACTGTGTGCAAGACATACTTTCTGGCATGTCTTCCACCTCATTTCATCTCAGACTTTATCTTCTTTGATGTCTCACATCTCATTTGCATGAACTCAAACACATCATGTAAATCTTTGCGAGTGTGCTTAGATTGAAAAGGGGGAAAATCTGGATCTTGTAAGTTTTACAGTGACCATTGTTACCTTGTTAACTGCAAGTTGGATCAAATTTGACGTGGCTGAATATGAAAGAAATATTGGCAGCAGAAAGTGTTCAAGCACAATACTTATTAAAGATTCCAGATGTTTTGGCTCATGCAAACAAATATAAATAATGCTGAAGGCCAACAAAAGAAATACTGAAGGAGGCTGGAGCGATGTAAACCGCTTCAATATGATCAACTTTAGCTGCTGTTTTTAACTTGGACCAAACAAAATCCATCTGATGAGTCATCATAGAGCGTGTTCAACATTGATTTAGGTGGAACAGATGCACACATGTGCACATAGGGACAAAGATTCAAATAAAACACAGACTCACGTTTATTTTTTCTGCTGAAGTTATTGTCTAAATATAGAGCTTCGTTTATTTCTTGAAAACATGAAAGATTCTTGCGCATTTATTTATGATGGTTAGACTAAAATTACATTAAAATTGATTAAAATTGTAACAAGATGTTGTAAATGAGTTATCTAACAGGTGAAGCTCGGTTTAGATATAAGCAAGGAAATCTGTAACAGGATGATTGTCAAAGAAGACAATAATGACCTGAAGAGTGGCCGATCAGCACATCTGGGAAATACGATGAGCTGAAACGGCAAGAATCCCTCCTGATCTCAGTTACAGCAGCGGTCCCCAACCCCCGGGCCACGGACCCGTACCGGTCTGTGAGTCGTTTGGTATCAGGCCGCGACAGTCGAGGCTCGGGTGTGAAGTTTATGGTTTTCAGGGTTTTTATCGTTAACTGGGTCTTTTCCCATGTTGTAGTTGTGTTTCTTATTTTGGAAGAAATATTTACGTTACCATAGCGACCAGAGAGCATTAAGGGGCAGAGAGGAGGATGTTACTCTCAGTGTTGTTGGCGCATTTCAGGAGGACGCTGCTAATTACAATTACAATCACACAGTGAATTCACGTTTATTATTATATTTACAAAATACCACAGTCGTATAATTTTATTTTGTTGTGTTTATCCGCCACACCTTAAAGAAAATATTGTCTGGCATTAAACCGTCCGTGGAGCAACAAAGGCTGAGTACATAGAAACCCAACAGTGAGTTTGAAATATTGTGCTATTAAAAAAGTTTTATGAAGTAAAATTATTGTAATAAGAATTTTAATTATTGTACTTCAAAACCCGAGGGTGTATTTTGTTTATTATTTACATGATTTGGGCTCAATTTGTTTTTCTTTTTTGTAATGCTTTTGATTTTTTTATTGGATTATTCAATGATTATTGGATATATAAGCACTTATTCAGGGATTATTATACATGTAAGTGATTAATGAAGTTCCATTTCACAGGTTGTGCTGACCTTAAAACCAACTTTTCTGATTTGATGAATTTCTCTGTGTTTCATTTTTTATCCACTTTGCTGTAGCAGTCGCCTTATCCCAACTATCCCAACTATTGAAAGTGCTGCTACATACAGATCTGAGGTCACTGCTGCTAAAGGAGGTTAATTAATAAAACTTTGTCTATTAGTTCAGTGAGACTGTGTTTGTCCATAATTGTGACTTTGATTGAAGTCAAAGTAGAAGTGGAATGATAGATTTATTTTTCTTCATGTACATTTGCTGAACAAAAATCTATTTTAAATTTTTCTGCACGTCCCTGTAACTGATGATAAAAAATAACAGTGTGTTTGTTAACTGTTAGAACATTTCTGTGATAATCGTTTTTCAGCACATTGGACAAATACTGATCCTGTTCCTCAACACATAACACGTTTAGACAGAGCTATGCTAAGAACATAGAATCAAATCAAGCAACAGCACATCTAAAATATACACTTCATTCGCTAAAAATCTGAAATCATATCAAATCAATGACGCGCACCAACATGTTCAATTTAAATAATAGAAACAAGTTCAGTGTGTAACAGTATTTGAGCCAGGTGATCGCTTTAAACCAAACGATTCTCAGCTCTTGAAAAGACAAAATTAAATCGATTCTCCAAGGCTGAGCCTCGGGGACTTACCAAAAAGTGCATTGTAATAGATAATGCTGCTACTGAGAATTTCTCAATTATAAATACTTGGCAAAATACTTACGTAGCCTTGTCAAAAAAACTTGACAAGAAGCTTGTCTGCTTGTATAGAAGCAAGAAATCTTTTCTCATGAGGCGCTGATGGCTTCATTTCATTCAGGTGTGCTATTAAGGTGTGCAAAGAGCTCGTATTCACAGTGACATGCTGCTGGCATTAGAACACTAATTGTCATGCAGCCGTTATTAATGTCAAAATGTCTGCTCTGTCAAAGGTCTATTGTGTGAATATTACATCAGACTTTCTCTCGGTTCCTGATAATTGAGTTACATTTTATTTCTATCAGCCACATGACTAAAATATGCTGATTCTTATAATCCCCAAGGTACAAATTCTTTTGTTGTTGTTGTTGTTGTTGTTGTTTTAATTACCCCTAAAGTTAGTGCAGTAATAGTCCTACTCTGCTGATTGCACTGTTGTTTCTAAATAACGTCATTGTAAGAACACTCATAAAGGTTTCCTGTAATCTCTGTTGATGTAATCCTCTTTGACTCTGTCAGAAACACACTTAAGTGACTTGAATCACTGCCTGCTTGTCATGTTTAATGAACCTGACATCATTATTTAGGCTGTCGTGTAAATGTCTGCTTATGAATGGAATAATAAAACCCAATCTTCTACAGGACCACCAACCGGTCGTCACACATCGCGCTGCACACTTAAGTCAGAAAGCCCAGTGTGTGGTGGGTTTGATGGTGCTGGCTCTTCAGAGGCTGATGGTTAGTGAGTAAAATGCCTGAGGCGAGCCTAACTGAACACTTTATCCCTACTCTTCCTGAGAGGCAGGAGAGATAACAGTACAGCAGGAAGCTACCATGCTTATCAGTTCCTGAGGGCACAGTAGTCCATGGGGTTGAAGGCTAGCTGCTGACCTCCCGTGGTTCACGCTGCTGATGTGTGTGAGTAGGACTCTGCTCTAAAGCCTGCTGGGTTAACCCTGAAGGGTGGACATAAGTATGCCAGGGAAGTCAAAATCACAGAGAACATGTTGAAGAGGTCCTTGTGTGGTAGCTGAGAAGGTACCGGCAACTTCAGGACTTAGTGCATATTAGCAAGACTCAGTTGTCAGATGTTTAGATGTGTTCAGTGTCAGTGCTTTACATTATAGTAACGTGATCTGCTACAAGAACCTAAAGCCAAAAGATCCAAAACACAAACCACATCTTCATGTTTCAGACTTTAAGTAAACAACAGACTTGAACCCACATAAATGGCAACAGACAAATACAATTTGGCATCATAGCCCAACAGCAGAAGGCAACATCGTGGCTCAAGAGTTGGGAGTTCGCCTTGTAATCGGAAGGTTGCCGGTTCGAGCCCCGGCTTGGACAGTCTCTGTCATTGTGTCCTTGGGCAAGACGCTTCACCCGTTGCCTACTGGTGGTGGTCAGAGGGCCCGGTGGCGCCAGTGTCCGGCAGCCTCGCCTCTGTCCGTGCGCCCCAGGGCGGCTGTGGCTACAATGTAGCTGCCATCACCAGTGTGTGAATGTGTGGATGACTGGTTGTGTAAAGCGCTTTGGGGTCCTTAGGGACTAGAAAAGCGCTATAAAAATACAGGCCATTTACCATTCACTTTACTTGGTAATAAGCCACAGATTTGGTGGCTAAACACAAACAGTAGTCAGTCACCAGCATATAATAACCACCTGTCAGCCTCGTCAGTTAGCTTAGCAGCTTCACTTTTTCCATGATAAAAATCTGTCGTCCATTTGATACTCAGAAGATTAACTCGTCCACATATTGTTTGACGTCGCCTCATTTACATCTAATTAAATGACTGAAATCTCCGCCGTATCCACAATAGTGTTGCGTTACATGGGGAGATATTAAAAGTAACTGACTCCTGCCTGCCTGCTGGGTGTAAAGCTCTTATGTCCTGACAGTAAAGATCTACACGCTTATTTGATTGTTGCATTTAAAGCGTCTTTAAATCCAACTTTATATAAAACAACACTCAGACACATTAACCACTGCAAGAACACGCTAGGTTTGGGTTGTTTAGCAGAACTCAGGAGACTGTAGAATGTGAACATCGAGCCACAGTTAGTGTTCCTCACCACTGGGAAAACAAAGATAAAGAAAGTCTTCAAACTGATCTTGAGCGTTGACTTAGTACAAGCTGGATGAAATCATAGAGCTCAGTCAGTGCTCTCTGTACTTAGATGGTAGCACAGCAGGTTTGTTATTGATCACTTTATCTTTCAGCTCTGACTCTGAACGCAGACAGTTTGAAATCAAAGTTCTCCAAGTTTAGTAAGAAGTTCAGAAGGAGTCCCGAGAAACACTGCTGTGTTGCCGATTTCCAAAACCACAACCATGCTCTACCAGCACGCGTTGCATACTGTGAGTGGTCAGCCACCCGCAGCTCCAATGCTGCATGCAGGTCTTTAACAGATCTCTGTAGACATCTGCAGGAAACAGAAACACACATGCAGCCTATTCACTGGTCAGCACAGAGATTCAATCAGTCGCGCCAAAGGAAGCGCAAATTAGTGTTGAGCTGTAAACAAGCAAACCCAACAATGCAAAGCTTGTTTCTTGAAATCTGATAAACACAATATAAACTTAGGCTTCACACACAGAGCTGACCAAGGAGAGGCAGCTCAAATCAAATCAAATCAAATCAAATCACTTTTTTATTGTCACATCACATGTGCAGGCACACTGGCACAGCACATGCGAGTGAAATTCTTGTGTGCGAGCCCCACAAGCAACAGAGATGTGCAAACACAACAACACAAACGAGCAAAATACAAGAATGGCCAACCTGAAACTAATAAATATATGTACAATATATAATAGTGTATGCATTCCTGGATGTGTATACTAAATATTTTCCTACGTGTGTGTGTGTGTGTGTGTGTGTGTGTGTGTGTATACACATTTTTACAAATTAAATAGCTGAAGGAGAATTAAAGTTTTCTATGGTCAAATTGGAGGAAAAGTGTAATAAATACACCAGCGTATGTCAAAATTACAGTTTTCAAACCTCACGGAAAAAAAGAGAATCTGGTTTAGCATTGAGGAAAAAGGTACCACTGTAGCCAGGAAGTGATGAAGGAGGGGAAAAGAAGGCAGAATTTAAGGAGACGGGATGAAGAAAATGACCTTGACCCTGTTAGAAGTACAAAGACAAAGTCGCTCACATGAGAGTGACAGAGTCGGTTCATTGACACTCATGTTTCTGAGGAGGTAAATGATAAGGCCAGGTGAAGGGAATTGTAGCATGGATTAAAATGAATGGCAGCAATGCCCATAATAACCTAATTACACTTTACTGTTCCCCAGGTCTGGGATATACTTCCTAATCTAAGGAACTACCCCTCTGTGACATGGACTATCAATTACTTGCAGAACTGCATATGCAAACACTGCAGTAAAAGAAGCAGTGCACTCTCACTGCATATTTCAGCTCTTACCTTACATGCAGACTTTTATTTGATGCTCTAGGATAGTTTTTTTTATTTAAGCTAAATTTAGTACATTGCTTTAATTCCTTAAATGAAGTCACATTAGTAAACCTACTGCACACCATATCTGTCTAATCTGAACAGTCTGCACTCATTGCTGGTCAAATATCACTGCTAGTCTACTTTACATATTTTTTAATGAATATGTGGAATCTAGCACATAGTTACAGTCATGCATGTATTTCTGTTAAAAAACAAGATTTTTGGCTTAAATGTAAAGAAATGATTCCTTCTTTGTTATGGTCCTCAGTGCTGTGTGCCACAATGCAGAAAAGCTACCAAAGTTGATTAATAGTGTCACATTTCATGGTGTTACTGAGAGATACACCTGCACCGTCACTTGACCTATCGATCCATGTTCACCGAAGCTTCGTCAGAAATGGTCTTGGTGGAAGCGTGGCCGTCGACAAAACATTCTTAAGGAAAGGAAACGTCTATATTGCCCAGGCAACTTCTTGCAGCTGTGTGAAATAAAAACTCTGTTGTCAAACTGGTGTGTAAAACAGCCATCAGTCTACAAGGTTTCATGTCATTTGGTAGAGCTACTTCTGTCGCTACAGTTGTCCTCTGCTTGTCCACCACTACTATCTCCAGTTGGTTAGTCATCACCAGTTTGTCTCACTTTGTCTGTCCATATTTGGAAGTGCCACAGATCTTAGCTCGGTCATCCTCTACCACCTTAGGGACTGTGTCCCGCTTTGTCCCATTTAGCTATTCACTAAGCACACGTGTCCACACGGCTTGTCTCATCCTGGATAGTGGTTCTGACACTCACCAGTGCCCGGCTTTCTTCCTTCCATTTAGCACACAGTCTAGACTTGGGGTGAAACCCTCCAAGCGTGGTGAGGAGCTTCCTCATTTTGAGGTCGGTGACTTCTTTCTCCTCCTTTGGCCAGCTTATTATCCCAGCAGGGTTCCCGATTACTGGCATGGAATAGGTGCTGATTGCCCAGATCTTGTTCTTCCAATTCAGCTGACTCCTCAGGACTTACCTTACTTTGCAGGTATTTGCTGGTTGGGGCTTTCCTAGCAGCCTCTTGATGGTTCCCATTTGCTTTTGGGATTCCAGTGTACTTGTAGCTGTCTTCGTTATCTCCAGTGTTGAATTTTTGTGGGTTTGTTGTTTGTTTGTTTGTTTCAAAAAAGCCAACGTGAGATACATACCACCAGAGATGGGCAGTAACGTGTTACTTGTAACGCGTTACTGTAATCCGATTACTTTTTTCAAGTAACGAGTAAAGTAAAGGATTACTATTGCAAAAACAGTAATTAGATTACCGTTACTTTCCCGTAGGAACGCTGCGTTACTGCGTTACTAAAACCGTGATTTTTTTGCGAGAATGTCTCATGACAGTGACGTAAGCGAGTGCGACGTTCGTGACAACAGCTGTGTGCAGATCAACAGTGGATCACATATCGAGTGTGGGAGAGAGTATGAGCGTGCAGCGTTTAAAGCGTGGAAGTACTGACCTTACTTTGAGTTTGATTCCATAAAAAGTGACAAAAACATTAGTGTCCGCTGTGCGTGGGAAGAAAACTTCTTTTTACAGCGAAAAAAACCCCTAAACTTCCAACAAGCACCGAGTAGCTACGACGTAATGGGAAACTCACAGAGAAACTCACGGATCCTTCCACTGACCGTGGCACACCTGGACCAGGGTAACCCTCCGCCTACCCCACTCCTGCTTTACAGGTGGAAATAGAGCAACAGGACCGCTGAGTCTTTGACTTTATTTATTTTCTGCTGTGTTTTACTTGCATCTATTTGAAAGACTGAGTGTAAACACAAAAAATATTTTATTTTATGTGCTGGAATGTGCAGAAAATAGGTTTAAATGTTAAACTAATTTCTTCCAGTCAGAGAATGTTGCATATAATAAAATTTTTGCTTGATGCATAAAGTTAAAAGATTAAAACTAATAAAACAAGTTTTAAAAAGAGACTTTTCCATTTGATTACATTTTGTATGATGGATTATGCAGAAAAAGTAGAATTGGGCTGAGAGATCTATCGCTTTATCACCTATTCAGGTGTTTTTAAAAAGTAACTAAGTAATTAGTTACTTTTGAAAATAAGTAATCAGTAAAGTAACGGGATTACCTTTTTGGGGGAAGTAATCAGTAATTAGTTACTGATTACTTCCCCCAAGTAACTTGGCCAACACTGCATACCACAGTCTCCTGAGTCACCACCAAGGTGACTCATCCCACCACACCTCCATGTGAAGAATGCAAACATCTGTATTTCAGTAACCGCAGGATATAAGCCACCACTGCCATTTAATGAGGTGATAACAGCCTAGTGCTTCTACCAGACAGCTCGAT
Source organism: Rhamphochromis longiceps (assembly GCF_057381845.1). Lineage (NCBI taxonomy): Eukaryota > Metazoa > Chordata > Actinopteri > Cichliformes > Cichlidae > Rhamphochromis > Rhamphochromis longiceps. Next base: position 44,836,559 of record NC_140562.1, read on the forward strand.
GGGCTGATAACACCTCATAATCATCATTTAATGGGCTGATGGCATCCAAGCAGGTGGAAATTTTGCAACAATGTTTGCAGTAAAAAAAGAAAAAAATGGATGAAAGTTGATACAACAAGCTTGCAGCACAGTTTAACATTAACAGTTTTAACATTAACAGTTTTAACATTGTCTGTCGAGTTCCTCTAACACGTTTTTAAAAGTTTACCATCTATCGTGTGTTATACAAACTGAACACAAAAAAGTCTTTTCTTTGTTGCTAATTTTATTATGTTGTCAGTTTTAACTGCTTTTGAACTTTAGTCTGTTATTTTATCCTTGTTCTTCAATGATGCTTTAAAAAGTCTAAAATAATTACACACAAATAATTGTGGCTTTTATTCATCATGTTAGCAAGTACTTTCAATTAGGGCTCAATGAGCAATAAAGCTCTCCCATGCCCTTTGTTTCTCATGAATGTACAATTGCTTCTAGCAGAGAAAATCTTTTTTTTGCTCTGTTTTGTTTTTTTCACATAACAGCACCGAGTAACAATAAGTGATGAAGCTCCAAAAACATCCTTTCCTACACAGGAAGTGCGCTTCTAAGTGTCAGTTAATTTCTTAATGTGACTGGTGTTTTGAAGCTAATCCATCTGTAAATTATGGATGCACATGATTAAGCCTTAAGATGTGGTACTGCAAATTACTTGGCTCTCCTCTTTAAATTCTAATAATCTAAATTCTATTCTGCTGGTTGTTTAGATGCCTGTTTAGAGAGCGTCACAGCACAGCGTTGTGTATATGTAGGTTTGTGTCACGTTCGTGTCGTCCAACCCTTATGATTACTTTTGATGCCGAAACATTGGTTTATTGATACTGTAGCCTATATGTTGGATGTCTGTAAAAGAAAAGGCGTAATGGGCAGGAAGAGCTCAACAATTTAATCTGATTCAATTGAATGTTTTTATATAGCACCAAATCTAGGTGCTTTATATTTTAAGGCAAAGATACGGTGGCCCTGAGAGGCCAAACGGACTGCAACTTCAGAAAACACCTGCAAAAAGAAAAACGCTGCAAAAAGAAAAACGCTGCAAAAAGAAAAACGCTGCAAAAGCACACAAACACAATGGAAAACATTTCCATTGTGTTTTTTTCCTATTTCCGTTGTTTTTTGTGTACTTTTTCAGCGTTTTTTTTTTTTCTTTTTGCAGCGTTTTTCTTTTGGCAGCGTTTTTCTTTTTGCAGCGTTTTTCTTTTTGCAGGTGTTTTCTGAAGTTGCAGTCCGTTTGGCCTCCCAGGGCCACCGTACAAAGACCCTGCAGTAATGCTAAGAAAACAGAGAAGATATAAGCTGTCCTGTAACACAGTTCCTTGATCATAACCACTCTTCTTAACCTGTGGCACGGCTACTCAGCTTTATCACGGTAAATGTGGCAATCTGGCGATAAATATTCTGGAGATTTCCTGCAATGAGCCAACATTGGCAAACCTACCCTGACATTTTCAAGCGGCTTATTTCCCACAAATCTGCTGCAAACATTTTGCTTTAAATGTGTCCACACGGGATACTGTTTGGTTATGAATTGAGAGTATCAGTCTAATTAACTTCTCGGGCACTGTGCTGCTTATCAAAGAGGTTTTGATTAGAGTTTTAATGTGTTAAAACTGCAACTGTGACAACTGTGTGCTAATGAGTTTGACTGTACAGCACTGGGCCCGCTCTCCTCACAGGGAATACCGGGCTCGGACAGAGCACAAGCCCCAGCCAAGGAATGGCGTTACTAATTAATTTATACTGTAACTGCCTACGCTTCTGCGAGCCTTTTGATGGAGAGCATGGTTATTCCTTTTGCACTTTCTCTTTCAGTGGTCTCAGTTGCAGCACCCCTCTATCACTAAATGAATGACATTAAACACTGAATTCACAGAACACCTCTTGATACTGTGACTGGTGCTGTGTCACTTCTTCCATTTGGACGGGAACTCATTTTGTTGGTTGGAGACACTCAGTAATATGCTCAGTCAGACACATCATAATTGCATTTTTATGATCGTGGCCTGCTGTTTGACACCAAAACAGAGCAAACAAGAAACAAAATATAGCAGAAACAGACAAAGACAAACAAACGTGCACACAAACAAACACGCTTTTGTGATTTTGTTTTGTTTGTTTTTCATGTCTCATTCTGTCTCTCTGGTAAGCCTGAGAGAGGTGGAGTCAGCTAGCCATGAACATCAGGACTACACTCACCCCGAAAACCTTCCGGTGCACCCCACTACATCCATCTGTTCAGACCTCTGGTGCTGGCCAGGCCCACAAAGTCTCCCCTCATCCGTTGGAACAGTTGGAAACACACACCTTCCTGTCTGGCTGTGTGGTTGCTATGTCTCTCCTGTTCTCGCTCACGCACACACCCACACACACGCAAACATGCACCAACACACACACACTCATTTAGGGCCATACTATGAATATTTATGGTGCTGTGTTTTAGAAAAGAAGGCACTGGATTGACGCGTGTGAATGTGCACATATCATGATTAATATGAAGGATGAACACCATCCCAGACATTTTTGAAATTATGGAAAGCTGCTCCCATAGAGGCCAAGTGTTACAGTGTTATATGGTTCATCTGCAGCAAATGAGCACTGAACCATAATTATTTCGGAATCCATAATACACAACACACCCACACTGTAGCCCATTTATTCGTACATTATAATGGCCAGAGGGACTAGAATGACTGGTCTGCTTTTACAACCCCAAAAACCACTATTCATTCAAGCCAAGAGATAAGCCTGTAATGAGGTATTTTAAAGAAATAGCTCAATTGCAATATAAATACAGTTGTTAAATAAAGTAATAGTTTTAAAGTTCAATACCAAACTGTACGTGAACTGCATAATCATTGGCAACAGGTCTGGTATAGTGATGAATCCTAAGAGAGCTCAGGCTGTGTTGAAGCATAAAGGTGGTCATAACAAATATTGAATTTTAAGTTAATAAAAAATATATAAATTCTGTTTCTGCCTTTATTCTGTATTTCCATGTATGTTTGCTTGTTTCAATGCTGCACCTAGTTCCTATTTTCCTTAAAAAAATATAGATATATATAAAATGATGGAAGACTCAAGACTTTTGCACATTACTTGAATCTTTGAGTCCTTTTGACCAGATTTACTGGTCCAAATGATGTGTGAGGGTGCATGGGAGTTTGCTCAACCAGTCTACATGTGTTTTGTGGACTTGGAGAAGGTTTCCAACTGTGTCCATTGGAGTGTCCTGTCGGAGGTGCTTCGGGAGCATGGAGTGTCTGGCCTGTTGCCATAAGCCATTCGATCCTTTACAATACAACCATTGCAAGGAATTGGTCCACATAGTGGTGGAAGGCTTCCACTTGGGAGGTCTCAGAATCTCGTCTTTGCTTTTTGCAGGTGATGTGGTTCTGTTAGCTTCATCAGGTGGTGGCCTCCAGCTCGCACTGGAGCGGTTCGCAGCCGAGTGTGAAGCACCAGGAATGAGAATCAGCACCTCCACATCTGAGCCCATGGTCCTCAACAAGAAAAGATGGAGTGCCCACTCTGTGTCACAGTTACTGCCCTCACCTATGGTCAAGAGCTTTGCGTAATGACCAAAAGAACAGATAGCTGATACAAGCACCGGAAATGAGCTTTCTCTGAAGGATGGCTGGCCTCTCTCTTAGAAAGGGTGAGGCTTTTGCCCATCCAGGAGTGGCTCAGAGTAGAGCCGCTATTCTTCCACATCAGAACAGGACATGGTGGAGAGGTTATACCTCTCAGCTGGCCTTGGAACGTCTTGGGGTTCCCTCGGATAAGCTGAAGGACGTGGCTAGGGAGAGGGAGGTCTGGTCTTCTCTGCTTAGGCTGCTGCCCTTGTGATCCGGCTCCAGATAAGCAGAAGGAGATGGATGGATGGATGGATGGATGGATGGATGGATGGAATCTAGTCTGTCTTCTCCTTAAAGTGTAACACATTTAAGGTGAGCCAAAGTGATGCATCAGAGTTTAAAGTCCTGCCTCACTGTGGTTTTACAAAATAGCCCCCCCCCCCCCTCCCCCAAAAGAGAATCTTACATAGGCCTCAAAAAAGGCAGAAACGGCCCTGTGGACTTCAGAATCAGAATCAGAAACTTTATTGTCATTGTCATGAGAACAACGAAATTAAGAATGGTCCCCGATCATTGCATCATCCCTAGCAATATCAAAATCACTTTTGTATTATACACTGAACTCTCGGATGTTGCTGCTCGTATTGCTCGCATTGACTGTTCACAAACTCAAACAACAACAAGTGCAGTTCATTTATCAGCAGCAGGTGTCATTAACAACATGGGTTTCGTATTTTTCATAAACCTTACCAAAAAACAACACAGAGAACTTTTTATATGAGAAACACAAGCTTACACCAACAAGGCAGTGCCGTCTGAGAAGGCTGATCCAATATAAAGCCCAGAAACAGCTGGGTGCTGAAGTTGTCTTTGTATGGAAAACGGGATTGACGAGGCAAGAACAAGTGAACTGACCTGAAAGGTTAAAGTGATTCTTCTCTGCAAACGCACTGATTCATATAGATGGTTTTAAACTCCTCAACTTCTCCTAATTACTTTCCTCCCCACTAGGCACACATAAATTTTGCAGCATTTTAAGAAAACAAAACAGCCTCCAGCCCTGTTCGCAATTCTCAGAGGCTGTTTGCTCCTCAACACGACTGTCTTTTGAGCTACTCTCAGGGCAATCAAGTTTACCGTGTTCACTTCATTTTGGAGGATTTGCATCGTAGCGTCTTTCAATTAGCACTTAAACAATAGTTAAGCATATGCTAAAGTAAATGTACTATGGTATTTAGTTATAAATTGAAAGACCAGATGAATTACATTTTTGTGTAATGATGGCACAAATCAAAGTCAGTGATCAAACAGAAGTTTAAATTCCTGCAGACACTGACTGTGATTCCTGCAGTCTTCATCATTCATCAGTTCCACCTGCTCTTGTGTCTACCGTGATAATATTTCACATGTGAAAATCTTTAGTTTCTTGCAGCACTGACAGAAAATACAAGGGATTGCTCAAATGCTTCTTCCAGACACTAAACCAAGGCACAATGTACATTTCAAATTCCTTTAATTTTAAATATGTTTATATTGTCTATCCTGTAAAATAGTCAGATGTCTATTCATATTAATGTACAGACTTCACCTGCTTGCTGCTACTGCTGCACATTCACCCAATGTATACACTATATATATATATATATATATATATATATATATATATATATATATATTAGTGCTGTCAGGAGATTAAAAAAAATAGAGATTAATTAATTATGATTTTTAATTAATTGATCTAATTAATCTCTTTTTTAATCTCACCTAAAAATAGCTGAGGAAAGCCCTCAACTTATTGTGGCAGACCAAAAGACTGATATAACAAAGAAAGTGACTTTATAAAGTCATTTATTGTTTAACAAACGTTAAACAGATGCAACCATTTACATACTGTTGTATTCTTTTGTAAAATAAGTGGAAAAATAAATACAAATAAAATCAAATAAATTAAGTGCTGCAAGTTAGCACATCAGAGTTGCTCTTTTCTGAGCAATACAGCACTGAAATTCCTCTGCTTCAGATAATGAAAAATAAAACTGACATTGCAGTGCTGCAAGTTAGCACATCAAAGTATTCTTCCATCACAAAAAAAAGTGCTGAACATCAAGCAATCTATTCTAGTAGGCTACAAATGACACAGCAGCTATGCTGACCACATGTGTCTCATTTCTTCTTCCTCAGCCAGTCGCTAAGACACACCAGCCTGGTAACATTTTCTGGAAGCAAGGCTGCCCTTTTCTTTTGCACTATGTGGCCTGCAAGGCTAAAGAGTCTCTCACAGGGTACAGAGGTAGCTGGGGAGGCCAGGTACTTTTGTGCTAGGACTGACAGCTTTTCATAGACTCCTGAGTGAGCATACCACCACTGCAGGGGACAGTCATCAATACTGATGCTGGGTTCTGCTCTGTAGCGCTGCAGCTCTCCAGACTCAATTCCATCTTCTGAGTCAGAGTCAGACCCCAGAAGGAGTTCGCTCCTCCTCTTCTTCTGAGCTGGTCCATCATCCTCTGTGGAGGGCTGGAGACTATCTGCTCTTCTGGGCTCTGCTGCCTGGAGCATATTCTCCAGAATGGTCCACACCTGAATGAATGAATGAATGAATGAATGAATGAATGAATGAATGAATGAATGAATGAATGAATGATTGCCATTAGCTCGTCGTGCTGCCAGATCCTTCTGGAAGGCATTCTTGAACTTCACCACGTAGGCAGGATCATCATCAGTAATGTCCATGACACGGTACAGATGGCGAAAAGCAGGCAGCACTACAGAGCAAGAGACGTAGGCCTCACCACCCAGCAGCTCTGTCACATACCTGCAGAGGTGGAGAGGTTTGCTAAATAAACCTAGCTGGATTCATTTAAATCAAAGTGTAACTGATTTCCAATTTAATTGTCCTTAAAAGTTCCTTGTTATGTTCATTAATTTTGATTTTACACATGTAACAGTAGTTTATATAATTAAAATGGGAAGGTGTTTATTTGAACTTACTTGCATGGTTCAAGCAGGAGCTCCAGCCTCTGCAGTTTCGCCCACTCAGCTTCGGTTGGCAAGACCAACCTGTGGTTCTGTTGGTCCAACGTAGCCTGGACAGCCTCTCGGTTACATAGGAGGCGTGAGACCATTGCGAGAGTCGAGTTCCACCTGGTGGGTACATCCTGTATAAGTTGATCGCTCTTCTTTCCGAGTGCTACTTGTTGTTGGTTAAGTTCTGTGGTACTCGCAGGGCTTTGTTTAAAATGACCAACAATCTTGCGGCACTTTGCCAGTACACCGACAAAACCACTGCTATCGAGACATACCGTGATGGTCCTCTGGAGAATGTGAGCATTGCAGGCGATGTGCTCATATGGAAGTGCTCTCATAGCAGCCAGCATGTTTGCTGCGCTGTCTGTGCCAATGGTGGATATCTTGTTTTCAATACCCCAGTCATTTGCTACCTTGAGGAACTGTTCGGCGCATTTATCAGCAAAGTGCCTGGTTTCTGTTCTCATGACGGTCAGTGCAAATGAGTTGAGGTTCCACTCACTATCAATAAAGTGTCCAGTCACCCCAAAATAGCTGTGGTTGCCAGCTGAGGTCCAGTGATCTCCGGTTATAGCAACACAGTTGGGAGAATCCTCCGCCAAAATCTCAAGTTTGTTTTTCTTTTCGCCGTCGTACATTTTGCTGATTTTGGTCGTTACTGTAGTCCTGCACGGCGGCTTGTATGACGGGTCATTGGACGCAATTTGTAACACCTCTGTCAATCCTTCGTCCTCTACTATATTTATCGGCCTACAGTTCATCGCTATCCACTTGGCAATAACATTAGTCAGCCTGTCAGTCGCAGACTTGCTCATACGAGGGGTATTCTCTAGTTTTGTTTGGCGAAAAGCTTTGCTCTGGCTTGCTATATTGCTAACGTCTTCACTGCTAGCTGTTGCTGCACTCGCGGCTGGGTGCTTTGCGTTGAGGTGATAGGCCAAACTTGAGCTGCTTCGGTGGTAAGCAAACTCCTTCTTACACTCTAGGCAGACCACTTTACCTTTGTCAATGGTGCCGTCGGGGCGTTTATGAAATACAAATTTCCCGTTCATTGGGCCAACAACTCTCAGATGCGCCTCCATATCCACACTGTAAGCTAATCACCACTTCTCACCTTGACCTCACGACGTGACTCCACCCCCAACAAGTCAAGCACAAGGAGCCCAGCACATAAAAACGGATTTTATAACATAGCAACTCTCATACAAAATCAATGACGTCAAGAGATTAAAAATTAGATTAACGAGATTAAAAAACATAACGCGCTAAATAGCATTGTAATTAATTAATCGCAATTAACGCGATAATTTGACACCCCTAATATATATATATATATATATATATATATATATATATATATATATATATATATATATATATATATATATATATAATGTTCTTCCTCTACCCCCCCCTCCCAATTTTTGCACATGTCGAGGAGCGTGTCAGGCTACATTTCACTGTGTGTTATACTTGTATAACTATGCATGTGACAAATAAAGAACCTTGAACCTTGAAATGCGGTGGCTAGGCTCAGGTGTTAGAGCAGGTTGTCGGTGGACTGATCCCCTGCTCCTCCAGTCTGTATGTCAAAGTATCATTGTGCAAGGTGCTGTGTGTGTGTGTGTGTGTGTGTGTGTGTGTGTGTGTGTGTGTGTGTGTGTGTGTGTGTGTGTGTGTGTGTGTGTGTGTGTGTGTGTGTGTGTGTGTGACTGGCTGAATGGGACTTATAGCAGAAAGTGCTCAACTTAAGTACAAAGGCGCTATATAATTACCAACCCATTTAGCATAAAGTCCAGATCCATCCTCTGAAACATGAATCTCAGACAGTGGAAATCCAGCTCGTTCTTCAGACATTGCTCTCCGTCTCATTTGCTGCTTCAGACTGTGAAGAGTACATATATTATCAACCAGGAGCTGTAACTATCACCTACTCAGATTATACACAGAACAGGTCCTTGGTACTATTTGTTCTTACTTGATGCCTGTCTTCAGACTTCAAATTAAAAAAAACAGCATCTCAAATATCATCTGAAATTCCTGACGTGTTCTGTAAACAGGGATCAAACTTGATCTTAGATCTGGATCACTTCCAGAATCCTAATATTTTTCCAATGATCGAATCGAAGACTGAGTTTAAACTCAGATCCAATGAATAGACATCCTGTTAGCATTGAGACTGAGTCAGGCAGGTGCTCAGACGGTGTTGTGTCTGCAGATGCATCATCATCATCATCACTCTCCAATATAATGTTTGGCCCTTGATGACAGATGCACTTTTTATTTAAAGGTTATTTATGAACAGTGTTGGTCAAGTTACTTGAAAAAAGTAATCAGTAACTAATTACTGATTACTTCCCCAAAACACTAATCCCATTACTTTACTGATTACATATTTTCAAAAGTAATTAATTACTTAGTTACTTAGTTACTTTTTAAAAACACGATTTACACCCTGAAGAGGTGATAAAGCGATAGATCTTTCAGCCCAATTCTACTTTTTCTACATAATCCATCATACAAAATGTAATCAAATGGAAAAGTCTCTTTTTAAAACTTGTTTTATTAGTTTTAATCTTTTAACTTTATGCATCAAGCAAATATTTAATTATATGCAACATTCTCTGACTGGAAGAAATTAGTTTAACATTTAAACCTATTTTCTGCACATTCCAGCTCATAAAATAAAATATTTTTTGTGTTTACGCTCAGTCTTTCAAATAGATGCAAGTAAAACACAGCAGAAAATAAATAAAGTCAAAGACTCAGCGGTCCTGTTGCTCTATTTTCACCTGTAAAGCAGGAGTGGGGTAGGCGGAGGTTTACCCTGGTGCAGGTGTGCCACGGTCAGTGGAAGGATCCGTAAGTTTCTCTGTGAGTTTCCCATTACGTCGTAGCTACTCGGTGCTTGTTCGGAAGTTTAGGGTTTTTTCGCTGTAAAAAGAAGTTTTCTTCCCACGCACAGCGGACACTAATGTTTTTGTCACTTTTTATGGAATCAAACTCAAAGTAAGGTCAGTACTTCCACGCTTTAAACGCTGCACGCTCATACTCTCTCTCCCACACTCGATATGTGATCCATTGTTGATCTGCACACAGCTGTTGTCACTAACGTCGCACTCGCTTACGTCACTGTCATGAGACATTCGCAAAAACATCACGGTTTTAGTAACGCAATAACGCAGCGTTCCTACGGGAAGGTAACGGTAATCTAATTACCGTTTTTGCAATAGTAATCCCTTACTTTACTCATTACTTGAAAAAAGTAATCAGATTACAGCAACGCGTTACTGCCCATCTCTGTTTATGAAACCATTCTCCGTTCAGATTAAGTACTTGTACTGCCCTTTGTATTTTTAATTTTCTGTATCTTAAAAGTGTTGCACAGCACTTTCCATGTGTAGTGGATTTCACAGCTGACTGTGTGGCTCCAACATTATTTCCTGAGTCCATCAGCTGCTTTTCTTAAATATCTTTTTTTATTTTCAGGAATTTCTTTAAAATCAAAACAGATCTTTTTGACAGCTTCTGCCAATAAAAGTGGACACAGGTGCTGCACTTTAAGCACAGTTGGTGTAAATTCTGACTAAAACACTGAATACACTTCAATCCACAGCAAGCAGGATATTTCTCAACAAATGTCTTATTCACTGCAGTCTCAGTAAATGCTTACTCAAAGCAGCAGCGCCCATCATAACCTCCACACGCCCCAAATCTTTCCAGAATCAGAGTGCGTGAGTCAGTCATTGCCATGAAGTTACAGTTTTTATTATGCAGAAGTAAAAATGGCCGAGTTCTGTAAATCTCCTCTGCTGAGGATACACATTTTGTCTAAAAGCCTCTTACCTGTAGGTCTTACAGTTATGGAGCTGCTGAGCTGTTTTTCTCTCAAGGTGTAAATTAAAAAGAAAAACTAGATATTTAGCAAATAAGCTGCAGATCGTTTATGGAAAAACTCTCATCATTTTTCATAAAGCACTCCCTGACAGGAGCCACCATAAGATCAGGGCTGACTGACAAGATTTCCTCGGTGCTTCATTTCATGTTGAGTTGCATCTTTCAAAACAAGCTTCAACTCGTGGACCTCAAAACAATCTATCCTCACAGATTTACTCATGGCCTGTTTCGGGGCAGGAAAATGGAGTGCCATAAGCACCTGAGACACTCTGGAAAGGTTCAACTTCTCTCAGTGTGTCAAACATAAATGCAGTGAGTTTCATGCTCACGTGTCATATTTCGCAGCTTTTAGACTATTGAGCTTAGTAACTTTGACTTGTGTGTATTGTCCAAGTCACAAAGAGAAGGAGCTCTTGTAAACTGTGTAAGCATCAGTATGTTTGGGCTTGGTGTCACAGTCTGACGCTGCAGACCGAGTTAAATAGTGGTGTGGACCAACATGCCAGCGCACGAGAGGCAGGACTGAGCTTAACAAAAGCAAGCCTTTATAAACGATGACATAACCAGGGAGAGAGCTCGCCAGTAAGCCTGCACTGGGAGAACTAAATGCATTAAAACTGAAAGAACCGAGAAACACAGGAGAGGTTAGCAGACAATCCCACAATGATCAGAGGGAGACAAAGGACGAAAACACACGGAAGGATAAGGAGGGAAGTGGAAACACACAAGGAACACAGGCGACACAAAGCAAAACTAAACACACCAAACATGGAACACAAGACTGTCAAAATAAAACAGGAAACATGGAATGAAACACAAGGAGAGGAACACGGGGGCAGAAAAGGCAAACAGGACACAAGGACACAGATATACAGCAAACACACAGAGAGGGACAAAGCAGACAAAGACTCAAGGAGAACCTAATAAACAAATAGCTGAACTGATCATAAGTAAACTCACACACTCAGTAAACTAAATGAAATTAAGAATACATAAGACACAAAAACACAAAAAACTCAAAGAGCTGGGTCAGAAGACCCAGAACCATGATGCTTAGTGTGTAATTCCAGCAGCAAAGATGCTCCGCTGAGTCACAGAGTTACATTTGTTCTACTCAATGGCTCAAAAAGCCACTCGAGAAACTGCAGTTTGTGATATTTCTGCAATGGTGGCATTTAGGATCAGCCATACTGGAGTCAGTATGTCATACAAGGCGTTAAAGCACCGTGAAAGACAGTGAACAAGAGAGGACTCAAGCTTTGATATTAGTGCACATGTAGCAGGAGAGCGAGAGAAGCGTGGGGTGGGGTCAGGCCAGGGTACACTGGCACTCTCATGAAATAATTACAGCCTGTGGTCTAAAAGCTGTGAAAAAATGTGACAAGGTCGCCACACTTGTCAGTTGAGGACACTCAAAAAATTGGAAGTTGAGCATCAGCCGTCTTTGCAAAGTATCAAAGAAACATAAAAAGATGATGAAACCAAAAAGGGAATCAAAAAAGAAGCTGAAATAGATTCTGTATCAGAACTCTTCCTGTGATATCGCATTTTGTGACATGAAAGCCTCTCACAATCAAACCTTCCTGGGGTTTTTTCCTCAACAGTCGGTGCAGTGCATTAATATTGGCAGCTCACAAAGGTCCATTTGGACTACAACAGCGCTTTAATGGGGATCAAATGGAACAAGCTCAAACAAACAAACATTAGGAGTTAATGAGCTTGGCTGCACAATATAAACGACCTGCATGAGGCTGCCATGTCCTTCGTCGTGCACGTGCTGGCTGCAGCGACAAACTGAGCTTGTAAACTAGAAACAACGTGTGCGGGTGAAAGCGTGAAGGAGTGAGCAGGTGAGCTTTTGAGAATCGCGTGAGTCATCTGTATCACGGTATTCAAACAGGTGAAGGCTGTGTTAGGCAGAGCTGCAACACCCATGCAATACTACTGCACACAAGACGCAAAACGAGTCCTGGAACAGAAACGTTCTGAATGCATTATCGATGGATGATGTGTCTATTATTTTGTGGTTTAAGTCTTAATTACTGCCCACCATGAGCACCAGGGACGCCCGCTCTGAATCCACTACTGTATCTAAAAGCAGTTTCTCATCAGTTTCATCATTTATTCGAATAACGAATTATGTTTCCTTATTTAAATGTTCCAAGAGAGTCCGAGCTTCTGAGCACTGTTAACATGAATAAAAGCCGATTTTTTTCTTTGCAGGAAATAAAATTCCCTGAAAACATTTTTTCCTCTCAACTTAAAGCTGGCTGAGTCAGTGTTTTTGTGTATTTGCATTCATATGGGATGACACTCTTGTTATTAGACGTCTGTAGCCTGTTCCTCATCCGTGCTGCAGGCGTAACACAAATTAAGATCAAAAGATGTGATACAAAGGGTAATGTGTTTCTTTGAAACTGTGTCTCACTCTAATCATGTTATCCATCAGACAAAGATGACATTATTTAGTTAAGGCCATGGGGCTCAAACCATATCGACTTGTGGATAAATATTCTGTAGGACGATCCTGCAGAGAGTCTGGCCAAAATTCTCCCTGCTGTTGTCATAATACTGTTCAGCCAATGCATTGCCAGTCTTCCATCTTTTTATCCAGTGGTTCTTTCCTGAAAACATGTTTGAAATAGGAGAGTCATAGCTCCGTCATTTGTCCTTCCTGCGTCGTTGTTGACTTATTTCTTCTTGTTGCTCATCATGGTTGATAAGATGCATCTGCAGCACCACATTTCTTATTGTCCAACTACAGCTGACCATGGGGAACGTTAAACTATGTGTAAGCCTTCGATTGGTTGGCCTAGAAATGGACTTAGATTTGAAGACCTCATCACTGCTTTACCCGTTCTCCTTTTCATTTCCACCTGCCCTCATTATTAATCCCAGCAGATTCTTCACTGTTTCCATCCCCATCTATGTGAAACATGGTGCCTCTGCATTTTTCACTTTTCAGGATTTTGGTTTTAGACATTTTAAGTAGCAGTCCCGTGTTATGGCTTTCTCGTTTAACAGTCCTCAGCAGGATCTTCATGCCTTTGGAGATGCTTGTTGCCAAAGTGGTGTTGTCAGCACGACATACTTTTTGTTTTTTTATTTGCTTTAACTGAGTAACTTGGGTCACCATGCTGACCTGGGTAGCAAGGTTTGGTAAACATGTTTTCCTTTATTTGTCACTGAAATATTCAAACTATTTTAAGAAAGTATTGTTTAAAAATGCAAGGAGAATTATTGGTCTAACAGGAAAGGTCCGGAAAGGCTTCTGTGATCTCACAATGAAGAATCATTTTATTAAGCCTTAATTTGCCTCCTACAGAATAAGCTTGCCTGATTCTACATACAGGAACTAAGACGTAAGACCAGCTATTACCGACGTATGTGTGTGCCATAGTGGAAAAAACATACATGAACCCCTTCAGAGGAGATTCCTGATGGGCACAAATAACCAATGATGTTCTATGAACTTAAAAGTTCACATACAAGGTCTTAAATAATCAGGCCCCATCTTATCTTAATGACCTTGTAGTACCATATCACCCTATTAGAGCACTTCGCTCTCGCTCTGCAGGCCTACTTGTTGTTCCTAGAGTATTTAAAAGTAGAATGGGAGGCAGAGCCTTCAGTTTTCAGGCCCCTCTTCTGTGGAACCAGCTTCCAGTTTGGATTCAGGAGACAGACACCATCTCTACTTTTAAGATTAGGCTTCAAACTTTCCTTTTTGCTAAAGCATATAGTTAGGGCTGGACCAGGTGACCCTGAATCCTCCCTTAGTTATGCTGCAATAGACGTAGGCTGCCGGGGATTCCCATGATGCATTGAGTTTTTCCTTTCCAGTCACCTTTCTCACTCACTATGTGTTAACAGACCTCTCTGCATTGAATCATATCTGTTATTAACCTCTGTCTCTCTTCCACAGCATGTCTTTATCCTGTCTTCCTTCTCTCACCCCAACCGGTCGCAGCAGATGGCCCCGCCCCTCCCTGAGCCTGGTTCTGTCAGAGGTTTCTTCCTGTTAAAAGGGAGTTTTTCCTTCCCACTGTCGCCAAAGTGCTTGCTCATAGGGGGTCATATGATTGATGGGTTTTTCTCTGTATCTATGAAGCGCCTTGAGGTGACGTTTGTTGTGATTTGGCGATATATAAATAAAATTGAATTGAATTGAATTGAAAAGAATTTTTATTCACCAAGAAAAATCGGACCCGATTAAAGCATGTCTGATATTGTTTTATATGCACTGAAAGCCTCCTGCAGCTTGCTGCACTCTGCACGTCTCCTTTCTGCACTTCTTTCTGGCTGTGGAATTAAAAAATATTATTACTTCTATAATGATCAGTTACATTTACCACTGGCTAAAAATGATGAAGCATGCTACTTTTAGTAAGAGGAGCAATAAAACCTTATGAAAACATCTCACTGAAAATAAAACTGTGTTATTAGTAAATTCCACATAAAGTATCAAAAGTACTTACACTGCCAAAAAATGTTCCCCATCACCATTATATGGAATAATATTACTGCTGCAGATGTGGGCGGAGGTTGTTTTCAATGCTTTCTATTCTCTGTAATCTACAGCAAAGCATCATGTGAAGTCATATGATTGTAGTGTCTGTGCTGTGAGGACAACACATTTCTAAACAGCTGTTAATGAGCAAAGAAACAAAGGTTTTTTAAAAAAGTATAACAAATACAGCACTGAATTTAAAACTAGAAAGCTGAACAGCTGAATTAAAAACCATGAGTTCTGTGTGACATCGTTCAATCCAATTCAGTTTTATTTATATGCCGCCAAATCACAGCAATAGTTGTGTCAAGGTGCTTTATATTGCAAAACGGGAAAAACAAAGAAAACCCCACCAATCAGCTCATCTCCTAGGATCAAGCGCTTCGGCCACAGTGAGAAGGAAAAACTCCCTTTTAACAGGAAGAAACCTTCAGCGGAGCCAGGCTCAGGGAGCAATGGCCATCTGCCATGACTGGTTGGGGGTGAAGGGTGGGAAACAGGACAAAAAACATGCTGTGGAAGAGAGCCAGAGATTAACAGTGACCAATGATTAAATGCAGAGAGGCATATAAACACACAGAGTGATTGAAAAAGTGACTGAAATAAACAAAAAGGAAAAAAAAACTTCCCATAGCCACATATACTTTCTGTATTCTAGGATGCAGCAAGGTACTATAGATGTGCAAAGGTCTGTACAGGCTAGCAACTAGCAATGAAATGAATGTATTCATTCTGCATGTTCTCCAGTAGACCAGAAGACGGATCCTGGATTTTTCTTGGTGTGAAAACAAATCCAATCACAGGAAAAAACTACAACTTCATTTACTCTGGTCTGAATCAGGTGATGAGGTGATGAAGTAGGTATGAAAACATTGATGGGGCCTGATTATTCAAGATCTTGCAGGATTTTGAATTCAATTCTGGATTTAACAGGAAGCCAATGAAGGGAAGTCAATACAGGAGAAATCTGCTCTCTCTTTCTAGTCCCTGTCAGGACTCTTGCTGCAGCATTTTGGATCAGCTGAAGGCTTTTCAGGGAGTTTTTTGGACATCCTGATAATAATGAATTACAGTCGTCCAGCCTGGAAGTAATAAATGCATGAACTAGTTTTTCAGCGTCACTCTGAGACAGGATATTTCTAACTTTAGAGATGTTGCACAAATGGAAGAAAGCAGTCTTACATATTTGTTTAATATGTGCGTTGAAGGACATGTCCTGGTCAAAAATGACTCCAAGGTTCCTCACAGTGTTACTGGAGGCCAAGGTAATGCCATCTGCTTAGCAGTGAAAATGTATGTTAATACTATTACTATTGTAATGAAACAGCCGGGGAAGCATGTATAATGTAAATAGGACTGGTCCTAGCACAGAACTCTGTGGAACTCCATAATTAATAATTACATGAACAAATTGGAGTCTAAGGAGTCTGAACTGTCAACAGGGGGATTGAAATGAATTAGATTAATTAAGATGAAAAATGAAGGTGGTGTCTGGTTAATATTAAAATGCAGTTGGAGTCTTCACCTGAAAGCAGACATTGTAGGAGCTGACATCTCGTCTTCATATTTAAACCTTTCTTTACTAACATGCTAAATGAGTTATTAAAATATTCTTCATACTACATATGAACTCATCTGCATCATGCTGGCCAAGAGAAAAGTCATTTCTGACGATGATAAGTCACAGAGGGCTCAGTCATTTGCTCCTGCTAGCTCTGTTTTTACAGAAACAAAGACCCGCAGCTTATCTACAACACAAACAACCTGAAAAAGCTGTTGGTATCTCACCTTTATAAACTCAAGCCAAAGATAATGGCTTATAGAAGTGCCGTCCAAACAGTGGCCCTGTACAGGTTTCAACATGTCGTAGTCAGTGTATAATGGAGACGTAGCTTTTAGGTTGAAAAAATGAAGCTGAAAGCGGATAAAACCCTGTATTCTATTTAAAGGCCACCAGAGGGCGATAGCTTTGGTTGCAGAAACACCTCCAAGTCTATAGAAGTCTGTGGAACTTTGTGACTTTGCATTTGTAAAGTGCACTGCTGGGTTTTTGGGCTTGGGGATTTGTTTTGCATCTTATCAAATTAAAGTAGCTGATTCTGAATTTTGACCAATCTGCAGCCTCAGCAGGAAAACAGACAAAGTCAAAATGACTGACATCAAATTCCCCCTATCCTACTGTTCCATGTGAATAATGCTTGTTGTGCCAGATGCACAGGTGTCTCTAATTATATCCTCACTCAGTTCTGGCTTTTGGCAGTTGGTGAAAATTCTTCAAGCGGCTACCATCAGTCCAACAACACACAATTAGCTCAGCTAGCTCTAAATAAATAAACATAGAAAGCATCAGTTTACATGTGTAGCAACATCAGTAAAAACTGCCGACGTGTACATTTGAGCAATCACCCAAACCTAAAGTGGTTTTATGCTCAAATGATCCTCTGTGAGAATCAGACACGTGTTACTGCAAAGATATTCAGTAGAAAACAGTGGGACTGTCACGCCTCATTACAAACAGATTCTTTTAACCAAACTTTTTAAAATTCATAATTCTCTTTTTCTCTCAATAAATCTGGAGGGAAGCTACAACTTGAAAATCATGCCACCGTGCTACACCAGTGTCAACGTCACAGCTCCTCTCCCCACTGCACGAGCGAAAGGTGTGAATAAAGGCCACGTTAGCATCCATGGCCAGTTTCAATTTGTACCAGATCAATACAGGCGTCACACCAGCTATCTCGTTCTGGGTTTTTTTTTTTCATTTAATGCCTTTCTTTCTGTCCAGCACAATGCAAGATAAGAAACATCAAATTACATTCCTCCATCCTCTCCAAATCAGTTGTATTATACTGCTGGCTGTGTGTAGGTCTGCTAATCCAATCACAGAGTGTCAAAGCTCCTTTCACCCCGCTCCAAGATAAAATGTACAAGTCAAATGATTTTATACACGGCGGATTTATGAATGAAGCAATCGTGGAACAGTTCCTTATTGTTAGCAAGAAACACTCCCGAGCAACGTTGAGTGCAGTGGACAAGTTGTGAGAGTCTTTTCTATCGTGAGCTGTGACTTGATACCAAAGTGTGCACTTAAATCCAAGGACATTTCTGTAAAAGCAGCTGCTGTGGATACCAAGTGAGATGAAAAATCAATTTTTAATATTTTCTCGGGCTCAGCTCGGGCGCACAGCTTGTCTGCAAACTGAATAAGGTTAGTCGCCCATATTTTTCCTTTTCATTCAAAGAAGATCAATCTTCTTTATGAAATAGTTGTTATTGTTCAGCAGCTTCGGCAAAAAGAAGGAGGCTGAACAGCCATTTCCGTTTCACCTCACAGGTGACCGCTTCAAGCTATAAAGAAACAGGAATTAATGCTGCTGAGAGGTGATTGATTAAAGGAGGAACATGGGATTAAAATCAATAGCTGCACTGCAATGCTCAAGTAGATTTTTATTGTTTTAATTATTTTGACTGATTTATCGAGCAGAGTTTTGTGCACCAAAGGCAGATTTTGGGGAAACAGAAGGAAATATACATGAATGTTTGAGTGTTTCAGTGGCGCCGGGAGCAAGGCGCATTCAGAAAACCATTACTCGGAGGCTGGTTTCTAAATCCTGTGCAGATCTTTATGACAGCATTTATTGTGGCAGCTTAGGGTCGTAGATGTGATTCACCATCCTCAGCAAGACACCGCTTTAATGGCCGACGTGGGAAAACATCCATCCAGTTTAAAAGTTCAAATTAAAATGTAGTGTTGAGATTTTTGGGTGTTTTTAACACGAGACAAAAGTGACAGCTTGAAACCGAACAGAGGTTTGCAGTGTAATGCACAGTGACATAAGCAGAAGGCAGAGTATGAAGAAGAGACAGTGAACAAAATCAAAGTGAAAGTTTGACAGGAAGCCGAGGAGAAAATCGACTTCTGATACCACATTTGGAGAACTGGTGCGAAAAGGAGAAAAAAATTACAGCATTGAAATGAATTTCCGTACAAAGAAAATGGAAATGCTGAAACCCAGAGTGTGAGTAATACTGTGTTAAAAATAGGGAAAGCATACTTTGAGCCTTTTTCCTCGTCTCCACAGAGATGAGATCGGCTTTAGAAAGAGTAACTGCTGGCGTGTTTTTTGTTTTGCTCCACACTGACAAGAAGCAGTAGAAGAGGATAATAAGGTGCGGCAACGCTCCTCCTAATATAATAATTAATCAGTGTACTTTAACAAGAGTACAGTCCCCATTAGCGCCTCCTGAGCGGCACTGCGTCACGAGAGATTAATGTACACGCTTAGGGTGGTAAAGCTGCCTGACACGAGTGCACCGCTACAAAGCTTTTCTGCAGGCGGCTGCTTTGAAGAGCGCTGCTTCAAAAATGTTTTCCACTGTTTCAGAGAGACCGAGATGTCCTCCAGTGGAAGGTGGTGATGGTGTGGGGGGGGGGGTGACAACTGGAAATGCATCCAGGGTCTGTACTGTACGGCCACTACAGCTCCTCTAGTGTCTGTTTGCAGACGTAGCTGCGTGTCAACCGATAATCTCGACAAAATGCCAACAAACAGCCACGAGTCCCTGATGATAAATCGCCGTATTTAAATCTAGTTGCTTCCTCGCTCGTTTTTTTTCTGCCTCATCAACAACACGTGTAAGTGTTTTATGTTCGACGCCCTACATGTTGCAATTTATGGAGCACATCATTAGAGCGTATGTCTGTGAGTGCATTGAATTCTAGTGTGTGTGTGTGTGTGTGTGTGTGTGTGTGTGTGTGTGTGTGTGTGTGTGTGTGTGTGTGTGTGTGTGTGTGTGCGTCCGTCTGGGCGCTGAATTGTAAACTAAATTCATAAATCCTAAAAACCATTCCTTACAGCTGCTGAATGTGATAAATAACACATCTAATAAAAACTCTTTCTAATAAAAATCCTCTCATAAAATGAAAATTAATGTGTGCAGCAGGCTCACGCACACATTCAGAAAAGCATTTAAACTTGCACAGGTACAGCTCGTGTACAGTTTCTGACAGCAGCAGTGATTTAAAGTGAAACTGTCCTTTGCCTTTCTTCTGCTACTTTAGTGCCAGATGGAGGGTTTCAGACATATGGATCAATATTCAGAAGTACAGGCAAAAACAGAGACACATATACAAAACAATCTGGTGTGCTTCTTTAATTGACACAGTGTTCCTGTAACTGAGTCCCATTTCATCCAACAAATGTCGTAACTTATTTACTTTTTCACATGAGTTTGCTGTGAACTATCTTTAGCTCTAAGATTGTATGATTCCTCAGGTGCATGATGGTTTCCCAGCTGCTGACCTGCAAACGACGCACATCCACTGCTCGACTTTCTATTTTTCCTCCTTCTGCAGCATGACGTGTCTGCTGATGTCCTGAAGCTTTGCTCTGAACTTATGCATGCATAAAACCTCTGAAGTCCCAAAAAAGAAACAAAACAACATCAAATGCAGAAACCTAATGTCACATAGCGGTTAATGCTAATGTTAATTTATTTACCCCCTACTCTTTATGTCCTTTCACGACCAGCCCTGTAGCACAGTTGCAAACGACTGTCTATTAGTTTATGAATGTTGGTAATGTTGCTGTGGTTGTAATTTGTGTTTCAGTATCTAGATAGATAAAGACAGCTTGAGAGGACTGCGCTCTTCAGGACAGACGTCTCAGATGTTGTTTGAGGGATGTTGTTTGAGGGTCACTGCACCTGCTCCCATTACTACCTGGACCACCGTTACCTTCACCCTCCACATCTTCTCCAGCTCCTCTCTCAGTTCTTGGTATTTCTCGAGCTTCTTGTGTTCTGTCTTCCTGATGTTGCTATCACTTGGCATAAGTGCATCTATCACTATGTCTTCCTCTGCTTGTCCTATCATGGCCTCGGGACTTCCAGGCCATACTCGGCACAGATGTTTCTGTATACTATGGCAGCCACTTGGTTATGGCTCCATTCCTAGTCTGTATCCGTAGCCAGTCTTATCAGTGATCTCACTGAGGGAGTTCAGGCCTATCCAGAACAGCAGTGGGGACTCCCTGGTAAATCCTGCCCTTGATGCTGTGTTATTGGCTTGAAGTTGACTTCCAGTGTTGAGTTCCTGATAAAGGCTCTTAGGGTCCTGTTGATCTTGTACAGTTCTAGGCACTCGAGGATCCATGTGTGGGCCATCGAGTCATAGGCCTTCTTGTAGTCAATCCAGGCAGTGCACAGGTTGGTCAGTCTGGTCTTGGAATCTGCTCCGAACTGCTCTGTCTGTCAGTAGCTGGTGTTGAGCTTCTCTGGTATTCCTGCCAATTCCTTTCTGTGTCGCACTCGTGGTTCATGCATTGAGCCACGTGCCTGTTCATCTTAGCTGCTATGATGCCTGACAGGAGCTTCCATGTGGTACTGAGAAAGGTTATTGGCTGGTAGTTGGATGGGAAGGTCGCTGCTGGGGATCATTAGGAGCCTTCAGTTAGCCATTCCAGGTGCGTCTCTATAGCTGCTGGTTCATATTATATATGGAATAAGTAACCACTGAGGAGATTACATCCAGCCACATCCTTTTTAAGTCTTTTTCCCTCCTGCCTGCAGACAGCAGTTGGTAATACAACATCACTTCTTCTTTAAGTCTTTTATAGATTTTTCAGCACCTGAAAGATTGTCGGCAATCTTTCAGTCAGTTTATCTTTTCTAAATTGAGGCGCTGTTACAATGTGATGAATCAAAATTTGTGCTTTTCAAGTGTCTTGGCTGTTGCATATAACTTAATGAAGCCTGGACTTCACAATGCTTCTGCATTTACATTAATGACCACTTGGCATACATTTAACCCCTGACACAGAAAATAAGACCATGTGGATCACATTCAACGCTGAAACCAAACACTGATGTATAGTGACCCACGATGGTAATCCAACAATATAGTAACTTTATTACCAAGAATTTAGGGCTCAGGACAGGTGTCGTGGTTTGTGAGATGGTCTTTAATCATTTTTATTAGTAGTAGTTTCAGTTCATTATTCTATTTGGTGTCATTTGCTAGTGGTATTCCAGTAGTGATGGACAGCTTTTATGGAGCTGAGTAATTTGTTAATAGATGTTTTTTTTTCCCTTTCCTTTATATTTTGTTTCTTTGATGGCGTGTACTGAAAGCTCCTTTCATACCTTATATCTGCATATTTCTCTTTTAGCTCTTTTAGAAGTTATGTAAAGGAATCTGTATGCTATCTGTTAGTGGATTCTTTAACCACCTGAACTTTGAGCTCCAGTACATCTTATATTTATACAGTTTTAGTTACTCAAAGTACGCCCAAATGAAGGCAATTTAAAAACATCTTGTGTTTAAAGAAAATATAAGATGAGCTTTAACAAGACAAGTTGATGAGTCCCTGTCAGACATGATAGCTCATGCTCCAAAATAAATAATACCCAGTAACAGCATCCAAATATCGATATTAGTTCCTTTTAAACTTCATCAAAGGCCAAATTTGTTTGAGAAGAGAAGTCAGGCTCTCATTGGCTCAGCACTTTTCTACAGGATAACGCTCTTCCTCGCTGCACCTCTTAGTAAGCCAGAGTGTGGCGCAATGGTGCCCAAGTCAATTAAATATGAATGGGCACTCATCTCCTTATACACAACAACGATACAATATTTAGCGCACGATGATTTGTGTCAGGAGTACTCTCCTTTCCCTTGCATCTTACATCGAGAGCCTTGAAGAGCAATTAGGACCCTTTTTCACAAAGAGAAGAGATGGCTGGGACTTTAAAGAGCGGTGTTTTAGAAGTAGCAATACTCCAGATCAAAGCCAGCCCGTCAGAGCCTCTTAGAAACCATTTTTGGGGCTCCAGCTTGTGTCTTGTCAATGAAACGTAGGCCACTGGTGCGTACTTATGTAGCAGCTGTACATCTCTATATTTGTTGCTCTATTAGTGGAAATCAAGGAGCTGCAAAGTTGAGGAACAGAAAGACGCTCTGCTTTATTAGGGTGAAAATTAAAGGGATAAATATGCAGAGCCTTGCATTCAATTAAAACAGATTTTGTAAGGCAGAGGGATAGCACTTAAAAAATCCAGGGTGGAAATCAGTGAAAGTATTCTGAAACATCGAAGAGAACTAGACTTGACGAACTGCAGAGAGAGCTTTACTGATTGGCTCTTTCCTGGTCCGTAGCCAAACCAGTTGCTGCTGCACTCTGTGTGCACATTAGAGATTTTCAGTGTTTCAACTTCTTGGTGGTGAGCATATGTACGTGTTATTGCAGAAAAGCATTAGGTAGATGTTGGCTTACTGTATCCAACAATTAATACATCATAATAACTATAATGAGCTTCCTCCAAAGGGTGGCTGGCCTCTTTCTTAGAGATAGGGTGAGAAGCTCGACCATCCGGGTGGGGGCTCAGAGTAGAGCCGCTGCTCCTCCACATCAAAAGGAGTCAGTTGAGTTGGTTCAAGCATCTGACAAGGATGCCTCCTGGGTGAGGTGTTCTAGGCATGTCCCACCGGGAGGAGGCCCCGGGGCAGACCCAGGACACGCTGGAGGGATTATATCTCTCGGCTGGCCTGGGAACGCCTTGGTGTTCCCCTGGATAAGCTGGAGAAGAGAGGGAGGCCTGGGCCCCAGATAAGCAGAAGAAGATGATGGGTGGATGGATGGATGGAAGGATGGATGCATGGATGGATGAATGCATGGATGGATGGATGGATGAATGCATGGGTGGATGGATGGATTATTACTATAATTACCCAGTCTTCCATCACTGTGGGCAGATGACCAATTGATGCCGATCATGTTGTAGAGTTTTTGATGTCACACACTGGGTTTGGACTCCATTTGTGAAGACTTTTCAATACTATGTTGGATTTTGGAACCAGTAGTAACCGTGCTTGGATGAGACGGTGGAGCTCTAAGTTAACATGTTGCTAGCATGTTCAGCTAGCAACATGTAAGACTGTTATCAGAGCTGCAGGTTTTGTCATTTCAGCAAAGACTTCATTTTTAGCCTCAGCGGGTCGGTCGTTACTCTTAATTGAGTCGTTAATGAAGCCACAGCAACAGAAACTGAATATGCAGAAGTGTTTGGGTTTTTCATGAAGATAAAAAAAATTTTTATAAACATTATTTTGTGGCAAAGTCACCAAATGTTTTCAACAGTGTTTATGAGACTGGACTGATGACTACAAATGCCGTTTTTATCTTTTTGGTGATCTTTGGAATTAAAAATATGATCTCCTCTCTTATTTCATTGGATAGGGCCGCATCATTATTCAGCCTGCCATTGTGTTCATGTTTACCATTTGGATGGATTTGGATGAGAAAGTACTTGCTGTCCCATCAGCATTAGCATTAGCATAACTGTGTTTTTGTCAGACTGTTTAAAAAGGAAAAACTTATTGAATTGCTTTCTGTGGTTTTGGAGAGAAGCCTGAATCTGATGACTCATGTCACCCGTGGACTGAGGGAAGGTGAAGGAGGCCATCTATGGTCACTGTGCACAACCAACATCCCAGGAGAAAACGTCACTATGGGGAACACGCCTGGGGCAAATTTTTTCTGAAAGGAGTCACCTAAAAGAAGTTTAATTTATTGTGGCAACCAAAAAATGCAGGTTGATATTACAGACTGTATGACTTTTCTTTTTGCTAAAGGTTTCCAGTTATATCAAAGTCTCAAAAAGTGGCCTTTGGATCCTTTACTCCTTTAGTCTTGACAACTGTATTGGCTCAGTCACTGGTTTTTGAACATATTGAGTTTGTTTTGGTAAATCATAGTAATAAATTAAGAAAGGAGGATCATCATTCACTCATGACTTATGATTGACATATGATTAGCCTTAGAGCCTGAGGTGTCCTCTGGTTCTCAGCCAAATCCTCCTCCCGCTGTCTGTGCAGGTTCTCGGTCATCCAGGTCATAGTAGTCTAAGGAGGTTGGACAGAAAGAGACCGGACTCGACCAAATGCTGGACAGTCTCAGGTATTTAAACCCTAGTGGGAGTGTCCCTCAACGAGGGTTGTCGACCCACTGTTGGTCATCTGCCTGATCACATGAGCCAAGGTGTGAAAAAGGGATGGGTCATCATCACCAGAGGCTTCAGGTGAAACCATTGTGAGACCTGTCTTCTCTGTCCAAAATGCGAACACTTGCATCCTCAAAGAGTGACCTTTGACCCTTAGGTGCACCTGTTCTGTCGAGGTGGCTCTTCTATGCTGTGCCATGCATTTATGGAGCGGCTGTTTGGTTTCTCCAATGCAGAGGACTGAGCACTCCTTGCTGCATTATGTTGTGTTGCTTAGTAAGATAGTGAACGCTCCCCTCAGTGGTCACATCCAGTTTCAAAACACAAAGACGGCAAAAACGCTTCGCGACTGGCCTTCACTGAGTAATGGGCGAGGTCTTTGTGCACATGTCCACCTTTTATACTGTCCATACTTGATGTTATACTCTTCCAGCAGCATTTGCTCTAATCTGGTGTCTCTATAGTGAATGCTTTCACAGGAACATGAAGCCACTAGCAAAGTTCAAATTTGCTCAGAAATTCTAAGCATAGAAACGGCTATCAGCGAGCAACAACACGACACAACGTGCAGCGTACAGCACTGGTGCAGATGTGTGTAGCAGTCACAGCAGCGCTGGTTATGGAAAAATATGCTGTCACTGCCATTGCTTGTATTGTTGTGGAGGCAGAAATCTCTGGAGGGGAGGAGGAGAGGGAGGAGCAGGGGGAGGAGCGGGGGTCAAACAAGTGACCCTTCATTAAAAACTGTTATGTGGAACTCTTAGAGCATTGTGCAGCGCATGCACTGACACAGAATAAGCCCATTTACAGAGGCTTTGCTGGATAATTAAATTCTATAGGTGTTCCACAGCGAGCTGCTGGACAATATGAAATCTGACGCATGACGTTGTGCGTGAAATAACATGCCAGGTATGTGCTATTGCAGTGCATCGCTTACATCACAGAGCTGCGGGACTCGTGACCTTTACGATGAAACGAGAACGGTCTTCATACGAGTTCAAACCGGAGGAGATAAATAGAAGTGACAGGCTTATATACCTCACACCACTAACTTCAGCAGCCTGCGGAGGGGCTCGTAGCTTATTCAAAATGTCTTCCGGGCCAGTTTCTCCGTGAGCCTCGGCTTTCGCTTCAGGGAGTTCTCCGGCTCTCCATGGAGACGGTGACAGGGAATATGTATTGTAGCCAAAACAATTTCCCATGTGACATTTTGATAACTGCTATTTTTCATGCACGACGAGGAGCCTGCCGTTTAATTTAGTAGCGGGATGCGGGCTACCAAGTCTAAAAGTAAGCTAACCGAGCCTGTTATTTCTGTGTCTAACAGAAACCGATGAGCATGTGTAAGAGAAGCAATACCGAGGGGGGAGAAGTGACAGAGCGCTCTTTTAAAAAGTAAACAGTCGGGAGCAAAAGCAAAGCAGGACAAAAACAAAGCGATCTGAAATATGACAGCTAGATAGATCAACATTAGGGGACAGAGGGGAGGCGAGAAACAGGAAAACACGAGCGAGCCGTCACGTCGTCAAAAGCAACAGAGACCGGTGAACATTGCTAAGTGCATACAGTGTCAGAAAGCATGAGCATCCGGGCTGTCATCAGAAATGGGCATTTCGTGTTCTCCCTTTGGTCTCTGTGCAGCGGCTTGTGGCTGTTGACCTCCCCGTCAGATCCTGGGCTCTCATCCATCACCTCAGGCGGACATATTAATGTGGCAGCATGTTTTAGCCCGTCCGTACAACATCAGATGGGCTGAATCCTACTTAGGTACGGGCCCAGTCTGCTGTAGTCACTCAGACCATTGATTAATCAGACCTCTGACTCCACGTGCGATATCGGAGCGTTTCCTGCCTTTTTGCTTCGCTGAGTAGAAAACGTAACTGAAATATATTTAATGTTTTAATCAAGGGTATTTTTTAATTTTCACTAGTTTCCTCTTAGTTTAGTTGCTAGTGGACATCCAGGCTGCAGGTGCAAAGGTCACCCTGTGAGTCAGCAGTATCCCTCAGTGCCATCGCTCGACCCAAAGTTGAAAAAAGGTTGAAAATGCAACCACTAATTATTATTAATAATAATAATAATTGGCATTCAGTGGTCTTTGATGCATTGCATCAATTATTTTTCTGCTTTATTATGATTTACATTCACACACTTACTCTCGGGTTATATCTTTGGGCGCGTTTCTGATTTAGTGTTGTGACCTTTAGTTCTTGTTTTGGATCAAAAGTAAATTCACAGGAATTTATTCTTGATCCGTCTTTCAGGCGACTTTCTGCGTTATTTTAAATCTACGTAGCTTCATGTGGATTTTTGTCCTCTTCCTTCTTCCTTATTGTGCTGATTGAGTTCACCTGTGTCTTACTCCTCGCTCTCTGCTGGGTCAGGTCACCGTCTAATCTCTGGGTTTCTGAGTCATTCTTTATGTTTAGCTGGCTCCCTGCTGACGGTTACTTCTCTATTTCTGGACTCTCCCCTTTAATTTGTGTGCCTGCATGTGTATAAAAACTTGACACCATTTAAAAACATTAAAATGTTGCCAAATGGATTTAAAGACCTCTTCCATGTTTCTTCTGGAGCTACCTGACGTACAGTGTGATAGAAGAGATGAAAATGATAAATAATGAACGGAATAAGCTCGCAGTCGCTCTCCTGCATTACAGTTATGCAACTTTGAACACAAAAATAAACAGCTGGGCTCCCACACTACGACTGGATTTCAGCTGAGAGTCATGTAAACAGAATCCGATGTCCGTGTAAAAACACCCACTGCTTTTTATGCTCTCACTTAATGATGTATTTTAATCTTGATTTTTGATGTTTTTTTGTCAAGGCTCCTCCAGATGATGTCATCGAGGGGCTGATGATGTGACCTTTTCAAGCACTACTGCCACATCTGTCTCCCGAGTATCCTCCCGGTGTATAAGCCGTCATGTTGTGAGAAGCTTAGAGTCGTGTCAGCGAGGGATGAACAAGGAACACAGAGGTGTGTGTGTGTGTGTGTGTGTGTGTGTGTGTGTGTGTGTGTGTGTGTGTGTGTGTGTGTGTGTGTGTGTGTGTGTGTGTGTGTGTGTGTGTGTGTGTGTGTGTGTGTGCTGCACCTCTTCACCTCTATTTCTTCAGTCTGGTGATGTGGGTCTGTGCATGTCCTCCAGCTGCACCTCCATGCGTGCCTGCATGTCTCTTTCTTTGGATGGTTCTTGTCTTTGTCAGCTTGGTATTCACTTCTAACCGACACCTGTATGAGGGACAGAGGCGTCACAGAAAGCAGTGGATTACAGATTTTACTCGTGTTCGGGTTGTTGCCCTATTTTCTTTGCCCATTTTCAGGAGGAAGCTGGAGGAAGACGCGGATCACAACGGTCTGAGAAATGTAATCACCTTTTTTTTGGTTTCTGTGTATCGCCCCCTCTGCTCACCTCCCCTACCCCCTCCGTATACGCTCCCTCATCTTCCTCATCCTCCCTTTTTAATAAATTACTACCTCGACTTCACAGGAAATGACAACTATCCTGCAGCAGCTTGAGCGAAATCAGGATGCACATCATGTGCGAGCACATCAAAAGCACACTACGCCGGCATCCTGCTCCTCCGCCACACAACAGACATTAAGGGCGCTCGGTTGTGGAGCTTTCCGATGGCTGATGTATCCAAATCAAATTTAAGCTAAATGGCAGATTTTCAGGCTCAAGATTAGAAATGATCTCTCATCTCCAAGCAGTGGCATACATGTGTTTGAGCAGATGTTGCTGTGTTGTCTGGCTTCTTTGCATGATGAAACGTGTCCAAGCAGTGCCCCCTTGTGGTCGCATGTGACAGCATCGTCCTCTGAGAAATTATTAAAAAGCTTTAGATGTGTTTCTTTTTAAAAGGAGGGGAAAGAAATGTGATTTGGAAACCTTTAAATATCTCTATTTAAAATAGAGGGCAGATTTGCAGAGGTCTGCCTTTTGTCATTTTGTCTTTTCTAAACTGATTAATACTTTTGAGTGAAAAAAGTGAAATCACTGAATGTGGGGGTGTTTTGGGGGGTGAGGGCAGGGGTCACTTCCGCTTCAGCTAAGCATGAATCATGCTCTACGGAGCAGTTATTTTAGAGCTGTCTGTGTTGCAGTCAGGGCTCTGAATGCCAAAGCAAAAGTCTTTCCTTTCACCATCCCATCGCCTCAGGCTCCAGGAGGCTTTTTTCGATTGAGGTGAGTCTAGATTTTCCCAAAGAGAAATAACGCTATCGGCCACCTTTCTAAAAAGGTCAAATATGATTCAGTTCCTGCCTAGCTGAGGGCTAAAGAAGAGGCAGCACCTGAAAAAGCAATACTGGACTCTGAGGACTGCTTAGTTCTTTCTGCTGGCGGAACCCCCGTGCACACCGAGGAGCACTTTCAGATGAGAGCTCTGTGTGCATCTTTTATCTGCACAGTGTGAACCCACTATTAGATCTGTTACCCGTGCTCCTCTTTCTCTCGCACACAAACACACACATGTCCACGCACACACACACACATGCACTCAGAGAGAGTACCGGATGCCCAGGGGAGACACTCTGCTGCTCAGGTGTGTAAGTGTGTTGGCGGTGGAGAGTTTACCTTCAGGTCATTTCCTGACATTCCAGAGAGTTGCTCATTGGTCGATGCCAGCCGCATGCTCTGGCGTTCTCATTTGTTGGATTTTTTTGGGGTGGGTGTTAATTCAAGTTCTGTCAGATGTAGGGGAGGGCCGAGGTGCGGTGGAGAAACTAAACAAAACCAGAGAAGGTGTCTAAATGGCAGATTTGTACAACTGGTGAAGCACTGGAGAAAGAACAGGGCCAAACAAGACGTGAATTCAATTAGGCTTGTTTAACCGTTCAAGTGCGAGCTCAGCAACGGTCGCTTGCAAAATGTCACTACTTCAAGCTATGGCAAACCACAAATGTCAACAAAAACAATCGACTGTGGCAGCCAAAGGATAGAGGCAGCAGCTGAGCGTTTATCACTCTGTAAGCCAGCGACACATCCGATTGGCACGGTGGGTAAACTTGGCTCTGCTGCACCTCGACACAACGATGGGGAACAGCCAGGGAGAAGCAATCAGTGGCAAAATGGAGAAGACTGGGCAAGATTGGGAGACAGATGGAGAGCAGCGTATACGTCTGGTCGCAGTCTGATCAGTTTTATCTCTAGTTAGCTTGAGGTGCAGCTTCCTGCAGTCATGATTTCACTTTTTATGTCGACATGTTGCCAAAAGAAACATTTCAAAATAAATTAAATATTTAAAAGCATCTGAAATATGACTGCAGTACAAAACCTGTTGATTGCAGGTAGACTGTATATAAACATGAACACATTTGCCATGTTGACACACATTTGTGAGGTCATTGCCATCTTGGTTTTGGAGCCACTGATGACTATTTGTGTTCTATCATCAAGTCATCAACTAACGCCAACGTTTGGTTAGTAACCAGTGCAGTTCATCAGTGGTTACATATAAATACAAAAGCAGAATTTCTCTCACCAAAACTGAAACTGCTCACACAGTAGCAGTTTCTCATCTACAACATGGGCCTGTCCTAAACCACATCCTGCTTTATCCTCTTCTTTGACTCCTAATTGGACCACAGTTCCCAAAAATGAATGTCATGACATATTTACTCAAATTTGAGTCTTGACTTGTGTCCCAGCCCGAGAGAGTCCTGGGCTCTTTTCCGTTCTTCTCGCTAACCAGGTCGCCCCCTGCTGGCCGTTAGAAAGCATGGCTTCGGCTTTCTTACCCAGAATGCCCACACATCCTTTTTTTTGTACAGTCTGTGTGCACTTTTAGTTGTTGTGAAGAGGCGAATGAGCAATGGAGACCAAACCATTTCTTTTTCTTTGCTTTTTTTTGCACCAGCAGGCTGTAAACATGTTTATTTCTGCTCTCGAGTTGGTCCTTTTAAAATGAGAGTCAGTGGCGAATAACTGGCTTTTGGAGCCAGCCTCAAGCTGAAAGTTTGCAACATGTAGTTTTGGCACGTTGGTGTTGGCTTCGTCTTTCTGAGGAGGTCCTGACGTATCCAGGAGCTGCATTTCCAGACACTCGGGGCATATGTCCGTTATTCTGTCTCTGGCTCAAGTGACTGTCATTCCTGCCAGAGAACATTGTTCCCAAATGTCCACCGCTGAGATGATGAGTAAAGTGTTATCATGACTGAAGGACGAGCAATGATGCGCAGGCTTCACATTTTAGGGTCATTTAAGGTAAAGTTTGAGATTTCCTGCTTTGGGCTGTAAATGAAATGAATTCAGCTTGAATCAGATCCCCATTGAACAACATTATAATAACAGAAAAGTCCCTTTAAAGGAGGATCCTGAGAGTCCAGCTGTGACCTTTTGTGTCTGACAGAGATCAGCAGCCTGTTTCCCTCCAGAGCAAACTGCCATGTTACTGTGTGCGTGGTGAAATAAGCTTCCCTGTGATTGCACGTCAGACCTCCTGGGTCACTGTGTTTGTGAGTGGACACTTGTAAGCTTGTGGCCTCTCGTCCCTCTTCTTTGTTCACCTTTAGCTCCATCTCTGTCCGCTCCAGCCTCCTGTAGTCCTCCCAGGCCCTCTCGTGCTTACAACGACTGCCAGCAGGGCCT
Source organism: Rhamphochromis longiceps (assembly GCF_057381845.1). NCBI lineage: Eukaryota > Metazoa > Chordata > Actinopteri > Cichliformes > Cichlidae > Rhamphochromis > Rhamphochromis longiceps. The sequence goes on from NC_140562.1 coordinate 44,868,196, forward strand.
CCACGCCAACTTTGCGGCTGCCTCACCTCCTTCTCCGGCTGCTCCTTTAACTCGGTGTGTCTGGAGATTGAACAGACATGGAGGTCCAGCAAAAGCTGAATTTGGAAACACTAGAACGGGAAAAGATGAAAAGCCAGCGTGCTTCACGTCAGCTGTCTGTTATGTATGCTGTGATGGCCAGTACAGCACCATCCTGCTGGGACTCTTTACCTGACGGCAATTTCTCTAAAGCAAAGTTCGGTTTATTTGTGCCGGCGTTCAGAAGTTAGTCATGTCCAAAGCAACATTTCCCGTATTGATTTTCGGCTTTTGTTTTGCAGAAAGCCCCGTGGCCCCTTTCTTTTATCTCCTTCCTCGAAAAACACAATGAAAGTCAGGTAAAAGGGTTTTGTAGCTAGAGGTGAAAATATGAGCAGAAAATGTGACTGCGTGTCTGATTCACTGTATCTAACATGTAGTTGTGAAGTCAGGCTTCTGCCAGTGCGCAGTGATCATAAAAGGCCCAGAGATGAAAGCTTTGAAGCTTTTTCCTCCACAAACTTGCAGAGTCTGTGAAAATGCACAGCGTCACTCTTATTCTCACCTCGCTCTTTAGGTTTTCTGACTTTTGAATAAAGGGGAACTCTTGCCTCAAGGGATGCGACTCAAGTTGATGTCAGCTGGTTCTGGGTATCAAAAATGAGCGACTAAGCAACATTAGCGGCATTTAAGAACACACAGAGCCATCCTGGATGTGAAGCATAGGCAACGCTTGATAAAGGTGAGGGGATGGTGACTAAACCAGGTGTGACGTCTGGCTCTGTTGCGTCACGAGTCCAAACATGCAGCAGTGCAAATTCATTCAATCTCAGCCTCAATAACGTGAAACTGCAGCTGAAGTAGAGCACTAACATCGTGGATTATGGAAACATCATTTCATTTATTTATTTATTTATTTCACACTTGGTACAACAGTTCAAACAAACCAACCACACTTTCTATCAAAAAGCACTACAACCATGTGTGAAAAGGAGCAGGAAGAAGAAAATGTTCTCATTAAACCCCGCCCCCTATCTACAATCCAACTTATATTACAAGTGGGCACCAAAAATCAGGGAACAAACTAACATTAACATTTCTCTCCGGTCCTAACCCAAACCAAACAACAAATTTACAATCAGAATGTACCACTCCACATAGTAACAAGGAGAAAATACAATTAAAAAACAAATAAAACAAAAAATTATAATGGATCCATTTTCAATGAACTCCAATTTCATTCACATTCTTCATATTGAGTTATCGTTTTAAGCATGTAACACTTTTTAAAACAATGTAAATTTATACAATTCTTTAAATTATAATGAAGAGACTTCCACAGTCGTATACTCCTAACCGTTGGACTCATTAATCTCTGTGTAGTTCTAGCTAACTGATGCTTAAAATAAAATTTCCTTCTGCTATCTTCTCCCCCTGAACACAATAAAATACTCTTTGTAACTTAAAGGGCAAAATATTATTTTTAGCCTTAAACATAATTAATAGTGTCCGTAATTTCACTAAATCTCCTAATTTTAATAATTTTGATTTTATAAATAATTTATTTGTATGTTCTCTATATTTAACATTATGAATCATTGGTATCACTTTCTTCTGTAATAAGTTTAGAGGTTTTATAGTATTCTCATATGTATTCCCCCAGACTTCAACACAGTAACTAAAATATGAGAAAAACAATGAAAAATATAAAATGTGCATTGTTTTATAGTCTAATAAATCTCTTACATTTCCCAAAATATAAATGTTTTTAACCATCTTCTTTCTAATATACTCAATATGTGATTTCCATGTCAAATTTTCATCTACTATTACAGATGATCAAAAGCTTTTGTTAAACACAGACTTTATTTAAAAAATCTTAGAAGTAAGAACTAGACGTGCAAACATCTCTTTTGTCGTCTGGTGCCACTTTATTGCCTTTTTGTAAAGGTTCTCAAGTGTGACGCTAACCTTAGCTAGAGTCAGTGCTAACAGGGTGGTCTCAGTGCCAACGTGCTCGGTCAGCATCTGTTAGCGCCACATTTGAACCTGCTGGGAGACCTTTTAGCATATTTGTTAGTCCAGTGGGTGATTAGACGAACTTCAAACAGACCATCAGAAACACATCAGCGTGTTCTCTGTTCTCTCATCCAGTCAGAAATCAAACTTTTCCTTCTGAAATCCAACCCCTGATCCTCGCTTCAAGTTTCATTCCCAAAGCAAAATTAGGCCAAAATTAAGTCTGAAACCACCAGTGGACAAATTCCTGTGTGAAAGTCGAACCATCATGAAACCATCCAGTCTTTCGTCCACACCATCTTTCTTCCGCCAAGCTTTCCTCTTTACAGGAAATGGTAGAACTGTTTAACAGGAACAACATCGAGCTTAACGCAATATTTAAACTGAAATCAGAAGCTGTTTTTTAGTATTTAGTCAACTTAAAAATTAAGCGATTCATCCATTTTCCTAACTGCTTATCCAACTCAAGGACGTAGGGCTGCTGGAGTCTGACGTCTGTGATTCCTCACTGCTGCTGAATGAGCTGCCCTATCAGACCACAGCACAGAAAATGGCACAGGCTCATAAAATATCCACAGCATGGTGTCACACTCATACAGACCCAGAGCTTCGGCTGAGCTGACCGTGGATCTTCAAGCAGAGTTTTTCGTCCTGTAGCAGTTTTACTGCCCGGTGTTTAAATCCCTGTTTGGTTTTCACTCTGGTGGAAAGAGAAATATTCGGGATGTGAATCTTCTGAAGGTCACCAAAAAGTCTTGTTTGATTGATTCTTGTTGAGCTGAACGTGGTTCTTTTTACATTCATCCACAACATTGTCCTTCCAGTTAGTAGATAAACAGCTGATCCACAGCCACACACAGTGTGGACGGTAGCGTTAACGCGCGACAGGACGGTCAGCTGGTGCTTTGATGTTGCTCGCCATGATCATCGTCTTCCTCAGCTGAGTGGTGCAGTCCAGTTCTGTAAGATTCAGACTGTTTTTACAACCCAGTAATTGCAAAAGCAGATGTATTGGAGTGTCACAATGACTGAGTGATTACAACCATCATGATTTAGAATGAGCTGCTACTTTTTGTACTTGTGCCAGGGTCTTTTTGGAGGCAGCAGCTGGTGGCATTGCACTTCCTCCTCAGCTTCAGGGCGAGGTAGTTGCGCCAGCAGGTGGTTCTTCTTCTTTGCCTGTAATCAACAGGACCAACAAAAGCACCTGTAGTAACGAATACTTTGTGTAAACTGTGTTATAACAGTAAGGGAGCAATAAGCACTTACGCAGGTCATCTCAGGCCACACAGAATGGACGTCTGTGGCTGTCTTATCCTTATGCAGGGAGAATGATTCACTGGCACTGGATCTGCATAGAATCACAAACTGTCACAGACACAAATCTCAGGCTTCCTGAAAGTGAAACCTCGCACAACTGAAATTACGATGTACAGGCAAGTGGCTGCTCCATCCTTGTACGGTCAAGTACAGCACTTTTCCTCTCCTCTCAAACAAAACCCTTAAAGGACAACTATTTAGCAAGTTTCAGGCTCCGCCAGTAAAAACACCTTCAGAGGCGTTCGCCAATTAGGCCTGCAGCAACTGTCACCTCCAGGCTCTATAGAGTAAAAACCTCAAGATATTAAAGAGAAGTCAAGTTTATTTATTTATAGAGCACATTTCCAAACAGTCCATGCTGCACAAAGTGCTTAACAATGTAAAATGCAACTAAAATAAATGTAATGCACAACAATGACGCAGTAAAATATAGAAAAACAAATAAGTCAATAAAAAAAACAAATCAACAACTAAGGCTGTTAAAACCAAAATGTTTACATCAATGTGTGTTAAAAACGTGTCTCATCGTGAGAGAAGCACGATGGGCAAACACTTAGCAACTGTGGGGAGGAAGAGCTGCCTTTTCAACAGGAAGAAGTCTCTGGCAGAACCGGGTTCATGAAGGGGAGACGTCTAATATGATTTGCTGAGGTTGAGGGGAAAGAGAAGAGAAAACAGAAAGACTGTGAATATTAAACAGAACAAACTACAGAAGAGACGTTAACATCATGCAGCAGTCAGGCCTAACTGTAAACTTTGGTAAAGAAGGAAAGTTTCCTTTTCTACTTTTAGAAAGTTCATGAACCACACGCCTGCAGTCTGTGTTAGGATGCCTGGGTCGTTGACCCAGGGTTTTTGAGTTTATTATATTATTTATCATTTCTAATCTTTGGTTTCTTAGAGTTCTGTCTTATGGTTTATGTCTCTGTGTTCTCTAGTTGCTCTGTTTCCCCTGTCAGCTGTAGCCCCTTGTCAAGTTCGCGTCTCTGTGTTATGTTTCCTGTTTTACTTTGAAAGTCTGTCTCATGTAAATGCGTCTGGTTTTGCTTCCTTTGTCTCGTTAGGCCTGATTTGCCCCAGCTGTGTTTCCCTCCTGTTACCCATTCCCTGATTGCTCACTCTGTGTATTTAAGCCCTGTGTTTCTCTGTGTCCGTGTTGTGATCTACTCTCATCTTGCTGTGTGGGCTGTACGGTTGCCAGTTCAGGTTATTTGTTGTCTTCAGTTTATCCTAGTTTTGCTAGTTCTCTGTTTGCCATCTAGCAATAAATCTGAGTTTAAGTTCACCTTTTGTCTAAGACTGTCTGCACTTTGGGTCCTCCTACTACCACTCCTGCATGCACACAGCCCTCACACGACAGTCTGAGAGCCATCAGACACGATGGAGCCTCATCAACAGAGGTCCAAAAGTGCACCGTTGACTTCAGCAAAAACAGAAATGCAGTCATGTAAAAATACTACAAACTCCTGTTTAGATTTCAGTGAAGATCTTTATATCGGAGGGTCTTTACCTTACAGTATGAGGCGCCTCGAGCCAAATGTTTTTGGGGATTTGGCTCTTTATAAATGAAACGGATGTGATGTGAAGGTACAGAGCTGCAAAATGTACTTTAAGCATATCAGTGCTAACAGCTGACCTGACCTGGCGACCTCCCTGGACAATTATTATTTTATTTATTTATCTATTAAGTCATTCCTTCTTTTGCTAATACCTTTCTTGCACTTTAAAAAAAAAAGCCACTTTAAAGTTGTGTTGTGCTTGGTGCCGACATGGCAGTTTCAATGTACTATTGTACTAGATATGACTGTGCAATGACAACAGAGAGTTATCTTATTACAAATAAAATGCCCCCTGATACAATATGATACATTAATGTTAAAGCAATGCTCCTGTGGCTAACCGGGATGCTGAACTGCAGGCAATTTAATCTTCGGGGGTTCATGAAAGTGAAAAAATGTGAAATGTTTGCTTTTGGGGAAAGGAAGCAGTCATTAAAACTAAAGCATGTGAGACATTTACAGGAGAAACTTCTCTTTGCTGGACCCGCTAACGACTCAGTAAACTCTAACAAGCAACTGACAACTGCACTGGCTTTTTTAATGCGCAGGGGTTTACACAGTTATTCAATTCTGATTTTAAAAAGCTGCAGTGGAGTCAGATTGCACTCTGAAAGAGAGGAATATTGTACAAAATGGAAAACCTGAGGAGCAGCGTGTTCCCCAAGCAGATGAATATGTACTAAAAACTCTGTGGATAAAAGCAGTTTGCAGTTTTAACTTTAAAAGTTAAAAAAAGACACGTCTCAAAAAATTGGTAAAGGTCAAATAATTTATCGGAGGGCGGCGCTGGGTGTCAGTCTAATGAATCATTCCGCGTTTCTTTTTACTGTGAAGTTCTTCCACTAATCAGCCGAGCCAAACTGAAATTACTGACTCCCTCTGACCTCACACTCCCTTGAATTCTTCTCTAATGATAATTAATGACACCGATCGGTTGTTTGATTGGGGCCAAAACACGTGAGCTCCTGTCGGGGCTTTGGATCAAATCTGGAAGAGGATTGGAAAGCAAAGCCAGGCTGTCATTGGCTCCTTTTGTTTTTTGCTGTTTGTTGTTGGTTTACACTAGAGGGCAGCTTGATACTGTCCATGCGCCGTAATAAGGCGCTCGCTGTGCACATGTGGTTTGCACTTAGTCCATATTTTAGACGGACAGCAGAGGAGACTGTCAGATTCTAGCTAGGCCCACACACCTGCTCTTTTATTATTTTTCTATCATTTTCTTTCTTTTGTCGTCGCGCAAAATTCCCCTTTTTATATAAGAACACTGACAGAATCGTGGCAAATCCGATTTTACTGAGAACCACAGCGCGTATAGCATTTTAAATGCTCTACATGACAGCTTTTTCTTTTTTTATTATTATTAAAAACAAAGTCATAAAATGATCTGAGCACTGGTGGGGGTGGGGGGGAGTTTGAGCTCGCTGAAGAGGATTATTCAGCCGCTGATGACAAGCCAAAAGCTCCATTCAGGATTCAGATCATCTCCTCCTCCTCACCATCATCATCATCATCCTCACCGCTGCCCCGCCGGCTCCACACACCTGTGCTCCTGCCGCCTCTTCCGCTTTGGTCGCCGGTGATGACCGGAGGACGTCGTTTAAACAATAAAAAATCGCTTCTGTGCTCAACAAGCTGCCAGCATCAGTCCAACCGGCCGCGGTGAATTCCTGTCATGGGCAATAATGTTTCGGGCATCTCGACGCTGCACAGAGGTCAACAGCAGGGCTTCCACAGACTCCGGAACTCTCAGAAAGGTGAGTTACCTGAACACGCTTCATAGTTGACGAGTTTACGTCACTGCACTGAAACTGTTGGTAAAGCTGATGGGACGCGTGCAGAGTTTCTCCTGCTGCTCCGGGATCAGCTGAGTGGTGGTGCTGAAGAACAGCTCCCGGCTGCAGGAGGCGGGCCTGCTGTCTGGTCGTGCTGGTTGATGCCGGGAGGTGCATGTGCACATTTGTGGGGGCAGACACGTCAGCACTAAAAACATGAAGCTCGAGGAATTCTTAATACTTCTGTAACATTGCCCAGCCAGGGATGCCTCAGTGTGCTTGCTTTTTCCCTTCTTCTGTAACGACAGCTGTAGCTATGTGAACCACGAGGCCAAGCAAACACTCGGGATGTTCGGATCTCAGCCGTGCAAAAGTCCGATATTAGGAGTTGTTCCGCGTTTGATCTTAACATAATGGGACATGTTCTGATGTCACCTCGAAATAATAAAAACATCTGGTAAAGAAAAGTAAAGTCGGGATGAATTTATCAGTGATGGATCGAGAGGTTACTTCCCCAAATAAAACACACAGAGGTGTCCTGGTCTGAGACAGAACAGCCCTCGTGCTGCTCTCACCACAGAAAAAGGAACTAAATAAAGAACTGAAACGTTGGCTGCTGTAAATTTCTCAAAGGTGAGAGCACTGTTACCAAAATGCAGACAAAGAAGTCATAAATCGTGAGGGTGAATAATTTACAGCAGTCTAAAGGTTTGCAAACATTTAGTGTATTTAAGCTGAAATACAAAAGGCTTCATCTCCTGTACGGGTTTTTATTACTGTGCAATCCTGTAGTGAAGTGAAACAAACCGCACAAACATCAGGATGTTTTTTCTGTTAGTGTCATTTCTTGTCATTTTAGCTATGTAAATGTTATACATATTATATTTTATAGTATTTAAAGTAACAAAAATGAAATACTCTGTCATTCAGTTTCAGCTGCAGCATTTTAATTCTACTGTTTTCTAGTTTCATGTATTTGGTTTTACAGCATTACATTAAAATTAAAATATTTTTTGCATGGCACGTTAGTAATATTTTTTAGGAAAGTTCACTTAAAGATTTGAGAACGCTCACCTGTAGTATGAAGCCTTCTGCAGTGAAGGCTGAATATGTACGTAAACATGCAGTCGTACGGTTGCGTGTGATTTTCTGAAGCCTCTGCTCTCTCAGTGGCTCCATGTCTCTGCTGGTGTCTGGATTCAAACATGGCGATGACGATACACTTTAGTTTTGGGGTTTTTATTGGAATGCAAAAGTTATAAATGGAAGCATCTCTTTAGATTTGGTAAAGTATTCCACTCAGCGTCCCATCTCCGCTGAAACTGTCAGCGGTTCTTCTTTGCTTGCAGACCGTGTTAGCTAGCTTGTTAACTTGCAGGTGCGGCTGTCTGTTTAGTTTGGGCTGCACGTTGGTGTGCAGACCACAGCTTCAACCAGATTCAACAAAGTTTACTAGAAGCTGAAGCGATGTGTGGGCTGGGTTACACGTTTAAAAGGCCCAGATTTGGCTCAGGAGCTTGAATGTTGTCACATGCAGACAAGAAGCGTAATTATTTTTCAAGTTATCTTTATACACTCTAAAAAGTAATTAATGGGATCTTTAGTCATTACTTACATATATATGTTGTTGTGAAATGAAAAATCAAGTTCATAAATACTGTTAGACTTCCTAATTAAAATTTTTATTTTATTGAGTTCGGGTGACACATAAATTATGCCTCTTTACTCAATATATAATCGTGATTTGTCTGAATTTAAAATCTTCTTTTAATCAGAAAACAATATAATTTTAAGTTCTGTCGATGTAAAAATACAACTTGATGACATGTAAACAGCTCACAGTTCCCTTCTTCTACACAAGCGGACATATTCAACAGCACGTGTTCAAGGTTTATCAAGAGCTGTGTTGGTCGCGAACGGTGAGTAATTTTATGCGAAATTACACATATCTGCAGTCGCTCTGGATTTTGTTAGTTTACTTTAAAACAACGACGTAACATACATAACATACATCTTAGCTTGCCCCCGCGTTTGTGTGTTTTAATATACACACAGCAGCTAATTCCGCGATAGCATAAATTGTTGGGCTCTTTTTGGAAAATTTAACACTGACGTTACTCTAATGCAGACCACTGTAATTGTCTTATAATTTTTAAAAGATAGCGGACGTTGTTAGCCCCGGCGCAAACTACTATGCTAACATAGCTAGCCAAGCTAAGTTGTGTTCACTGTGATTTTATTTTTGAAATGTGAAATTTATTTTTTGAAGGGAAGCATTTTATGTTAGTAATTGTTAAGAAACGCTTCTAAATTTTCGTAACGTTACGGGGTGGAGTTCAACCCCATTGGCTTCTGCGCAGGAAGTGCAGTCGCCATTAGTCCGGTGTGTCTGTTGACCGCTAAGAGCGGTTCTTCACCGGCTGCTCGGCCTATTTTCACAGGTAAAAGACCAGACTTAAGTGCACTGTGCCGCATATGGTAGGCTAGTTAGCTGTCCCTAATTTTTGGGTACTTTCCGTGTTTTGTAGAGACGTAGAGGCGACGTGCATTGGCACTGGCTGTAACATTGATATGCCTCAATAAAGGTTGAAAGTAAGAAAAAAATCAATAGCGGGCCGCCATCTTGGTTGGGTCCCCATTCACCACCAGTGCATTTTTTCTACTGAGGAATGTATTCACCCATGGTAAATAAGGAAAATGTTTAAATATTTTTCCAAACAGATAAGGCAAGAAAGGTCAATAATCCCACATATGGTTTCAGTAGTATGCCAGTTTTTGCAACACTAGGGTGCACAAAAATGACCATAGCTGCTGACTCAGCATTGATTCCAATTTGGTTTTGGAGAATGAAATGAAAACAGATCAAGTGGGATTATTGACATTGTAGCTTGTGTATAAAAAAGTTTAGGTTTTTTTTTCGTATTTACTGTCAGAAATGATTCTGTCCTGTCATGCCACACCTTATGTTTGCTTTTGTTGATAAAAAAAAAAAAAAAAAAAAAAAATATATATATATATATATATATATATATATATATATATATATATATATATATATCCATCCATCCATCTTCATCCGCTTTATCCGGGGCCGGGTCGCGGGGGCAGCAGCCTAAGCAAAGAGGCCCAGACCTCTCTCTCCCCAGCCACCTCCTCCAGCTTATCCGGGGGGATACCAAGGCGTTCCCAGGCCAGCCGAAAGATATAATCTCTCCAGCGTGTCCTGGGTCTGCCCCGGGGCCTCCTCCCGGTGGGACATGCCTGGAACACCTCACCCAGGAGGCGCCCAGGGGGCATCCTTGTCAGATGCCCGAACCACCTCAGCTGGCTCCTTTCGATGTGGAGCAGCAGCTGCTCTACTCTGAGCCCCTCCCGGATGGCCGAACTTCTCACCCTATCTCTAAGGGAGAGGCCAGCCACCCTTCGGAGGAAGCTCATTTCTGCCGCTTGTATCCGCGATCTCGTTCTTTCGGTCACTACCCACAGCTCGTGGCCATAGGTGAGGGTAGGGACGTAGATCGACCGGTAAATTGAGAGCTTCGCTTTTACACTATATATATATATATATATATATATATTTATTTTTTTGAGTTAACACATTCCTCAGTAGAAATACATGCACTGGGGGCGAGTGGAGACCCCTCCAAGATCGCGGTCGGTGGGGATACATGCTCCAACAGACTGGCCCAGTCCATGTCACCTCTATGTATATTTGATCTATGGAAAGCCACGTTAGGCTTTCCAGCACCCAGTGTATTCAGGTCTATGTAGTTTTGAATGTTTGGTTCTAGCTCACACAGCTTTGACAGGTGAAACTTATTCACTGTATTGAAGACTCACAGGTGAAGTTGAAAATACCATCTTTTGTATTTTTGTGCAGGCACAATTTTCTGGTGTTATACACTGTCCTGGCGTTGCAGATCTAGGGGTTCCAGTTAAGACGTGGTCAGCCTTCTAAAGAAAGTGGGAATCTCACCGAAATATTCAGTTACTTTGCTGTGTTTCTTGCCAGGACAAAGGCTCAAACCATCATCTTCTCCTGGTATCGAATACCAAGGGACCTTCTGAAGTAAGCTTTAACAAGTAAGCTTGAATTGAGTAATTCAGAATCATGAAGTATGGATTGGCCTTGCAAAATCTGTAAATTTGCAACCTCCACTAAGGAAGAGCTGATGAAACATTATAGGTTACGCCATATCCCCAGTGTACAGCCTCTGCCATGTCCTTACCTAGATTGTTTTTGTTCATTTAAGTTATGGGGTAGCCTAAAATCACACATATCAAGGAAACACTCAACTCACTCAACAATGAGAACCTCTGAAATACTCAGTTTCTGTTGCCAGTTCTGTAATGTGGGCACATTTTTCACTGAAAAAGAGTATTTTGAACACCTTCTATTTTTTTCTATCATTCAGCACAACACAGTTGAAAAGCGCAGAGAAATTGCTGTTCGCTGCCTCATAGTCTATCTTGGAGAGAAGGAGGAGGATCTTTTCAAACAATACAGCGTAAGTACTTGAGTTGGTTTTTAATTTTTTGTTTAGTTTTGAATGCATGTCCCTGTTGGGTCTTTGTGTTTTGTTCATTGGATTTTCTGTTCAGGGTTGAGTATTTAAGTCATTCAGTGCCATAGACGTCTTTAGACGTCAAAATGAATCCGAACGCTCAGTGCCATAGACGCCTCTTGAGCTTTTTATTGAATTGAGAAGGTGGTGGAGTTGATTACATGGATAAAATCCCACCAGCGTGACAGTCGGCTCTATTGAGAACGAGTATTGTGGCGCGATTTTTGATCCAGCTCGTCATTTCGAGCTTGAGGTGTCTGCAGCCTGACGTCATGGTTTTTCTAGCGATTCCAGTGAACATGAACCGGATTTATCTGACCAGTATCTCCTGTTAGAAACTTCTGAAGGCAGCAGGGACCAGAATAATGAACGATTTGCTGCATAAAACGCACAGAAATTGTTGATAGATGAACCGATGGCCGGGTGGGGGGTGAACAGACTAAGTCGCGCACTCACTTGTGCACATGCGGGAGTAACACACACACACAGACTCTCTGAATCATAAATCAGTCGCTTTTTTCTTATATATTTTTCAAATGTTGAAATTGTCTATAAACAACTATTTTTATACAAAAAATAATCTGCCAAAAGTACATTTTTACAGGTGATTTTTTTACTTCATAGTAGTAAAACTTAGTTGAGATGTTGCATGAATCATTGAAATACGAAATATTTACATCAAAGTCACTGATCTGCTAGAAAAACCTATTTACACAAAGCGCTTTTGATCCAGAAACAGGTGTTTTGTCATGAAAGTTTCTCTTTTCTACTGCAGATTTCTAAATAACAGAGGTAGAAACATTTTTTTTTTTGCTGCTGAAAGAAGAGAGACTCATTTTTGTCATGGTGGTTTCAGAATTCACATAGTCATAGAACAAAATATTCTGTGAGCCTTCAAAATCAGTGAAAAAGCTAAATATCTCTGGAACTGAGGGGGGTATGAAATCTGAGAGTGGCTGGCACTGAATGAGTTAAGGGACATTCCAACCCTAAGTGAAGATATGTCTATTGCCATGTATAAGTGAGAAAAAAGCATTTCAGAATTACAATCCGAAGATGTTTATTGCCATTGTCATTGAACATAATTTGCTGAATAGAAACCTGTTTCCGTGATAAGGTGCAACATAAACACACAGGATAAAAAATTTTGTAGCCAGCGCAGTCATTTTCCTGATCTGGCAGCAGCTTTAGCAGAGCATAAACAATGGATGTGAATGGCAGGTACTAGCATTTTGTGTGCAAAAGTGATTAAAATCACTCAATAATGATACCAAGTATTCCTGGGGAGCTCAACAATCATGCTGACTGCAAATGAAAAGTATGAATTGACATGAAGGATTTTCAGGAGCCGATTTAGACTTTGGACTACATTACGACAAAGCACTGCTGTAAGCCTCCACATGGTTATAACACAGCAGTTGAAGCCACTGCCGACCAGTGTCTATAAACCAACATGCTATTTGTGCAATATTTCTTCAACAAATCAAAGACCCATCCATTGTTACTGCAGCTTACCATGCTTGTATAGTAGTGGCTGTGTGTGTTTGTTTATGGAAGCTGGAGGCTTTTCCAACTGTTGCGTTATATCCATGCACCATGCAGTGGATGTTTACAGCGGTGTTTGTCGTAACTGCAATGTAGTCTCAAGTCTAAATCAGCTTCTGCAAATCTTCCGTGTTACTTTTGCACTTTTCATTTGCCGTGAACATGATTACTGAGCTCCCAAGAAATATTTGTTTTCATTACTGTTTTCATTTTTGTTAGTCATTTTTTTATTTATTTTTTTCACTTTTGCACACAACATGCTAGCACCTGCTATTCACTTCCATTGTTTGTGCTCTGCTAAAGCAAATGGATTGCTTCCGGATCAGGAGAATTAGTGTGCTGTTTACAAAAGGCTTGTTTCTCACTTTCTAACTGTGGCAATATGGCAATAGATAAAATTTCACTTAGAAGTGGAATAACCCTTAAAAATGATTTATTAGATTTTCTTTTCAAAGTGGAAAAACAAAACTGTGAAAAACAAGACATTTTTTATTTTAAACGTTGGATTATGGTTTAATTTAGCTTTTAAAAATTACAGAATGACAAAGTAAAATCACTGAAAAACACAAAAGACAACCTGTTTTGGCTTATTTTCCTACCTGTAGTAGTTCATTCCCTTATGCACGTCATCCTGAAGTGCTTGAGCTATGTATTTTATACATCCTAACATTTAATTTCTCCTACAAGGATGAGGAGGAGCTCAACGCAGACCTTGCAATGCAAATCATGAAGATTGCTATCATTGGTGATGGGCCTCCAACCATCATCGTTGAGGGATCCAAGATCCTGGAGAGGATTGATGTTGCCAGATCCTGTGCTTTGATGATGGGAGTAATCTACATTCTGAACCTTACCTATCCCAAGCAGCTGAAATTTACCTTTGAGGTATTTCAAAAGCTATACCTTGAGCTTGATGGACAAAAAGCCAGCTCTAAAGTAATGAATCTTAAGTTTGGTATTTTCTAGAGCAGACTTGATAGACCATTCATGAGTGAGTTTCACAAAAACCTTATTCCTGCATTTCTGGCACTACTTCATTGTGTTTTACTAAATTTTAAAGCGCTGTTCTTAAGTCTTCTGAGTTAATGTTTTGCCGTGTCTTAAATGCTGTTATTTGCACATTTTTAAGGAATGCGTTTAATTTCTCCCATGACCTGTGTTCTGAGGGTATTGGTGTGTTTTAAAGTTTGTGTAATGCCCTCTTTAGCTGGCCTTAATCTTGAGGGTGAAAAGTCAAATATGGAAGAGAATCAAGAATACTTTGTAAGAGTGCTGACAAAGTTGAATGAAAGAAGCTTTGCTCATTTTATGTTTAAATTAATGCATTTAATGTATAGCAGCCTGTCATCTTTTGTTTTGATTCACTGTCACATGTTAAAGTAAAAAAAAGAGGATTCAAGTAGTAGGTTTTATTACAATTTTAATACACAGTTCCTTAAGTTTCAGCGGGCAATTTGTGTTCTAGGAAACTGAAGCCCACAAATCTTGCACTTCGCACGCACGTTAAAGAATTGTGATGTTTGTTATTGTAATTAAATGGGTCTAACTCATTTGAATACATCTGTCTGAATTTCTATTCTTTCTGAGCACCAGGTACGAGTCCCATCACTGATGTCCAGGTATTTGGCATCACATCTGCCGCATTCAAACAAATACACACAACATCCATTTCTTTTTTCTGAAGGTCATGACACAAGCGCACACACAGCCCATGTTAAGGCTGACGTTCGTTTGGGAAAAAAAGTGATCGACAAGTTTCTAAGGTCTTAGAACCTTGACTTCTTTGTGGGCAGGCACCACCATGCATGAGCCTGCCTACGCGGTAGTCATGGTTATAAGACACAGCCAAATGATCAAGGTTGTATTTTGGAGCGAATTAGCCTGCTGGGAAACAGGTAAATGGCCTTATAGAATCTCCTGTGGGACCAAAAAATGACTACACTGTAACCAAAATATCATATTTGACCAACATAAATACTATTTATGCCGACAGTTAAGTTCATTTTAATTATAAATGTGTTTTATTTTGATCAAAAAGTTACTTCACCGTACATAAATATAATCTTGGATCAACTTGAATTCCTGTGTATTTGTTGACAATTATTAAGTTCATGTTACTCAGAATGTGGTTTCTTTTGTGGCCAAAAAGTAACTTCACTATACATAAAATTCACGTTGGATCAACTTAAATTTTTGTGTTCTAGTCGAAAATTATTAAGTTAATTTTACTTAAGAATGTTTTTAATTGTGGCCAAAAAAGCTACTTCACCATACTCAAAAATATTGCTTTGAATTAATGTTATTCTGCCAGAAGTTGGCTTAACTCAAAAATTCTAGTGGAAAACGTTAACATGTTTTTTTTATTTGAACCAATGTTTTACTTATTAGAGTGTAGTTTCCTTTGTTGTGTTGAGTAAAGAGAGAAAATTGTATTTTTCGGTATATATTGTATGGTAACTGGTTTGCTTTGCATGTTTTATTCACAGTATTTATAAGAACAGACCTTATAAGCTAAGCTAAAGAATAAGCTGTGTTTGGTGCAACCAAAATGATATTCCCTGCAGACTGCCTCCTTTTTCCAGGACCCACTGGACTGCGTCCCACGTGTCCAATCATGCAAATTACAAAACGGCCCACCTCCACGCTGCTACATCTGGATTACAGAGGGGGAAGTGGTGGGCCTGGGGGAGCGGTTTAAAATGAAGCTGTCTGCAGGATAATCACCATAAGTACACACTTTGCCCTTCCACGTTCTCCCTCTATCCGCAGCACGCGTTCCGAGCGGTTATTCTCACATCACAGGAACGAGTGAGTCAGGCGAGGGGAGGCGAAGCGGCGCATCAGAGAAGAACAGGGACAATTATTCAGCCAGGTTGCCTTGACAACCACCCATAACATGTGCAATAGTTCCCATGGTGATGGATTCCAGAGTGCGTTATCAGCGGGAGTTGATGGCTGATTGGGATAAGAACCAGACGACGTCACCGGCAGCCGCTCGGTGATGAAAGGATGTGTTTGTGCTCTGCGTCCCGGTTTATTAGGCTGCTGCTGGGACGGCGCGCAGTGATTAGTTGGATGTGGAACAGAGATATTCGCAGATCAGAGTGGGGCTGAGACGGTGTGTAGCCTGTTATGTTGGCTATTACCCCCACCCCACAGCCTGCACAACTCAAACACACACTCACTTCTTCAGCAGAGACGTAAAATCATTGGTTTTAACTGATAGAGAGACCTCTCAGAGAACTGCTGACTCAGCTTTGGAGCAGTGACCCATTTCTCTGTCAAATGAATTAAAGTACTACAGAAGTACTTCATATCAAAATACTTGTTTAAATTTAATTATTTGGCAGGTTTTTGGCCTATTTACAGCCTGACACAAACATAATGTTAGAAAGTAGGAATGGCTGCATATTCACAGTCATAGCACACAAACAGCAAAGAAATCTGCAAACAAATGTAGCTGCAGAAGACAAGCAGTGCCATAATGTGTGCGTCTTTCTAGAAATCTAGTTCTGCTACACAAAGACAGAAGCAGACGTGGGGAAATCGCATGCGCCACAACAAGACGTAGAGTTCTTTCTCGTAGTTAAACAACCGTTTAGTTCCAACCCTTTCTCTCTTTCTCATCTTTTTTTAGAGCCAAACTCCACATCACTCAGAACGTCATGCCCGGTGAAGTCAACAGTGTCTAATACACACAAACTTTCAATTCAGTGTTATTTACACAGCGCCAAACCACAGGAACAGTCGCCTCAAGGTCCTTTATATTGTAAGGTAGACCCTACAATTATACATACAGAGAAAAACCCAAATGACCCCCTATGAGCAGCACTTTGGTGACAGTGAGAAGGAAAAACTCCCTTTTAACAGGAAGAAAGCTCCAGCAGAACCAGGCTCAGGGAGGGGCGGGATGACTGGTTGGGGTGACAACCAGTGCAACTAACTGAATTTGCTTTCACAAGAGTAAATTATTTTGTGTCCTTTTTACTCCGTAAGGACTCGTTATCAGTGAAAGAAGGCAGCAGAGCAAATCATCCACTTTCAGTGTTATTAAATGGCAGCTACACAGTAAGATGTACAGAGCCCAGAGACCAAACACAGCTAAGATATATGTGACAAAGTTATACTTTGCACTGCGTGTGCAAACAAGATACTGCAGCATTTGCTAATATTAAATAAGACATAATGTTGACTTTGATAACTCTAAGGTATGCAAACTGACAAATGAGCGTGCAGCTTCACAGTCACATCTCCCCCCACCTCTCACATCCAGTTTCAAAACACCAAAATGATGATTCCTCATCGTAGGGCTTCGTATGCTTTTGGGTGGCTGTAGCTGAAGAGGTAAGGCAGGTTGCCCTAGCATTGGGCAACAGCCTAACCCCAACTTGCTCTCCCGTGCATCAATAGAGCGTGAATATTAGATAGAAAGCCCATAAGCACAGAAAAAAATGAATGAGGCCTGTATAAACCACTATAAGTGCTCGAGTAGAGTAGAAACGCTTTATAAAAACCAGTCTCTCATATCAGTGATGATCCTCTACATCAGAGTTTGACAAAGAAGTTGATGTTTACACCCTCAGGAAGTTGGAGGTCCAAGGCGAAATCACAGAACTACAGAAACAAGTAGTCACAACGACACTTTGAAGGACTGGGAGCAGGCCAGAGGTGCTAAACTTTAGGTTTCACATTTTTATGCACAAAGTCACAAAAATGTATCCTTCTCTTGTGCACACAGATGAGCAGTTTGTAAGCTCAGTGTGATGAAATGTGTCCTCTTTATAGATTTTTCTTCTTTGGCTTCTGCAGAAAGTTCAGAGTGCTGCAGGTGCTTTTCACTTAGAACTTTGGGGCAACAATAACGGGACACAAAATGCGTTTGCAGACAGAGTTTTATTGGCTGTCGTGTTTACTGGGTTGTGACACGGCCCATGTAGAGACAGGAGGGAGGAGCTAAACAGTCTGAGCTGTACATCATCACTTTTTCATTAGCACAGGCTGATTTAGTTTCCACCACATGATATTACTGCGAGGGCACCACAAGGGCATGTTGTTACCTCACACACACACTGACCAACACAAACACACAGATGACTGGTTCACATAGTACTTTTCTGTTTTTATAGCGTGTACTGCTGATAGCGGACGTTGTGTTTATCTCAAACCTAAACTGAAGTCTGGGCTGTTGTATAATTTTTATCTGTGCAGCATGCGACACATTGCATCCTCAGCATCTCTGCCTGGTCAGGAGTGGAAACTTATTCAGGGATCTAGTGGAGCCCGTGGCTCGATGGGTTAGGGCTGTTTGGGCCATGAAAGGGGTCAGGTGGTTTTAATGTTATGCCTGATCAGCATCAGTTCAGTTAGAGTGTTTCTGTGGAACTCCATGATGGTTACCAGACCAGGAAGACTGTTTTACTTGAAGTCTTTTGAGCAATATTTATTTTAGCAACAACATGTGTGTCAAGAATCAAGAATTGAGCTACTTGAGTCATACATTAGTGTTAACATAGTAAAACAGCAAAAACTACACAGAAATTTAACTAAGATACTACTTTTGCACCTGAAGGTCAAATTCTGTTTTTTTTGCAGCACAAGATCAATAACCGAGTAACCAAAGCAGATGATCCACTAACTTGTTAACAGTTATCCTCCATAATGTTGGCAGGCCTGTTTTGAAATAGAACGAGCAGCAAACTGCCCTCCAGCTGGAATCTTTCATACCCACTGGAGACCATAAAGCATCATCATGTGATGTTTTTATGGCTTTTATAACTGCTGTGGGTTTTTCTCTTGCTATTCTCTGGCTTTAGTTGTTTTGTGCCTGATTGTGGGCTTGATTTTCTGAAAAGGAATGCTTTGTGGTCTGAAGGCTCTCCGGGGAAAAGAAACCCTTTTACTGTCTAAATGAAAGTGCCTGATTAAATAAAATGTATAATTAGCTTTGTGCTAAATACCCTCTGTTTGCTGATATGTGCTACAGGTGCTACAGAAGTAGAACATGTTGTAACTCCTAGTTTGGTGGTATTTTTTTGACATATTGGAAATTAATGAGCTCCAGAGTTCGTGTGTAATAGGAAACTGTTAGTCATCTGAACTTAGGACAAAGCCTAATCAGAATTAAGTGCACTTGGTCTCTGGGGAGTGGTCATTAAATGAAATGATCCTGTGTGAGTTTTGAAATTAGTGAACCATATTTCACACGGGGCACAGTTGAGTGGAGTCAGAAGACACTAATAATATAGCCAAGGAAATATTCAGGAAACAGTTTTCTCTGTTTCTTTTTGCAGCCGTGACCTCTCTGCTGCCTTTTTGGTGATGTTTGACCTTTCTTATGCAACGTGGCGTCTCGCCTGGAGTGTTTCTGAACATCCTTAACACCTGCCTAAATAAGAAGCGCCGCTACGGAGAGGTGATACAGGCGCTTGACTCCTGGGAGGACTGGAGCTCCTCGGGCACTGTAATGCAGCTTTCACACTTAGTAAATAAAACAACAACAAAAACCGACAGCCAACCCAGACAGTTGCTGTGCTGGATGAGCTCATCAGGTTAGACCATGTGTCATACTTATATAAGACAAGGAGCTATTTCAAGATAGTTATTAATGCATTTGGTAATGGTGATGCATCGGTTTACTCTTGAAAAATGCAACAATCTGTTATGTTAAATGCGCCCGTGTCACAAATATGAGGTGAAATTGATAAAATGCTCAATTTTTTATTTCTAGCACAGTGAATCTGTGATGAATGTATTCGTCTAATGGCTTTGTGGTTACTTTATTTTGCAAACAGGACCGAATATCAGAGTTCTCTGTTAATCACAGATACCGGAAATGTGTCGAAAGCGTGCAAATGCATCATTTTGTCCCCTGTTATGATGGGAATACTTCCTGCTTGTGAGCACAGTAACAGATTTATGTTTTAATGGATCTTTACGGTGGAGAAGAGCAGCTCGCCGAGCTCCGCAGACTCCAAATGGAATAATTAAGCCTGCTTCATCTGTGCTCGTGTACATGTACAGTGTGTTCTCTGAGAGCCTGTTAAATCATGTAGCGTTCAGAATAGTGTGTTTTTCTGATGCAGGAAACAGTATGTTAAATTTAGGTCAGTGATTCATACTTTAGTGTTAGTTAACCCTTTCCAAGCACAAAAGATCCTGCAGCCGGACCAGACTGTGGGCGAGCGCAGCTCACTCAGTGAAGAGCTCGTCTGTTTTGTTTAAAACTGATGCAGAGCTGCTGAGATTTAATTCTGATGCATCAGAGATGCAGTCGAAAGCTTTCAGAACAGCATAAATAAACGCCGAGCTACCCAGTTATGTCTGAGGAGCTATTAATTCTTATACATGCAGTTCTGATTAGAGGGAAATATAAACGGATTTCATTTCATATTGTGGCCTGATCAGGAGGAGAGCGGCACCTTCAGCAGAGTTCTGACAAAAACCAAACCAAGAAGTCACTGCGACGATGTTTACTATAATAATAGTCAGCACTAGCTGGGTAGCCAAATGTATTTCTTAGACTTAGATGTGGAATGCTGTTGTTAAAGATAATCACGATTTTCCATCAGTGTAAGAAAAGAAGCAGAGAGAGTGAGCGATGTAACAAACCAAAGTAGATCTTTGATTAGCATCTTCAGCACTAACAGCCCAGAGACTGTGTATAAAAGATGGACAGAACCACCATGACTTTGATTATGGTTTCTGTAATCCATCAGGTTGGTTAGCATTCATAAACTGAATGTGTGCATCACACAGACACCTGTCTACTAAAGCAACAGATTTGGATAGCACAGACTTTGACAGTCTGCAGCTCAGAGCGCTCTAAAATGGGCCAACACTGCAAACCAAAGTGATCCAAGAGGGTTAGCAAAGTGAATTAGCAGGGAGCTGCTACAGCTCATGCACAGCACTGCTAATTTTAGGCCTTGTCCTCCTCCTGTTACTACTGCATTTCAAACGAATCCGTTCTCAGAAGCCTAAATAATAATTTTCTCCCACACATGAGTGCTTTATTAAGACTTGTGTCTTCCAGCACTAACTTTCATGTGCCACCTTTCTTCTTGCTTTGTTGTAGCTCCTCCATGAAACCAACACTTACTGCACTGACTCTCTTTCACGACACATTACAATAGCCAATCAGATGTGTCCCCATAATAGAGTATAAACTGTTTAAACTAGTGCTTTCCTAGCAGCACCCCTACGTTACATCTGTCCTTTTTACTACAAGTAAATGTTTACTTTTTAGTCCCTCATTCAATGTCATTGAGTGAAATAAATCACACTGTGATTTTCCCCAGTCAGTCCTGTAACATACAGGACACTGGTCACGTCAAAGTGTCCCTATAGTGGTCCATGTGGTGAAATAGATCCAGTGCAGCTTCTTTAATGGTATTGATGTTTATCTTTGTGCTCCTGGCATCAATTATAAAAACCATCTGACTCCAGTCCAGCGGTTCTTCCACTGCCTGGCTAACATAGTTGGCTTCGTCACTTCCCCATAAGGTCTCATGTGCATCGTGTCCCCGCAGAAAACACAGCTTTCTACATTTCTGCTTCTAGTTCCACCAGTTTATTGATTTGCATGTATCATAGAAGTTTATGATAGCCAGCTTTTCCACAACCACCTCCCACCCCACCTTCCCTGTCCCGTCTCATTGCCACATACCCACTCATGATTAAATTTAAACAGGGTGTTAGCCGTGACTCCTGCACACATATTAGGTCCGATCTCTCCTTTTGACTGTAAATGAACCACTTGAAGTACCGACCAATGACAATCAAGTGTGTTGTGTTCCAGTGTAGGATTAACAATATTGTTAATACAATTAACACCTTCTTTGAATTCCCCTCACCTCACCCGTCTGCTAAGAAGGGTCAGGTAGGTAGAAGTCATGGATTTGTATGCTTTCCGTCTTGGACTTGAAATTAGCATTCATGTCTCCTGCTATGAAGGTCACTATCCTTCTTTTCTCTTTCAGCAGCTTAAAGCAGCTTTCATGGCACTTGCAGTTGCAGTTGTTTGTCCTTCCCCACACCCCTTTCTCCTGTCCAGCCATCCAGACAACCTCAGCACAGCCTTGCTGCACTGAATCCTGGCAGCCAACATTGTGCTGACCTCCAGAGTTACAGGATTTGGGTTTGTGTTCGTGTCATCCAGCACATCTTGTTCATATTCTCTTGCCTTTCACGAGCTAGCAGTGTGCACAAATGCCCTGCAACTAAAGCACCTTTGTGGTGAACAGATTTCGTCACAATGAACCTTTTAAATCTCTCAAAAAGGTTATTTTGGAGTTTTCTCCCTCAGCACTGTTTCTGTATATTTCTTTCTTGGGCCTTTTTGTTATTCCTTTTGCACCCTTGCCAGTTTTCACAGCCTCTGGTTTTCAACCAGCTCCATCATGCTAATGCTAACGGGCACTCCTGTAATCACCCCTTTACTGCCACTGGGTCTCTGTACTCTAGCTTTCACAGCTCTTCAGATTTTGTCTTTTTACACACTTGTAATATTTCCTGCCTTTTCCACCTGGGTATCTGTGTTACACCCAATCAGCAGGTTTCCATCCACTAACACACTAGCATGCTTGTGTTGTGAGTCGTTTTCTTTATTCCACCATCACTCTCAAATATCACCACCACGTGAAGGGAATTCATCGTAGACCTCGTTACCTCACCCTCACAGTCTTGCTCTCTGATCCTTCCATGTGAGCCTCTGTCCTCCTCCTCTCACCAGGCCTAAGACCTCCTTTCACCATCTGCTGCCTTTCATTTCCTTCCCCCTCTTCCTCAATCAGATCTGTGTTTTTGCATCCATCCTCATCAACATCTCTCTCCACCACGTAGCATATTACTACCAGACTGTTCGCCGACACTTCCACGTTAAACTCCTTACTCAGCTCACCGAATGCCAAGTTCACACTTCACAATCCAAAGTCTGTTAATCCTTTCAAACAAACTCTCACAAAAATCTCTCTTTTATACTTTACCCTTAGCAGTATGATCATCCTTGTATCAGTTAACATGGGAATCTATGGGGCCTTAGGTGTGAAGCCAGCCCCAAGAGGCCATTAGAGGAACTGCATGTTTTGGCTCTTGACACATGGCTGCAGCTTTGGTACAACATGATCGACAGCTGTGAGCATGACCAAGAAAAAAATGAAAAAGGAAGGATTAAGCTTTTAATGAAACAAACAAGAATCAGATGGAAACAAAAGTAAATTTTAAATAAAGACTCTATTATTGCAGGGGCTTTATCCTACAATATAATTAAGTGGTTTTTGCAATAAAAATAACATTTTAGGATAATTGTGCATTCTCATGCATCACTGATAATGGTGTGTTGGATCAAATATTGTCATTGAAACAGAACACAAATTAATTCTGTGATGAGGCTCTGCAGTGTGGAGCCACATTAGGCCAACACTCCTCTCCGAGACCACCAAGCCAATTCCAAATTACTTTCCTCCATGGCCATGGATCAAAAAGAAGCATATCAGCTACACAAATAGTTTTGATTGCACAATTTAAAAGAAGAAGAAGAAGAAGTTGGGATGGAAGTCATAAATGTGGAAGTAAATGCCAGCAAAATGCCAAGTCAATCAGCATGTGAAGTGATGCTTTGCTTTTTCTTGCATGCTAGCAGTGAGAACATTGTGACAGGAAGGTGATTATTTTCAAATTAAAACGGGCGAACAACATCTCATTTAAAATTCATTTCACACATTGTAGCATGCAGGGAAACACCAATATGCATCTACAGTCTGATCACTGTAATAAGAAAAATGAGTGCAATTCCGTAAAAATAACATCTGACTCAATGTTTGCAGCCACTTTTTATAGTGTGTATGCAATTAAGATACAATTACCTTGAGGTATTTGTTCACTGCATGAGAAAAGGATCTGGTGCCGGATCACGACATGTTTAACTGAAACGACCTCGTCGTTTTTCTGAGAAGCCGTTGATACGACTTAGTGCACTTTAACTTAGCATCAAAGTCCTGTTAGCATAAATGTGATTAGTCTGTACCATTAAAACTTCATCCAGATAACATGATGACAAAGTTCAGCTTGTGATGAACGGCTGTTCTGGTAACGCGCTCTAGAAATCTTTGGAAAAGGAAAAATGCCCAGGACAATTTGATTTCTTCTTTTTACACATAAAAAAATGTGAAAACTACATTTGTGTGCTTTCTGTTGGGTCTTTTTTTATTCGTAGGTGTTTAAACTTCAGCTTACTACCTGCATTTAGAAAAATAACCATTTATCAGTCAATATCAAATTTATTTCTATAGCACACAAAAGCACACAGGGAGGTAATAACTTATTCAAAGTTAGGGGCATGACTTCCAAAAATAATAACTTTGTTATGGTGAGAATATTCAGTGTTAACAGCCTTTAACATCGTGTAGACAGTCAAACAGAGGCTGCAGTGAGACAGGGAGATCCAGTTTCAAGGGGAAGTAAATTTGGATGTCATCAGCATAACAATGAAAGGGGATGTTGTATTCCCTGAAAATAGATCCCAAAGGCAGCATGTTTAAGGAGAACAGAGTTGGACCCAAAACAGCCCCCTGTGGAACACCACAACAGGAAGAGTATTTCTCATTAGCTACAGAGAAAGACCTCTCTGATAAATATGATTTAAATCATGATAAAACTGAGCCTTTAAGACCAACAATGTGTTCAAGTCTCAATAAAAGTATTTTATGATCAACTGTGTCAAAGGCTGCAGTCAAATCTAAAAGGACTAAAACAACCGAACAACCTGAGTCGACGGTTAAAGAAGATCATTAGAAACTCTTAAAAGTGCCGTCTCAGCACAGTGACGAGATTTAAAACCAGACTGGAAAACCTCACAGACGTGGGTCTAAAAAGGCGTGAAGGTGCTTGAAAGCAACTTTTTCCAAAATGTTAGACATAAACCATGTTTATTGATAAACACGCTTCAAACCTCATATATTCATATAATAATTGTAACATATTTGTGGCTTTTACTCAGCTTCCCCTTTTATAAACTCTGTGGAGTTGCTGAACACGCACAGTGGACTGTTTGTTCCCATATCACAGAACGATGCCATTAAAACGCATCTGCTGGTGTGTGTAAAAGCAGGCAATGTTCCTGTATTTATGGAGACGACTCATATTTTGTGCCTGGACAATAGTTACAAGCCATGTGACTATAAACGTAATTGTATCCCGCTTGTAATTCACGTGGGAAAATTCAGGTGCTTTCTTGCTTTCGGTGCCAAAAGGACGTCTCTAAATCTACTGTAAATAACTGAAATGAATACATCTTTAATGTTATTGCTGTGCGAATGGCGAGATGGGAGCACTTTATTCCACTGATGGTGGCGTTATAAGTAAGTACTCATATGTGAATACATTTCATTCAAGTCTGAAGTGGCGCACGCGACTTCATTTGCCGTTCATCGCCTCTTTAACGGCGTGCGCTGCTATTAAAACACACACACACAGATGCTGCGTTCCAATCATTTTATATGCGTGCACAAAGAGGGCTCTCCCCACGGCCTGCTGCTCTGCAGAGCTGCTCTAGTGTATCTGATGGAATAATCTGCGTGTTGTGCTGCGGCCCATGTGAGGGAGGGATTACATATTTATTTGGGGAGTTTTCATCCCGCCTTTACCATCTGTCACCAGTAGTGTGGCCGTGGGACATTTACCACAGCTTTATAGTGGAATGATAGGATAAGAGTGGGTGAGTGGGAGAGATTGTGCACGGGTGGTTGTGTGTGACTCAGAGAGAAAGGGAGGAAGTAACCACCTGCACATTCAGAAGCACCAAAATCCCCCGTGTCATCTAAAAAAAGCAAAAGTTGGGGGCTTTTCAGTGAAGTCCAGCAGCAGCACTGGGACTTTTTCCCATGCTCTGAAGGGCGGTCTCCTCATAGTTCCTCTTTTAGTCCCAGGGTGATTAAGAGCCAACTCAGTGCTGATGTCATAATCCACGTCCTGTCACATACATTACAGCTGCAACCTGATGGGTGGTCAGTTCACTTGGCCAGTGTGTGTGTGTGTTACACTGCATTTGATTCATGAGATGAGATCCTGAAATAGTCAGCTTATAGTTCAGTAATCAACCTGAGACTGACCTCAGGAGGATCAGCACAGACCTGCCCCCCTCTACATCAACAGTGACCGTGTGCAGAGGGTCCCAGCCTGCAGACTCCTGAGCACTTTCACCTCTCGTGACCAATCCTGGACTGCAAACACCTCAGTGGTCACCAAGCAGGCGTAGTAGCAGCTTCACTTCCTGGGAGAATAACCTGGGTCAAAAGCTGCAGGTGACCTTTTACCGCTCCTCCACAGAGAGCGTGCTGACACATCGTATCACGGTTTGGTGCAGGAGCTGCACTGAAGCAGAGAGGAGGAGGCAGCAGGTCATCGGCACGGCTCAGGCGATCGTCGGCTGCTCTCCGGCCTCCCTGCAGGACTCAGTCGCCTCACGTTTCCTCACTATAAAGGACCCATCACGTCCTGCCTCTGACAGGGATGTGCACAAAAAGACTCACAAACACTCGCACTACCACCTCCTCTTCCTCTGCCCGCACGGCCAAGTGCATGTATTTAGCAGTTTTTAAATATAGTACTTTTTAAAAGCTCTGCATACTTTCACATGGGAAATATTTTTCTGACCGTTTCCTTATTTGCATATCTGACGGTACAAAATCAACATTTACTTCAGCTTTTACAACCAAAAACTGCAGCACACAAATACTGGATTTGCTCTCCTCAAGTATTTTTATTTGTTTTGGTCATTTGTTTGATGCACTTGCCTTTTTCTTGTGTTCCTGATGTTCATGTTCTCCTGATGTGTGTCTTTGTCTCTGTCTGCTCCGTTTTTTGTTTTGCTGTATCTGCAAGAAATTTATTTATTTATAAATCCAAAACAATGAGCTGAAAAATCCTAAAATGCTCTGCATGCCAATATGTCTGATATTTTAATGTTAACATATTAAGCTGCAGATTGATTCATAGTCATTCTTGTCTGTAAGTCTGAAGCTGGGGACATAACTGTTTCCCACCTGAGGACATGATGCCTGCAGTTCCTCTCACACAGCATCTCTCTGTACGTGTCTCCGCTCATATTCAGTCCTGACCAACAGCTTCCCCGTGGGTCCAATGTGCAGCTTGGTTTCCTGTAAGGACGAGCTGCAGGAAAGCAATAAATAAATAAATACCATAAGACTGCTGGAACAGCCAAAAACCAAGTGCATCGCTCAGGGATTTGTACTGGTGTATCAACACTTTGTCTTAATGAGACAACAACAACAGCAAAGTTCTTCCTGGTTTTCAGAGTTTCTCTGATTTCAGACTTAATGAAATGTGTCTGTATTTCATTAACTGCTCTTTCACATGTTGTGTGTAATTACCTGCTGAATGGTGATTACATTAATCAGTTGTTGAATATCAGGAAGAAGTCCATTTCATTAATTTTTCTATTATCACTTTAAAGAAACTGTTTTTTTCCTGCTACAAATGTGCAGTGTCTTTGTTCTCCACACGGCCTCCTTCTGTTAATATTAAGCAGGAACTTTATGTCTCTGCTGCACATTTTCAAGATGGCTTGAATCAAAATGTGTTAATTCTCTGGCTTGTTTTTGTCTTAGAAAAGGAAATCGTTGGATTCAGGACACAGAAACTTTTTTTAAGATTCAAACTTTCCTTTGACAGAGCTTATCATCAGGGTTGGATCAGGTGACCCTGAAGCATCCTTTAGTTATGCTGCTAAAAGCTCAGGCTCCTCTGGGACTTCTTCTTCTCTGCTCACCTCTTTTCACTGCTTCACTGCTGCATGACATTAAATTGTATCTTCTCAGCTTCATAGTCTGAATTTCGTCTTGTCTCCCTGTGCTCTCCTTGCACTCCTCTCTCTCCCATCACCCCGAGGCTGTCCCTTCCCGAGTCGGCTTCTGCGAAAGTTTCTTCCTGTTAAAAGAGAGTTCCTTCCTTGTCATGGTGCCTTGGTTTGGGGCCAGGGTTTCTCTAGTTTGGATAAGTCTTTCTATCCTATATTGTTTGCTTGTAGTCTTGCCTTTAGTTCTTAGTTTAGCTCTTTGACTATGTTAGTTGTTAGGTTGTGTATTTTCTGCTTCCTGGTGTTTCTCTGTCTGTTTCACTTTGATAGCCCTTCATCCCGTGTGTGTTTTGTTCACTTTTGCTTCCCCTGTCTCCTGTCACCCGTGTGCATATATTGTCCGAGTCTTTGTCCCCGTGTGTTCCATCGTCCTGTGTTTCAGCCTAGTTCATGAGTTCCTGGTTGAGTTCTGTCTATGTGAGTTTTCAGTCCTGCACTTGGGTCGTGACACCTACGCCTTCCTACCATTGCCTGGCTCTTTGCAGTCGTCTGCATCGTATGTTACACTAAAAGCCCCTCCAGGTGACTGTTGCTTGATTTGGTGTAAATCAAAATAAGCTGAACTGATCTGCATGCTGAACATTGCAGTGGTTTTTCATTTCCACCTTTTATTGTTTTCTGCAACTAAAGATAATTCACAGGTAGAATCATGTAACTGGTTATTTGGTTGTGTAATGATAATAATAATAATTTTTAAATAAATGTCTCTTCTTCTTCCTTGTTTGTAATCACAGAGATGCTCTTTGATTAGGACTGGCATGTAATTTAAGTCACGCTCAGACCTCACCGGCGAGGGCTGGCCCGGTGCGTGGCCCCTTCAGAAGAAACAGGCCCCCAGATTGTGTTTTTAATGACTCGGGTGTATGTTTGGAGCTTCAGCTTTAAAACTAAATGCCGTAATAATACCTCTGGTTTGCAGCTGTTACTGAAGCTCGATTTATCCAAATGATAAAAAAAATAAAGTATTCTGGTTTATTTCCAGTATTATGCAGAGAGTTTTGCTTTTGCTTTTTTGCCTTGCATACTCGTCTTGCTTGTACTGTGACAACAGGGAAACAGAAAGGCGCTCATGACCCAGCTGTTCTGGGAAAATTTGTATAATAGCAAAGAGAAAGCCGCAGTAAAGTTCTTAACCAGCCTGCAGGGTTTCTTTACTCATTTATCTTTATTGTAATGCAGTTGAATGACTCATGAAATTGTTAATATTAAAAACCACACAGTGAAGAATCTTTAAAAGAATTCTGGCTTTCATTTTTGTTATTGCAGAAATTTTCTATAATTATTGGTTTTGTCGCCGGGCTAAAGACTTCCAGCTGCTCAAATTTAACGTCTAGAGGAATATCAGATCATAAATTCAGTTCTGAGAACTCAAGCGCTGACTCAGTACCCAGGCTGGGCTCGGTCCATGTTTTAGTTTGTTCTCTGTAAATTCTGTGTATTCACTGGCCGTAGCATCTCGTTTCATTACCACAGGTCCAAACACAGAGTGCGCGCTGGTATCGTTTGCTCGCAACATTAACAGCCTGTAAATTGGTCTCATTTGTTTTAAATAATCTTACTTTACATTTGTTTCAAATCATTTTTACAGCAATACTATTAGTGTTATTACTAGCAATAATATGAGCGCAAACAAAATTCAGTGAGAATCCGTATGATTCGCTGCACCTGTCATAATGTTATACCTGCTCAGTGATTGTAATCATAATTGTTATTAATATTAATACTGTGAATTATTAAGTATTTTTTTAAATGCTGTCATTATTGAATCTTGTTGTAAACCTGTGGTGCTCACACAGGCGGCAGCTGCAATATGCTAACAAATTAGCATGTCAGCATCGATGCTAGCTCTTGGCTTGATTGTTCTGGTGAGGCTGTCAACACTGTGCATACTCAGAATTATAAAAGGAGAAGTTGAGCAATGCTTTTATTAAAACAGGAACTCCTTGAAACAAATTGTAGCTTTATGCATATTTTTAATAAGTTCACAAATAATCACAGCTATGATTTGCAGCTTATTATCGCTCACACTGCTGCTACATATATACTGCAGCTGTGTTCAGAAACCCACCCAAGCACATTTTAATATGACTAAATTATCAGTGCATAGCTATAACCTCCAAATCTCCCTCTCATCTTCAGCATGTATGTTTTCAGCATTGCTTACTTTCTAAAAAGGATTGTTTTTCATGTGCTGTTAATTAAATCTTCTTTCCCACTCCCTGTGAATCCTCCACAGGTCATATTTGAAACCTGAGCATGTTTTCCTCAGACTCACTGTAGCACATCCACTTTCGTTTTTCCATGACTTTGAGATTCTTCTCTACCCTCAAGCTTCCAAATCTTGCCTGGATCCTGTGACTCCTCTTTCCATCCAGGCTCAGGCAAAGCGAGATATCTTCATGCGTTTTTCTTTCTTCCTGGAAAGAAAGTGATACTCAGGTCTGAGCTGTGGGAACAAGAAGAAAACATGGCCTTAAAAAAAGGAGCTCAATCTGCTTATCTCTGTTATGGTCCCACATGAGAAGAGGAACAGATTAGCCCCAGGTAATATCTTTGGTGGCCTCTCCAGTGTCTAATTAAAAGGCTATCGTTTTAGTGAGTACATATAAAGCAGTGATTGAGGTGATTTTCCCTCAGAGCTGTGTCTGCTCTGTGGGACGGTCACAACACTTTCAACAACTCTGTCTTCTTTTGATCTGATTTCTGCTCAGCCCAGCTGCTGGAGGATCTAAAGAGCAGGAGAAAAGCCTAGAGAGAGCATACTTACGCAGGTTATAAATGTGGCAAATGAGAGGAATGATAAAGCGGGAGCAACGTAAATGGATAAAAGAAAGCCCCCGTAATCTGTCTCAGTGTCAGGAAGTATAATTTTCCAAACATGACATGAGCCAGCGAATGCCAAGAGGGATACACTGTGCTGATTCACAGAGGGTATGGTTTGGGAAACCACAAAACCAGCAGGCGCACTGATTGATGGCGCCGAAAATCCATGCAAATGGATTCATATGTTTCCTTATGCGGCAGCTGCCCCGTATTAATCTAATGTAATTAACAATAAACACCCCGTCATGATCGGAATTGCAATTTAAAAGTCTCGGGGATCTGCTCTGCGAGGAATTACAACCACATGTCCTCCTGCCTGTGAGCGAGCTGCAGGGAACACAGAGATTGCTCATGAAGTCTTATCATCTTGTTTTTCAGGGGAGGAGCTTTAGCCTTAGTAGAGAAATGAGATAGACTGGTGCATCACATGTTGCCTTTCCGTTTTTTACTTTCATGCAGAATATCTGGCTACTGGGAGAAAGGGCAACCCTCACATCGGGAAATTCCAGCTTTCTCTATGTCACTCAGTCCAGGAAGTCAAATATGAAGCGTGCGATCTGCACAGATGTTCTGAAAGACTCAGTTTTAACACGGAATAAGGAGGCATTCCAGCGTTCCAGCGTTACCGATCTTCCTGACTCCAGCAGTCAAGCCTTTTTCCTTTAATTTGTCAGATGTCCATAAGTAGTACTGTACAAAACAAGTTATATTGTATTAAATTAAATTACCGGATTATTAATAATTCAGCTCTTTTGACAGCTTCAGCAATGCCCCACTGAAATCCATCACTCCTCACCAGCACATTCTGGGGCAGCGTTATCAGGCAAAGTATTTTCAGATCCTCGGCACCTGAGACAATAAGGCATTTCTCTGCAACCATCCAGCCCAAGGCCGAGCAGCTCTGAGAGATATTAAAGCAGAGTGACAGATCTAATTATCACCTCCCCACTTCTTCTGCTCCAACTCTGATGAAAAGTACTACATTACAGCAGACACCCTATGCCCTCAAACTAACTTTCACCTTTGTTAATAACTAAGAGTGTAGTTATCTGGAATACCTGCTGAGGGCATGTCTCAGAATAGAGAGAAAGAGATTTGCAACAAGGCTGAATTTATGAAAGGAAGACTGTCATTATTCCAGCTCTTGCTGCAGTGACTGTGCAAATGCCCCCTATCTCTCACCTTTCCCCCCCGTCTGCTTTCGCATTTCTCATTTTGTCTTTTCACAGAGATCTAGACGGTGTCACAGCTCTGTGAAGTTTCCACTCCTCTCTTTTATCGTATCCTGTTCCTGAACGCTCTAAGGGCTCCGCTGATATCCCATATGAGACTGCGCTGAATGGGAGGTTTTGTTTGCACACACGTGCTGTGCAGCAGACAATGCCGGCTGCAGGAGAGCCACTCTGCTGACCTCTCTGCTTCTTGGCATCTGCTGCCAGATTCCCTTTCAGTCCTGTACAAATCACTTAGAAAGAGGCAGCGAGCTCTGTTTTGCTGGCAGGATGTTATGGTGCACAGCTCGCACCACTAAACTGCTGTTTTGTTTTGTTGTCTCCCCACACCGCTACTGTTGATGGAAACTGTGTCGAGCTGGGCTAATGGGCTGTGGGTGTGTTTGTGTGTGTCCCCGTGCACTTACATATGCATTCCCGGTAAGAAATGCGCAATTCCTTTCGAGTAGTGGTTGCCGTGGAAACCTTGGTCAGGTCTGGTCTCCAGCTGCCATTAAACAGTGAAGCGTGCTGGGACATGTGGCAATGAGGGCTGGTTAATCATCAGCCACTATATCAGATCTGTGGCCACGTTAGTGCTGATGGTTGCACCACGAACACTTTATTAAAAAAAAGAAATACATTTGCTTCAGATGTCAGAATTAAAATGGTGCCCAGTGCAAATGTACTGTAGTTGGCGTGCAGGGTGCCACACACCATCACCTAAATGCTTAACTAAATAAGAAACTATTAATGATTTTAACCATGATTTAAAAAACCCTGTTATGAATAGTCAAAATTTACTCCTATAACAAAAAGTTTCTTCTAAACCGGCAGTTTTCAAGTGACCACGTGAGGTCACTGGATAGTTGATGGATGGATGGATGGATGGATGGATGGATGGATGGATGGATGATTGAAGGATGATGGATGGATGGATGGATGGATGGATGGATGGATGGATGGATGGATGGATGGATGGATGATGGATGGATGGATGGATGGATGGATGGATGGATGGATGATGGCTGGATGGATGATATATGGATAGCTGATGGATGGATGGATGGATGGACAGTGTTGGGGAGTAACGGAATACATGTACCGCCGTTACGTATTTAGAATACAAAATATGAGTAACTGTATTCCGTTACAGTTACCGTTTAAAAAGGTGGTATTCAGAATACAGTTACTTTGTTGAAATAAATGGATTACACTGCGGTACTTTCCTGTTTCATTTTGTCGCGGGTCAGGACTGTTTGGGTTTTGTTTGACAGCTACGTGCTGTTGTTCCAGGCGGCAGCGTTGCGGTTGCCATGGTTACAGGGTAACGCTCTCGCTCTGCGTGTTTCCTGGGTGAGAGAGCGCCTTTTTGTTGTTGCTGTTGTGCTAAGCTAACAGGCAGAATGCAGAATGTAGCATCATGGGCAGTGTAGTCCGTGTTGCAGGGAGAATGGACTGCCATACTCGTTATGGATCTGTGAGCGCGAGGAGGGAGAAAAGGGTACGAGTTGTCATCGAGGAAAAACGGGAGCTGGAAGCATGTAAATATAATAATAACCACTGCAGCCAAGAAGAGAGCCTGACGAGCCCAGCTGTAAGTAAGCTATTAAGACTCGACTGTACACCGTGTTCGTGTTTTCCTCCGAAAACGACAAGTTCTGTTAGAGCAGCCTTTCAACGCCTCTCTCTGTCTCTTACAAGAAAAGTTGACCCAGACAACAAAGTAAAGCTATTTTTCGGCTACGAGCCGACACGGAACCAACGTATTAGTCAGAGGTCCCTTTACTACAGTTCGGAGTCGCGGACCTTCAGTAATAGTAATAAATCACACAGCAATAGTACATTCATGTTGTTGTAAACAGCATGATAATATGTTAAGTAATCCAAAGTATTCAGAATACGTTACTGTCATTGAGTAACGTAACGGAATACGTTACAGAATACATTTTGGGGCATGTATTCTGTAATCTGTAATGGAATACATTTTAAAAGTAACCTTCCCAACACTGTGGATAGTTGATGGATGGATGATGGATGGATGGATTTTGGTGAAGGTTAAAGTTAGATCACGCTCTGCTTGGCCTCACTTCTGCTGTAAAAATCAGTTATTAAACTAAAAGGTTTTGTGGTCTTTGTGCCTTTTGGAGCATTTTTAATGAAACTATTGAGAAATAATGTCTCCTGCTGTGTGCTGCTGCCTGTGCTTCAGGAAAAGTTCTGGTATTTTAATAGACTAATAAGTACATTTGTGTGTTTGCATGGTATCCCTACACTTTATGGATCTTTAAAACAGCACCAGTCCCCGGTGCACTTACACACAGTTAATCTAACTACAGCAGGTAGCTTGAGCCAACTATGCTGAAGAACGTGAATACATGCAGAGCTTGTGCATGTATTCGTGCTATCTCTTCATGTCAGTTTGACTGCACGATGTTCAGATCAGGGGCTGTATTCACAAACATTCAGGGAGCTCTTGCAGAGTTCTCCTAATGTAGACATATAAACTATAAACATTTATAGAAAGGAGTCCTCACTTAAGAGTGATTTAGGAAGCTCTCAGAGTAACTCTGAGCAAGAAGTGAACAAAACCTTTTACCTC
The DNA here is from genome assembly GCF_057381845.1 of Rhamphochromis longiceps. Classification (NCBI taxonomy): domain Eukaryota; kingdom Metazoa; phylum Chordata; class Actinopteri; order Cichliformes; family Cichlidae; genus Rhamphochromis; species Rhamphochromis longiceps. Next base: position 44,902,502 of record NC_140562.1, read on the forward strand.
AGCGAGGCGATGCGGCTGACCCGATTAACAAGAATACATTTTTGCCAGTTTTCAAGTAATTCAGCCTTGTAATCACATTCATTTCTGGCATCATTGCATTGGATGGGAGATGTAAGCGTATCTTTAATGAGATCGGCTACAAACATTATCCCCGCACCATCTAATCTGCTGTTTCATTAACTCACTGTCATTCGGAGGTATTTCCTCTACCTTTTGTCTCTCCACTATTTTCTCCTGCTTAATAAAGCAAAGGAAACTCTTAAGCCTCTAAAAAGGCACTCCTTCCTACTGATAGCAGTTTTTCCACAATCTAGTATAAACTTCAAATGTTAATTCTTATAAAACATCATAAATCTAAAGCTGCATACACAACACAAATAGTTTGCTTTGACGTGGCAACCAGAGACCACGCAAAGTTGATAGCATTCTGCAGTTTCAAGCAACTACACCTGAAATATCCACCAGCAACAGGAAGTGGGCGGGGCCCAAGATAAACTTTTCTCAACTTCCAGGTGAGCGACTGAAGCAGTTACCCATGCGACTGAAAAGTACAAGTGATAGACATTTGACCTGGTAGTAAATACATTAAAAAGTTACCTAGGCCGGACCGGAGCAAACGACCAGCCGTCAGCTTTGACCAGTGAATCATTTCCAGTCTGCTTAAGACTTTTTTCCAGATTCTGCCCCAAGCAGCAGCTCTTTGTAATGGGAAGCTTTAAGAATGTGGCCCCAGGGCTCTGAGCGGGCCACACCATCTGTCACAGGACTCCTCGTTCTTTGTAACTCGGGCTGGATGTTTGAATTTGATACAACCTCCAAACAAATGAACACCCACAAACAACGTCTATATGCATGCCAGTCTGTTAATAACAGACACAGCAGTACAATCAATGAAGCCCTTTGTTGGGGAGCTATGACCTTTCCACAGCTGTCCTTGAATTTCACATGTGAGGCTTCCACAATGTATTCAATATCATATGTAGATTTTATACAGGCATTGGTAGATACCTGTCAAATAGCTCTCAGCAGGTTGTAGTTCTCCCGACTCTTTTTGGCTAGAACTTGGACGTTGGAGTCCTTCCTGTATTTATTGTAAGGAAGTCCTTAGTACATTAACCAGAAATCCTTTAATTTCTGGTTAATGTACGCAGAAAGAAGGCGAAAAGCAAGAAACTAGAGAAAGAGACCTTAATTCGGGTCCATCCTGCTCTTGATTATCTCAGCAGTGTGTTTCGGTGTAGCTAAAGTCATAATGATGCTGCTCTTTACATATTTTTCTGTTTTTGTTATGAGAGAAACAAACAAATTCAATCGAGGCTTTTTTTTCACTCCATTTAATCCTGTTGAGGTGCAGAGTAAAAAATAACAAACCTTTATTTTATATCTACCATTTCTTCAAGAAACAATAACCAAAAAGCATATTAGTCAGTGTGGACATCTTACATTTAAAAGGGGTGATCATCTGAACATTTGAAGCAACAAACATAATGCCACAAAGCAGCTGTTACGCATCCAAAGCTGAAATATGGGCATCACCATATGTTGTATCCCATTCTGAAATCTCAAGTTTTGGTAGCCATAAAACATCTAGGATTATTACACCAAACCTGATGAGATCTGGATCTGGTTTAGAAATGAAGGGTGTTGGTTTCTGGTCTTTTGTCCTCTAAATGGGACCAGAATTAACCAGTTCAGTATCTTGTTATATTAAATAAAACCTGAAACTAGCAAGAGAGAGCATAAACATATGTGATAAGTGTTTACTGAGGCGTCAAATCAAGTGAGAGATTGGGTTGTTTTCTCATGAATTTACATCTAATTGTACTTTTTTTGGCAACCAGAGGAGCTGCCCCCTGCTGGTCATAAGACAGAATGCAGGTTTAAAACGCTTTAATTTTAAACCATCTGTGGTATTAATGTTCATAAACAATGTCATTGGTGGCTTCTGAAGATGCTGACTCTGCACTTCTAAAAGTGAAAACATCCAGCACAGAATCAGGAACACATGAAGACGAGTAATCCATCCAAGTACCCGTTTTCTTGTTTCACTTTAGAATCATCCTGTTTCTGAGTTATTTAAAAAACAGACCAAACCTAAACAGAACAGAAGTGTTAATAAGGCCCGAAGAATTCATGAGGTTCACATGAAACATGCCTCTCATCAGATAGGCCGTAAATATCAGCTGTAGCTGTACGCACACACCCATCTGATGCCGACTAAAGTGCAGCGAACCGTGAATCGCCACATAGTCCAAGTTATGTAATGCAAGTTTATGTACAGACTCTCAAAGATGCACCTCGACCCTGTTGCAGACAGGACTGTGGGCCAAAGGAGGCTTTCTTTCTAAAGGTTAAGGCTGACAGAGCAGTGACTGCAGGAAGAAAGAGTTACTGTACAAAGGAAGGATGTTCTAGCAATGCATTCGTGTACAGCAGCGGTGTCAAACAAGGTGAGGAAGTGCACTTTTCTGCAGGCCTTTCCTCTGGTGTGTATCTGCGAGGTTACACGAAGCGCTGGTCTGACGTTTCTTCCTGAAACTCATCTGGCCAACTTCCAGTCGCCGCTCTTTTCACAGCCATGTCCCTTGCGTGACAAATAGCTGTTATACCTTAGCGCGATGATGTCATCCCTTGGGACTTTTAAAACTCAGCAGACTTGTGGGTGTTACTTTTATTGCTGGGTTTGCAGGGATATTTGTAAGATAGAGGAAATGTGTTTTCTCTTAACTTGCTGTCCTGAGCCACAGACACCACTTATCTGAGTGAAATACAGTCATTTTCTGTCCCCTGATCTGTTTTATAACTATCGATTTAGCTCAGAGATTTTTTTTTCTCTCTGTTGAAAGAAGTCTTTCTTTAGCTGAGTTCTTCTTTAAAATCCAGATTTTTGCAATTGTCAGCAGAGGTGATACTTGAAACCAAATGTGGTTGGCCTCTCATTGTGCTGCGAATACTCTCCAGCAACTGTATTTACCTCAAATGTGCACACCATGTGTGCGTCTCCAGCATCTCATTTAGAAAACTAAACCTTGAGGTTGAGGTCCTGATTTTATTTTGATGAACCGCCCAGGCAGGCCTTAGTATTTGTTATGGTTACGTGGTGGTAATCATTAAAAATGATGGGGAAACGGGGACATGTAAATATTATTACCTGCGTGATTTAGAGAGTAATCTTTAAACATAAACAACAACGTACAGCATTTTGCTGACAGTTGTTTTATGCTCAGCGAGCCAAAAGGATCATCTGTGTCATGTCTTTGCAACTTACTGGGAAAAAGTTGGTTTAAAAGTTGTTTTTTTTCTTGATAAAATTATAGATTTTTCACAAAGAACAGTGTCAAATAAATGCTGCTTACAAACTCCAGCGATGTTTTAACACAGTTCATTTACATATAAACTGTTATGTGTTTAAAAAGTGTTTCTTCTAACTCAGGCTGGAAATGAGTTTTCCTCCACTGTCCTTAATTCTGACATCGAGCTTGAGCATTTAAAAGGAGAATAAATCTTTATATTTAATTAAACTGCAAATCCACAATGATAATTGTGACATTAAGCATAGCGAGTGCTTAATATTTCACTCGTGCTATACAGCTAGTAGGCTACCTGAATGCATCACTTAATGTAATTTAATATTTCACAGAGAAATAAAATGTTTTAATTAATGTTTAACATGATGGAAATTCACTGATTCTGTACTGGTGTAAAGGAAGTAAACACTCTTCTGGTTCTTTTGATTAATACCAAACTTCACCGTTCTGAGGAAGCTTGTTTCCTCTGAACGGTTTCTGAGCTCAGCCTCTGAGAGGGTGAAAAAGAGCAGAGCAACGACTCCCCCAAATCAAAGGGGACCAGTTAAGGTGGTCTGGGCTTCTGACTAGAGTGCCTCCTGGATATCTGAGTGAGGGGTTTTGGACATGTCACACCCAGGACAGGAGAGATTACAACTCTCGACTGACCTGCAAACACCTTGTTGTTCCTCCAGAAGAGCAGGCAGAAGAGGCTGGGAGCGGGAAGGTCTAAGCATCTCTCCCTACACTGCCTCCCGTGTGACCCAGGCATAGACATGCAATAGAAAATGGATGGACAGGCAGCGTGTTTGAGTTAATCAGGGCCAAATGATTTTGATGAAGAATGCAAACAGCTGATACCGGTGGTCTGTGTACTAAAGGTGTTGTTGGAGCTTGGACCGTGGTTATTTCCACCTCAGAAGCTTCCTCGATTTCAGTCTGTAACAGCTCTGCAAATACGAGGCCAAACCGAGCAGCCTCGAGCTCTGTGGATCAGAAGGCTGGCTGAAGTCTTCACTGCCGTGCTAAAAATGGCAAATGGTTGTCTTTTAATTACAGATACAGCCGCCTCCGGGGTGGAAAGTGTTAATGAACAAAAATCCAAGATACCCTTGAATGATGAATTCCTGGCATTCACCTATTAGACTCCGGTTCATATATCTCATTTCTCTCACCCTGTCCTGCCATTATCTAAACGCCTGCAGCTTCAGGCCCAGAGTAAACACTGGTGTCTGGGACTGAGGGCTGCGAGGTCACCGTGGATAGGTGATGACAGCTGAAGTCAGAGGACTGACTCTTGAGGGGTCACCCAGTCTGTCTGCCAGGGGCCTGAGGCACATAAGGAAGCATGGAAGGTGAAAGACTGAGTGCTGAGAGTAAAGAATGTGGCCACTTGCTCTGTGAGCCTCTGGACCCAAACTTAGCCTCAGACGTGTATCGCTTTCTTATTTTTAAACTATGAAATGTGGAACGATAGGCCATAGGCTACTCCTCTTATCTAGTTCATTTATTTAATTACTAAACCTGTCAGACAGTAACATCTTGCAGTGCATGGCCTAATATGGTGAATTAAGAGTGGAGATTATATCATTTAATAGGAAGGCACGGCACACCCTCTTAGAGGTTGGGACTGCAAACTTTATCACAGATTTAGCCAAAGAACATATGCTGCATAACTTACTACACACCAATCAGGCATAACATTGTGACCACCTGCCTAGTACTGTGTTGGCCCCCGTTTTGTTGCCATAACAGTCCTGACCCATCAAAGCATGGACGAGACCCCTGAAGGTGTGCCGTGGTATCTGCAACAAGATGTTACCAACGGATCCTTCAAGTCCCCTAAATTGTGAGGTGAGGCCAGCACATCCCAGCACATCCCACAGATGCTCGATTGGACTGAACTCATTGCTGTGCTCCTCAAACCATTCCTGAACCATTATCCTGCTGAACGAGGCCACAGCCATCAGGGAGTACCGTTTCCATGAAGGAGCCTACATGGTCTGGAACAATGCCTAGGTAGATGGTACGTGTCATTGTAACGCCCACATGTGTGGCAGGACCCAAGGTTTCCCAGCAGAACATTGCGTAACACAACTTCCCCAATCATCGTTAGAAATCCAGACTTCCTGCACTTCTGCTAAACATTGTTACTCAATGTATTGAAGTCTCTCCAAAATTCCTAAACATGAATAGAAACTTCTGTTCTTTAGTCTCGCATTAACTCTCTTACTGGTAGCTGAGGACAATCGTGGCACACCTGAGTGGAGACTACATTCACCATCTGGGAAGTGACCCAGTCTGATGTGTAGTATCTCCAGGTGTGTGGGTTTGGTGGATCGTGGGTCAAAGAGGGTTAGGATTACTGATATGTTACTCATACAGCACATGAAGACTTTGTAGCTGATTAGACATCTGCACACACAAGCAGGAGCGGGTGCTGGACCCAAACAGTCCAAAAACGAGCTTTTCCCAGAGGTGAACACGTGGTCTGACATCATTAACGGTTTATGCAAAATATTACCTGACATTTTTTAACCTTATCACATACACAATAGCTCAGCCTGTGTTTGTCAGGGTCTACTTCCTGTTTAATCCTTGCCCCACCCACACTTTCCTCGTCACACCAATGGGGATGTGTAAATGTCATTATGCGGTTAAGATGGATTTCTTTTCATTGTTTGTTTGTTTGTTTTTAAAGGAAACTTTTCTCCTTCATCAGCTGAGGAAATAAACCCTGTGTGGTCACACTGTGCCCTCGCGCCTTACCTCCCGCTCACCCTTATATCCCCCCATGTTTTATTCCAGCCTCGTGGCCCATAAATGGCAGCTCTGTGCGGCAGTGACAGCGTTAAAACCGCTCATGTCCGAGTCTCCACCTTCTATGTAAATGACAGCGTGAGTGAGTGGGACCCGAGGCGGAGAGCTCTTACTGAATGAGGCTGACGGGGACGGGGGGAGTTGCCTTCACGGACGTGTGTGTGTGCGCTCACAATAATAAGGAGGTGTGGGTCCGCTCTCTGCTGTTTGCATGTACCCGGAGCAGAGCAGCGATAGGCTACCTTTTGGATGCAATCATGTCACGAGCGCTGGGCTGTGCCACGAGAGCATCTGAATAATCCACACCGGCCATACGCGCACGGCAGAAGACTGAAGCGATGGGTGGCCAGATAACGCGAAATGCCTTTTACGGTAAGGAGCAAACATTTGTCATATCTGAGATGTTTCGGCGCCTTTGTTCAGGTCTTTGGCTGTGAGCTGCTCACGCTCTGTTATCAGGTACCAGCCTATTCTTTGCTCACAGTTACGTCACTCCTGTAATTAGAATAGGGGTCTCGAGACGCGCAGCTGTGTCTTCTGATTACGACGTAACAACCAGGATGTCCCCGGCTCCTCGCGCATTGACCTGCGCCCTGTATAGCAGTAAATTGCAGGGAGGTGTTTGCACTGGGAGCAGCTTAGCTGGAGGAGAGGAAAGTTGTGGGGTTTCCCCTCATTACTAAACAGAGCGTGCAGCTGTGCCTCGAGAAATCAATGAATTGATTTTTTTTCTTTTGTATTGTCCTGTATGCCATCACTAAGGTCCCACCAGGGGCGTGTCCAAAGGATGGGGCATGGGGTGGCACCAGGCCCCATAGATGGTATCTCTATGGGGGGGCAAATTTGGCAAATATTGTAGCTTGTGCTCCATACTGTCCACTTAAAGCTTTACTTCTTAGCTTCCAGATTGTAAAACATAATTCTGCATTATTTTGAATTCTGTGTACTGTTACCAGTGCCTGAAGTACTTTAGTAATAGTACAAACGTATCCAAATACACTCGAAGCAGGTGTGCAAATACTTGTTTTCTACACACTGTTTGTATCTGATCAGATATTTGGGTTTCTCGTGCTCCACGTGCCACACTATTCCAAATATCCTGCACAGACCCCCCGGGGGCAAAGCATCCATCTGACAGGGCGGTTGCTGGCTATAAGCAAAACGCACAGGCCGGCTGAATTTCAAAGATGTGTTTTGGTGGTGTAGTGTTCTCTCCACGAGACCCCAGGGACCTTTTGTTCTGTTAATAAACAGTGGAGCTTCTGTATAGGTTCATACTCTGAATGTAGGCCAGCTTCAGTGCTTGTGTGGTGTCAGGCAGAGTTTTTAACAACAATAAGATGACAGTAACCCACCCATCCACGTCCCCACACCCCCTCCTTTCTACAACAGCAAGAAATGAGGAAGTGAGCCGTGCCAGCAGTGTGATGAGGAATTCGTTCCTCGTCTTTGCACAATTATTATTAGCATGGTGTGTCGTGTTTGGGTGTGTGTGTGTATATATACCTATGTGTTACTATGGGGGTTAAGCTGTGTCCCTGATCCTGCAGCCTCTTCTGGTTTTGACCACCTGATCGTTCTAATTAAAGCCCTGAGATTAATCCAATTACTTAAAGAGGGACAAGCTAAGACAGCAGGAAGAGCTCCTTTTCTCTGGGATCAAGGTCAAACGCCTCCGAAAATTAGAACACGGCGTTTTTCTTGTTGTGCGATCAGAATGCAGTCTTACCTGGTATTGGTGTTAGTCTCTAGCAAGGCTGTCATCAGGACTCACAAAGAGGCCCAACTTATTATTTTTACTAACACAGCCTGTTAAAGGAAAACACGTCATTATATTTGTCCATAAAATTCAGTTTTGTGAATTTTAAATCACTTATTGAAAAGTTTTGTGTATTTCTTCAGTGTGAAGTTTGAATGCAAAATTAAATCTCTCGACATGTTTTACTAATAAAACGGACTCAGAGCATGGCTGCTCTTTTGTGCATTACAACATTGTTCTGTGTGTTGATGGCAACAAAATATACAAAATGGTAATCAACTGTAAATTAGAAACAACTCGAATAAAACAGCACGTCAGTTTTCATATGGGAGAGGTTTGTTTTGATAGGGTGGCTTTTGTTTGCTTTAGGCTTTACATGCACCAGGTTTGCATAACATTTTGGTAAAAACCACGTCTAACCCAAATTTACAGATATAGTCGTGGAATTTGGAATCTGAATATAGTTATTATCAAATATGTAAGTCGAACAAATGTTCTGCTGTAAACATAAGGCTGTTTCGTGGCTCACGTGTGTGATGTTCTTGCAGAAATGTGAGCTAAGTCACGTCTTATAAAGCTCGCAGTCTCCTCTTCATGGTTGATGTTAGAAAACTCTCCAACAGAACTTTTCCCTAGCAAACGTTTGGACCCATGGAAAGCGTTTGTGTGATTTCATGTCCCAGGGCTCTGGGACTATTCAGTGTTTGAACTTTACTCAGAACTCGTTTGACATTACGTCTAGTTTTCTTTTGTTCAAAGATGCCTGTACAGATCAAAACTGTTCTTAACAATAAATACTGAATTCTCTGATGTTTTAAGAAGGATACTGAGTGATTTTATTCCTGGATCTCATCACTTTAAACGACCATGGAGCAGTTCTGACAGTTGTGCAGAGTCCTGCACACAAACTGCTTTCACAGTGCATCTGAAATAATTTAACTGTAATAATGACCAAAGCTGTTACTCGGTATTTTATGGTCTTACCTTCAACTGCAGACTTTAGTTTTGTCATCTTTTTTCACTGTAACTGCTTTTTCTCGTCTGCAGTCACGCCTGCCTTTGTTTTGCCAACAGCGACGATGTTTGCTGTCCTCGATGTTCCTCATAGTTGAGTTAAAACTGCAAATTGCTTGCTAGTAAGAACCTGCAGGTACAGCAGTGTTTGAGTGAGTACAGGAGGCAAGCATATGATAACTGGGAGTGATTCATAACCTCAGCTTTAATCACAGACTGTACAGAAAAAGGTTGCCATCATAGCCACTGCGACATCCTGTTTCGAGACCTCCATTTCAGCTGTTTTGCCACCACCATCTTGGTTTTTGGAGGTAGAAGTCTCCACGTGTGAAGGAGCAGCTGATGCTAGCTTTCATCCACACAAACACAGGTTACACCTTACAAATAACAATAAAAAATAGAGTTTTAGTCACCAGAACCACATCGAAAGCCATCATTTTGTCTGATAACTCAGTTAAAATGCTGTAAAATTCACAAACGTGGTCCTGAAGTGCATGGCAGTGAGTTTTTGAAGTGTCTGTGAGGCCCAACAGAGCTCGCAGCTACAGCTGTGTGTGTGTGTCAGCGTTCCTCTAATGGTGGAACTGTTGAGAGGGGGGGAAATTAGCTAAAGTTAGAATTTTAATGTGGGAGTCTTTGTGGTGGCTTCATCTTTCAGCCTCAGAGGCCGACACTTAGTCATGACAGGCAAGTTAAGGCCGGTCCAAAGCATTATGGGTACACCCCCCCCCCCCCCCCCAATCAAAGTATAACTGTTTCCATGACAACCCACAGCCATTGATAGAAAGTGCTTCTTTCTAAATTTGAAAAAGCAGGCATTAATTTCTGAACCTTTGCAGTGATGTTTTCTTCTGCATGTGAGCCTTTTTGGAAAATGTGCCTGTTTAAAAAAGAAAGTTAAAATCGTTGCTCTGCGTCTCTCACTGTTTACGTGTTTGCACGAGCACAGCGAGAGCTGCTGGGGAACAGATTATGCTTTCTAAAATTGAATCTCTGCAGGCTGCTGTTCTCAGGTGTGAAGCACCAGAGCACATCCAAACAGCGTTTGCTGAGTCGGTTGCGTAATTGAGTCTGCCGAGTGTGTGGGAGCTCCACTTCTGTGCTCCCGATTGACTGAAAGTGGGCCACTGTCTGCGGCTGATTCGACGCAGCGTCTGGTTGCATTCGAGCTGAATTGGATTCTGTATCCGAATGCAAAGAGAAGCTATATCACAAAGTAAAGATTCGTAACTTTGTCGAATTGGACTGGGGCTCGGTAATGTCACGGGATCTGCCTCAGGTTATTGAACGCACCAGCAGCCTCTGTTTTTTTTTTTTTCTTTTTGTGTGTAGGAGAGTATAGTGACAGGAACGTATGTCTCTGGGTCAGGTGGCATTGTTGAGAGCGTGCATCAGTGTCGCACACATAGCTGTTGCTTCCTCTAACTTAAATAATAATAATAATAATAATAATGGATACTTTATTGATCCCCATGGGGAAATTACTTGTTTTTCTCTGCATTTGACCCATTCACTCAGTGAAGCAGTGGGCAGCCCACTAAGCAGGCGCCCGGGGAGCAGTGTGTAGGGACGGTACCTTGCTCAGGGGTACCTCAGGGTAGCCGTTAAGTGGATTCGAACCGCCGACCTTCCGATCATGGGGCGACCACTTTACCTACTGAGCTATCCCTCTCGTGACAGGTCACCTTCAAGGCAGCGCCCACACGATGACTTCCAGTCAGTACTGAATAGCATCTCGCATGCTTCAGTCAATACACGCTGCATGTCATTACGCCTCTCCACCAGCCTGCTCTCTTTCTCTAACAGAGAGGCATCGTGGGACAGCATTGTGCTCCGCTGTGCGCAGCCTTGTGATATTATTATTTATTGATTACTGTTGTGTAATCCCTTCCGTGAAGAGAATGTGGTAAGACTAGTGGGCCGTAGTGGATGACGTCAGTCAGACTTCATCCTATCCACGTCTCACCTTTCACTACCAGGCCGTCCCAGTGTGAATTATTTAGGCGTCGCTCTGCAGCAGGTTAAGCTCTGAGCTGTTGAGCACATTTCATTTGGTAGTTATGTTATGATCATTTGTAGCTTCTCATTTGCAGGTGACTTTATTCCGTTTAATGTAATTTCAAATTTAATCCGTTTTGTTTCTGTCCAATCTGCTGGCCATTATAAAGACATGACTGTGGACTCGGTGGGGAATGAATATTTCATATAGTTTTTGTTCACTCGCTCTTTTTTTATTTTTTTTATTTTATGAAACCTGTCCTGTCAATTCAGTTCAGTTTTTTTATACATTTATACAAATCACAAGGGGTCCAGTAGTTGCACTTTCTATTTCCTTCAGTGGAAACCAGTTTGGATGCACATTTTCTTGTTTAAAAACATCGTTATTTGCTTCAGGTTGGCTTTCTAAGTGGACCAGTTGTAAACTGTTTCAGTGGTGGTTGCACATATTAAACATGGGCTAAGTTTAAATAATGAGATAAGAGTCTGAACTGTAGAAGTAATCCCTGTGGCCCAAGAGCTCAAAACTCACTGATTTCAGGCCTTTTTTAAAACATGCGGTCGTCTAAAGCACCAACTGCTGGCTATGAGAGCAGAAGACCTGGCTGTGTGCCGTTTCTGTTACTTCTGTTTGCAAGGGGGAGCTAATCAGAAGAAAGTTAGCTTAAAGCCAGGGGGAAGGTCTTCTTTCAGAGAGTGTAACATGTGAAGGGGTCATGGAAAGCTACCTTTGCACAAGGTTGAAAACATGGAGTTCCTCTGTAGCATAAAAATCTGCCAAACTGATACTGAAGCCAATCAGTATTTCAGTTAAAAAGGAGAACTGGTGGTGAGTTACATTATTGTATTACAGTTTGTTGAGCCGCTTGGAAAGCAAGTAAGCTGTTAGAAATGTGCTTGGACTTTTGAGTGACCAACATTTTTTGATTGGTGCTATAAAACTCAGGCAATATTTGACAGGATTAGTATTATGGGGCTTTCAGACATAATGCAGCAAGCTCTCAGAAAGGCATTATTTCCAAACTCCTTCGAATGAGGTCTCTCTCCCACTTTGTCCTGAACATTCGTCAGGAACCCTCGACGTTACATTTTAACCCTCTGTGCGTCTCTTGGACGTCGTCAATGTCAAAGGTAGGCTGGTGGACTCAGTGGACGTCCCTCAGAGAAAGACCCTGGGAGCAAAGTCAAAGTCATCATCTTTGCAGGAGTTGTTGATGAAAATGAAGAAGGAGCTCTTAGATGGAAGAAGTTAAACTTCTAGCATGTGGTTTGTGTCGGGAAAGGGTGCATTTCACCCAAACCTAGATCGTTTTTTCTTGTAATCTAGCAGTGTTTGTGCCTAAACCTTATAAAACATCAGCTAAAAAAAAGAGACGTGGAAAATAGCAGTCCAGCCTGGTGTGGTGTGTGTGCCGTGGAAACTGAACTTGTTGTTTTATCAGCTTCTTCTGATACTTGTTTCTTAATTTGATAAGAATCAATCAAGTTGTTATTAGTAGACTTCATTAAGATAAAAGGTTTTTTTCTCTAACAAAAGTGAAAATACGATTGCCACTGATGGTAATCGTTGCTCAGTGTTTAGCGGTCAGTAGTATAGCTAAAGGAGGGAAAAAAGCCTACCTGAGCTAATCCAAAGTAAATTGTTTTTTGGACGGGATCACCTGACACTGATCTGAGCAGTCACAGACCAACAGATCTCTCACGATGTTCCTTAACAACATTTCTGATCTTTTGGTCGCCACCAGCGATGCAGTGACTTCCTGGTACCTGCCCTCAGGTAGAGTAGCAGCCACAGCTACCGTAGCAGTCGGTGCCTGTTGAGTTTTATATGATCTGACTGCATCTGTCACACATGTGTGCAACTTTGGAGATGAGTAATAAGAGGAAACGTAACACTCTGGGTGACTCTGTAAGAGGCACAGCATGTTGTTCTTGTACCTGTACTGTAACGCGTAAAGCCTTCTTGCCGAAATGATAATGCATGTGATTAATTGTCGCCGTTATCGTGTGATTCATTTCACTGTTGCAGTTACATTAGACTGAAATGGCATTTTGTCATGAGTCAGTGCGATTAAATGCATCATCCAGACACTGCTATGTAAACATCATTAAGAAGTTGTTTGTCATTGCCCTCCAGGCTTGTTGGCAGTGTTTTAAATGACGCTGTCAGCTGATCTACAGAGAGAAACATCTGAAAAAGGAGAAGCGTTTTCCACCTGTGAAGTTTTGGTAAAGATGAAATGGATTTTATTTATCCGCCCTGTGTTGGTAATGTTTGCAGTTATCCCGAGAGAACGAGCTGAAGCTAAACAGTCCACTTTGTGTTTTCTTAACAAATGATTCTGGTGAGTGATCCAAAGTACACCAGTACATTAATGCTCATTTACTTCTAATAGGTGCATAAATAAACTGTGATAAGCTTGAGTGGAAATGTAAACCTGTAAGGATCTGGTGTTTGACGTTACACCCTACACCAGTCTGCATGTTTGTTATTCCCATGTTCCCACATTGCTTAAAGGCTTGATGGGCTATCGTAAAGTCACAAAAGTAACTCTGTGTGCGAGGTTGTGTTTTCTCTAATGTTTCCCAGGATGAGCTTCAAGCTGGACTTCACATGGCAACAAGTGCAGAGAGTGGGTTGGTATGTGGGCTACCTGTGCTTTGAATGATACAGCCTCATCGTGTTTCCATGGTGCTAAAATTGGGCGTATCAGTGGAGATCTGGGTCAATGACATGTGCAAACACCGGTCAGGGTTTGTTTTAGTCCCCCTTGGAGATGGGTCTGAGGCTTTGGACACAAAGTGTGTATCACAGCAGAAAAGTGATTCTGCACACACTGCTAATGCAATATGTTGCCTTTGTATATGAAGCAGTATAGCCTGGATATTAGTCTTCATCATTTTATGCAGCACATGGTTCAAAATCTCTGCACAGCTGAATGAACGGCCGAGGTTCCAGCGAGTGGCGGGTTATATGGCACAATACAGCTCAGCTGTTACCTCACAGGAACATTTCATTTGAAGAACAGCTTTTGCGGATGTTCCACAGAACAAGGAAGTGATGTACCCACTAGACACGGAGCAAATATTTGAATAGTGTTCTGGACACATAAAATTCGATTAGCATGGGAAACTGCTTGAGTTGAACAAAAAACCTCTCGTCATCCACCTGAATGAAATGATGAGACCGCAGAGATGTTCATTGCAGTATGACGGTATTATCTGTCTGTGTACTGTGACGAGCGATCGGACCTGTCACACATGTGCTGTCATTAGTGGGATAAACAACCCTCTGCACTCCTGGGCAGAGGAATACAAGCTTTTCACCCTGTTTGTTCATAATAAGACATCCTTGACCTTTGGCAAAATGGCTCCTATGAGGCTTTTAAAACAACCTCTTCACTGATAACAAAAGTATAAAGCTGTGTGCACAAGAACGGGTTTAGCGGAGGCAGCTGTTAGACTGTAGTCAACAAGAGTTATTTACATTGAGGGGTCACATCTCGGGCTCTGAGGACATGAACATACTCCAGGATTTGTGTTCCTGAGGTAATTGGACGACTGAGACGGGCTGCTCGAGGCAGCTTTGTTTTTCTGATAGCTTCAACAAACAGCAAGCCTTAAACAAAGCCCACTAAGTGGGGAAATAGTCGATATTTGGTCAAAAGTAAATTCAAAGCTTAAGCCATATAGTCTGAGTGCAGTGGCCAATGTTGGGGGGGGGGGGGGGGCTTCTGCAAAGAAGCTATCTGAACAGCAGGCGACTGGTATCCAAATCAAGTAGGACTAGCAGTAAGTTATCATGCATTTCAGCATTTTTAAGTGGAGCTGGTACAAGAAACATTTTTTTAGCCAGCTGCAACCTTAAGACTTTCTATAGTGAAGGCAATATTTATGCTGCTGCTGTGTTTAAAGCAGTGCCATCACTGTGTTTCATGAACTATCTAAGAATTGCATTAAAGTACATATCCTGAGTATGTTGATAGGTTACCCACACACGCATCCATCCATGCTTCATTCATTTCAGGATTACAGGGGAGGATATACCCTGGACAGGTTATCAGTGTCTTGCAGGGCTAGCACTCAGAGACAGACAACCATTTGCACTCACATTCACACCTATGGGCAGTTTAGGGTCACCAGTTAACCTTGCTGCACCGACTGCATGTCTTTGGGCTGTGGGAGGAAGCCAGAGTACCTGCAGAGAACCCACAAACATGGGTGTGCAAGCTCCACACAGAAATACTCTGGCCAGGTGGTGGATTTAAACCCAGGACCTTCTTGCTGTGAACCAACAGTGTTAACCACCGCAACACTCCGGCCTACCTGAGTTTGCTCTTCTGCAGCAGCAGCAGAAGCAGCTTAAATACTATGGCCTGTATGGGATTTGCCAATTGGATGTATAGACGTTTATCAGCTGAGACATCAGCCGATGTGGGCTGGCACTGAGATGAGCTGATCTGCCAGGATTACAGCTGAGCTTGACTTCATGATGCTGCCTAAACGAGTGCTGCGCATGTTACCTTGGAGAGGAAGAAGTACCACGAAGAGGAGAGATACTTGGATACCGTGTAGTCTTGATATTCGCTCAGAAGTTAAACCAGCTGTGAATTCAGCGTTTCCAAAACGTAACCGTTGACCCACAGATACCTGAAATGGATGCTTTTTTTCTGTGTTCACTAGTACTCCTGTTTGTTTGACTGGAAAAACACAACCAAGCAAGACTATAAATATAACTTTATTGTGTCTCAATAAACAAAAGGCATCTGTTGTAAGCTCACTGATGGCTGCCAAGTGAGCCGATCAAGACCTTTAGATACCACGGGTTGCTAAGGAACATGAATTCACACGTAGCCCCTTCTCTCTGCAGCAGCTGTGCCTCTTTAGAGCCCGCTAATTCATTCAGCTCAAACTGCCCAGGACCACGTGAACCACATTCAACAGCCGCTCCTCTGTAGCACTGCCTAAGACAAAAGGCCTCAGCCGTCTTCTTAAGTTCGGGGCCAGATAGAATAGCAGACATGCTGTGTAAAACTGTAGTGTTATTACAAGATGAACACAGACAAACACAAAGACGGACTACAAAGCGTGCTGTTGTCTTTGACTAAATATGTGGACTTATCAGGACTCTGCAGGACATCTGCTGCTGCCCTTGAGTTGGCTTTCATTGTTTCAGGGTCTGGTCAAATCAGGCAGGCCTCTGTAAAACTGAATGTTAATCATATAATTCTGGCAATTTTTGTAATGAGGCACCTGCCACAGTTTCTTTTCATATTCAAACGCTGTAATAGAGGCAGAATCACACTGTACATTTAATGTAGTGGACTGATGGACTACAGTTTCTTTCTCCTATCAATATGTAGTAGGGCTGCCACGATTAGTCGACTAGTCACGATTACGTCGACTATCAAAATCGTCGACGACTGATTTAATAGTCGACGCGTCGTTTGAAGCTTTGTAAGATCACAAAAGACGCAGGAATAAGTAGCAGGATTTAAGAGTGTAATAACGGACTGAAACAGAAGATGGCAGCACAGCATGTACAAGGATGCCAGCTGCCGTTAAACCCCGAAGAAGAAGAAGAAGTTGTGTCCCAGAATTCATAGCGCAGCCCAGCTCAGTTTCCAACAATGGCGGCAACTGCTTAGTTTTAATATTACTCTTATTATTCTTTCTGGGTCACAAAATAAACGTTTAACATATTTTCAGGCGAGAATGTAGCTGTGTAAACTTCAAATATCTGCTCAGTTTATCAAGACACCACATATTTTCAAAAGCGCTCCGACGTTTTCGGAGACGTCTGTTACCCACTAGCTCGATAGCTAGCCGGGGGCAAGGTCACTAGAGCCGTGAGAACACCGGACTCCTGGCAGATCGTTTTCAAACCCACCGCAGTCTTTCGCTACTCAGGTTAAACATGATACATAAGTCACTTAGATGCTCGAGAATATACTCCGGTGTCCTGTTATATTTTAGATAGCAAGGAGCAATCTGCAAATTTCATTAAAATTTAATAAACTATCATCTTGTCTTTATTTTTAGTTAGCACAGACCTTAAGCACTTAAAGCTGTAAGCTAATGATAGTTATATAAGAGCAGATGCTGCTGGTTCAATAAGCTGTATGTTTTACGTCCAATGGATGATGATCTGATTAATCGAGTAATCGCAAAAATAATCGGTGACTAGTCGACTATTAAAATAATCGTTTGTGGCAGCCCTAATATGTAGCCAGGCATTTCTGTGTTGAAACATTTTCAGCACAGCTGACTGGAGTTTGGTGGGGAAAAACTGAAACATTCAGCATAAACATCAGGATTTGCTGATGTTTATTGTGATGTATCAATCGCTCAGACCGGAGGAGATGGAATTTCTTTCTAGATGGCAAATCATACCCGGAGAAATCTATGAAAGAAGAGACAGCCAGACCAATTTCTCTGCTGACAGTAGCTCGAGTAGTCCATAATGCAACACAGCTATGAAACATGTAGTGCTTTGAGTCTGCAATAGGACTCTCAATAGATCTCTTATCTTACAATCACAGTTGGTATTGCTTTGAATTATTGCTGTGAGAGGATACAAGTGCAGTCTTTGTAGATACAGCTGGTCAGGTGAGGAAAACGCTAATCGCTAACTGATGTAAGCGGGGGCCTGACAAGCCGAGGGAAAGCGGGTACATCAGGAAGATGGATTATACCCCATAACCACAAAATACTGGAATGTTTAAACACAAATACAGAAACTTCTGGAAGGCATTTAGCATCTCAGAATGGTAACGTATTGAATATCAGATCAGTCGAATTTTGAGGATTCTCTCCTTCAAAGCTAAAAACTTCCTCTCAGCTCAGCTGCAGAATACTAATTTAGTCATTCTAACCTGGCGGTTAGTGGCCGTGGAAAATCTGTGAAAATTGCTCAAGTGCATGTTTCTAGTAGCTGCTCAAGTGCTGCGGTCACACTCCTCTCACTCGGACTCCATTCAGGCACTTCTGCTGCCCATGCATTTAATTATCAAGTCAGTCATGCCTTCCTCTGCGAGTCTTCTTCACCACCGGAAAGCAGCCATCGAACTGCCGGGTTTTGGGTTGAAGTGCATGACCAAGCGCGATATGTGATATTTAGTCTTGCTAGAAACTTGCAATTGACCTGTTTGGTTGGTTATTGGACTGCAAGAATTATACCATAACGTCAGTGTTAATTGGGTCAAATAATGTATATGCAATATGTTCAAACAGCATCATACTTCACACGGCTTCTACTGAGAATTTGTGGTCACAGATGTCCAACAGAGAGTCTCACGGCCAACGCGGACCATGTAATGCAGCCATTAGATTTCAGAATGGCTGTTTGTCTGGGAACAGCTCATTTTGTGAGTAACTAAAGAGCATCATTTGTCTTGGACATGTGTTTTTGAAAGTTTTCAGCCTGCAGGCCCAGTGTGATTATTGCTGATTAGCTTATTACTCTTCTACTCACAGATAATCAACAAAGAACCAAATCCTAGATGATATTTCCTTATCTGATGTCACATCAGATGCTAACTGCATTGCTGGAACCTAACCTCCTGCTCCTAATTAGGACGTTTATTTGGTTTGTTTTCAATGAAATTCATGGCTTTGTTCTGCTCTTTTGTCTCTCGTTGCCTTATTAGACTCCCTTGGTGGCCCATTCCCGTCCACGTCACATCGATGTCACCACAAACCCAAGAGGTGCCTGCCTATCCACTGTGGCAGTGTCGGTGGGCCTCTCCCCATCAGCCCACTTCTATTCCATCCAAACGCCAAGGGGTCCCAAATTGTCATGGACCTTGCCCAGAAGACAGCAAAGAGGCAGGCCAGTTTCTGCAATGCCATCACCTTCAGCAACCGGCCCATCACGCTCTATGAGCAAGTCCGCCTCAAGGTACATTTTTCACAGAGTGGAGCACTTTTCCTCTCGAGTGTCTGAGAGCTTTTAAACTGTCAAAACTGTTGTCTTAGTTTTATCTTAGCTTGACAGTTAAAAGGTTTTGTCCCCCAGTGTAAACTCAAATTCGCTGTCTGTGTTGGATAGACGTGATGCAGTTATTGATTTAAAGCCTCAAAAAGCAGACGTTTCTATTCATGGAAACATTTTTATAATTTGATATTTTTCACGTACCAACAAGTTTTCTTCTTTGCAGATTACCAAAAAGCAGTGCTGCTGGAGTGGGGCTCTGCGTCTGGGCTTCACTGCTAAAGACCCCTCCAGAATAAACCCAGACAACCTTCCCAAGTACGCTTGTCCTGACCTGGTGTCTCAGAGTGGCTTCTGGGCCAAGGCGCTGCCCGAGGAATTTGCCAACGAGGGCAACGTCATCGCCTTTTGGGTGGACAAGAAAGGGAGAGTCTTCTACCGCATTAACGAGTCCAGTCCCATGCTGTTCTTCAGCGGGGTCCGCACGGCCGAGCCCCTCTGGGCCCTCATTGATGTTTACGGCCTGACCCGCGGCGTGCAGCTGCTAGGTAAGAACATGGTGGAGGGAATGAGGCGTGTCTTGATGGGCTTGGTGTGCATATCATCCAATAACAAAGTAAATAACTGTTTATAAAAGATCAAACCACCCTGCCATGTAGAAGGGCTCTGTGTCAGAATATTTAAATATAGTTAATAGAATTCAAACATGGCGCTTTTACCTTAGTCCGTCTTTATTTAGTCAAGATTTACCAAACTAATTGGAAAATGGTGGGTGTTCAATAAGAGCGCCCAGCTGCCTTTGTCCACCGGTCCCCACAGGCAGCTTAATCCAGCCCCAGTGCTGCGTTTCATGAGTAATTAGCTTTTGTCCTTCTAGAATAACCTTGAAGAAAAGTTCTTTCACAGCTGATCACCAAAAATCTTCAATTCAGAGTCTTTAATTTGTACATCTTAGCCCTGCATGCATCAACATCCAAGATAAGGATTGGAGAATGGTACCAATACATATTGCTTTAGATGTCATACACAGTCAGGTGAATGTGTTGGGAGCAATACGGAGACCCACCAACCTTCTGATTGGTGGATGACACACCTGTATCTACCTTAGCCACGGTCACCTTCTTTTCTCGTCACTTTGAAAAACCTCTAAAGTGATAAGAAAGTAACCGGGTGTAAAGACAACCTTTCATGTTGGTGTTTTTACTTTTAACATCACTGCTGTTGAAAAAGTGAGTTCTCCTTTTGTTTACTGTATGTCTACAGGTTACTCACCCCGCTGCTGTGTGCAGTAAAGCCTTCGGCCAGCCTCAGAAATATTTGGCCCACATGTTTACACCAGAGCAGCGGAGGCACACTGTTGTGCATTATCCAGCTATGCTACGTAGCTTAGCATGCATACCCTGCGTACATAGCACAGGATAGTATGGCCGTGGCTTTGATGTGGGAACTTGTGTGCTCGTTCTTGTTTTCCCCTTCAGAGCGGATGGTGTTGTAAAAATACACCAGGGGTCACATGTCCCATGTTTGATTGTATTTGTGCTGGTTGACAATATCTCCTCCAGGCTGGCAGCGGCGGATGTGTAGTGTCCCGAGCATGAGGGGAATCCATATTCTTTGTTTTCTCTGTTTTTACACCATAATTGCTAAAAGTCTCGTTGCCGTTTGCAACATTTTTCCTACTCAGTCGGTGTTTGCAGGGAGGAAAAATGGTTATTAATGGTTGTTTCATTTTAAAGGAACATTCAAAAAAGGGTTCATGCACATCAAATGCACAAGCTGAGCTTAGCACCCGGAGCTTTAGGGTGATTAAACTCTCTGTCCAACATCTTTCTGAGATGCCTGACCCTCGAAGACACTGCTTCAAGCACCGTTTTAATCAGAAACTGGTCCTCTCCCCTTAAGCCTTCTGCTTAAGTCATCCTTACTGTCTTTTTACTGTCAGGCCATGTGCAGGGCTGCCTACAGAGTGAGTCTCAGGGGGCCTACAGACTGACATCTGCCCTCATAAACGGGGGCCTGTTCAGAGGGGGGGGCACTACCAAAGGCTGAGAGAGAGAAATGCATCACCCAGACCAGACACCATCTTTGTGATGGTGAAAGGCCAATTGTGTCAGCTCTGTGCATCACGTTTCTGTGCGTTTCAGGAACCTTTTTACTGCACAGGCCACATCCGAGGCTTTATTTATGGAGCAGCTACAGTAGTAGCTGTAGTCCTCGCCACTCTAATCGCTGTCTTGGATCAATTTGGTCTGGCAGTTGTGTACATTTTATCTTTAAGCCCCTTTTTTTATTTTAATTTGTGATGTTCACAGTTGTAACCAAGCTACAGTGCACCTGCCAGAGTCCCCTCTCAGATCAATAACATTTATTTTCTCTCCACGTCCGTCTCTAACAGCACTGCGTGAGATTATTCACTGTGCCTGCTTGGAAATGCTGTAATCCTCGCTACATAAAGAATGAATTAAAATTCTGTGGTGGATTAACCGTACAGCTTGTTTATGCAGCGCAACAGTTTCATAACGTACAGCAGCCTGTGGTCGTGTGTTCATTCAGTGGGGACAGTGATTCAAACGCACTGAAAAGCCTCCAGTATCTCTCCAAATCACCCATTCTGCCTGTCTTCATAGCACTTTACATGCTTCTTCTTCCAGCTGTTTCATTACGCTGCACAGTTACTGGCACCCAGTTTATTTAATGACTCTGATGCATTTACTGACTGTCAGTTCATATTTGGAGGGCTGTTTTCCTTTATTGAACGCTTACCTTAGGCAGGTGCTTTGCTTTATTGTGACTAATGGTAAAACAAGTGCAAGGCTGGTCTTGTCTCAGGTGCTCCCAGGTTGTTGCTCTGCAGCTCAGTGCTCTCACCTGCCGTTCTTACAGCCCACAGACAATTAATATTAGCTGCTCCGTTTAATAAGTGGCTACATGCGTGC
Organism: Rhamphochromis longiceps; assembly: GCF_057381845.1. Taxonomy (NCBI): domain Eukaryota; kingdom Metazoa; phylum Chordata; class Actinopteri; order Cichliformes; family Cichlidae; genus Rhamphochromis; species Rhamphochromis longiceps. The sequence continues at coordinate 44,924,249 of NC_140562.1, forward strand.
CTGACATCATCAGGGATCTGGGACAGTATCCCAGATCTGCTCCAGGGCATCACTGGCTCTTGGACAGTCTGAGGTGCTACCTGGTGGTGATGGATGGACTGAAACATCCCAGAGGAGTTCTGTTGGATTTAGGTCAGGTGTGAGGACCAGTCAATGGTATCAGTTCCTTCATCCTCCAGGAGCTGCCTGCATACTCTCGTCATGTGGGGCTGCGCATTGTGGAGCACCGAGGGAAACCCAGGGCCCCCTGCGTAGGGCCTGACGATGAGTCTAAAAATGTCGTCCCTGCCCGTAGGTTAACATTGTATGCCTCCACAGACCATGGGCATGCTGAATGATGTTACAGGCAGGCTTATGCAGACTCTTTCCCGTTGGCCACATGTTCTTAGGGTGAACCTGCTCTCACCTGTGAAAAGCACAGGGCTGCCAATTCTGGTATTTTATCGTAAATGACAATTCAGGATGCCAGGTGTTGAACACAGCGTCCACTAATGGACTTCGGCCCCTCGGCCGCCTTCATGAGGTCTTTTTCTGATCATGTGGTCAGAGCCATTCACACCAGCAGCCTGCTGGAGGTCATTTTGTAGCTCTGGCAGTGCTCATAATGTTCCTCTTTGCACAAAGGAGCAGATGCTGTGTCTGCTGATGGGTTAAGGGCCTGTCTCCATGCTCCTGAGACTCTACTGGGGGGCACAGCAAGCCTGCTGCTGATGTGCCATCCCGGAGGAGCTGTAGGGTCCTGGTATCACCACATGGACTCTAGGCAAATGCAAAACTAGTGATAAGAGAGTCAGGAAAGATGAGAAGGGGAAAAGTGCCCGTGAAATCCACCTGGAAAATCATCCTGTGTCATTGTTGCCCCTCTAGGGAACCTGACTGAACTTCAGCTCAAACTGATTTACAGCCCGTGCTGCTACTTCATAAAATACCAGATCAATAGCTTGATGCTCTGATGAAAGTGTTGCTTTAATTATTGGAGCAGAGTGTGCGTATCGTCCTGTTTCCTCTGTCACGCAGACACTTCTCTGTCCTGAGACCGCTGTGCTTCTCTTTGGGAGCAGTTCAGTAACATAAGTGTAAAACTCTGACTTTATGTTCAATCTGGCAAAACACTGCGATGTGAGTTTGTTATTAAAATTAAACGAGGTCATCTGACCTAATGTTAATACAAAACATCTTTTCTCTATTTTCAGTCAGTGAGATTTTAGAAGCTTAATCGTCATAATTTGATCCCACTGTTAGAAAAACGTTTCTTTTACCACGTCCAGGCCAGCGTGTCGAGCAGCCTCAGTGGGCTGCGAGTTGTCGTTTGTTCACCACCTCGAGGCTGTTCTGAGGTCTGCTCAGGATCGGAGGATGACCTCAGGTGACATTTAGGATGACTTTGATGTAGAACGATTGAAATGGGAACCGTGTCATACGATAGTCTGCCCCGCAGTAATCACCACGAGGGCGACACCACACATGAAGAGTCCGGGGGGGGGGGGGGGGGGCGATTTAGTGCTTTCACGCCTCCACGAGCGCGACGACAGCAATTTTAAGATTTTCACCTGTCACCTTCCATGAAGCTGGGCCATAAAAATGATGGAGCGACTCCACTACGTGTACACACACGCAGCTTTGTTATACACGTGATTTCTTTTCACGTCAGTCTGCTTTGCCAGGAAAGTTTGGAGCCTTCGCAGCATACAAACATCTCTGTATTTTAGGCTCCTGCTGCAGAGAAAGGTGTCAGATATAGTTACTTCTCCGCTTAGAAGCCTGGGGTAGCGAGTGATTGACTGCACCTGGCTCGAACGGGGAAAACACAATATTGTGGAGGTTTGCCAGGATAATCTTTTGGGCAGACCGAAGCCGTCCCCACAGGCTTGAAATCCAACGAGCCACAAAGGCAGTTTAATATACACTGATTTCCCGGTTCCTAGGGTTAGCCGTCACTCTCGTACGCACGCACACACACACACACAGCAGGACTTTACTTGACATCGGGAAGGAGGTTGAGTATCTGAGTAATTCCAGCTGTTGTGAAGCCAGCAGGACTCAGATTGTATGAGTCAGTCACTGTGGAGCTTTAATCAAGACGGGCCCTCTGTGGGACTTCCCTGAAGGACGAGAGAGAATAAAGTCTGATTGCAAAGCCTCAAGGCCGCTAACACCTCTCGACCGGGCTGACTCAGAGTAGGTGTTGGCCAATCTAGCTGTCACCCCAAAGAAGCACAGCAGTTAATTTAGTTCATACAAAACATGGAAGAGAGGAATGGAGGAAAGCTGTAGTTACACTCTCCAAAGAGCCTCTGATATCTGCAGTGTTTTCAGCTTTCCTCAAGTGATGGATTGAATTACGGGGTAGCTTTGGACTGGAGAATGAGGTCCCACTGAGCCAACAGGAAGCAAAAACACTTGCTGTCACTCAAAACACTTGCAGTTATGAAGGTGGCGCCGATTTTAAACTCTAAACCATGAAACGTGGGGCAGTGGCGTGCTGAAAGCCGCACGCTCCTCTCGCTTACGTAACCTCGTGTTATTCTGCAGGACGACTCCGCAGAGACCGCAGAGCTGTGCTTTTGTACAAAGATGACAGATGTGCACGAGGTGTAAAGAAGTGCAGCGAGAGTAAAACAATGTGCGAAGCTTTGACAGATGAAGGCGCAGCAGGAGCGGCTCTTTGTTTACGTCTTTCACGAGATGTGTCAGAGCTAGCTTATCTCTGACAGCGTGTCGGCGTGCGAGGCGGGGTCGTCCCGTTCTGAACCGTTCGCAACACGACAGCCTCGGTGAGGCTAAAGTGAGCGATGCCACCTCTGATAGAAACTGCATCGCTCATGTGCTCCCGGGTAGCTTTGCAGCAGGTTTGCTTCGGAAAGCAGGTGGAAGAGCAGCTGAAAGCAGGTTTCCCTTGACTGATGTTAAAAATGTTGGAAATGGTGATAAGGCACAATATTTGTCTTTTTTTTTTTTTGGAGCTGTCAAAATAAAATGCAGCTCGCATCTGGCAGCGTTTAACACTGACATCCGACACCTGATTAGTCACTGCAAAACACGGATAAACTTCAGACGCTGTCGTCAACTTTACTCAAGACTTCTGAGAAGTAATGTGACATTAAAGAGTTTCCCTGCAAACTGGCGTAATGAACATGCTGGTAGTTTTACTGTTTCAGTCTGTTTGATATCAGTGGGCTAAAAACAGCTTTCACCACTTTCCAGATATCTCGTGTTGTGATCTCTGCTGTTTTAGCTCTATTGCATTGCTCTAATGATATCATCTGACAACATTACCCTGTGCCGTCAAATCTCTAATGTTTCATTAACTTGCTGTCATTCAGCAGTAGAAGAATATTTCTTGTTTTTTCTTCGGAAACTCTCGAGCCTTTTACCAGAAACCTCCCTGCTCCTCGTCCTGGTCGTCTTCTTAGAATTTGGTCCCTAGAAGAAGTTTATGAAAGCGGGGCTAGATTCTTGGCTTTGCATGAGGGTCTGTTTGTCACAGTGGGAAGAAAGTGGGACTCACCGAGTGAGTCTATAAAGAAGACAGTCTGGTTTCTTTTGCCAAAGCCACACACACTATCTGCAGTGAAAAACGTTCTATACATCGAATGACGAGATGAGACCGCCGCGTGATGAGACGTGACAAATCTTAATTATTAAAGTCCAAAAGTGTGTTCAGAGAATAATAAACACTCTTTTCTTTCGGACACAGCGACCGAGTCTGATCTCCTCTGTCTCCCTCCGTACTGTACTCTGGCACCGACGCAGGAACTCCGCCAACTTCTGGAGTGACAGGAGTCTATTAGCTGTGTTTGAGTTCTGCGGCGCGGGTTCCCCTACTTCTGGGAGAAACCGACTGCTTTCAGTGAAATGATGATTTGATTGCTGCGAGCACTTGACTGGCGCTGGTGTTTGACTTGGCAGGATTCAGCCTCCCAGTTAATAGCGGCACTTACAAATCCTGACGCTTCACACAGGCCCTCCAATAAAAATACACAAAGCAGAAAAGATGGTGTAAATCTGCTCTTTTTCTCTTCTCATTTAGGAAATGTAGTGGGTTCAGTGTTGTAAAGACCTCAAGACACCAAGCAAAGCAAATTTAGCAACGCTGTGTTTCTTGGCTAAACCGAGCTGCGTATAATTCATGATGGCTGTTGGTGAGAGAGTTCAAAGGCTAAGAAGAGTAAACAGGATTTGTATGATTTGGCATTTACGATTCGTTTCAAATGAGCGTGCTTTGGCTGAGTCGGGCTCTCTGTAAGCGCTGAGCGGTCCAGCAGAGAACTTTTAACAGGGGTAAAGTAGCGGTGACTCATCGAGATTCATGTCGACTGATTCTTCTCAACTCTGGGTAAAATCGGACCAAACAGAGTTCAGATCGCGATGCTCAGTGGAGACGCTGCCAGAGTCTCAGTCGCCCTCCGAGTCTTTTGGGGAATCGGTATCTTAATCGAGCGTAGTGTTACTTTGGGCTCGGCTCGCTCTTCCACACATCTCACAGTGGGTGTACTGTTTAAGCAGTTACGGCACATCTGCAAGCCACCTTGGAGCCCACCACTCCCCCACTTCCTTTTCCTGCAGCTGCTGTTTAGCTTCTCTTTCACCTCCAGGTTTGGTTTGAAAAGCACAGTTTCCAACAGTAAACAGGAGTTTAAACCCTGTAACGATCCCCCAGAGGAGGCTTTAATGCTTGAACGGTAACCCTGTGAGGTAAACTAGGATCGCTTGGATAGTTTTCACACTGTTATGTCAAATTTGTCTCTATTTTAAGTTCACTGACTTCATCAGTGTCACAGGTGTTGTCAGTGATATCTTTTCTTTGCTACTGCTTTTCCATATATTTACCATTTAGTTAATTAGCAATGAAAATCGTTATTCCAAAATAACTGATATAAGTCACTGTTTTTTATCTGAGTGCTGATGTTTCTCGTTTTGTTCTCCATGTTTAGATGTTCCTACATTTCCTTTAATGTTGTCATTGTAACAACATGAGTCGGAATAATCTATACATATACTTAAAAATAGGATTTATGTATTTGGTCTGTGAAAAGGTGTTTTAAGCCCTGACCAAACAGTTTGGGTGCCTAAATCTAAATGGAGAGTAAAAATGACAGTAAGTTGAAATATAATCCAAAAATAATGGTGACTGAAAATGAACCTTAAACATTTTTAAATATGCATTTTAAAAGGAAAGAGAACACTACAAACAGCCGACGACGGGAACCCGAGTTTCCTCTCAGAATGGATGTGAACAAATTTAGGACGAAGTGGAAAAACTCAAAGGACAAATGTCCCAGCATTTAGACAGAGCCTGGACTGTCAGCTTATTTAAAGTGTTAGATTTTTAAACATGCCAAAAGAAGGAAATGCACCAATAAAACAAAAAACAGGTCTAAGAATAGACAACCCGTAAATTTTAAGAGCTGTGGACCTCGTCAGGGTTTCACAGAATACAAGAAGCATAAAGTAAACCTTTAAACTCATAGAGGAAGTGACCCCGACAGACATTTATGTTTTGTGTGGCTGGAAACGACGTGTGAACGAGTTGTGAGTCTAAACATTAGCTGAAAGACACTAAAAGTAAGCAGAGCTATGCATGAATCCTGTGAGCTGGTCTGAAAGAAGCACCTTTCACATTAGACGGTTCATTTTCCAACAGTGATGAATGCACTCTCCTCCATATGTGTGCAAGCAGAGTGCTGGATGTTTGTGGAGGGGCTGTCGGTCTCCTCGCAGTAATAATTAGCCTTTCTCCGTGTGCGAGCACGGGAATAAAACTGGGGGGCTTTATTATAAGAACCTTATGATGGAGGTTATTAGCGCCGAGGTCTTGGCATGCCGATTGGCAGAGACACGGCGGCACATGCTGAATTCTGCCGATGACCTAAGGGACGGGGCTTTTGTGACTTACCGGGCATTTTGCCCGGCTCTTTGTTATGGCCATGTGTTGCCCTGAGAGCATGCTGCTCTTTCGAAAAGCCCCAGGTTCAAAGCCTCCCAGCCCGATTGGGGACTGGGGATTGGGCCAGTGCCAGGGAATAAAGAACTCCCAAACATCTAGCACAAAGACCCCTCTGACTCCATCCCTCCCTTCTACTGTCCCTCTCTTGCTCTTGTTTTATATCCTGCTCGCTCTCTCGCTTGGCCAGTCGGTCTGCGTTGTTTTAATCCCCAGGTCGGTCACTGCCGAGCTCCACGCTGCCTCTTTCTGTGTTGTCTCCCTCACTCCGCTTTATCTATTCATAACAAAAGCTTCCCGGATATCCAGCTATACCTTCCAGCCCTCTTAGCTGATCCCAGCTGGACAGTTCCCTTCACATCTGCAGACACCCTCCCCGAGTCCTCTTCTCTCGCTTTCAAATCTCTTCAGGATCCTTCTTTTCATTGTCTTTCCGAGTTCCAGCTCTCCCTCTCAGTCTCTCCATCTCTGCTGACATCAGATGAAACCCTCCACAGACTGTGGATAAAGATAAGCCCTGTGAGATAGACTGTGTGCGTGAGAGAGAGTAAATCCTCCACCTCCAGCCCCCCACACCCTCTCTCCAACACCGGCTCAAACCCCTGGCACGTTCCTTCTGCTCAGGCTAGCAAAGCCGCTAAGCCAGCCTCTCCCTCTATCCGCCTCCCCATGCGCAGCATTAGCTAACCTGCTTTGTGGCTATTCGCTAATTCAAAACATTTACGGTGCTAGCCTGCGCGGGCCAAAACGGGCACGCTGCCATTCTCCACTGACCCGCCCACCCCGCCGATTCCCGTCTATGCACTCGCGATAGATCAGCCCAACAGGTGCTACGTTTGGTTTGCAGCTCACTCAGAAGTGAAGAATCAGGTGATTCTGCTTCATTTCTCCAGCTCCTCCAGGCTCACAGTCAGCAGCTGCAGTGTTAGAGAGACGTGAGCGCACACACTCACACAAATGCAGTGTTTAATGCAAAGTGAAGAAAATGTGGCATCGGCCAATAGGAGAGCATCTGTGAGTGGCGGCTTTGAAAGGGACCAATAGGACAAAAGGCCTGTATCGACTAAAAACGCAGGTGCACCATGATTAGCGGGCAGCAGCTGGTGAGGTCGCAAACGGACACGGGCACACAAACGCATGCTGGGCACGCACACACACACACACACACACACACACACACACACACACACACACACACACACACAGTAAATGTTCTGCAGTCCTTTCAGAGCTCTCTCTGTCCTCCCAAGCTAACAACAAGCATTAGGAGCACATGCGGTACGGCGTTGCTCCGTCTCTCCGGCCTTTGAGCCTTTGATGAATAAAAAAGCAGAGAGAAGAATACACTGTGCCCAATCTGGTATGAGTTTGAAATGACTGCTCTTTGAAAAGTGAGGGAGGAAGGGGAAGAGAGTGAGACGTAAAAGGGAACATAAACCTTGAGAGGAGCTTCACAGGGGAAAAGCTGATAAAAGATGAGTTTTTTAGAGAAATAAATTTCCCGTGTATATGGGTTAATGTTCACACATTCTGCATTTGCATCAGCGCGACACTGAAGGTGCGAGAGAGGGAGATGATGTGCGGCTCTTTGGAAGCCTCCATCAATTCCTTTCTACACAAATCCAGCACCGTCACGGGCAGCACCACCCCCTCCTTTGCCGGCTTTGCTCCTCTCGCTGTTATCCTCCCTCGAGGCATGCCATCATCAGCTCCAGTCCCGGAAGTCTTGCAACAAAGTCTGTCCCATCGTAATCCAATTTGCGACAGAGTGATGGGCAGCAGATAACTGCAAGAGGCACGCAATTTGGTTTGGTGATGTCATTCACATCCCCCACTGAGTCAGAGCGACCGGGCGGCATGCCTAAAAGGAGAGGCTTTCCCTCATCATCAGTGAGTGAAATGTAAGGCTTCATCAAGGAGTCTTTGCTTCATTAAAGGTCTCCCTTCAGCAAATGAAGCTCCAAGGAAACTGCATAAAATCCAGAAATGGACTACGTGGCTGATTGAGCTGTTCAATTAAAACCCAACATCCCAACATCCACACGTCGTCAGGCCGTTCATTTGCACAGAATCTCCTCTAAGCTAGGGCTGAACGATTATGGAAAATAATCTAATTGCGATTTTTTTTGCCCCAATATTGCGATTGCGATGCGATATGCGATTATTTTTTAAGGTATTTGTCTTCTGTATTATTAAACAAAGACAAGCAATACATCATATAGTATGGCCAATACTATATTACATTAATTTTAAACTGTTCTTTCCTGGAAGACAGACCTCTGTTATGATGACATGAGGTGATGCATGAATTGATGACTGACATTTTTAACTTCTTCAATCACAACAGTATATTTGAACATACACAATAGTTTATTTTTAGCTTACAAACATCTGAGCATAAAGTGCTGACAAGGAACCCTGGTGTAAACATTAAAATGAAAGTCAGTACAATGTGCAGATTGCAGAAATATACATAAAAAAAAATCAGTGGCTTTACCACACTCAGTTTTTCGACATCTGTGAACTACTAGACAGTCATTCAATTAAAAAATAATATTAAATAAATAAAACTAATAAATAAAAAATACACACATCTTACTGATCTCTGCAGTCAGTAACATTACACATAAAGTGCAAACATAATAGCAATTGTATAAACACACACACAAACACGCCTTTAAAATTTAAAGGCGTGAAATTGGACGGTCTAGTTCTGATCAGCGTCACCGCTGTCTCGGTGGAGTTTAATAAACTCGGCCGTCTGCTTCTTGCTATCTAAAATATAACCAGACACTGGCGTAAATTCTCGACTGTCTCATACTTCTGTTTAATAAGTTTTCTGTTTGACGTTTAGTCAGCTGTGTGAAAACCAAGGAGGAACCCACCCGGGGGATTAATAAAGTTTTATTTTATCTAATCTAATAACTTTAATCTCAGCCAAACCGATTTACTCACGAACAAACAAAACACTGAAAAAAGCCCAACAATAACATTTTTAGGTTGTCTAAGTGACTTATATATTACGTTTAACCCGAGCAGCGAAACTCCGCGGTGATCTGAAAATGATGTGCCGGGAGTTGTGCCGTTCTCGGCCGCATCAGTAACCCTCGAGCTCCCGGCTAGCTGTCGAGCTGGTGGGTAGCAGACGCCTCTGAAAACGTCGAAGCACTTTTGCAAATATGGGATATCTTGATAAACCGAGCAGATATTTGATGTTTACACAGCTACTTTCTCACCTGAAAATATGTTAAAAGTTTATTTTGTGACCCAGAAAGATTAGTATGAGTAATTTTAAAACTTAGTAGCGGCCGCCATTGCTGGAAACTGGAGTTTGGCTGGGCCGCGCTATGAATTCTGGGATATGGTAGTAATTTGGACAGCCTTCGGCGCGTCGCTGTGACGTAATCGGTCTACAAATGCGGCCTCAGGAGGATGCAGCCCATGAATTGTATAATATAATCGCAGTATAATCGCAGCCTTTGCGGTTAGAAAATTGCACTTGATCATGTCGCGATATTATCGCAAATGCGATATATCGTTCAGCCCTACTCTAAGCCCTGGTTTTCATGGAGGCTGAGAGTCCATCAGTGTGGGATTGATAGCTGAGAAAGTAGATAAAATTCAAGCTAGTCATCTACAGCTAGCCTCGGGGACTCTGGGGAAACTGCTGCACGCTTCTGAGCAGAGGTGTTTAATGGTTGATTAGCAGTCTTTGGGAGTCGCCCTGTGCACCAAAGGCACTGTCCTCTCCGTTTTATCCCTCGCTGAGAAATCAATTAGCACGATTACAAGGCCTTAGTCCCATTAAACATTAATCACAGGGCGTCACGGTCTGAGTTAGCAGCTAGCTTTAATCGACGACTGACACGACGGTCTCGGCTTTACAGCGCACGATCTCATCAGACGGCATTTCAGCGATGATGCAGAAAATCAGACGTGTAACTCTCAGAGGATGGAGCGCCGAGCAGACTGCTGTCATCTCCACTTCACTCCAACATATCACAGACTGATATTTGATGCCAGTCAGCGTCTCTGTAGATGAGTGAGATATCCTCTTAGGTGATCGTTTTATTAAGGTGTGACGGTGGAGCTTGGATCAGGGAATGAGGAAAACTCTGAAATGTGTCAGTGATTATCCAAAACAACAGATTCAAATGAAAGTCAAAGGAGGTAGAAGACGGACGAATTCTGCTTCCACCTTTTTATTTGGACAATATCCAGAGTATGCAATGATGCCGTGATCCAGTCGTCTGAATCTTGGTCGCTGACCTGAAAACTGATCTGAAAATCTCATCTGTGCCAGCAGCAGTAGAGTTTAAAGGTCAGTGACTGATGGGGATGAGTCGGTTTACTCCAGCAGCATCGGCTGTATGAAACAGAGGCGCGCAGCCTGAACAGTGGAGCCAATGCGATGGTTTCACCCTGTCAGCAGAGGGCAGGTTTTCTGGGTGTGGAGGCACAAAAATGATCTCTTACTTCATTCATGACCTCATTAAACACTTTTCTGATCTCTGCTCTCTGTTGTGAATCTGATGTGTTTTTAACATTTAGAATGAAATAGACCTTCAAATGGAGCGAGACTTTGGAGGGTAACCTCAATGCTCCAGTTTCCAGTAGGAAAAACCAACTGGTGATGTCCATCTTCCATGTACACTGGGCCTGATCAACCTGAAGGATAGATCTGCTTTTTAGACTTGTTTACATCCAGTTTCCATTTTTATTGGGACAAAATTCCAGTAAAGTGGAGGACAAGGATGAGACCAGCTTTGAGACTGAAAGAGAGGTTTTGTGTTGGCACTTTCACACAGAGTCCGCTGTAGGACGTAAAGGACATAAAGACACCGTTTCTATCCTTGACAGCACGTTGAGTCTCATCCCTAGTTCTGTGTGTTGTATGTCACGGTACCTTAGACTGCTTTTAACTGCCGGTGTTACGCTTCTGTATGAACAGTTGTAAATCTGAAACCTGATTCAATCAGTTAAATTAATTCCACAATTTGAAGCTAATCTCAAATTTACTCGGTCCTGATGATGGAGGCTTCCTGCTTCGGGCGGCCCTGTCAATGGGACTGTCCTGACTCTGTCTCCTTTTTGGCTTGTGTCCCTGTCAGCTGTGGGATCATAAGAAGCTTGGCTGTTCTGGTTTCCCCGCTGCAGCTCACAGTTAGCAGCCCGTCCTGCGGCCCTGGTAATTAGGGCTAAGAGGTTTATCTGAAGTCAGAGCTCTCAGGTCCTGGACAGATAGAGCTGACCAGGACTCGAGACTCTCCAGAGACCGTCGGTGGCTGTTTCTCATCCTTGGACCTCCTGCACCTCCCCAGCCCACTGTTTTAATAAGTGCCTCTTGTTTTGACTGAGGGTCTCTCAGTATCATCTAAGAGGAACAGGAGGTCATTTTCTTTTTTTCTTTTTTCGTCTTGGTCTCGTTTGGCGTTCAGCTCTGCAAATACATCTCACACAAACCCAAGCTTGAGGAGCTGGGCGCTGTCAGCGTGTTGGGCTAATTTTACCCCTACCACCAGGCCAGGAGGGGCGAGGTGGGAGGGCACATTAAGGATGTTATTTTAAGCAGCTGAGTCAGCGCATAGGATGGGAAGCAACCTGAGAGTTTATCAGAGGTGTGCGTTTGTCTGTATGTGGCCACTACACTGCTATTAAAGACATGTATTGGTATATATTAATAGATGTCTGTGGAGTGATACTGTACTATGGAGTGCAAGGAATGCAGCCAGCACACACCCCAACACACACACACTTGTTTTCATATCTTAGTGAGGACATCTCATTGACATAATGCTTTCCCGAACCCCCTAACCATAACCATAACCCTGACAAGAAAACCACATTTTGAGCCTTAATAATTTTGGGGAGGATTTTGGTCCCCACATAGATATGTAAACATGCTGACTGACACACACACACACACACACACACACACAGCCTCCTTGCTCTCTGACACCGTGCAGCATTGTACACCTGTGCAGATGCAGGAGCGACCCACTACTGTCTTTAATTCCTTTAAACACACTTCCCGACACTCTGCCTCAGCACCGAGTAATCACCCCTACCTTGCTACCAGCTCATGCTAGTGAAATGAAATTGCTCTTTTATTATCGTTATCATGTTGTCAGACCAGCTGCAGATTCAGCCCTTCTCTTAGTGCTGTTCAGACTTGGTGAGCTGCAAACTTCATTCCCGCAGGCTTTAGGAAAATTGCTAATCAGAGCAAAACTCAGCAGTGCTGATTTAAACCGCTGTCCTCTCCTCCTCCTCTTCCAGACAGCGAGATTGTTCCTGCAGACTGCCTGCGTCCACGCTCCTTCACCACGGTGCGCTCCTCCTCTCTGCGGCGTGAAGCGGACGACTCGCGCCTGTCCGTCAGCCTGTGCGACCTCAACCTGCAGCAGGAGGACGGTGGCCCAGCCCACAGCCGCTCCCACCGCCACACCCTCCACCTGGCCTCCACCTCCTCCTCCTCCAGCTGCCCCATCCCGCAGAACTCCCTCAATTCCCAGCAGTCCTCCCTCCTACCGTCCACCCTGGAGAGCGACCTCCACTTCCACCAGCTGCGCGGCGCCCACATTAAGACGCTGGACGAGCAGACGGTGGCGCGATCCGAGCACGCGCGTGAAGAGCGCACGCTGGTCTTCACGAACCGGCCACTGCGCATCGGCGAGACAGTGTTCATCAAAGTCACCAAGTCGAGCCCGGCGCGCTCGGGCTCTCTGTCTTACGGTGTGACGTCCTGCGACCCGGCGGTGCTGCGCCCCAGCGACTTACCCTACAATCCCGAGGCCCTGGTGGACAGGAAGGAGTTCTGGGCGGTGTGCCGTGTGCCGACGCCTCTACAGAGCAGTGACATCCTGGGCTTCTTGGTCAACCAGGAGGGGGAGGTCATCCTCAGCCACAACGGCGCCAACGTGGGCATGCAGGTGTGCGTGGACAACTCCCGCCCGCTGTGGATGTTCTTCGGCTTGCATGGTGCAGTGACACAGCTGAGGATTCTGGGTAGGTTACCATAATAACAAAGGTTAAACTACTTTTAGGCCCCTGGCATTTTGTGTGATTGTAGGTCTTTATCTTATAATGTAAAGCAAATGAAAGTTACACATCAGAGGAACAAACTGCTCCATTATAACAGATATTATTGGACTTCTCCAAAGGACTGAACAGCTCTAAGACGGTGATGCTGAACTGTGAGCCTTTAGTTGCCACCCGGCTTGTGACCAGTTTCACTAAAAGAGGCAGAGGCCCAGGTTTGAGCACCTCGGGCTGTTTTCCGAGTGTTGTTCCCCAGATGTTGTCTCCACCCTCTCCTGATCAAAGTAAAGCTGAATTATTTATCACGCAGGTTTGCTGTCAGTCCTTGTCCTGGTTTCATTGAACATAGCATTTGTTCAGGTGAGAAATCAAGCTCAGCCACGGTCCCACATCAGCTGATGGCTCAGCTGATTATCCTTCTACACATCCAGTTAGCGAGACTTCAGCTGCCTACATTTGCAGCACATCTGTGAGGTGCTTTGTACTGAAGCCCACCTCACGTGTTCCCTCACGTTTGTAGCTGCTGCTGCTTCCCCACCTTTGGGTTGCCACCCAGCGAATGAACATCAAGACAAATAACATTCTCAGAAAGTATTTAAGAGGGTCCAGAACTCTTAGAAAGGCTCCTCAGTTCAGGTCTTGCATAAGGACTGCTTCACAACACTGGTCCCTGCATCTGAAAAAGGTGACCAAGCGTCTGTTTGCTGGTCCTTTTGTTTTTTTCAGACCCTCTGACGTGTGAACATACGTGTTTGCTGTGACAGGAAACAGAGTCCGTAAGAAACTAGGTCACAGAGCACTAACAGGTAATCTCACTGATCACCTGTCCCAAAAAAACTTTAAACTCTGGCCTGCGTTCAGAACCACAGTAGCACAACATCGGTGAAAGGTGTGCTGCCAGCAGAGCAGTCGAACACTGAACACGAATCAACCTTCGATGTAGGAATCAGTCAAATATATGGAAGCTCCTGTCTGCGTTTCCTCTGCCAAATGAGAGGTTCGGCTGATTGTTGGTACTTTAACTGTGGATTTTCTGCTCTGGATTTCATTTTCTTACTGGCGCTCGTAGCAGAACGCTTTAAAACGAAGCTAATATATTGTGAACGCAGCATCAAGAGCTTTGATACGAAACTCAGATATTTAGGACGTGTACACTCCTAATGATCTCACCATGTTCTCTTTGGAGTTTCTTTGAGTTTTTATTATTTAACAGGGGACAGTGTTGTTAATGAGGAGATGAGAACGGGCCAGATTTTAGCAACACAACAAACGTGCAACACAACAAAAGAAAAAGTTACAATGCTCCAAGATTTATTCCTCCATTATACGTCAGGATGTCCAAATGTGGCGAGGCACCCCACGGTCCCCCCCTAGTGGTGGCCCTGGTGCCAATCGGTCAGTTTTTATTTTTTAATTTATTATTTTAAGACATATCTGCAAGTGTCACTAGTGCTCCGCCTCCTGTATGTGGAGCAACGAGCACCTTTTGTCTTTGACTGCACGCTCTATTCTCCGTGGAAGAGTAATTGATGGTGAGAATAGCCATCCATTTAGCTCAGCGATGTGTCCGGAGGTCAAGAACTTACAGATCAGTGTATTGATCTTAATTTGTCTCGGCTCCCCACTTCCTCCCTGGGGTCCAAATCTATTTGTGTTAAGTGTTGAACGCTCTGACAGTGAGGCGGCTGAGGAAAACAACTTCTCAGTCACGGTCATGACTCTTTATTCACCAGAGGGTCAAGAGTTAGCGAGAGCGCTCTATTACTCTTGTTTGTCACAATATTTATAGCAGACGTCCCATAAAGCAGGAAGACTCTAAACACAGTCATAGGATTAGCGAGAGGAGTAGACTCTCAGAGGAGACGAAAAACAGGAAGAGAGCGAGCAAAGGTGGAAAAGTGGCCACGAGAGGCTTCGGTGTGACCGAGACGACGTGTGGTCTCAGCAGGCCGGACACTTCGCCTGTGCGTCAGGGCACCGGAGGTTTGTTTATGGGTTGATAATGACAGGAAAGTGTGTGCACTTCACTTTGCCCTGCCAAACATATACTGCCTGTCCTACAGGTGCGTGTGCGTGTGAACGCCGTCTGCTATTAATGCAGCGGTTAAGAGGCGTGGCAGCCCAAACAGCTACGACCTTTCAGAGGTGTCACGAGTGTTTGTGTGGAGGAAGAGCATCTATAAATACCTGCTGCTTTTCTTCACCAGCAGCGGAAGAGGAAGCCGAGGTTAAAAGAAGTTAGAGGGGAATAACCTGCACTTTAACCAGCTCATCATCAAAAGCCTCTTTGAAATCTCAGTTCTGCATGTTCGCTAATGTGGCCCTCTGTTAGCCTGACCCAGAGTAACGGTGACAGCTACGTCAATACGAATCACAGCGAGCTTCAGTGAAGCTCTGTGTAGAAAGCCCCTTTCCTTCCAGCTGATTGGCTGTTAGGCTCTTGTTTTTCATTCCAAACACATCTAAATGTCTCCTTTGTATCGGCTCTTATTACACCAGGAGGTCACAGATTTTACTGTTAAATTACATTTTGACTACGACTATCTGCACCGCAGGCCATCTGGTTGGTCTGTGTGGACTTCCAATAATCGTTTACTGAAAACGGAAAGCCTTGGCAGCGCATCAAAACAGGAAGCTCAGAACAATGAAAGCGGTCCAAGGCGCGTTTTCTTATCGAGGCCCATCTCGGAAGTCCCGCCGAGGTGCGAATCATCTTTACTTTCCAGCTGCTTTGAATTAGGAAATGCCTCTTATCTCAAAGTTGTAACGGCCTGATTTATTGCTCTGTGTTTACTGGAGAGCAATTTAGCTCTCAGTTGAAGCTGAATTCAAACCACGCCTGCTAGAGGGAGAGACGTGTCCCAGCGGGCTCCTCGTCTTCGGGACGGCGGGATCAAACAGTTGTCGCTTCAAACAAAGCGTGAAGTAAAGGACCTTTTGTGAAAGCGACAGCTGTAGTCAAACAGGCACACGAGTATATGTGAGGTGAGCTGAGAGAGCTCAGACGGGGTAATGACACCGAGGATGAAATCAATACTGAATCAGTTCTGTTAGCCTTAACGACAGGAGGCTTTTAGAAGTTTCTCATTACAGTTTGAAGAACGCCGTGTTTAACTGTATATGTGCATCAGTGTGTGTCTCTCTCTGTCAGAAGATTTCCATATCAGTCTTGATATTTAAAGGTGCTCTGTGGAATTTCCTCAGAAACGAGGCTGTCTACATTCAGCGCTGTTCACAGAAGCCCACAGTGGACATTCTCATCGTCTTGAATGCACACTTCCTCACGGTTCCTCGTGCGTTGAGCAGAGGTTGAATCATGCTCGAGGATTTTAAATCATGCACGTGTGCTAGCTAGTAGTTTAGGTGTGCTAGTAGTTTAGCTAGCACATCTGGGGCGATCGTGGCTCAAGAGTTGGGAGTTCGCCTTGTAATCGGAAGGTTGCCGGTTCGAGCCCCAGCTTGGACAGTGTTGGTCGTTGTGTCCTTGGGCAAGACACTTCACCCGTTGCCTACTGGTGGTGGTCAGAGGGCCCAGTGGCGCCAGTGTCCGGAAGCCTCGCCTCTGTCAGTGCGCCCCAGGGTGGCTGTGGCTACAATGTAGCTGCCATCACCAGTGTGTATATGCGTGTCTGAATGGGTGGATGACTGGATGTGTAAAGCGCTTTGGGGTCCTTAGGGACTAAGTAAAGCGCTATACAAATACAGACCATTTATCATTTACGTTTCCTGACATGGCTAAATCTATGTCAGAAATCTTTATTCTATCAAAGGTATATTTGTGCAAATGTGCATGAATCAGTGAGCCACTTAATGACAACCTCTGCTCATGCGTTGACCAGAGGCTGAGTCATCCGCAAGGATTTTAAATCATGCACATTTGCTAGCTAGCAGTTTAGCTAGCACACGTTTCGTGACATGGCTAAATCTATGTCAGAATTCTGCCAAAGGTAAATGTGTGCAAATGTGCATGAATCAGTGAGCCACTTGATGAAACATTTGCTTATAGTCCTGCTAGCGGTCTTTAATAATGTGCCTTGCTATTTTGAGAACCAAAGTGTCAAGTCTGGGCACATGCAGTGCGTTATAGGTGTCTAAATGGTGTACGGTAGCAAATATTTTTTTTTACTATTGAAATTTATGCACTACACAAGTATGCTAGTGTCGACATGCTAGTGCCAGCACTGAGACACAATCTTGGAATGCTGAATTAAAACAAAGTTAAGTCGATTTTGTCAGGCTCACAGGCTCAAATTCAATTCAATTTTATTTATATGGCGCCAATTCACAGCAACAGTCACCTCTAGGTTTTTTATATTGAAAGGTAAAGACCATATAGAAAGACAGAGAAAACCCCACAATCAGAGCAAGCAGTTGGTGACAGCGGGACAAAAAAACTCCCTTTTAACAGGAAGAAACCTTGGGCAGAACCAGGCTCAGGGTTGGGCTGATGGGAGGAAATGAGTCTCGTGTTCCACCTACACTAATGTGTGCACACACAAACATGATTGTTGTGTTAGAACAATTTACACATTAGTGTTTCCAGATTGTTCCAGAATCTTCATCCTGTTTTGACTGAACACGAACATCTGACCGAATTATTATTTCACGGTTGAAGTGTCGTCTCATGAAATAAACACGAGTTCTGTTTAATGACCACAGCTGTGATGTAATTAGATATGAACGCTTATGTGCGGAGTCATGGAAAAACATATTACCCGCAGTCAGGCGCTGTTTCGGTTCCAGCTAATTGACGAGAAAATGGTTATCACAAATTCATCTTAATCAGTCTCAACATTATTTTGATCCATGCTAGCGTTTAACATTGTTGACCTCAGAGAACTTTACCTGCACGCAGAACCTGACGCTACCTGGTTTCCTCATGTTTTGCAAAAACTACTTGGAGGATTTAGCCGTGCAGCTGATTTTGAAAACCCCGTGTTTGTCATTTTCCGGTGAGAAAAATGTGGTTTTGCTCTGAATCGAGGGCTGACAGGGAGAGAAACGCCTGTCGAGACATTAAACACTAAATCAAAGCAGTTCACTGAGTGATGGCCGACTTCCACGTTGGTGCTTTACTCTCTACTTAACCGTCTGGGTTTGCAAAGACACACCATCTGCAGGTTGACTTGATACTCAGTATTTTTCTGTCCAATCACTTATTAGTGTGTTTCCACAGAAAAGAGCTGAAAACTTGAGCAGCTGACAGCTGAACTTGGAGAGAGAGACGGGCGGCGAGGGGACCTTGTGCCTCGTGGCGTGGAAATGGGACACCCATCCAGTGACCCACTTCGCATGTATTATAGATTCCATTAAAATGTCAACGCGCTCGCGCTCAACTGAAGCGTCTCACCGCCCACATCCTCGCAGCTGCCACGCTCCCCTTCTCCTCCTCTTCTCATCTTCTGTCGGCCCAGCTGCTCCTTCCCTGACTTTCAGATCTTTGTTTTTTGTTTCCTCATCGTCGCTTCTTCTCCTCACTTTTTAAAGTGGGCAGAGTGTGACCCTAACACAGAAAGAGTGATATGCTCATTATGTTATAGATAAATACCCCTTTGTTTGTGTCTTTATTAACATAGAGACTTCAAATAAAAATGTTCTTTAAAGGAAACCGGGCAGAGGAGTTTCCTGCAGTGGGCTCAGACGGGCTCTTCTCAGGCTGCAGGTACGATTACCCATCAGCCAAAGGTTAAGCAGCCCGTTAGACTCGAATCCTCCCTGTAAAGCACGTTCACTGAGAATGCAGCGCACATGCATACTTAAAGATGAACATTTCTGTCAGCTCCTCTGGATTTTGACAGCTGGACAGTCTGAAGATTGTGTTTACAGAGATTTCAGCGATAAGATGGAGCTATGAGAGGGAGGCGGACAGACTTTTAACAAGATTTGATTTATTTCACACTCCTGGAAAACTGCAGCGGCCGTTCTTCACACCTCGGCGTCTCACTTTTGTTCCTAATGTTCTTTGTTTTTATTATTCATTCGTGCTGCTCTGACAGAACTTTTGCAGAGAAATTCAAACTCCTAACCAAGCTGCTCCTAATGATCACTTTTAATACCTGGAGTGTTTTCTAAAATTTATTTTAGACCTGCATCTAATCATGCACACAGATACATGCATTCATACATATGTATGGGTGCTCACACACTCCGCTCTGTGCTTGATGTGGAGATAAACAACTCCGGGATGTATGACTGTGTCGTCCCTCCAAAATAGCTCCTTTGTCTCTTAAGATAATATCTCCTCCACAGATAGAAAGAGACTATTAACATTTCATGCAGCGGGGTAAGCCGTGACCTTAAACTGGTATCTACCGAGCTGCTCTCCTCTCATCTGATCCAAACACACGCACTAAAAAACATCCGAGCCTAAGTGAGCATTTGTCCCGATAGCAGCTCAGAACAAGAGCTTCTCTGCAATTAAATGAAGGCCCACCCATTTTATAGTGCTTTAGCAGAGGAAACGTTCGTGTAAACTGTTTCTCTCTGTTCCGCTCTTTCTCTTGATTGCTTTTTTTCTGTCTATAAACATGCCTGCAGAGTTTAACTCCTTCCCTCCCTTCAGAGGGAACTTAAGCCCTAAACCTTCGCCCTCCTCTGCAGGCCTCATCCCTCCCCTCGCACGCCCTGCGTGCCTTCCGTGCTTTGACAGCGAGAGGATCTGTCCACAGATGCTCCGATATGAGCTAAAGACGGACGGTTGATTGATTGGATGTAGACTACAGCAGAGACGTGGCCACAGAAAGCCGCCCCGCCTCTCACAGCTGTTCGCGCTGGACGCTTTAATCTATCGGCGAGCATGCAGGATCAGGGCTGGGCACCGCAGATCCTGCCTCAGCTACCCTGGGTGGGAGTTGCCCGCCTGCCAGAGGGATTAACAGGGAGAGAGGGAGGATTCGGCCCCGCGGAGGAACCGCTCATGCCGCAGGGTGATCAGGCTCAAATAATCTGATGAAGGGTGGAACCTGACGAGTGCAGGAGCACCTCGTAGGCCGAGCGGCACTCGCAGCGTGAGGGTTTGATTCTGAGGTCTGGACACATTTTACATTCCAGTACATTTTAGCTGCTCATCCTGTCACAGAGGATGTTCATGTGAAGGTCAAACAGCGCCTGGCTGCGTGTGTGCACGTCTCATGCTTCTTGAAATGATTTTCATCATAACATGCATAACCTTCTCCCCCATGTTGGACCGAGTCTAACCACCATAAACAGCTCAGATGAAGCCTGTATAACAGCCCATGAAGCAGCAGGAAGGCTTGACCTGCATTTTTAAACATTAGAAGAAGCCTTTAATAAAGATTTGTCCCACTGACTAAAGACAGATGAACGTTGCTACCTTGAGGTCACCCAGTTTGGCACTGGGCTGTCACCAATTGTTTTGTTTTCTAAAGAATAGAAGTGACTCAGACGGCGCTGAATAGGCTCAGCGACATCCACCCGTGCTAACGTGCCGTAACAGTCAGGCTCCTAACGCTTGTTTTATGGTACCATGGTTGTGTTTGCATGCGTATTAGCCTGCACAGAGCGGTTTTCAATCTATGCAAACATCCTGTGCAAACCTCCAAATATCTGATAGTGGGTAGCTCGAATACACACAGGTGAAACGGCTGGAAAACGTAGTGACAAAGTTCACCAGGAACGGAAGAAGCACTAAAAAATCTCAATAAATACGCTACGGAGAGCTCTGCAGGTGGCTGCAGGGGACACTTTCACTGTTTTCAGCTCTTGGTTTCTAGCAGAGGCTCAGATCAGCTGTACCGCATACTTTGAACACGGCCTCCATCTGGTGGCACATGCTCTCTGCAGGTAATCGGGCTGTCCACCGCTCCCTACACTCAATACATTTGTCATTTAACAAAAAAATAAGGAGTGGACGAGTGTCTCAGGCTGTAAATGTGTTTATTTCTGCTGCAGAGTTGGATAGTTTAACTCACTGCTGGAGCCTCAAGTGGCAAAGCTTAAGAACTGCAGTTTTTGGTCCCAGAGAAGTGAAGGAGGAATCTGCACAATGTCTTGTGCAGCTTTTGTGTTGATCCTGTACACGAATCGAGCATTCTGCTAAGATAAGGAGTGTGACCACTGCCCGAGGCCTCCCCTTAGAAACAAATGTGTTCACTCAAGCTGCTAAATATGGTCTGCTACAGCGTGTTACGCACTGTACATACAGTGCAAAAACACTCGTGCAAATTCCACAGGAGCACCGGGGCAGCGGCTGCTATGCAAACAGAAGAGAGTCCTTGTGTAAACCCAACCCTGCCAACGTCACCTCAGACAGATCGTCCTGCAGACACGTGCAGCACAGTCATTCCTTTTACCTGATGCAGAAGGAACCACGGCTGCAAGACGGGCGTGGTGTGGAAATGAGACGGTTCATATGCTACAGCTAGTTTGGACCAGCTGCACGTCAGAAAACGCTTGATTATCAGAGAACGATCAAACATATCAAACACTGGGTTTCAGGATGACACATCTCATGATATTTGAGCTAAAAAGCTTTTCTTGTAGCTTGTAAAATATTCTTGCTATGAAGGTTAAATTTAGCATAGCTTCATTAAATACGCTAAAATGATTGTACATAAGCAGCTGGTTGTTGGGGGGCGACATTCTGATGATTGGACTGGCTCCAAAGTGAAGTAGGTCTGCGTGTGGCGGCGTGTCGGGGCATTGGTTGGATTGATCAGGCCGCCGGTGCAGATGGCAGCAGAGCGATGCCCGCTGGGACGTGCGTTAGTGGCGGGCTGTCATCGTGATGTTTGCTCAGCGCTGACGGCGCAACAGATGACTCTGGTTTCACTTTTTTCTGTCCGCTGTCCAGGAGAACACCGTGAACCGTTCCCCACTGAGACTCACTGCAGTGGAGTGATGCTTAAAACAAAGACGTGCTGAAATGCTATCGTTACATATCTTTGCACACAGCAGCTGACTTGTGATGCAGTTGTTAGTATGCTATATTCTGACAGTAAGCTTCAGACGAGGTAATTAAAGTAATCTGCATTGACGTTGAAGCAGCAAAGCATTTGATGGGAATTCTTTGAGGGCGATTACTTGCTTGCTCTGCGAGAATGCTCATTTGCATCATAATTTGCACTCTTTAGTGTCATTGCATTTATTGTGACGCTGCACTATTAGTTATTTTAAACGACAAAGGAACCCACATGAATTCTCTTCCAAGACAAATGACTCTGTTTCCTGTCCAAGGAAACAGCGCTGCGGTGCTTTGTCTCTTGTTGTTTTTGAACAGATGCCCAAAGACCCCAAAAGCGTTTCAGTGGTCGTTCTCAGGTCTCGCCAACTTTTTATTAGTTTAAGTTCTTGAAAAACTCCCAGTGCACTCAGAAAGGAATCAGGTCGACTCAGATCTCAGTTTGGACGTTGAGCTCAGGATCAAGAAAGTAATGCAAACCATACAGCAACATATTAATGACGAACCTTGATTTGCGGATGAATCATTCCGAACTTTGGTCCGTTTTCAGGATATTCACAGCTTCACATGCTCTATATTTAGTTGCCTGTTTGCCCTGAAGGACTCTCACACAATGAGAAACAAAATCCTCCAGTCTGATGAAATAAAGATTGAACTCTTTATCCTGAATGCCAAGCATCAGGAAACTAAGCACCGCTTATGACCAGGCCAATGCCGTCCCTAAAGTGAAGCATGGCGGTGGCAGCATCATGCTGTGGGGATGTTTCTCAGTAGCTGGGACAGCAGTCGGGCGCAAAGGAAAGATGAATGCAGAGACATCCTTGATGATAACCTGCTTCAGGGTACTCCGGACCTCAGACCAGGGCAAAGGTTCCAACACGACAACGACCCTGATGAACAACCTTTAATTTGCCCAGACTTGTACCCGACTGAATATCTGTGCAGGGATCTGAAAACAGCTGCGCAGAGATGCTCAACATCCAACCTGATGGAGCTGACAGGTTCTACAATGAAGCCGCCCCAAAATTGGTTAGCCTAGCTCGTAGCATCATACTCACCTGAGGCTGTAATTTTGGAAAAATGCAGTAACGTGGAAAGAGTGAAGTGCTGTGAATATTTATGAATGCACTGAATTTACTGCAGAGTAAAATAACGATCAGACCATCAGGCTGCTGTGGCTAAGAGGCTGGAGTCTGGTCTCCTTAGCTAGCTGCTAATATCACCTGTGCTCTTTTTTTGAATGAAAGTAACGTCTAAAGAGCCAAAATAAGGAGCTAAAATCAGTTTAAAGAGACAGGCCGGTGTCTGGAAGTGGTTTTCTGTGGATGTAAGAGTCATTCCACACAGATTTTACTGGAACATGTAGCACAGCTTCAAGCACACCTGCACCTCATCTGTCCATCCGTGAGTCACCAGCATTCCGAAATGTGTTCCCTAACCTTGCACTAGGAATTTCCACTTGTTTCCTTCAGCCAGGATGCAGATACAGGAAGATGCCTACTATTTTTTTCAAACCTCTTTTTCTCAAGAGGAAACGACGGAGCATCTCTTTTCTCCGATGTTGAATATGTTTGTACTTTTAAAATGCAAATTGGAGTCGTCTCTCTGTGCGTTCGAGCGCTGCCCGTTTAGTGGGAAAGAAGCTCATCCTGCTCTCATTGTCTGTACTCCTGTACATGAAGATGAAACAAAAGCAAAACACAGAAAGGTAGAAATGAAGCGCAGTCGTGCATGAGAAGATAATTTGATGTAGTGTCTTTGGTTCTTTTATCTCTGGTGCAAAAATCTGCTTTTGTTTGAGTTATTTGATGTGCAGTGTACTAATCCAGTCTTTCTGACGTCTGGGCTGCTTTTTCTTCCTGTGTTTACATCACTGCTGGTGTCACTCTGTCGTCTGATGATCACGACAGACAGCAGCATCGTGTTGAAAAGACAAATTCTAGTGTTTTTGCTGTAACTGGCTGCTAAATTCACTCATCCAACACCCTGGCTGTATTTTCTCCGACCAGGCTCCACGCATCTCGGGGATCCGCGGGCCACGTCGAATCCCAGCTCGCCCTCCTCCTCTCCGCACACCCCCAGCGCCCTGGGAAGTGGCATCTCTGATCCGGTCCTGAACGGAGGTCTGTGCTCAGCCGCTTACTGCAGCTCAGCAGGGGGTACGTATACCCAGACAGGAAACTGCAACTGTAGAAGTAGACAATCAATCACCCCTCAGGGGACTCTGGGGAAGCCATTATAGGGTAGTGAGCAGATGTCATCCTGCAGTAGTTTGGAACAATGGCCAGCACTTCATGGTTCTGCTGCTGCAGCTGGAAGTAGGCAAATGTTTTCGGCACGTGTTCTTATGTCACATAACTCCGTTTATGTAAATGGGACAGATGCAATGTGTTCCTGTACCCACGGGGGGGTCGTTTTTAAAAATCTTTTAGCTTCATACTCAAAGTCAGAAGCTGCAAAGATTTTTATGTAGAGCATCTTTAGGAAGTGATGACTGGCACACCACTGGGGAGGATTTTGAGACAGCAATTTAGCCTCTGTGATCCATAAATCTTAGACCAACCAAAATTCAGCAAATGTTCTTTTCTTCAGCAAGAAAAGCAAACTTTTTGGAAGTTAAGGTCAAAAGCCAGGAGGTTAAAGCACTAACTAAAGTAAAGCCAGCACACAGCAGTGAATGAGTCTGGCATAAAGACAGAACTGCAAAGTTCATCGTAGGCTTGAACAACCGCGCATCTCTAGCTGCTAATCCCAACATAACCAGCAGCTTCTCTGTTTCACCCCGTGTGGATCTGCCCATTAATTCAGTTCGATTATAGGTTCATATTGTGAGCCAACAATCATACGACTGCCTGTGAGTAATTGCTTTGGCGCCAGTAGGAAGGTAGGAAAACTGAGACAGGACCACGCTCGGGGAGGGGCGGGGCCATCTGCTGCGACCGGTTGCTCGAGGGGATGAAGATGAGATAAAAGACATGCTGTGATTGTGTATAAACACACAGTGTAGTTTCCCTGTATGACATCAGGTTATTTGATGCATTGGGGTATCGAACACCTGTTTAGCATCGTCTTTGTGTCTTTGCAACAGGAACAACTCCGAATTCTCCGGCCAGCCTCCCCAAGTCCCCCACGTTCCCGTCCGGCCGCGGGCCGTGGTCCGACGAGTGCTCCATCTGCTACGAGAACACCGTGGACACGGTCATCTACGCCTGTGGGCACATGTGCTTGTGCTACACCTGCGGCCTCAAACTCAAGAAGATGTCCAACGCCTGCTGCCCCATCTGCAGGAGGCAGATTAAAGACATTATCAAGACCTATCGCAGCACGTAAGGGAACGGGCGACAGGACGACCTCAGCAAAACCCAGGGTTACAAAAAGAAAGGTTTAGGTTCAGGGAACATGAACTCTGGTACTCTGATTTGGTATTTTCATACAAATATTGGTGGCTGGTTTTCTCACGTGACCTTTTCCAGAGTTAATGCCACTTCAGTGGGGAGGTCTCTCTGTCTTTAGAGTCACAGCCTTCGACAGGAAGTTCGTCCAAACTCTATTCTTGCCAGAAGTGTTTGCTTTCTCCGGGGCTCGTGGAAGACTTTGAAAGAAGAGGGGAAAAAACCAAACCGGCTTCAAAATTCTTTGATTTGTTGAACCGTGTCGTAAGATTTAGGAACTATAGCCCATTTGCGCCAAAGCAGATGAGTCCCTTTGGGTCTGAATGCTCAATAGATCTTTTCGAGGATGACCGAAGCTCCGAAATATGCCGTCAACGCGATTTACGACTTAAATGGTCTCAGAAAACGCACACCCGCTGCAGGTAATCATCTCAGTATGTCACAACTTGTGTCTGTGTGTTACTGAGAACTGGAAGCTCAGTCTGCATCACAGTGCTGAAGTGATGGACGTCTGTTAGTGTTGTGGTGATTATCAGTGAGTGACGTGTCTAGCGACGCAAGCCGGTAGGATTGTAAGACCTCTTGTACTCGTATAATCTAATGTACCTTTCTGGTAGTTTTACTGCAAACGTTGGTGGTAGCTATATTGTTGTTCTAGCTAGCTGCTTGCTCTGCAATGTGGTTTGTTGCACTGAAATCTGCATCATCCTCTCAGAAAAGCCCCAAAACTGACCGAGAGGACCAAGACCCTCATTGGCTGAAACAATCTACAAGCCATAGACTGTATATAAAAGAGGGACGTAGCCAGGTTACTGTGTGAAATTCAGTTTTGAAGCCTCGGCGTCAGCGTTTTCAGCTTTGTTTTTAACTTTAAAAATTGAGCAGAGTGGGGGAAACCAGAGTACACGCGCTCATTCACTGATGATTTGTCAATCGTGAACTGGACCCGCCCTCATGTATAGTATGCTGTTTTGTTTTAGCCCATATGGTGCCTTTTGCACTGACATAAAACTACTGAGAACATAAATTCATCAGGATTTTAATCTGCCGCCCCTGTTGTGCCAGGTTTAAGTCGCTTCTGCAGTGGCTTTACTTTAACACCTGCACGCTACATGCATCTTTTTATATACAGTCTATGCTGCCAACCTGCCTCCAGCAGACTCGGCAGCTCTGAATTCTTGAAAGGAAACAGGAAGTGGGAAATAAACAGCAATTTGGATACTCCTCAGGGCCTGCTATCTTTTTAAGAACCATCCTCCCAAACTGTACCTATATAACCCTGCCTAATACACTGTGAGTGCTCACGACAAATTGACAAGTCCTCACAAACAGCTCCCATAACACCACGTAAAAAAAAAAAAAAAAAATCAAAGGATTGTTGCCATGGTTTCCTGCCTTATCTCACAGAAGGTTCGCTCGTAGATGGACCGCGTTCTGTGCTTCCCCCAAACCCCCGATGATTTACCAAATAATGCTGTTGTGTGGCACAGACTGTCACAAAATGTTCACTCAGAGGAGAAAAAGCACACATTCAAACTATTTTTCTAATAGAAATGCACAACATTTCCAGTATTTGATTATTAAAATGTATACTACGCTTTGTGACACCAGCAGCAGAGACATTCTACAGAAATCTCTTCAGGGGAAAAGAAAAAGCTCCGATTTTAAGTATTTGTATCATTTCTGTCCCCTAACTTGAGTATAAAACGTCTTCGTCCCCTTCAGATTTCACAGATGAGCTTTGTCCTCGCAGGAAGCTGAGAGGCTGTTTTTAGATTTTGTAGATAATCAACAAACGGGGATCAGACCTATGCTGCTACGGTGTTTGCCAGCCGACGGTGACGCTGCACACGTCCTTCCTCCCACGTCAGTTTGATTACGCTACTGCTTGAAGTGTTAATTCACATTTGAATGTTAACTTATGTATTTAGAGAGATTTTTATTGATGTGCTTGAATTGGGGTAAAAACCAACAAAAAAACTTTTGTGTTCTTTTAAAGTTTGTTTGGATCGATAATCACGCGTTTTCTTTTTTCTTCACCTCGTTTATCCAAAACTGCGAGAATCTAAATTTGTGTCCGGCAGCGAGCAGGTCGAGTTAGTCGCACCTCGCAGCAGAGATGTCGCAGTACACAATCAAACCCCGACCGCCGTGAGGTGCGACGCGCCAGCTCCTGCTTTTATTGCGCTCCCTGATCGTCACGTGTTCTTTTGAGTGATTTCTCTTCCTGTGCGCGCGCCCGTGTCCACGACCCAACAGCCCGTCTGTATCTTTAGCTCGTTCGGGCTGTGTGGTCTCAAAGCCATCGCTGTGGTGATGATGATGATGTCACTTTATAAAGCTACTGATTGTAATCTTGTACGTCTGAGATTCAGCCGTGGCATTTTTTTCTTTGTGCAGAGACTTTGACCAAATCCAGAAATGATCACTGATCTATTTTTTTAAGATATAAGTCTATAGATGCAAACCCCCCCCCCCCCAATTAAATTCATTGATTTGTATTTGATTTTTGGACCACATTGATAAATGCCACAAAAGATTTTCTTCTATAAATAGTTTTTTGAGCACCTTTAATTTAATATTTCGTTGTTGTTTTTTTTCCACACGCCCCACAGGATGTCCCTGATCCTCTAATGTATTATTTATTGGTCCAGCACCGACGCGTGGACGTTTCCTGCTTTCTCTCGTGTTTGCTGCCTCCTCTGGCTCCTCTGTGTCCGCAGCGCATTTACTTTCTGTAAATCTTTTTATCATGCATGAGTTTTCCGTTCACCCAGCGTGAACATCGGGACCAACAGCGGATGAGCATCGGAGTGGAACGCTGTCAGTGCTCGTGTAGACTGGAACCAGTGGCTAGAAAAACGCAGTTTGGCTGTTGTTGTGACAGCAGCTGAAAGTGCAAACCTGTGTTTTCTTTTTTCCTTTTGATTTGAAGCTACAAGTGTTCATTTGTGAGCTCTGTCCAGTGTGAGTCGGACGATTGTGGTTAATAAACTTTCCAGATGTGTTTGAGCAGAAATTCGTCTCATCTTTATTTAATCATGTGACTGATTTTTCTTACATGAAGAGACAAAATCAGAGTGTGTGTGAGGTCCTTCGACTTAAAGCTGAAACCATTTAGCATTTCAAGCTCTTTACACACAGCTGAGCAAACCAGAGCGTTAATAAAGATGCAATGGATAATAAGCTTGCAAACAATGACACGTGTAATCGTGAAGCTTTTAAAGCAGGATTAAAATGCTATAGAAAAAGTGTTCTGGTTTACAAAGCCAGCAAGAAGCATCAGCTGGTTCTTGGCTGCCAAATGCTTCTCTCAGCACGAGTCAGAATATTGGAAACGATTAATTCTGCATATACAGGGCTCTAGACTAACTTTTTGCCATGGGCGTGCCGGTACGCCCAACTTTAAAAAGTTGGGCGTACTGGCACAAAAGTTAGGCGCACACAAATTTTATAATAATTGATATAATATAATGTGTTTTTCTGGATACACTGTGCTTTTTCAGCATTCAAAGATTGATGACACCGTGTCAGAGCACTGGCTATGAATTTCAGAAGGATCAGGCCTTAACAGAAAAGTTAGCAATAGTTCTTTTCCTATTACAGCTACATCCACGTCTGTCCTGCCTAGGCTGCTCACTAGGGCTGCGTATCATCACTGATTTCTATAATCCATTCGATTCCGGTTTTCAAAGTCCCGATTCGATTCAACTTAGCCTCAGACAGTCAGAAATATTATAATTCTGATCATTTATCAGCACTGACTTCATCAGAATTGTGAACATCACAGCAGATGCCTTTGTGTGAAAGTAACTGAGAATAAAACACAGAAAAACATGAAGGAGATTTTCCTGGTCTGGCTTTTTATAGCAGAAAACCTTAAAAATATTCTACAATGTTCTGCATATAAAGTTTAAATTTCTTCAGTATTGAACAACAGAAAAAATAGGCTTTCTTGTCCGAGGTCATTTAAGTGAAAAAGAAAAAGCGCTGTGAACAGCGGTAGACTGGTGGGTAATAAGCCAATGAATAATACAGAAAACAGAGATTGGAGACGGAAACTGTTCTTGAACTACAGAGAGAGAGAGAGAGAGAGAGCTGTGCATGAAGTGTGATTTTAATAGTCGTGGAAGCAAAACAGCAAAATCCATGACGACATTGATCAAATGTGAAGCGCAGTTTGCTGCTTCTTTTGCTGCTGGCTCGGTGAATTTTGGTTGGAGAGACAAAACCTGCAGCTCAGAATCAGCGCAAAAAGACGTAATCACAGCGCGGACCGGACGCATCAGGATCGCTGAGCTCCGACAGCGTGTCCGTCTGCGGGCCGGCGGGTGAGAAAGCCTAGAAAGACAAAGCTGATTCTGATGCGTCGGTCTGTGTTTACGTCTTTGTGTGGAGTCCGTGTACCTGCTCTCATCTGCTGTTTGGTTGTTGTTGAAATGGTTTTGTGAGCTTTAATCTGAGAATCTGGCGTTTCTGGCAAAACACAGTTATGTTTAAAAGTCGATTCAGGATTTAATGAATTGATATCGCTTTATTCAAGCTACTCACCTCCCACTTCCACCTGCACTTTCAACTGGACCACGGCCCATCAGAGAGGTCCCGCCCCTGACTATCTCTGATTGGTTTAGTCCACGATAGGGGCAAAATGTGTCTGTTGTTGACCACAGGGAAGGTTGCAGATTTTTTTTTTTTTTTTTTTTTTTTTGCCACCCTAACATTTGGTCGCACAGGTGCAACCAAATATATATATATTTTTAGTCGCACCACTGAAAAATTTGGTCGCATTTGCGACCAAATTGGTGGCACTCTAGAGCCCTGTTATATATTAAAAATGTTTTGGTGTCGAAACTGAAATGGTCCTTTATGGAACTGAAAAATAAGAACATATTTTTGGAGGTAACTAATAAGTTATGTGTGCTAAAGCTAAACTGATCTTTGGCTAACGTGCTAGCAAACAGTAAAACTTGGCCAGTTAAATTTTATTTATACAGAGGAAGCATTTTGGCGACAGTGGGAAGGAAAAACTCCCTTTTAATAGGAAGAAATGTCCGGCTGAACCAGGCTCAGGGAGGGGCGGGGCCATCTGCTGCGACCAGTGCAGAGCGGTCATAGTGAGTGAAGAAGAGAGGGGCCTGAAAACTGAAGGCTCTGCCTCCCATTCTACTTTTAAATACTCTAGGAACAACAAGTAGGCCTGCAGAGCGAGAGCGAAGTGCTCTAATAGGGTGATATGGTACTACAAGGTCATTAAGATAAGATGGGGCCTGATTATTCAATACTGTGATTATTTTGCCAAATCAGGTGGATTTTGCATGCTGAGCATTAAAAGTGGCGTTGAAATGAAAAGCAATGCAACGTGGAGATGATCTGGTTTACTTTAGCCAACAGCCTCAGCAGTTTTCATTAACATCTGGGGATAAAACCTGTGTCAACATGCCGAGGCTACAGATTAAAAGCACGCTCGTGCTCCGTGAGCATTTCCCTTCTCAGATGGGAAAATAAAAGACTGATTTCCCTGCATTACTACAGCACCGATGACAACTCTGTTTGGGCCCTTTTAATCATCTTTTAGCCAGCAGTCCTTTCCTTGTAGTTCTTTTGCAGTCAAATAATAACAAGAAAGTAGGAATAAGGAAACTCAAGTATTACTACAGCTCTATATGTGCCGGAGGATGCTGTGGGATGAGGTCCAAAGCTCCAGAGAAAGTTGGAGGTAACACCGGACTTTCTAAGTGGAGTTTTAGTAGTGTTTGTGAACACTTGACCTTTGACACATCCTGCCTCATGGCTTGGCCTCGGGCACAGATGTTGGTGCCGTGTTCCCCTCGGCTCTCGGAGGGCTAAGCCGGTTACCGGCCCAGCGCTCTGTGGATTCGTGTTCCTCGGCCTCTGCCTCGGGCCCAGCTGCTGGGGAGCTTCACGGCGACAGGCTGGGGATTCAGCAGATCTACTTTAAAACTCGAGTTGTTCCACCAAAACGACTGCACTATAAATTCATGAAGCACCTCATCCAGATGTATTGCTCAGAGCTGCCAGATAGCATCTGTCTGCATCCGATTCACAGACATCTCCGCATAATAGAAGCGAGTCGGGAATATAAAGAAGATGAGTGATAATGTCATGAAAAGAATAAACCAGACGAGCACTTTTAATACTGATCATTGTTCAATGGAGCATTCATAACTCCGTCAGAGATCATCGTCTGTCGATGTTAACATCCAGCATTATTAGGTTTAATGTATAGAATAGCTAAAAAGGCCTGATCATAATAGAACTTCATTTCAAGACTCAATCTCAGCATAAATACTGAGTTTGAATCTGCAGCTTTATTCATATGAAAATGTCTGAGGCGAGGCCGGATCAACAGAGCCATCTAGTGGAGATGTTTGGGAAGTGTGTTCAGCAAACGTGGGCTATTCTAGAACAGGGGTGGGGAACTCCAGGCCTCCAGGGCCGGTGTCCTGCAGGTTTTAGAGCTCACCCTGGGTCAACACACCTGAATCACATGATTAGTTCGTTTCCAGGCCTCTGGAGAACTTTAAATCAGCTGTGTTGGATCTAAAACCTGCAGGACACCGGCCCTCGAGCTCCCCACCTCTGGACTAGAAGAATCACTTCAGGTAAAAACTGTGACAAGTTGCATCACCTTGACAAATTAGGTCAAGTGATAACATCTGCTGAAGACGACAATGGAGTCTATAAAAGGTGAGTAAATAGATCCTAACATCTAGATTTATACATTTAAATGTTTTAATGAAAGTGTCCACGAAGGATTTTAGTTTAAGCGTACAAAAGATGATTTTTACATGACTAATAAACTGAATTATCACCCGACTGCAGTACCTCTTAAATTTAAGGCCTCTAGACTTTCCAGATGTCAGCGCTGATGCGTCTCTGGGTAACTTCCTGGAGGATCTGTCGGAGCATTTTGATGTTTTTCTGGCTTTTGGCGAGTTTGTGGCCACAATCAGGCTACACGGCTTTGTTTGGTACTGTTTGTACTTTGGTGAAACACAGTCTGTGCTGCCCAGAAATGCGATTCTTTACAGAACAATGGAAACTCCAAGTTTTTTTTTTTTTTTTACCATCCAGTTTTATGAAATATGTGCACGAAGCAGTGGAAACAGGTCCAATTAAAGCATGGTGAGACATAACAGAGGAGGCTGGATCCCAGGTGTGTAATTTAAAAACCAACCAGCTGGATTATTTTTCTAAATGATACACATCTCTGCAGCACTGAGACTTTTTCCACATTAGCTTAGCTGCAAATTTACAACTGGAACAAATCAAGAGTGTGGAGGTCACGGGTTCCCAAATATGTAGCATACATGTTCATACATGCACATGTATGTATGTATGTTTATGTAAATATTTGAACTCATATCTCCAGCTTGCTGCTCTGCAAAGTGTCAAAAAAAACCCCCAAAATACATAAATCAGCACAGCTTTTTATGCAATTTGTCTTTTACCCAGAATGCATTGAGGGGTGGATCCGAAACCCCCCGGGGACCCTGCTAAGACGCTACTATATGTGAGTAACACGAGCCTGGTGGGCATGAGAAAGACCGCAGGGTTAAGGCTTCACTTGTCAGGAGGAAGGTTCCCCTATTAAAAACGGCGCGTGGTGTAGCCAGCGTGAGGAAGCTCGCTTATTACAATGTAACAGCTGACAGTGAGCAGTAACGTATGAGGGGAGAGATCTGAACTTTCTATTTCATGTTCCTGAGTGACGGCCTGACCTGCACTTCCTGCTGAACACCTGTGTTCTCCTATAAGAGGTGCAGATTTGCGACACAGAGGTGTGAGCATATATTTCACATTCCCTTAGATAGAAGTGATAAATCTCTCCGAGCACACGTTTGGATGCAGGAGAACAAAAATTTGTGTCTCCGCTCTTTAGCGAGGAACTGAGGCTGCGAGCGCTCGTTCGTCTTCATTCGCCGCTCTCAGCCTCCTCACAACTCTCGCTATATATAACCAGCTGCATCGTTCTGCTCCTGCACATCTAAACTCATTTAATCTGGCCTGCACAATAAGGCGAATGGAGATAAATGTCTCAATCAGTAATATTGCTGTCACAAACTCTGTAGAGGGGAGGGGGGGGTCTGCTGCTGCTTATCTGTGGAAACACGTGAGACAAATGAACAGGAGGCGGTTTAAAACAACAAAGATTATACATTTAATATTGTTTCTCTTTTGGGCAATGCGAGATACAATGTAAACATGTACAAGATACAAAAAAAGGAACAAGACTCGTCAAAATGAGACCGTAGATAAGAAAATGTCCTGTTTTCACAAGTAATGCACATGTGCAGAAGGTCTCCAATCAGGAAGGGATCTGGACTGTGTTTGCTCTCATTAGTGTGTGTGTGTGTGTGTGTGTGTGTGTGTGTGTGTGTGTGTGTGTGTGTGTGTGTGTGTGGGGGGGGTCTTGAATAAAGCTGCATTTGGCTCTTCATGGCATATCTTTTGAAAACAAGGACTCTGCAGGGCTTAAAGCTGCAGTGCACGACTTTGTTATAAATCCAAGACGTCACAGCGCACTCATTAAAGGTACTTGTTGTAAATTCCTGCGAGTAAATACAATTTAAAACCTTCCAAAATTAACCACAATGAAATGTGGGGAAAACGAGGGCGGCGTGTCCCTCCACGGGGTGGTGCAGCGTATGGAACACAATGGTGGTCTAGTGGGAGGCCAACAGCAGCAATGAAACAGCAGCAAACATCTGGAAACATCTCAACTCGTGCGCTGTTAAATGCTGCCCCCTGGTGGTGACACATTTAGTTACAGTTGAAGAGAGCAGTTACAAAAAGGACCTTTAAGCCTTTACGCACAAAGTAAAATCTTTGTCGTTTGCAACTTTTCCTTCTGTCAGTGTGCAGTTACTCTCACTGCCAGAAGGGGGCGACTAAAGTCATGCGCTACAGTTTGAACCTGCTTAAAAACATGGCAATAAAAGCAGAAAGAAAAGAGAGAGTGAAAGAGTAGCACCTCCTTTGGTCCAACTCGAGGCCTGTAGTTGTTACTGACGTGCTGGTAACGAACTGTTTTTGTCAGAATCAAGAGATCGCGAGATCGCGAGCTCCACGGGCGCTTTGTTTTGGCACACTGCTTTCCACAGCAGGGTGGGGACAGATTCTACTCTACAAATGCACCGGTGAGTTAAAGAAAAACAGGCACCGCCTTTGCCATTAAAATACTACTTCAGTTGTCACTCAGCATCAGTCACTTGTGACAGCTCGCCTCGGCCACAGCGCTGGGCGCCGTCTCCCACGCAGGAAGCCACGGCGTTCTTTATTGGGAAGCCATTAGTGCTGAAATACTATCAGACTGGCTGAGGTTAATTAAGACACACTGTTGTGCTAACTGGAAACGGGGATTCAAACGGAGACAAAGAAAGCGCCGCCGAGGCACAGCGGCGCGCCTCCTTCCTCGACACAGCCTCCTCCTCTGGAGCTCCTGCTGATGCCTGCTGGCATCTCAAACGGCTGCGACTGCATGAGGAAGTTTTCAGAGTGACATAAATAATCTGCATCGCCTGATTTTCTGCACTTCTGTTTTACCTGCTTGAGAATGAGCCCTCAGCATCCGCGGCTCATCTCTGCTCTCACGCTCTAACAAGCAACCAGACGTTAATTAAAAACCTACAAAGCCCCCCTTACATGCACCTCACCTGCTCCCACACACTTACTGAAACTTTCCTATCCAACCTGCCTTCATCTCCTCCACCATCGCTCTGCCTGCCGCCGACTTCTGAAACTTTTTTATGTCTTTCGTTTACAGCTTAAAGGCGTTTCATTAGAAGCCAGCGAGCCCTTCAAATCCCGCCTCACCCTTTTTACAACATTCAATTATTTTCTCAACAAAAACACGAGAGAATAAAGCAAAACATGAAGCCTTTGTCTTATTCTGAAAACTGTTTTCCACCAGCCGGCTCAGCTCTCACCCTCGGGGCTGCATGAGATGTGAGCAGCAGGAGCTCATATCAGAGGTGGGACCAGTTCTGAAGTTCACCTGGAGACGGGCGGGGAGGCCGAGAGAAGCTGCTGCACCATCAAGTCGTTTCTCACAGACTTTGGAAACTTCAAGCGGCTCAATTAAAACTGTGTTTGACGTAATGAGACTTCACAGCTCGGCTCAGGAGAGGAGCTCATTAGGTGTGAGGTTTCTAGAAAGGTTAGAAGGAGTTTGATAAAACGGACTTCCTGTTGAAGACATCATTGTTCATCTCCCTCCAATCAAAGCAGAGCTCCTCTCACCTCCCAGCCGCCTCGTCTCCTCGGATCCGCTATCTGATCCGTCGTCTGTCTGCCTGCATCCTACAAACCCCTCCTTGACCTCCGACTTCTCTTTTCTCCAACACACCTGCAAACGATCCATCTCATCACGCACATACACACACTCCACCCTGTCGGGCATCTTTGTGATCTCAGCGGCTCGGCTGTGTCGAGGAAGGAGACGGAGGTGAATCAAAAACACAAAACTGGAAAGGCGCCCGGGAGGCGCTGTCCGTTTGTTAGAATAAAAAGAGAGAGCGAGGAATCAGACGGCCAAGCGGAGCCGTCTCGCTCCGCTGACCTCCGGGAAGATGATGGAAAACTCGAGCGTTTCCTGTAAGACTCGCGGAAACCGTGTTGGCGTGGACACGCCTGCTGAGCTCTGCAGGTGAAAGGCATAAAGTAGCGGACGGTAACAGAGCTGTTATTAAAGAGCGAAACTCCAACGTATTATACTCTGACTATTTTCACTTTGCTGCTGAGAGTGAAAGCAGACTGACAGCACTGATGAAACGCTGGAAAAGCAGGAAGTGAGGGACAGGGCTGGGCCACATCATCCCGTTCACGGTAATACCGGTATAACGTTGGGCAACGATAAGAAAATATGGCGATAGAACGTGGGTAACACGCGCATGCGCAGTGCCTGTTTTCATACGCACATGGCGGAAAAAGCACGGCGGCGACGGAGAGAGGAGGGCGAAAGCGGATCGTTGAATGAAACAGTTGAACCAGAACTGGTTTATAAAAATGCTGCAACTCCAGTGGTGGAACTGGTTTAGCACAGTACTGCGCTTCAACATAATGTTACCGTATCGTGTGTATAACCTCTTTTTAAGTTCTGTGGATGTTATACATGGTTGTGCTGAGGATCTGTCGGCCAGTTTCCACTGGAAACGCCTTTTGGTTAAACTGTCAGCGAGGAGTTTGCACTGTGACATGTTTATGTAGCTTTAATGCAGATGAAAAACAGCTGCTTGTTTAAGTGAAAACACATTATTAGTGCAAAAAACCATCAAAGTTGTGGAGTTGTGAAGTATTTTGTCTCGCGTCAATTATATCGCCAGTTATCGTTATTGCAAATTTTCAAATGTATATCGTGATAAACATTTTTGGCGATTTAGCCCTGATGAGGGATTTAAAGGGACTATTTCTTGTCCAGTGACCTGCTGAGAAATTTCATCTTCAGCAAACAAATGCTGATCTGGGAGTTTCGGAGCTGTCAGCTTTGAGCTCTTTCAGTTTTTGTGTTTCTTCGTCTAAAAGTCAGAAACCCAACGTGAGCGGAGGCAACGGGCTGAAAACAGACGGCTCACAGACGGGCGTGTCTGTTCGGCGGTCAGCAGTGACAGTAAGAAGGTTTCAGAACTGGCTTCCAGCTTTGACTGAAAACGAGTTTCAGAAATCTGCGAATTTAAACGTGGAGTTAAACACAAAGTCAGCCAACCCCCAAAAAGGACCGGGCTCTGCGCGTCGGCCTCTGCGAACAGCACGATCTCTCTGCAAAGACAGCGTGGGGGGAAAAACAGGATTTTCTCTTTTTGGTGTTTATCCTGGAAGTTGATGGATTGAACTGAAACGGCCTGAAGGAGCGTTCGTCTCCCCGGTGTTTTGTTTACCGCCGAGACGCTGGCGTCGACGTCACTTTGCCAGCCGGCGGTCCCAAAGGTCAACATCGCCGCGGTGATCGCTGACGAAAAGGCCCGACTTGGTCTGACAGCCGTGGGGGTAAATGTCAAAAGAGGCATCCAAGCAGGACACAGTCCAGAGGGAGAGGAGGAAGAAAACAACAACACAGAAACAATCAAAGAATTCCATTCAGGCACAAACGTGACAGCTGATGACGATGATGATGGTGGGCCAGCGACTCTACGTCTGTGACGAAGATCCCAGATGGCTGTAATGTCACTACAGAATGGGTCAGCTGACGGAGGTCGCGGGAGCAGACATCCTCGTGTTAGTTCATCACGTCGCTGCTTTGGTCCGACGAGTGCTCTGACGTCAGGACCTCGCACACCTGCTCTCTGAAAACAGACTTAAACATGACACACTGGAAAAGACGGCAAAAGCCTCGTGACCGGCAGCCTGACCGGGAACATCTACTCCCGGCCCACTATGACCTTCCTCCTTTCGCTGAAGCGTTTTTGTCTTTTTTCTTCTTCTTTTTTTTAATCTATTGCACATTTCCTCGTGGGTTCAGAACGAAAGAAAAAAAGAGGAAATAAGAAAAACGAAGTAAAAGCATGAATAAAGATGCTACACAGCTAAACGCAGGCTCGACACAGAACGATTCCCTTACAAGTAAGTTCAGCTCAATCAAACAAAGCGATATGCAATAATAATAATAATAATAATAATAATGAATGTGCTGGAGCGAAATGTTCAGAGTGATTCGACACATTTACATAATGCCTTCGTCTCAAAGGATGGGGCCTGTCAGCACCCAGACGGTTACTGGTTTTATTTATAGGTCCATACATCAGTGATTTTATTACCATCACAGGACACGCTGATGGTTTCTGTTTGAATGAGGGGAACTGTGGAAATAATAATACTATTCATTATAAATATGCTTTTATCAGGCATTATGTAAAGCACAATAAAGATGAAGGAAGTGCCCATGATTTGCTAAAGCTGCAGCAAACAGCATCGAGAAAAAAAAAAAATCACTTTTCAGAAACTAAATTCTTGCCCAATGCGAAACAAAATGTGCAATAAAACAGTTTTAGCTGCACTAAGATTAAAAACAAAACAGTTTTTGTGGAGACTCACTGACCAGCAGCGCATTTCTTATTGCACTGAGGTAGGACTGCAGGAAAGCCTCAAAGTCACGTTGTAGTACCTTTCAATTACCACAAGAGGTCTCCAATTTGACCAAATCTCCTGCCACTGAGAGCAGAACTCATCCTCCTGTTTGGAAAATATGAAATAATTACAAAAAAACATTCAATAAATAACATGCTGAGTTTTTACTGCATCTTTACATTAATGCACCATAAAAGCAGTTTTTAAAGTGCACTAACTCACAAAACAGAACCACTTCGTTCCTCGTTATTGTCGGTGTGCGATCACAGAGAGACCACAAAAACACAAATATGGTTTTGTTAAAATAGATAACTGCGATCTAGCAGGTACTGCACTTTGTTTAGTACTATGATACTGTCCAGCAGGAACATAATGAGAAGTTTGTGTTCGTTAGAAAATGTATTTCAGCAGTCTTGAACATCAGCCATCAGAATTTTGAACTTTGACTCCTTTTGGAAGAATTATTTCTACCGTCACATTTCAAACAGTCGCTAATAACAATAAAATAGCTACTCTAGTCTCTGTTTAAATCCCAATACTGCACAGCAATATCTGATATTACAATTAACTGTTCACTTCCTTCAAGTGCTTCCAGATACTGATAGAAACCTCGTTTTAGGCAGTTTGGTGAAAGTGTGTTACCATTTGTACCGTAAGTAAACGGTAAAATCCCCAAAACTGCCAATGAAGTGATATCTCTCTTTGGTTCGATCACATTTTGGCCTCTAATCTATTCAAATAAATCCCTGGATTAAAGTTATTTCACTACGTTTCCAGTATGCTTGCAATTCATCACCTCGATAGCTGCATTATGACAACACAATATACACAAAATCATTAGTTCCTGGAGCTAAAAGCTGTGCAATGAGGTTATCCTTACGCTTGTATGAGGTCTCATTGTTCCGTTGCTTGTTCTGTATTTTTCAAGTTTCACAGGTTTGTTGGTTTTTTTAAATAAATTAGTTCTCCCAGATGACTACATCCAGGAAAAATGACACTAAGATATTTCTGTGGTATCTTTGATAGAAACAGTTTACAGAAACCGAGCGTCAGCCGTCTATTCTGCCAGAGTCGAGCTTTGGCTCGTCCAATTCAAGGCTGTCGGTGGAAAACAGATGTCACAAGAAAGCAGAAATAATTCTCTAAGGAAGACTTGCATCAGCACGAGACACGTTAACAGAAACAAACTAAAGAGAAGTTGTGATGATGAGATTCAACTATCGTCTTTGTTTGATGACTTTGTGGCTTAAAACAAATAAATCTTCTGGGAACTTGAGTCCCTTCACTCGTGCTTTTCTTTCTTTATCGAACTGAAGACGTCTAAATCCAAACTTTGCGCTTCGAACTCGTAACTTTGTATAGAAACGCTCTCGGTGGTGTTCATAGGACTATGGCACTCTGTAAAGATTTGGTTGATTTACTGGTTTGCCATCCACCATTTAGAACCTTCGTTCAGGTGACCAAATACAAAAGGCACTTATTGGCCATCGTAGTCAGTGATGGGCAGGATGAGCGTAGCCACTACTCTTCTCCGCTTCTGTGTTACATGACACAAACCTCTTTAAGAGGTCATCGCTCCCAGTTAGACCAGTTTACGTGTCAGACACAGCATCCACCTTGAACTTCCTCAACCAGTGTGGCCAATTCCATGTTTCTGTCTCTGCTTCCAGGTAAAATATTGAAAATCTTCCCACTCCTTTCGTATAAATTTTAGTAAACCAGCACTAAAAGTGTCCTTTTTTTATCAGATTAAAACATCTTTCTCCTTACACAGTCTGACCGTATGTCAATTTTCAAGGACATATTGCTTAAGGGAGATTGCGGGTAACATTCTCAAGGAGTGATGCCGCCGCCCATGGGCCTAGAGCGGGGAATGGGGGCTGGGGGTGGGCGTGGCTACGGATGTAGGCTTGCCTTTATTTTTTCCGCTCAAGGTAGTTAGAGGGGACCCAGCCTTTGCGGGGAACCAGGCTGTCCTGCACCTGGCAGTACCACCACCCATTGGGGTTTCTCTCCAACACCTCCAGACAGGTTCCCTCTGTGAACCCCATGGTCTCCTCGTCGCCACGGTAATCGGCAATGGACACATACACATCCCTGCCAAGGTTGTTGTGGATCAGCTGGCTCTTCTCCAAGGGCTTGGGTCTGACCGTGGACACGGGGATACCGTTGCGTTGGTTAACTCTGCTCAGGGCGTCTTGGACATTGCTTGTGCTGAACGCGCTCCCCGAAGACAGACTGGAGCGTTCGGCAGGCCTCGTTTGGCTTTCAACAACTACGTGTGGCCGCACGGTGCTGAATGAGGCATTTCGGCGAACTCCAAGAGTGGCAGAACCAGAACCATAGTGATCGCTCCTGCCCAGCGACTCGTTCCTTCTCAAGGACCCTGTTGTGTAGTGCGTGTCCTTGGCTGGCTGCGTAGTGGTGACAAATACAGACTGAGGCCTCACCGCCACCTGGCGTACCCCGTTCCTCATCCTCACCCCTCCATTAACCATCCCAGATGGCTTCGAGAAGCCGCCGGGAGGCTTGGAAGGAATCGGTGGGGAGTTCCTCCTCAAGCCTTGATGCTGCTGCGTCAGGCCCTGAATATTAATGTTATTGAGGGCCAAAACATGCTGCTCATTCTTCTCCAGGCTGTTGGACTTACTCCCACCACTCCCGTGTCCGTCTAAGCCACCACCGTCGCCCATTTGTCTGACAGGTTCCAGGTAGTATGAGGGAGCCCAGCCTTCTTCGGAGCTCCAACGGATGTACCACCAACCACTCTCCTGTTTCTCCAAAACCTCGACCTCAGCCCCAGCTGGAAAACTGATCTCAGAGTCCTGGACTTTCTTATAGGCGTCCACGGAGCGGTAGAGATTGGGGCCCTCCACATCGGAGTCACCACGGCTTCCTTTGGAGTAAACAGAGGAGAGATCTGAGGTACTGCGTGAACACACCGAGTCCTCTGATGATATAACAGAAGCTGTTTCAGAGTCCTCCCCGCGAGAAGGTTTGAGGCTATGTCTAAACTGACTCGTAGGCCTCAGCTGTCGTCTCAGAGAGGTGATGTCCATCCTCTCTGGACTCTGGGGCTCTGATTTGGTCAAAAGGGGCTTAGGTCTGACGGAAGGCTTGGGCCTGGTGGAGGGGCTCTGGCCTATTCTCTGCTCCACCTCCCGGTTGAAGACAGGGCCTTTCTTGGAGCCTCTGCTCAATTCATCTGATGACGAGTGAGGGCTGTTATCCTGGGATCTGAAGCTGATATCTATGTGTCTGCCCAGGGTCTGGCTTCTCCGACTCATCTCTGGTGTCATGGTTTTCATGGGCCTGCCAGGTAGAGGCGAAGATCCGGAGGGTTTTCTTGGGACTGTGGAGGAATGGTAGCTCCGTGGGGAGTTAGGCTCACTGGAACCTTTAGTCAGGGTTCTTTCAACACCGCCGCTCGGCCTGAAGCCATCATTCTCATAGATACACTCCTCCTTAGCAACCTCCTCTACAGACCTGAAGGAGGTTCTTCGATGGGCGAAAACTGGAGACGCCTTGCAGACAGGAGGGGACGCCTTGCAGGAAGGAGGGGAGGCCTTGCAAACGGGAGGGGAGGCTTTGCAGGAAGGAGGGGAGGCTTTGCAGGAAGGAGGGGAGGCCTTGCAGGAAGGAGGGGAGGCCTTGCAAACGGGAGGGGAGGCCTTGCAGGATGGAGGGGAGCTGCTGTACTTGTCGCTGACCACACTGTTGATCTTCACATCGCGGGAACGCTCGTCCTTCAGGGGATCCGGTTCAGGCTCACCTTCGCATCCGACTGCAGGAATATCATATTCAGGTTCTTCGTACACAGCCCTGCTAGGCACCTCTGTGGTTTTGGAGGAAGAGTTAGCAGAAGGCGGAGCCTCCTCAGATTCTTGTTTTTTGACAGGTGGAGCTGGAGGAGGGACTTTGGGGCGGGTCAGTGTGCTGGACCTACGACTGAGGTTGGGCTTTTTGCGCTTGTCGATGTAGGAGCAGGGGGCCCAGCCCTCCATCTCCCCAATCTGCACGTACCACCAGCCTCCAGGATTCTTCTCTATTACCTGCACAACAAGGAGTAAAGAGTTACTGGAACAAATACTCACTTATATATATATATATATATGTGTTTGCTACATACTAGTGATTAAAGACTGAGTAATACTGTAATAAGATCAATGATGCATCTGTTACTGCAGTCGTTAAAAGAATCACCTCAGTATAACTTAATAAAAAAACCCTGAAGGAATCTCTGTCATTATCTCCACCCTCATCCTGAATCCTGCACAGTGAATTCTGTCTACGTCATCACTTTCACACACAGTATCCAAGGTCGTCTCCTTTGTGCCTCAGCTTTCCTGCCTATCGGGGGAGCACTCAGTCTGCATACGTATTCAACAGGCCCCGTCTCATCTGAGCGACAGCACTGTAGATCTGGCCTCTTACATCAGCCTTTTGTCCTCCACGGAAACTGATGCCATCAGAGATCGAGGACTGGAAATCTGCTATAGTGTAATACTCTGCTTCCACAGCAGGGGGCTCTGGTGGCTTGGGTAACTGGAAGCCCTGTACAGCAAAGAGAGAGAGAAGTGAGCCGCTCACGTTGAGCCATCCTGTATCTGACACACATAAAACATAAGATGTGATTTATGACTGCATGCAATCATGATATATAAATATGAGGGTAAATGTAAGGTGTGCACGTGCGATACCGGGACAATCGCAGACATGCTGAAAATGTGTAAATGTGCCTCAATGGTTGCTATGCAACTCCTGCAGTAGTCTGAGAGCCAATTAGATTTTTTCTCTTTTTATATTATTTATTGGTATTTATCCTTGCACTGAAAGATTTTGCAGCTGTCTTCTTAAACACAAGAAGAGTCTCGACTGTGATCACGTGTACTTCAGCAGAAGCATGGCAACATCAGTGAGCACGCAGGAAAGGCGCTCTGGGTTTGTCAGTAAGCAGAAGCCAAACTGGAGTCTTACCAAGTTGGCGTCTCTTCTGGGGGGAGGTTTTTGCCGCAGATTAGGAGACCCTGATTAAAAATAATAAGATTTTATTAAGAATAATTCAGAAAAACGACCAAAGTAAAAGGTTGACACTCGCTGTAACAAACAAACACCAAACATTTAGTTCTAAGATGAATTATGTCACACTGGAAAGGACAACATATTTAAAGACAAGCAAAAGTAAGATTTGAAAGACTAATTTTGTCCTGGCTTTGGACGCCATGTGTGGAGCATCGGCTTGTTAAAAAATGGGCTCGTCCCAAAGGATGGATGGGTGGAGCCGAGCGATGTCTTAGTAACCACAAACTGACCACAGGTTCTTAGTTTGTGAGTGAAACCGAGGCCGAAACACACACCGAGCATGTTATCACATCAAAGGTTAGTGTGACAGAGCGCGGTTAGATGCAGCAGCCGTGTAGCTTACCTACGGCGCC
The DNA here is from genome assembly GCF_057381845.1 of Rhamphochromis longiceps. NCBI lineage: Eukaryota > Metazoa > Chordata > Actinopteri > Cichliformes > Cichlidae > Rhamphochromis > Rhamphochromis longiceps. The sequence goes on from NC_140562.1 coordinate 44,968,064, forward strand.
GAATCCTGCACAAATGGAAAGGGGCACGTCTTAATGTTGCATTCAAGCTTTAGGCTGAACTTTAACCTTTACACACAACACGTTCTCTCACCGATTTCCACTCTGTGCGGTGCCACTCTTGCAACAGCCGGGGAGCCCGGCTCGCCTCTCGCTTTATTCTCATTCAGGGCGGCGCTCGCCGCTATTCCGAGACACGGGCTGTTGGTGTCCCGGCCCGCGCTCAGCCTGCGGCCTGTCGCGGCGTTGATTTCGGAGGGCATCGGCAGGCTGATCTCGCTCTTGGAGAAGTGGCGTTCCGGCGTGGTTCCGCCCTCTCCGTCTGTCTGGATGTCCTTCTCGCTAACAGACTTCTTTTGCAGCAGGTTGCTGATCTCCATGATGTTTCCAATGATCTCCACGGGGCCCGTCAGCGTCTTCTTCCGTGGGGAGAAATCCTCTTTAATCTTCTTCAAGTAGGAGGCCGGGGCCCAGCCCTCTTTCCCTAAATACCTGCAGCCCAAACACATAAAGACAGAACGTTTAATATGACATCGAGTTTATGTTCCCTTCATTATTATGATTGAACTCAGGATCAGGTAAAGCTGCCCTTTCCATACAGCACAGAGCAGGAAGTAGACTGTGCCAGGAGTGACCTGCTGTCCCACTGCAAAATCTCAGGTTTCACTCTTATTAGTTTCCCCTGACCCTCCCTGATCCTGGTTCTCTTCCTGCTAAAAGGGAGTTCTTTCTTCCTGCTATTGCCAGGTTCTTGCTCACAGGTGGAGGGAGCGCTCTCTTTATTTAATATTGCAATTTTCCAACATAAAGCACTTTGAGCCTGCATTCGGGAGTGAATTCCACAGCATGTCTTTATCCTGTCTTCCTTCTCTCACCCCAACCAATCACAGCAGATGGCCCCGCCCCTCCCTGAGCCTGGTTCTGCCGGAGGTTTCTTCCTGTTAAAAGGGAGTTCTTCCTTCCCACTGTCGCCAAAGTGCTGCTCATATGATTGTTGGGTTCTTCTCTGTATGTATTATTGTAGGGTCTACCTTACAATATAAAGCAGCTTGAGGTGACTGCTGTTGTGATTTGGCGCTGTGTAAATAAAACTGAAATTAATTGAATTCATTTAGACTTTAGATCATGATGTTATTTTTTAACACTGATTGAATCTCTCGCTGAAGCCATTTTTTAAAACTCCAGCTGACATCCAGGTCTTCCCTCTCCATCACTGCTCTGCTCCCAACAATGAGCCAGCATTCAGTACACCTTGGTACATACATGTGTGTGTGTGTGCTACTGTTTCCTACTGCAGCTGTGTAGTAACAGTAGTGTAATGAGCTCAGCATGGGAGCTTCATTTAGCGCATTTTAATACACTCAGAAAAAAACGTGTGATTTGAGTAATGACTGAATGTATCGCAGCAGAGCTTTAATGCACTCGAGTACCATCCTAACTTAGTGCATGATGCCACTATGAGCTATACGTACAGTTAATAAATAACTGAAAAATTCCACAATTTCGAGTGTTTAAAAATGCACGAAATCACACCGAGTCAGATCCTGTGTGTTGCAATAAAGGCACAATTTTAATTCTGGTGATGTGAGTAGCCAAAGGCAAGTAAACAGAATGCATAATAGATGCAAAGAGATGCTGCTTCCCCACATTTAAGCAGACATTG